>NC_134353.1:61688652-62308652 GCF_048569485.1 Anomaloglossus baeobatrachus
TTGCCTGTAATGTGTTTTTATCATCAGCTCTTTCACATCTCCCAATATGTCCTGCGCTCGGCAAAAGCAAGATTGTAATTAAAAGATCGGGTTCCCGGCTCGTCTTACATTATGGGGGACTGAAATCTTCGCGTCACAAGAAAAAGACTTTTCTTCTAATCCCCTGTATAGAGGACGGCGAAGACCTCCGACCACAGGGAATAATAATAACGCTATGTGTGCAGAACCACTAAATGTTCTTGTATCGCTGGACGATGTACGTATGTAATGTAGAAGAGGGGAGAGCAATGGATTCATCAGAAAGAAGAGATAGTATTGATAGATCTAATATATAAAGCTGAATGTTTGTGTGCGCGTGTTTATGTATGTGTGTATGTATGTGTGTGTACATGTGTATGTATGTGTGTATATGTATGTCTGCTAAAGTAATCCACACGAAATTTCACATAGACACCTCGTTTGACTCAGGGACCGTCATGGACGGTTTTGAGGGGAAATTTTAACCCCGCGCTTTACAGTTATTCGCCCCCAAAAACCCGCTTACTGACTGTTTGGATGTGTGAGGTAATATATTGGATTTATTGACAATATTTATCAAATGGTCTGACATCAACCAATCACAGCTCTGCTTCTATTTTGCAACAGGTCATTACTAGGAGCTCTGATTGGTTGCTATAGGCAACGAAGGACATTCTTAGTATAAGAGAGTTAAAATGATTTTGGTGGTGAGAGGGAGAAAGAGGGAGAATGGGAGAGAGGGAGAGAGGGAGAGAAGGAGAGTGGAAGAGGGAGAGTTGGGGAGAGGGACAAAGAAGGAGAATGAGTGACAGGGAGAAAGGGAAACTGGGAGAGTAAGAGAAGGGAGAGTGGGAGAGAAATGGAGATTGAGGGAGAAAGGGAGAGAGAAGGAGAGTGGGAGAGAGGCAGAGTGGAAGAGTGGGAGAGAGAGTGGAAGAGTGGGAGAGAGAGTGTGGGAGTGAGGGAGAAAAAGGGAGAGTGGGAGACAGGTAGAGAGGGAGAGTGAGAAAGAGTGGAAGAGATGGAGAGTGGGTGAGTGGGAGAAAGGGAGAAAGAGGGAGAGTGAGAGACAAGGGGAGAGAGAGAGGGAAAGTGGGAGAGAGGGAGACTGGGAGAGTGGGAGAGAGAGAGTGCGTGAGTGGGAGAGAGGGAAAAAGAAGGAAACAGGGAGAGTGGGGGAAAGAGAGAGGGAGAGTAGAAGAGTGGGAGAGAGAGTGGGTGAGTGGGAGTGAGGGAGAAAAAGGGAAAGTGGGAGACAGGTAGAGAAAGAGAGTGAGAAGAGTGGGAGAGATGGAAAGTGGGGGAGAGGGAGAGTGGGTGAGTGTGAAAGAGGGAGAAAGAGGGAGAGTGGGAGACAGAGTGAGTGAGAGAGAGAGAGGTAGAGTGGGAGAAAGGGAGAGTAGGAGATAGAGAGGTAGAGTGGAAAAGTGGGAGAGAGAGAGGGGGTGAGTTCAAGAGAGGGAGAAAGAGGGGGAGAGGGAGAGTGAGAGAGAGTGTAAGAGTGGGAGAGAGAGAGTGGGTGAGTGGGTGAGAGGGGAAAAAAGAGGGAGAGTAGGAGAGATGGAGAGTAGTAGAGTGAGAGAGAGGGAGAGTGAGGGAGAGAGGGAGAGTGGAAGAGTGGGAGAGAGTGGGTGAGTGGGAGTTAGGGAGAAAAAGAGAGAGTGGGAGACAGGGAGAGTGGGAGAGAGAGAGGGGGAGAAAGACTTAGTTACTACCTCATGCAACAGTTATTATTAAATAGATACAAACATGATGTTCACATATTATAACTGAAATGTCGCCACAAGGGCATATCGCTGCCCGTGCCTCACAACATCGCCCAGACCTGTCACACGTACTTACCTGCCCAGCGACGTCGCTGTGACCGGCGAACCGCCTCCTTTCTAAGGGGGCGGTTCGTTCAGCGTCACAGCGACGTCACAGCTGCGTCACTGAACCGCCGCCCAATAGAAGCGGAGGGGCGGAGATGAGCAGCCGGAACATCCCGCTCACCTCCTTTCTTCTGCATAGCGGCCGGGAGGCAGGTAAGGAGAGCTTCCTCGTTCCTGCGGTGTCACACGGAGCGATGTGTGCTGCTGTAGTAACGATATTTGAGAATGGACCCCCATGTCACCGATGAGCGATTTTGAACATTTTTGCGACGATGCAAAATCGCTCATAGGTGTCTCAAGCAACGGCATCGCTAATGCGGCCGGATGTGCGTCACCAATTCCGTGACTCCAACGACTTCGCATTAGCGATGTCGTAGCGTGTAAAGCCCCCTTTAGCCTAATACTTGGTTGCACAACCTTTAGCCAAAATAACTGCGAACAACCGCTTCCGGTAACCATCAATGAGTTTCTTACAATGCTCTGCTGGAATTTTAGACCATTCTTCTTTGGCAAACTGCTCCAGGTCCCTGAGATATGAAGGGGGCCTTCTCCAAACTGCCATTTTGAGATCTCTCCACGGGTGTTCTATGGGATTCTGTCTGGACTCATTGCTGGCCACTTTAGTAGTCTCCAGTGCTTTCTATCAAACCATTTTCTAGTGCTTTTTGAAGTGTGTTTTGGGTCATTGTCCTGCTGGAAGACCCATGACCTCTGAGGGAGACCCAGCTTTCTCACACTGGGCCCTACATTATGCTGCAAAATTTGGTGTTAGTCTTCAGACTTCATAATGTTATGCACACGGTCAAGCAGTCCAGTGCCAGAGGCAGCAAAGCAACCCCAAAACATCCATGTTTGACTAGGGACTGTGTTCTTTTCTTTGAATGCCTCTTTTTTTTCCTGCAAACTCTATGTTGATGGCTTTTCCCAAAAAGCTCTACTTTTGTCTCATCTGACCAGAGAACATTCTTCCAAAACGTTTTAGGCTTTCTCAGGTACGTTTTGGCAAACTCCAGCCTGGCTTTTTTATGTCTCGGGGTAAGAAGTGGGGTCTTCCTGGGTATCCTACCATACAGTCCCTTTTCATTCAGACGCCGACGGATAGTACAGGTTGACACTGTTGTACCCTCCGACTGCAGGGCAGCTTGAACTTGTTTGGATGTTAGTCGAGGTTCTTTATCCACCATCCGCACAATCTTGCGTTGAAATCTCTCGTCAATTTTTCTTTTCCTCCACATCTAGGGAGGTTAGCCACAGTGCCATGGGCTTTACACTTCTTGCTGACACTGCACACCGTAGACACAGGAACTTTCAGGTCTTTGTGGATGGACTTGTAGCCTTGAGATTGCTCATGCTTCCTCACAATTTGGATTCTCAAGTCCTCAGACAGTTCTTTGGTCTTCTTTCTTTTCTCCATGCTCAATGTGGTACACACAAGGACACAGGACAGAGTTTGAGTCAACTTTTATCCATGTCACCTGCTGCAAGTGTGATTTATTATTGCCAACACCTGTTAGGTGCCACGGGTAAGTTACAGGCGCTGTTAATTACACAAATTAGAGAAGCATCACATGATTTTTCAAACAGTGCCAATACTTTTGTCCACCCCCTTTTTTATGTTTGGTGTGGAATTATATCCAATTTGGCTTTTTGACATTTTTTTCATTGAAGACAAATTAAGTGAAGATAATAATACCAAAGAATTTGTGATTGCAATTATTTTCAGGAAGAAACTAAGTATTATCTGACAGAATTGCAGGGGTGCCAATACTTTTGGCCAGCACTGTAAGTAAAGCTTCACTTTTGTACACTCTTTTGGTGTGCTGCCACCAGTTTTCCCTTTTTATCTGGATGATTTGGTATGTACCAAGGAGACATTGCCCTCTCATTTCTTAATGGTGCTGCTCTATTTTTTCTAAAAATAGATAGAATACAATAGAGAGATAATTGATAGAAATAAAAGGAGGCAGCAAATGATTCTTTCTATAAGGTAAAACATGTTTTTTTTACATCAGGATGGGAAAGGTTTTACCTCACAAAAAGAATCAGCTATGATCCCGTTCTGTAATGTCTGTATGCTGTAACTAAAATGTTTCCACAAGAGGCTTAGAAATAAAGAATCAACTTTTGGACACTCTTTTGGTGTGCTGCCTTCAGTTTATCATTTTTATCTAGATGATTTGGTATGTACCAGGGAGACTTTGCCTCCTCATTTCTTAAAGGAGCTCCTCAATTTTTCTAAAACTAGATAGACAGACAGACAGATAGATAGATAGATAGATAGATACTGTAAATAGATAATAGAGAGACAGTTAATAGATAGAAAGAAAAGGAGGCAGCAAATGATTCTTTCTATGAGGTAAAACATTTTTTTAAATCAGGTAAGGAAATGTTTAACTCACAAAAAGAATCAGCTGTGATCCCGTGCTGTAATGTATGTATACTCCCTTTTGCATCCTCCCCGACGCAGGAGCTGTGGTATGATCAGACCATGTCCCTGTACGGTCAGACACGGCCATTACACAGTACACAGCACGGGCATATTTATAAGATTATCTTAGCACAGGAACATTTTTTTAAACACTTCCAATTGTGGAAATTATTATTATTCCAAAATCTATTGATTAAAATTAACTTTGTTCATGGGAAAACCTGTTGAAGTCTGATAAAGGTTTTGTGCCGCCTCTTTTTCATTTATAGTTGAAGATTTAGTTTTTAATCCAAAAGGCCTTGCACCTGTAATTAAATATTTTGGTACATAGATAGATAGCTAGCTAGATAGATGGAAATGTAGGCGTATCCCCCTACGAAACGGTTAGAGCACTATGCTATGCTATGGACTATCCGGCTTGGCCGGTTCCTCTCCTCTGAACTGTGAACTTGGACTAACCTGGCCCCAAAAAAGGTGGGAAAGGGAGAAAGAGCGAGAGAAGAGTTTAGGCGGGAAGAGGAGCAGTTGGAACTCTGAGGGAAGTGAGAGGTAAGGGAGAAGTGACTCTGTCCTTGTTCTTTCCAAGAGCGGCGGTTTGGGAAGACGTATGGTGCTGGCTGCGAGATAGACTGCAAGTCCGGATCGTGAGAGAGCCCTAATCACCATCGAGTGAGAACCAGACCGAGATGTTCCTGAGGTCAGTGAATCCAAGGAGAAAGAAGAGTCTTCCCCTGCCCTGCAGAGGGAAGTACATACTAACGAGGATCACAGCAGCGAGCTCCCGGGAGTGGACTTGCCACCCCTCAACTAGACCATGAGTCTTTACCGGTGTGTGCAATTGATAGGGCGTAGCAAAGGCCTCTATAGCTAGAGTGTGGAACTCGCACGGCCCCTAATAGTGAAGGCCAGCTAAGTTGCTATTGTAGTGCAGTTGTGGTTAGTTTGTGTCTGCTAAGTTTATTGTTGTGGTGATCTGTGGCTTTTTTATTGCATTGATGCTTCTCATTTGGCTGAAACTCTTTGGGTCCTGTGTATAACTTTTACCTCTACACACCCTATTGTTACACCCCATGACTGTTTGTCTCTCAGTATCTACAGTGCTGGAGAGCAGAAGTGGGGGTTAATGCCGCGCTGTCACCAAGATGGAGGAAACAAATTGTTGATTTGATAATAAAAATGTTTTATTCCATAGGTCAATGCACTTCAGGGTCAAGTCCCCTTCTTCAGACCAAAAAAGAAGAAAAAATCAACAATATATCTATACTAGCTATAGCACCCGACGTTGCCCGGGATAGTAACTGTCTCTCTGTTTCTCACGCAGTCTCCATCTGTCTCCCTTTCTGTCTCTCTCTGTCTGTGTCTGTCTGTCTCTCTCTCTCTTTCCCTGTCTGTCTTTCTCTCTATCTCTTTGTCTGTCTCTTTCTCTGTCTGTCTCCATCTGTCTCTCTATCTCTTTCCCTAGCTCTTCCCCTGTCTGTCTCTCTATGTCTGTCTGTCTCTTTCCCTGTATTTACCCATCTGTCTTTTTCCCTGTCTGTCTCTTTGTCTGTGTCTGTATTTTTGTCTTTGTCTATATGTGTTTGTCTGTTTCTTTGTCTATCTGTCTGTCTCTGCCTGCCTGTATCTTTCCCTGTCTGTCTCTTTGTCTGTCTGTGTCTGTTTGTCTGTCTGTCTCTTTCCTTGTCTGTCTGTCTATTTCCCTGTCTGTCTCTGTCTGTCTCTTATCCTGTCTGTCTCTTTCCCCGTCTGTCTCTTTGTCTGTCTGTCTCTTTCTGTCTCTGTCTGTCTCTTTCCCTGTCAGTCTGTCTCTTTCCCTGTCAGTCTGTCTCTTTTCTTGTCTGTCTGTCTCTTTCCCTGTCTTTTTGTTCCTTTCCATGTCTCTTTCCCTGTCTCTTTGCCTGTCTCTCTGTATCTGTCTGTTTCTTTTCCTTTCTGTCTCTTTCCCTGTCTGTCTCTTTGTCTGTGTCTATCTTTTTGTCTGTGTCTATCTCTTTGTCTGTGTCTAGCTCTTTTTCTGTGTCTATCTGTGTCTGTCTAATTCTTTGTCTGTCTGTATGGCTGTCTGTCTCTTTCCCTGTCTGTCTTTTTGTCTGTGTCTGTCTCTTTGTCTGCGTCTATCTGTCTGTCTGACTCTTTGCCTGTCTGTGTCTGTATCTTTCCCTGTCTGTCTCTTTCCTTGTCTGTCTGTCTCTGTGTCTGTCTGTGTCTGTCTCTCTGTCTGTCTCCCAGCTCCATTGACTTTAATGAAGGCAGGTTTTTTGGCGAATAACTGTAAAGCATGGGGTTAAAATTTCCCCTCAAAACGTAGTTTATGCTGTTCCTTGAGTCAAATGCAGTGTCTGCAAAATTTCATGATTGTACATGCGACTGTGCAAATTCCTTTAGCGAACATACATACATACATACATACATTCAACTTTATATAATAGATTGTTGATTTTTCTTTTTTTTTTTGGTCCTGAAGAAGGGGACTTGAGCCCTGAAACGCGTTTACCTATGGAATAAAAGTTTTATTATCAAATCAACTATTTTTTTCCTCCTTCTTGGCGACAGCTCGGCATTAACCCTACTTCTCCTCCCCAGCACTGAAGATCCTTACACGTGTGGCTGCAGCAGCTGCCATTGTCTTTCATACTTGCTTGGTGGTTGTGACTTTCACAACCTTATAAGGTGAGTGTAAAGTTTTACACACTGCTATTTTAATATTTGGTAAGACCCTATTTGCAGTTCTTGTCCTCCGCTTTTATGTCTCACTCAGTATCTAGACAGACGTCTCAAAACACGGAAAAAGAAGCAGAAGACGGAGCGGATGATATCAGACGAGTTTTTTGAGCTTCGCAATGTCAACAGGTGTCATTTTTCAGCAAGCTCATTCATTCCCTGAGTGACCTACCGTCCTACATTAATGTAGAAAAGTCAACGTATTATATTCATAATGGTTTATGCAATCAGGAATACGTGACTGGAGGTGCGCTGATGCAAGTCCAAACAAAAGAGATGGGTGTGGTAGGAGGCTCTCGGCCAACCAACATACCAGGCAACAAAGCCAAACTGCAGCATGGAGAGTCAGGCCAGGGCTTAACTCATGGAAAGGATGAGTAGGGAGCAATCAGCTACATATCTCATATTAATTAGGAGCCCCACGTGTTACACTGACATACAGAACAAAGCTCTGGCTCCAGGTAGAGATTCCAGATCCCTCTAAAGTAGATAAGCCGCTTTATCCGTACCTGTAGCAATGGCCGCGTGCCAGCTGAGATCTGTGTCAATAGACGGGATACTTCTTCCCATTTTTGTATATTGATTTTTGTCCTGACACGTTAGAGTTTTAAAAATGTCTACTGGTTATATGTGACATCAGACAATAGGTTAAAAAAAAATGTCTAAGGCAAAGCGGTATCTTCATAACCAAAACTTAAAAGGTAAGAAGAAGTTGTCATCACCCATCCTGTTGTGAAATTATCACCCTCCAAAGGATGATATGAAAGGTGTTTTTTTTTAGTTTAGACTAAAGAAAAGACAGGTTAGACAACCTTAAAGGGACTCTGTCAGCAGATTTCTGCAATGTAATCTGAAGACAGCATGCTGCAAGTGTTAAAACAGAGATTTCAGCCCTGTGTCTGTTATCTCACAGTCTTTTTATGTTTTCCTGCAATGTTAGCTTAAGCCTCTTATCTTTATCATTAGTGGGTCTCAGCAGCATGTGAGTTGTAGTCCAACTCCGCCCCCTCTGTGATTAACAGCTTCTGTCTATGGACATGTACACTGAAAGCCTGGTGTGGGCTGGGGCAGCTCTCAGAGCTCTGCTACATGCAAAATCTAAAATATTTCACTGTGTCAGAACGGCTTCAGCCACTAATCTAAGTGATACATCATTGCAATCAGGGCCTCTTTGCCTACATCATTCTGCTCTCAGATGAGGTGACAAAAATCTGCTGATAAATTCCCTTTAAAGGCAATATCAAATTGAACGTATACTTTAAGGGATTGTCTAGCTTTTGAGATAAAAAACACATCTCAGAATGCTGTGTAAAAATGAAAAAACAAGATCACTGTACTGATCCCCCATTGTTTCCATTCAGATGCTTTTCGGCTGAGTACTCCATCTATTTTTGTAGCTCCCTGTTCACCCCGAACAAAAATGTGACCACTGCAGCCAGTGACAGGTGAGTCCTACTTTTTCAGCATTCCAAGAAGCTTTTGATTGTTTTTTGGACAGCCATTTTTAAATAGCTATGAACCTGTTGATACAACTTGCCTTTGTTCTGTGCCTAGGGGAAGCACTGCCGACCATCACCCGACTCCCCTCTCAACAGTTGGGAGGAAATTGTGCACAACAAATCTTTGTCTGATCCTGTCAAAATTAGCTGGTTTGGACAACTTTATCCCAAGAGTGTTTCCGACTTGTAAAAATGTATCATAAAAAAACATATGTGGTTGTTATGTTTTCATATTTTTTATCTAGAATATATGTAGTGCCATCGTCCCTGTGAGGACATTGACCTACTCACGGCCCCTGCCAGGTCGCGTGTCCCCCGCTCTCCCCCGGCCGTTCACGTCGGCTGCAGCCTTCTTCTCCTCCTGGGGCCTGTGAACACTGCCCAGGTCTCCTGGGAGTGTGCTTAGGGTATGTGCGCACACTGGCCCTCCTCTTAAAGGGCTGGCACGCAATTTCCCGATAATGCCTCGAAGCCAGTGGCTGTGAGGAACTATGTATTTGTGGCACCCTCCCATTAGGGGAAGTGCCTGTGCAATGACTTTAGTTAGTCAGTCAGTCTCTAGTCTGCTAGCTAGTTAGTTGTTAGGTCCTGACTCTGAGCTCCTTTCCTGTTATCCTTGTGCCCGTCACCTGTACCTGCCTTCCCATACCTATCTGCCCCTGCCATGCCCACCATATCTGTCCGTAGCCACCTGCCTGTCTGTCCCTGTCATCCCGCCTGTATCTGCCTGCACCTGAGTCTATACCAGAGTCCGTCTCCTGTCCTGGGGTCAGCTGCCACAGTCCCGGTAACTGCAATAGGAGTAGCACCTAGCATCTGACTCATGGTAGGTGCTTAGTTAAGGCACCCCCAACTAAACAGGGTCCACTAATCCCTCTCGCTGCCCTTCCACTGGCTGCGAGTGTTACAATATATTCCAGTGTGTACCCTTTCCACCACTGGAGCAGTCACAATAAACTGATACTTTCTTTTTTCTTTAGTTCACTTGTTTAGATTTGCTGTATAGACTTTGACAGATTAGCAGAGTGATCACCTTGCCATTACTGGATTTTATGAGTTACAGAGATTGCCCAAACTAAATAATTATTTTGCTGAGGAACGCGAATGTTGTGGGAATTACAAACTGAGGTATCATAGTTTTTAAGGTTGAAGGGTGACTCTAAGGGGCACTTTGCACACTACGACATCGCAAGCCGATGCTTGCGATGCCGAGCGCGATAGTCCCCGCCCCCGTCGCAGCTGCGATATCATGGTGATAGTTGGCGTAGCGAACATTATCGCTACGCCAGCTTCACATGCACTCACCTGCCCTGCGACGTCGCTCTGGCCGGCGACCCGCCTCCTTATTAAGGGGGCGGGTCGTGCTGCGTCACAGCGACATAACACAGCAGGCGGCCAATAGAAGCGGAGGGGCGGAGATGAGCGGGACGTAAACATCCCGCCCACCTCCTTCCTTCCGCATAGCTGGCGTGAGCCACAGGACGCAGGTAGGAGATGTTCCTCGCTCCTGCGGCTTCACACACAGCGATGTGTACTGCCGCTGGAACGAGGAACAACATCGTAACATCGGTCATTTCCAAATTATGGAAATGACCGACACTACACCGATGATACCATTACGACAATTTTGCGCTCGTTAATCGTATCAAAAAGGCTTTACACACTACGATATCGCCTGCGATGCCGGATGTGCGTCACTTTCAATTTGACCCCACCGACATCGCACCTGCGATGTCGTAGTGTGCAAAGTGCCCCTTAGTCCATCTAGTTCAACCCATAGCCTAACATGTTGATCCAGAGGAAGGCAAAAAAAAAAGCAATGTGGCAAACAAGCTCCAATGGGGAAAATAATTCCTTCCTGACTCCACATCCGGCAATCAGACTAGTTCTATGGATCAACACCATGTCATAAAATCTAATATACATAACTGGTAATATTACATTTTTCAAGAATGGCGTCCAGGCTCTGCTTAAATGTTAGTGGGGAATCACTCATTACAACATCATGCGGCAGAGAGTTCCATAGTCTCACTGCTCGTACAGTAAAGAATCCTCGTCTGTTATTATGATTAAACCTTCTTTCCTCAAGACGTAGCGGATGCCCCCGTGTTCCAGTCGCAGGCCTAGGTGTAAAGAGTAGAGTTGAGCGCGGTTCGCGGTTCGAGGTTCTCCAGTTCGCGGTTTGAGTGATTTTTGGGGGTGTTCTAGATAGAACTCGAACTTTTTGCTAAAGCTCAATAGTTCTAGATACGTTCGAGAACGGTTCTAGCAGCAAAAAGCAGGGCTTTTTACAGCTACAGTGTGCAGGAGCCATCGCTGGCAGCCTGCCAGAAGCTGGTAACCAAGATAAACATCGGGTATCCAAGCAAAGCGCTTTGGTTAGTAACCCGATGTTTATCCTAGTTACGTGCAGGAAGCCCACACTTCCCCGCTCAGCTCACTCCGCCCCCTCCTGCACGCGGCATGTACACATACATACACACACACACGTCCCCAGCCATGCAGTCCACGACACTGATGTCTTCCTGTCACTCTGCACACATGGTCCCGCTCGGCTTACCTGCAGTAATGAAGTCCCGACCTCAGCGCTGTCACTGTCCTCCATGGCCGCCGCTTGTCACATCACCTTCTCTCGCTTCCGACCCGAGACTGACTAGCGGTGACGTCACGGGCCTCTCGCGATACTTGGCTGTGAAGGCGGCGGTCATTGAACTCAGTGACAGGTGCTGTCAGCAGTGCAGGAGATCAGCGCAGGTAATGTACCTCGCTGACAGCAGCACTTGTCATCCCCTGCAGTGACCTGGGCTGACCCATTGATGTTAGCTCAGGTCACTGCACTGCTCTCCCAGCCAATGGGGAACATCCTGCTCTTCATTGACTAGGACAGTGTGCATCGTCATGGCAACCCCTTGGATTTCACCAGACCTGGATTTGTTTGTTTTTTTTGGTTAAAGAGGGAATGTATTGGGGAGTGTTTTTTCAAATAAAAAATGTGTTTGTCGTCTATTTTTTTTTATTACTGACTGGGTTGGTGATGTCGGGTATCTGATAGACGCCTGACCTCACCAACCCCAGGGCTTGATGCCAGGTGACACTACACATCTGGTATTAACCCCATATATTACCCCGTTTGCCACCGCACCAGGGCGCGGGATGAGCTGGGGCGAAGCACCAGGATTGGCATATCTAATGGATGCCCCACTTCTGGGGCGGCTGTGGCCTGCTATTTTTAGGCTGGGGAGAGTCCAATAACCATGGACCTCCCTAGTCTGAGAATATCAGACCCCAGCTGTCTTCTTCCCCTTGGCTGGTGATCCAATTTTGGGGGGACCCCTATGTGTTTTGTTTTTTTAATTATTTATTTAATTTAAAATAACAGCGTGGGGTGCCCTCAGTTTTGGATTACCAGCCAAGGTGAGGTTGGCAGCTGTGGTCTGCAGGCTGCAGCCGTCTGCTTTACCCTAGCTGGCTACAAAAATAGGGGAACCCTACGTCATTTTTTTTTTTCATTTTTTTGGCTAAATGCAAAGCTAAGCACCCCTTAGTGCCACATGAAAGGCACCAAAGGGTGCAAAATTACAAAATGCAGGAGAGTGGGACATTATGTGTCTTTCTGCCATTATAATGACAGAAAAGACTGATATGAAGTGCACAAGCACAAGAAAATCACCAGAGCGCTCTACGCTGTGAAAAGCAGTAGAAAATGGCACTGGAGTGAACATGTGACCGCCTCATGTAGGATGAAGCTATGGATCCTGGGTAAATTTATGCATTTACCCTCCTTCAGTTTTTTTGCAGTACACAAAAAAACCGGAAGGCACACGGATGACAAACAGATGACATACGGACCGTCTACGGAACGGAAATGGATGCCACACGGATGCACCCGTGAAAAAAAACGGACTGTTTTTTGCAGACCGCAAAAATGGATCGGTCGTGTTAATGTAGCCTTATTCTGATCTGCCGTTTATAAATAGCAGGCAGAAATAAGTGAATAGCGCCCCCCAGCGTCAGAAAATCTCCGGGGTTTCAGGACTAGCTGAAACCCTGGAGATCATGATTCAGGACGGTTTTTCCGGTCCCCGCTCACGTGATCACAGGTATACACCGTACACCGATGATCACGTTACAGTAAATGACAGCGCCGGTAAAAAATTATTTATCTCCCATCTGGCATGAACAAACATGATAAATCTCCTCCCCGGTCCCCTCCGGTCCCCCGGTGTCGCCAAAGTGCCCCCCCTGATGCCCTCCCAGAAATCCAAGATGGCCGCGCGCACAGCAGCGCCGGCCGCATTCACCCTACTCCTCTGATTTCTGTCGCATGTGCCATGACACATGCGACAAAAAACTCCTCCCCAGGCCCTGCCAGGTCACCCCCTATAACCCCACCGGTGTTCCCCGGTGTCCCACGGTACCTGTGCAGCGTTGATCCCCCCACGGCCCTCTCCTTCACAATAGACGCTGCCGCATGCACAGAGCGGCTGTCAGCTCTGCTTCCTGTGTTCAGACACAGTGAGTGGTGGTTATGCATCTGTAAGCTAAATGGGCGGCACGGTGGCTCAGTGGTTAGCACTGCAGTCTTGCAGCGCTGAGGTCCTGGGTTCAATTCTCACCAAGGACACCATCTGCAAGGAGTTTGTATGTTCTCCCCGTGTTTGCGTGGATTTCCTCCGGGTACTCCGGTTTCCTCCCACACTCCAAAGACATACAGCGCTATGGAATTAATAACGCTATATAAATGAATAAATTATTATTATTACTGCAATGCCCTGCTCATGAGGTAAGGAACATAATTGATCAGGAGAGCTATATACTACATTTCCAAATGGAGGGATTTGCTTTTATAGTTTCCCTGCTGAATGACTACCAAATATGAGAGTCCGTTATACGCCACAAGAAAACACATCTAAACAGCGAGCTCTGTTGTTAAGTATTCATTCAGCTGGATAACTGGACTTAAAGGGGAATTCCATCTCCAAGATCCTATCCCCAATATATAGTTGTTGGAATAGCAATAATATCAGCAAATACCAATATTTGGAAATGTAGAATAGTTCTCTTGATTAGGCATGCCCTTACCTCATGAGCAGGGCATTGCAGCTTTGGTAGCAACCATTACGACATGGACTCTGCTGCTGTGGACCCGGGGAGAGTGAGTGCAGATTCATTGCACCCACACTCCTCACATGAAGGGTCCGCACTCCTAGAAAATGGGGGATACGTTCCCTGAGTGTCTCCCCCCCCCATATTATAGACGGTCCAGAGTCGTCGTGGGACCCCTTTATTTTTTTTCTTACAATAAATTGGTGAAAGGGGAAATGTTTTGGGGACTGTTTTTTCAACTAAATTTCTTTTGTCGATTTTTTTTTTTGTTAGTATTGACAGTTTATGATGTTGGGTATCTAATAGACGCTATGACATCACAAACTGCAGGGCTTGATCTCAGGTGACTTTACAGCTAGTATCAACCCGATTTATTACCCCGTTTGCCACTGCACCAGGGCACGGGATGAGCTGGGGTGAAGCTTTTATTGTGTAATTATTAATATTTATAAAATAATTATAAAAAAAGAGCCTGAGGGGACCTCCACATTGGATCCCCAACCACGGTAAAGCTGCCAGCTGTGGTTTTCAGGCTACAGCCGTCTGCTTTACCCTAGCTGACTATCAAAAATGGGGGGATCCAACGTCATTTTTTTTTTAACTATTTTTTAAATAGAAAAAATTAATGGGCTTCCCTGTATTTTGATTGCCAACCAAGGTAACGGCAGGCAGATGTGGGTGGCAACCCATAGCTGTCTGCTTTATCTGCGCTGAGAATTAAAAATACCGCGGAGCACTACGTCATTTTTTTTAAAGATTTATTTTTACAGCACTGTGATGTCCAGCAATCAAAATACAGGGAAGCCCATTTTGTTTTTAGTTATTTAAATAAATAATTAAAAAATATATATATGGGCTCCCGCTGCATTTTTTGTATTGCTAGCTAAGGTTAATCCAAGCAGCTACTGGCTGCTAACCCCCACTGCTTGGTGTTACCTTCACTGGAAATGTAAAATCCAGGAAAGCATTTTTTATTTTTTTTGCCAAAAAACTACAAAAAAAGGACGTGAGCTTCGCCATATTTTTGTATGCTAGCCAGGTATAGCAGGCAGGTGCTGGAAGAGTTGGATACAGCGCCAGAAGATGGCGCTTCTATGAAAATGCCATTTTCTGAGGCGGCTGCAGACTGCAATTCGCAGCAGTGGGGCCCAGAAAGCTCAGGCCAACCTGTGCTGCGGATTCCAATCCCCAGCTGCCTAGTTGTTCCTGGCTGGACACAAAAATGGGGCGAAGCCTATGTCATTTGTTTTCTAATTATTTCATGAAATTCATGAAATAATAAAAAAAACGGCTTTTTCGTTACCAGCCGGGTACAAATAGGCAACTGGGGGTTGGGGGCAGCCGTACCTGCCTGCTGTACCTGGCTAGCATACAAAAATATGGCAAAGCCCACATAATTTTTTCAGGGGGCAAAAAACTTCTGCATACAGTCCTGGATGGAGTATGCTGAGCCTTGTAGTTCTGCAGCTGCTGTCTGTCTGTATGGAGAAGAGCAGACAGCAGCTGCAGAACTACAAGGCTCAGCATACTCCATCCAGGACTGTATGCAGAAGTTTTTTGCCCACCAAAAAAATGACGTGGGCTTCGCCATATTTTTGTATGCTAGCCAGGTACAGCAGGCAGCCACGGGCTGCCTCCAACCCCCAGTTGCCTATTTGTACCCGGCTGGGAACCAAAAATATAGGGAAGCCCGTTTTTTTTAATTATTTCACTTATTTCATGAAATAATTAAAAAACAAATGACGTGGGCTTCGCCCCATTTTTGTGTCCAGCCAGGTACAACTAGGCAGCTGGGGATTGGAATCCGCAGCACAGGTTAGCCCGAGGTTTCTGGGCGCCTCTGCTGCGAATTTCAGTCCGCAGCCGTCCCAGAAAATGGCGCTCTCATAGAAGCGCCATCATCTGGCGCTGTATCCAACTCTTCCAACAGCCCTGGAGCCGGGTGGCTTGTTGGGTAATCATGAGTTAATACTGGCTTTGTTTTACTAGCCAGTATTAAGCCAGAGATTCTTAATGTCAGGCACATTTGACCCGGCCATTAAGAATCTCCAATAAAGGGTTAAAAAAAAGACACCACACAGAGAAAAAATACTTTAATAGAAATAAATACACAGACACATTAGAGACTCCATCTTTATTACCCCCTGTCAGCCCTCCACGATCCATGGTCTTCTGTCTTTCTCGTTCAACAAATGCAGCTCTGCTACATCACTGCTGCATGGGGGAAGACGCTGCTTCCCGTGCAGCCTTCACTCCGTGAGAGATCAGTGCTGCTAGCGGTAACAGCGGTAACGCTGACAGACGCGTTACCATAGCAACGGTGCTCCCGGAGCTGCGGTTAGCGGTGACGTCACCGCTAACTGTGTTGCTATGGCAACGGTGATCTCCGTTAATGACCGGCTGTGTCAGCCGGACCCTAACGGAACGGGGAGTCGACCGTGTGCTAGAGCATGTCGCCGGTACACGGCGATACACAAATGTGCACCGTGTACCGGAGAGATGCACTCGCAGGTCCTACATGACGCGTCATAGTCATGTGACCAGTCTGTAGCCAATGAGATAATAGCCACGTGACTGGTCACATGGCTATTTTGACATCATGATAGGTCCTGCATCTCTGCTGGCAGTGCTGGTCACCGGGAGGATTCAGCGATCATCGGATGGAATAGCGGCAGGAGACAGAGTGCAGGAGGGATCGCGGGGACCGGTAAGTGTTATGGCAATGTTTATTAACTGTATGTGTACATTTATAATGCATTTTTATGTGTTTGTGATTACCTCCCATTATATCCTATAGGTTCGAGTTTGGTTCGTCGAACGTTCGACGAACCGAACTCAAACGGGACCTCCGTTCGACGAACCGAACTCGAGCCGAACCACGGCCGGTTCGCTCATCTCTAGTAAAGAGATCTTTGGAAAGGTCTCTGTACTGTCCCCTCATATATTTATACATTGTGATTAGATCCCCCCTAAGCCTTCGTTTTTCCAAACTAAATAACCCCAAGTTTAATAACCTGTCTTGGTATTGCAGCCCACCCATTCCTCTAATAATCTTGGTCGCTCTTCTCTGCACCATCTCCAGTTCAGCTATGTCCTTCTTATATATCAGTGACCAGAATTGTACACAGTATTCTAAGTGCGGTCGCACTAGTGACTTGTACAGAGGTAGAACTATATTTTTTTCATGAACACTTATACCTCTTTTAATATGTCACGGGCGGGGAGGACGCTGTCGCTTCTGCGCTCTCGCTAGCGCTCGGGTCCGGCTCTGCTGCGGCTGCTGCTCGGTGGCTCGAGCAGTGGGCCGGATCCGGGGACTCGAGCGGCGCTCCTCGCCCTTGAGTGAAAGGGGTGGTTGGTTTGGGGGATTTAGTCCGTGACGCCACCCACGGGTCGTGGTGAAGATGGGCACCACCGATGCTGGTGACGAGGATCCCGGGAGCGATGGTTGGGAGCAGCTGGGATGTTGTTTTCCCCCTCCATGGGTAGGAGTCGGTGGTCCCGGGGCCCGATGATGTGACGGGGAGGCTGGGTTGGTGAGGTGCAGGGTTGCAGGGACAGCGCGGCGCGGTGCCGGATGGCACGGGTGTACTCACTCAGTAAGAAATGTACAAAGTCCTCGGTAAACCAAACGGCTGGATGGACGGGTCCCGCAGCCAGCTGCTGTGTCTCTCCCCAGACAGGTGATGGCGGCTGTCTTTCCCTGCACCTTGATTTTCTCGTTTGACTACTATGGATCCCCAACGGTAGTCCGCTCCCCGGTGTATGGGTACCGGAGGAGCCCGTTTACCTGCAGGCACTGGCCCTTGGGTCTCTAGCCTTAGGCGGTAGCTGTATACCCTCACGGTGTGGGCGGTTGCCTTCAATCAGGACTTTTGCTGTTAGGAAACCCCTGGGGTTCCGGTCACATTCGGATTTGACTATTGTTGGTGGCTCCAAGCCTGGTCAGGGTCTGATGGCCCTGCCTGTGTGTGCTGGCTTCATTTCGCTCCCCGGTCGGTAACGGCGGGCCAATGCCCGACCCCGGTCCTACGGTTCCGCGTTGCTCCACCACTCCTGCAGACGGCCACCACTGTCTGCCAACCTTGCTGTCAGTGTCTGGGCCACAAACCCAGACACCCAAGTGCTTGCTCCTCTCACTTCAAACTCCAAACTCTATCCGTCACTTTTCCCGCCTCCAGGCCTGTGAACTCCTCGGTGGGTGGGGCCAACCGCTTGGCTCCGCCCCACCTGGTGTGGACATCAGACACTGGAGGGAGGTAACAAGGGTTTTGTGTTTGGCTGGTGTCCCTGTCTAATGAGGGTGGGGGTGTTTGAGTGTTATCTGTGACGACCTGGCTAGTCCAGGGCGCCACAAATAAATCCCATTATTTTATTAGCCCTGGCAGCAGTTGCCTGACACTGTCCACTAAAGTTAAGTTTACCATCCACCCATACACCCAAGTCTTTTTCTGTGTCTGTTGTACCCAGTGTTCTACAATTAAGTACATAATTATACATTTTATTTCCTCACTTGCTGCCACCAATGTGGATTCCCTTCAGAGTAAAGGGTGCTTTACACGCTGTGACATCGCTAACGATATATCGTTGGGGTCACGTCGTTAGTGACGCACATCCGGCACCATTAGCGAAATCGCAGCGTGTGACACCAAGGAGCGACGATCAACGACCGCAAAAACGTGAAAAATCGTTGATCGTTGACACGTCGCTCCTTTTCCAAATATCGGTGGTGCATGCCACTGGTTGTTCGTCGTTCCTGCGGCATCACACATCGCTATGTGTGACACCGCAGGAACGACAAACATCTCCTTACCTGCGTCCACCAGCAATGAGGAAGAAAGCAGGTGGGCGGGATATTCCGCCCGCTCTTCTCCGACCCTCCTCTGCTATTGGGCGGCCGCTTAGTGACGCCGCAGTGACATCGCTGTGACGCCGAACGCACCTCCCCCTTGAAGGAGGGATTGTTCGGCGCTTACAGCGACGTCGCTGAAAAGGTATGTGCGTGCGACGCTGCCGTAGCGTTATTGGTCGCTGAACGACGGGGGTGGGTGCTATCACGCTCGACATCGCTAGCAATCGCTAGCGATGTCGCAGCGTGTAAAGCACCCTTAAGTCTGGTCCAAAACAAAAGTAGTGACATTGCATTATGTGATTGGTAGCAGTGTCAGGTAACAAAGAACGGTGTATAATCTGAGAATCATCCTATTATGCTCTCTTCTAGTCACCAGACCACTACAGCTATTCACAGGGCTCAGTAGTCCAGTGACATCTTCACATACAATCATGTTGCGCACTACTGGAGCAGAGTATACTGAATCCTCGGAGGTGACAGCAATTGAGTGTGACTTGGTTTGCAATTTTCAGTACATCCATACCCTCCGTAAAGTTTTTGTTTAGCCAATACAACCCCTATAGTGACAACACTATTGTACCCCAGGAGGCATAGCTACGTGAGGATAGTATCACTTGTGAGGGTGCACATGGGTGGTGATCATGGGCAAGGCACAGTTCTCATTCACCTCGGCACCCAACACGGGGGTTGTGCGCCTGGCTGGGTGCGTGGACTTGTGTAGTGTAGGTCATTCATTTTTGCAGGCCACTCGTCACCATTACTTCTGATGAACCAGGACCAGCCCGCAGTGAAGACAGTAACAGAGCTCAACAGCTCTTATTTAACAGTTGTTTAATGAACAGCTTCCACAGTTCATCCAACAAAACTTTACACGTGAGACCGCGGGCACCATTGGACACCTTTCCTTCTCCATTTCCTCCACCAGTACTTTCTCTGATAGAAGGACTGGAGCTATCTCCTCCCAGCCTAGCACCACAGTACCATATGTGAAAGTCATGCTAGTCCACCAGCAGTACCACATCTTTCCAGAAACAATGATTCGCCAACACTTTCGGATCTGCAGCCCAGGACTCGTTTCACATACATTCTTGCCTCGGTCCGTCCCTACTGAGTTATAACCTAAACAGGGCCTTATACTAAGTGTGAGTCTTGAGACCCTTCTCTACAGGGGTTGTCGCGGGCGGAGGAGGGGACGCCGCGCTCTCCCATTGCTCGGGTCCGGCTGCCGCTGCTGCTGCGGCCTGCTGCTGCTCGGTGGCTCGAGCGATGGGCCGGATCCCGGGGACTCGAGCGGCGCTCCTCGCCCGTGAGTGAAAAGGGATTGGTTTTTGGGACTGTTTATTGTCCGTGACGCCACCCACGGTTGTGGTGATTATGTGGACACCACCGCTGCTTTGTATGGGGATCCCGGGAGCGATGACAGGGAGCAGCAAAGTTGTTGGTTCTCCCCTCCGTGGGTAGGGGGTAGTTGTGATGAGGTGGGTGATGAGGGATGGCGGGGCCGGTGCAGGGCTTGGTGGGGTGCAGGGACGCGGGGGCAGCGCTGTGCCTCACGGCACTGTGGTACTCACTCAGCCTGAGACGGGGACACAGTTCTCGGTAAAACACACGGCTGGAAAGACGGTTCCCACGGATGGCTGCAGTTGCTTTTCCCCAGTAGTTGACGGTGACGGTCCCTTTTCCTGCACCTAAGATGATGATGGTAGCGATGGGTTCCCACCGGTAACCCGCTCCCTGACTTGGATATGGGCCGGAGGAGCCCTACTTTGCCCGCAGGTGCTGCCCCTGAGAAACTGGTGCCTTGGCGGTGGCGGTGTCTCTCTCTAACGGTTGGACTGTTGCCTTCAATCGGGACTTGGTTGTTGGGAGACCCAGAGGTCCCCTTCACTGACGGATTTGGCAAATTCACGGTGACTCCTAGCCTTGCCGGGATCCGAAAGGCCCCTGCCAATGGTGCTGACTGCTCTTCGTATACCGCTCCGGTACCGCCGGGCCACCACCCGTCCACGGTCCTTTCGGCAACCTCCAAGCAGCCTCTCCTGCAGACAGTCACCGCCGTCTGCTAACCTTGCTGTCTCAGTCCGGGGCACACACCCGGACCAACTTCAGGCTTTACAAACTGTCACTTTCTCTTCCAGTTTTACTCCTCTCCTTTGCTCCTTTACCACGTCACTCTTACTTCAGCTCTCACTACTCTGAACTCTAACTTCTCACTCCTTCACTTCCCTAGCTTAACTCATCTCTCTTCCTCCTCCAAACTCTAACTGCCTGGTTTTCCCGCCTCCAGGGCTGTGAACTCCTCGGTGGGCGGAGCCAACCGCCTGGCCCATCCCCTGGTGTGGACATCAGCCCCTGGAGGAAGGCAACAAGGATTTTTGTGTAGCCTTGGTGTACCTATCTGGGGTGTAGGGTGTGCTGGTGTTATGACCTGTGACCCCTGGCTTGCCCAGGGCGTCACAGGGTCACACCCTTCTTGGCCAGTACTGGGTATCGATTTTGACCTTCACTTTGAATCTCAGATACCTTACGTATGTGAAACGCTGACCGTGGGACCACCGCGGTGCAGAGTAAGTTACAGTACCAGACCAGTTTACAGATAAAACAGGGTATTTTATTGCAGGGAGGTGACACATAAAGGCTGCTGGACAACAGGAAAGGGGTATTTTGGAACAGGACATAAAACACAATTGAGCTATTTAGCTGGAGCGAACTACAACTGTCGCCTCAACTATCACAATGAATAACAGTATAAACAATGCCAGATAATGATAATATACTAATACTTCACTACTCTGTGTACTAACGTAACTGGCCTCCACTAATGGGACCGTGCAGACACTGCAATCTAACTACGGAGGCCTGCACTAAACCTTAACCAGTGCGCACAAGTACAAACTCACACTACCCTCCAGGGAAACGATCCTTTCTCGGGGTACAAAGTCCATTGGTGCGCACGTCTCTTGGGCAGAGCGGAGGAAGCTTTCTTCTCTCAGGTCACGGGGCAGCTGGGCTTATCCAGGTGACGTTTACTTCTGGATTGGGTACAGACTGAGCAATACTCTGGGTTTTCTCACGGTCCGGTTTACTGAACCCCCCGTGGACGGCACCGTATTTCTCCCCACTCCAAACTCAACGTATTCTCCTCAGGCAACATCCCGGCTTTCTCTGCACACCTGTGGCACAACCACTTCCCCCACTGCTTCCTCACAGCGCTTTCTCTGCATGGCTAAATCAGGAGAAACAGTCACAGCAGTGGAGGCATCAGTCAGTCCATTACACATAGCAGGGGACATTCAAGCCTCTCGTAGGGGTTACGGCCCCTAGATATGTTCCACCGTTTCCTCAGATCTCACTGTCAAACTCCGTTCTTAGCTGTTGTAGTTGCCATGAGTCACCCACTAGATGCGGCCTTTGGCACCAATTTTACTTGAACATCCGTACTAGTCGCTAGCTGTTCCCTATCTCCCTTTGAAAGGAAAACAGTCTGTTAAGCCTGCTTTACACGTTTCAATATGTCGTGCAATTGCATTTGCGATCACACCCGCCCCCATCGTTTGTGCAGCACGGGCAATTTGTTGCCCGTGTCGCACAATGCTGTAACCCCCATCACACGTACTTACCTTCCAAACGACCTCGCTGTGGTTGGCGAACATCCACTTCCTGAAGGGGGAGTGACGTTCAGCGTCACCGCGACGTCACACAGCGGCCGGCCAATAGAAGCGGAGGGGCGGAGATGAGCGGGACGTAAACATCCCGCCCACCTCCTTCCTTCCGCATTGCCGGCGGCCGCAGGTAAGCTGCAGTTCATCGTTCCCGGGGTGTCACACGGAGCGATGTGTGCTGCCTCGGCAACAATGAACAACAGAACGTTCGCATTTTAGAAAATGAGCGACGTGTCAGCGATGAACGAGAAGGTGAGTATTTCTGCTCGTTCCAAGCTGTCACACGCTACGATATCACTAACGATGCCGGATGTGCGTCACTTACGACGTGACCCCGCCGACATCTCGTTAGATATATCGTAGCATGTAAAGCCCGCTTTACCCTAATAACTAACCCCACCCCTTCTGGACTAGTCCCACACTTAACTATTTCTGCCTCTGCAGTTATCTTGTTACTGAGCAGATCTTTTTTTAGTAATAATAATAATCTTTATTTCTATAGCACCAACGCAGCGCTTTACAATTCAGGAGGTTCATATACATATACATATCATATACATAATCATATACAAACAAGTAACAATTATAGAAGATACAATATTTAAAGGGAAAAAAAGGCAACCCTGCTCGTGAGAGCTTACAATCTACAATGAGATGGGGGGAGGGGCAAGATACAAGTGCTTATTTACAATGACAATCCAGCCATCTCAAGGAAATGGGGGATAGATAATGGCTTCCTGAACCAGTTGGCCAGAGCCTTGAGATGCATTTGGGTGCCATGGAGTTTGATGTGGGGTTATGTTCTGAGAAGTTGTAGAGGGATTAGGTGAAATTAGTTTGGCTAGGGAGTGTGATAGGCCGCCCTAAAAAGATGCGTTTTTAGGGAGCGTCTGAAGCTAAGTTGTGATTTGTCCTAACTTCTTGGGGTAGAGCGTTCCAGCGGTTTGGTGCAGCTCGGAAGAAGTCTTGGATTCGGGAGTGGGAGGTTCGAATTAGTGTGGATGTTAGTCGAAAGTCATTTGCAGAGCGTAGAGAACGGGTGGGATGATAGACAGAGAGGAGGGTGGAGATGTAGGGGGGTGCTGCACTGTGGAGAGCTGTAAACATCCTATCTTATACAATGACTTGTATTTTACAAAACATTCCCAGGCAGCTTACATTCCTACATTGTAATACCTTACACATTATCAACACTGCTAGATCTATGCATTACCCTATGCCTGATTAATACATTACTATGCATTACCTCACATAATATTGCTTATTACACTCTACATAATAATACAAGACTGGCGTGATTGGTGTCTTCAGGGGCAGCAACAACATGGCCACCTAGGCCTCCCTGCTGCACACTGACTGGTCTCTGGAGAAGAGGTTGCACTACTTCTTTATCTGGAGGCTGTGAAGAGGGGAGTCGGGTGATGGTCGGCAGTGCTTCCCCTAGCTTCATGAAGTGTATATGTGCGTGGGATGCTCCTGTTGGCGCATAAGACATTTGTCATTATGTTCACGGTTACCTTCACCTTTACTTGCTGGGTCCTCATCATAGACGGGGAGGGCGAAATAGAACAAATGTTAAGGTCCAGTCACACTAAGCAACTTACCAGCGATCCCAACAACGATAGGGATCGCTGGTAAGTTGCTAGGAGGTTGCTGGTGAGATGTCACACTGCGACGCTCCAGCGATCCCACCAGCAACCTGACCTGGCAGGGATCGCTGGAGCGTGGCTACACGAGTTGCTGGTGAGCTCACCAGCAACCAGTGACCAGCCCCCAGCTCCTTGCTCTCCTAGCTACAGCACACATCGGGTTAATTACCTGATGTGTGCTGCAGCTAAATGTGCACAGAGCAGGGAGCAGCACACACTGAGCGCTGGCTCCCTGCTCTCCTAGTTACAGCACACATCAGGTTAATTAACCCGATGTGTCCTGCAGCTAGCTACATGTGCACAGAGCAGGAGCCGGCAGCACAGGCAGTGAGAGCGGGGGAGGCTGGTATCAAAGGTAAATATCGGGTAACCAAGGACAGGGCTTCTTGGTTACCCGATGTTTACATTGGTTACCAGCCTCCGCAGAAGCCGGCTCCTGCTGCCTGCACATTTAGTTGTTGCTGTCTCGCTGTCACACACAGCGATCTGTGCTTCACAGCGGGACAGCAACAACTAAAAAATGGCCCAGGACATTCAGCAACAACCAACGACCTCACAGCAGGGGCCAGGTTGTTGCTGGATGTCACACACAGCAACATCGCTAGCAACGTCACAAAAGTTGTTCGTTACCAGCGATGTTGCTAGCGATGTTGCTTAGTGTGACGGGGCCTTTAGTCTCTGGTAAAACAAACAGGAACCTTTATTGGAGATCAATCTTAAGGCCCCGTCACACTAAGCAACATCGCTAGCAACATCGCTGGTAACGAACAACTTTTGTGAAGTTGCTAGCGATGTTGCTGTGTGTGACATCCAGCAACAACCTGGCCCCTGCTGTGAGGTCGTTGGTTGTTGCTGAATGTCCTGGGCCATTTTTTAGTTGTTGCTGTCCTGCTGTGAAGCACAGATCGCTGTGTGTGACAGCGAGACAGCAACAACTAATGTGCAGTGAGCAGGAGCCGGCTTCTGCGGAGGCTGGTAACCAATGTAAACATCGGGTAACCAAGAAGCCCTGTCCTTGGTTACCCGATATTTACCTTTGTTACCAGCCTCCGCCGCTCTCACTGTCAGTGCCGGCTCCTGCTCTGTGCACATTTAGCTGCAGCACACATCAGGTAATTAACCCGATGTGTGCTGTAACTAGGAGAGCAAGGAGCCAGCACTAAGCAGTGTGCGCTGCTCCCTGCTCTGTGCACATGTAGCTGCAGCACACATCAGGTAATTAACCCGATGTGTGCTGTAACTAGGAGAGCAAGGAGCCAGCGCTAAGCATTGTGCGCTGCTCCCTGCTCTGTGCACATTTAGCTGCAGCACACATCGGGTTAATTAACCTGATGTGTGCTGTAACTAGGAGACTGGGGGCTGGTCACTGGTTGCTGGTGAGCTCACCAGCAACTCGTGTAGCCACGCTCCAGCGATCCCTGCCAGGTCAGGTTGCTGGTGGGATCGCTGGAGCGTCGCAGTGTGACATCTCACCAGCAACCTCCTAGCAACTTACCAGCGATCCCTATCGTTGTTGGGATCGCTGGTAAGTTGCTTAGTGTGACTGGACCTTTAGTCCGTGCTTCAAGCCCTTAGGACCACTCATGATGTGTCTGCTCTCCTAGGGGGAAACTTCTATCTTCGTGACACTCACCCTGGGCACTATCCTCCAGCAGGTGAGTCCTATGTAAGCTTCCTCCCCTGTATCCTTTCAGTGCGGCTGCAGTGTCTCAGTCGGACCCTCGAACACATAGCAGCTCCTGACAAGTTGTTGCTGTACCCTGGTGTCCCATCGATCTCAGGACACTCTACAAACCGTCCGCAAGGTTAGGTCTTGACACACGGGAGTATTCCTCCCTTCCTAGACAGACTCTGGCTCAGGGCCTCTGTCTGTATACTTCAGCTCCTGCCGATTCACTTAACAAACTCCTCTCTGGTTCTGAACCTTCCGCAAACTCCTCCCTCCTGTCTCTGTCTCCCTGGTAACCTCTTTGCTGCTCTTCATGTGTTCCTATTCTGTCCTATTAACTAACTACTCCTATCATCTCCACTCCGGCAGCTTGATCCCTAGTTACAACTACAACTTCCTATCTATAGTACTTAACTGTTCCATATTTATAGTACTGCTGGCCCTGCACTAATTTCTCCCACCTAACACAGCACAAGGGTGCAGCCCTCTAGATTACACCTTATACATTAATTACAGTTTATAACAATTATTTACCTACAATTGCTACAGGCGCAGAGCACTGCACCCAACCAGCTCTGCTACATCCTGGCATTATTGTACATATAAATACATTATACTTATATACATTAGGTTTACAATATACTAGTATTTCTTACGTAGGAATGGGCATAGATTGCCTCCCTCCTACACACCTCCTTCCTTCATTGTCGACCGTCTCAGCCGATTCGCTCACCAAGGCATATAACATCTTTTCTACTTTTACTCACAACTACAGTTTTTTAAACATTTTTTTCATGTCACATTTGTCACCAGGTAACCTTCCGGGCTACCTCAGGATCCGGGGCTCCACTCCGTGGCTCCTGGCCCTGCACTAATTTCTCCCACCTAACACAGCACGAGGGTCCAGCCCTCTACATTATACCTTATACATTATTTACAGTTTATAACAATCAGATACCTACAATTGCTAGGGGCGCCGAGCACTGCACCCAACCAGCTCTGCTACATCCTGCATTATTGTACATATATACATTATACTTATATACATTAGGTTTACAATATACTAGTACTTCTTACGTAGGAGTGGGCATAGTTCGCCCCCTCCTACGGCTGTATTAGTCTATGGACATTTTTCAGTCATTTGACGACTCTTCTCTTTTACAGACTATTACTGCTGTTCAGTGGACACCTCAATGGACCGGCAGCTCCAGTCCTGGCCTCCGTCTGACCCCGGTTTGCTCTCGTTCTTCGGTGATAATGTTGCTCAGTCTGAACAAGTTCTTATTAACTGGAGTAATATTTTGATTCCGTGAATAAGACAAGTGTTCAGTGTGCGGGAGCCGGAGTCAATGGGTCACTATGACTCTATGAATGTTACTTTGTTGACACATACTTTGTCCTTTGTGCAACTGTTATTCCATAATCTGTACCTCTAGCTCTTGCCCCGCTCATGTACTCGCCTTGTATGTTGTCTTATAACTTAACTTTCTGATCTGAATGATCAAAGGATGAATGTTTACCGGTAGCCTTCCTTATCTAAGCGGCTTTTCTCTTCTTTTGATCAAACATTTCTATGAGGTTTTTGATGGACCCAAAGCATCTAATAATAAACAAAGAACAAAATTAAAAGCCCTCAAGAGGTAAATAAAGTTTAGAGTAGCGTTTATAGCCCAATTTTACTTGAAATTAAGTTTAAAGGGGTTTTTCAGAATTTTTAAACGGGTCATCCATAAGAGTGGTCATCAGAATGTAAAAATAGGGTGCGATAGAGTGGTAAGCAATAGGGAAGCAATGTTTTGCACTTTTGAGTTTCAGGCTCCATATCTCACCATCCACTACAGCTTTGAACATGAGACAACCTTCATTTTATAGACAATCATCTTGGCTATCTCATATATAAACGTGACTTGCAGATATTTAGCATATGATTAGTTATGTAGATTGTTTCAAATCACTGCATTGTTACTGTTTTGCTCCTAAAAATCTAAATTCTAATTTGTATTATTTTGTTAGTATTTTGAAAATCCACCACTGCCTGAATCTTTTTAGGCACGCTCCCGATCAGATTTAAGCATTCAAAAATCTGATGCCAGGTCTCTTTAATGTTGGTGCATACTGGTCGCTCACTTGGGGATGTATACAGCTTTTTCTTCACCTCTAACCACAAGTATTCGATTGGGTGTGTGATCTGATGTGTGTGGGTGTGTGATCTGATGTATGTTAGTGTGTGGTTGTGTGAGCTGATGTGTGCGCATTCCACTGCAGGTCCTCCCATCTGGTGAGTATGATGGTGGGGTTTTCTGTCTTTTTTCTTCTCTCTTTTGGGGGAGTGTCCGCTTTCTAGAATGAAGTGTCCTGTAATATTCTATAATTTCTTTAGCTGCACAGACACTTCATTATTGAACTGCAACTAGGGCTTATTTTCGGGGTAGGGCTTATATTTAAGCCTTATACTGAAAATTCCTGCTACGGTTTATTTTTGGGGGAGTGCTTATTTTTGGAAAAACATGGAACAAACAAATGTGAACAGGTACAAATTAAACATGAAAACTATTCTAACAAATATATACAGCTGCACTCTGAGACGTTAAGATATACAAACATTGAATGTAGGAATTTGTTAGGGCCAGGTGGACGGGCAGACCCAGGAGGTGGATCCACTGGGCCGAACTCCTTGATGAAGGCAAGGGGTCCGGTAGCCGGAGCACTACGGGTAGCAGGACAGTCCGTGTACAAGAGTAGAATGGTGAAGTCCCTGGGACCACGGAGTCACTGATGGTAGTCCGGGTGACGGAGCTCAGGTTCGGAGGCCGAGATGTTGTCAGGCGGAGTCCGGAACCGATGGAGCGAGAGGACGGGTCACCACAGGGATCAGAGGTGGTACGGACTGACAGGATGGCAGATAGTCAGCGTTTGGGGTTCGGGATTCGGCAGGACCGGATGGCGAGGCAGGAACGGCTCTAGAAGAGAGATAGATAAGTATGGCACAGAGACACAAGGAGACCTGACTCCTAGCTTGGAAAACACGAAGAACAGGCCCCACCCACTTGGACACTAAACCCCTTTATACCCTGTACCTGTGTGCTCAATTTCCTGTCAGTGGACGCTGGCCCTTTAAGAAAGGGTCAATGACCGCGCGCGCGCCCTAATGCGCATGCGCGCGGCCCGGGTGCCAGAAGTCAGGGCAGGGAGCGGTGAGCAAGAAGCAGGAGAGCCGGGCTGGGGAGCCGACGGGCGCCGGGAGCGGGGACCGGGACGCCTGGAGACCGCGGGCAAAGGAGGCTGGAGACCGGGGAGAGAAGCAGGGAAGCCGGGGAGCGTGGCAGGTGAGCCGGGGAGCAGGGCAGGGGACCCGGGGAGCGTGACAGTACCCCCCCCCACGCCCCCCTCCCCGCAACCGGGACAGGAAGGCACGGATCAGAGGAGTACCCACATGCTCCCGGGGCTCCCAGGACCTATCCTCAGGACCATACCCTGCCCAGTCTACCAGGAAGAACTGTCGGCCCCGTACGGTTTTCATGGCCACGATATCCCTTACCGCATAGATGTCATCATCGGCAATTGGAGGAGGAGCCGAACTGGCAGAAGCAGAGAAGGGACCAAGGACAACCGGCTTGAGCAGGGAGACGTGGAAGGAGTTGGGTATCCTCATCGTGACCGGGAGCTGCAGCTTGTAGGAGACCTCATTGATCTTGCTGAGGACTTTAAACGGCCTGATGTAGCGAGGACCTAGCTTGTAGGATGGTAGCTTCAATCGGACGTACTTGGAAGCAAGCCAGACGAGATCTCCTGGAGAGAAACACGGAGGGTCCAGACGCCTCTTGTCTGCGTGTCTCTTCATCCGCAGGGAAGCACGTCCAAGGGACGCCTTGACAGAGTCCCAAATGGTTGCAAAGTCACGGGCTACAGCATCAGCAGCAGGGACATCCGAGGAAGAGGATATAGGTAATGGGACGGAAGGCTGAAGTCCGTAAACGACATGGAAGGGAGAGCTGGAGGAGGACTCACTGACGTGGTGGCTATGGGAGAATTCAGCCCAAGGAAGAAGCGTGGACCAGTCGTCATGATGGGCGTTGACGTAGTGACGTAAGAAGGAGGTCAAGATCTGATTGACTCGTTCCACTTGGCCATTCGACTGAGGATGGTAGGCTGAAGAAAAGTCCAGAGTCACTCCCAGATGTTTGCAGAGGGCCCTCCAGAAGCGGGAGGTGAACTGAGTTCCTCTGTCGGACACAATGTGTGATGGAAAGCCATGCAAGCGGAAGATGTGTTATATATAGGCGTCAGCGAGTTCCTGGGCAGAGGGCAGTCCAGCCATAGGGACGAAATGAGCCATTTTGGAGAACCGATCCACCACGACCCATATGACTGTGTGTCCGGAGGACAGTGGCAAGTCCGTAATAAAGTCCATCGCAATGTGTTGCCACGGAACTGAGGGTATAGGCAGAGGCAGAAGACGGCCATATGGCAGAAGTTTGGGCGTCTTGTTCCTGGCACAAGAGGAGCAGGCTGAGACAAAAGAAGCGACGTCCGTGCGAAGGGATGGCCACCAGTAATGACGTACAATCGTACTCCATGTTCTCTTCTGACCAGCATGGCCTTCTGTTTTCGAGGCATGGCCCCAATGCAACACTTTTTGCCTGTCGGTCTCAGAGACATAGGTCTTCCCGGGCGGTATCTGGGCCAGGGTGACAGGGGCCACCGGAATGATCTTACTAGGACAGATGATGGGCTGGGATGTCTCCTCCTCCTGTTCCATGGGCAGGAATGACCTGGACAAGGCATCTGCGCGTACATTCTTGTCCGCAGGTTGGAAATGGAGCTGGAAGTCGAACCTGGCAAAGAACAAGGACCACCTGGCTTGCCGTGGGTTCAGTCGCTGAGCGGACCGCAGGTATTCCAGGTTCTTGTGGTCCGTGTAAATGATCACGGGCTACACTGCTCCCTCTAGAAGGTAGCGCCATTCCTCCAGAGCCAGTTTGACTGCCAATAGCTCTCGGTCCCCGATGGTGTAGTTGCGTTCAGGCGCTGAGAAGCTCTTGGAGAAGAAACCGCAAGTCACCATCTTCCCGGAGGAGGACTTCTGCATGAGCACTGCTCCGGCTCCTGAGGAGGAGGCATCCACCTCCAAGGTGAACTGTTGGTTTAACTCCGGACGGTGGAGCACAGGGGAGGAGGCAAATGCCCGCTTCAGAGAGCCAAACGCGGCGTCGGCCGCAGGTGACCAGTCCTTTGGATTAGCCCCCTTCTTGGTCAAGGCGGAGAGAGGAGCAGTCAGAGCCGAGAAGTGAGGGATGAACTGGCGGTAGTAGTTTGCGAATCCCAGAAAGCGTTGGATTGCCTTCAGTCCAGAAGGAGGAGGCCAGTTGAGAATGGAAGAGACCTTCTTCGGATCCATCTGCAGTCCGGTATCGGAGATAACGTAACCCAGGAAGGGAAGAGAAGACTGCTCGAAGACACACTTCTCGTACTTGGCGTACAGCCGATTTTCCCTCAGTCGTTGTAGAACCAACTGCACGTTCTCTCTGTGGGTCTGGAGGTCCGGAGAAAAGACCAGGATGTCATCAAGATACACCACCACACAGATGTGGAGAAGGTCCCGGAACACGTCGTTCACCAATTTCTGAAAGACTGCTGGTGCGTTACACAGGCCGAAGGGCATCACACAGTATTCATAGTGCCCATCGCGAGTATTGAACGCGGTCTTCCATTCGTCCCCAGAGCGGATGCGGACCAGGTTGTAGGCACCCCGAAGATCCAACTTGGTGAACACACGAGCTCCTCTAAGCCGATCAAACAATTCGGGGATGAGCGGCAGGGGGTACTTATTTTTCACGGTGATTTGGTTCAATCCCCGGTAGTCTATGCATGGGCGTAGGTCGCCTTCTTTCTTCTTAACGAAGAAGAAGCCTGCTCCAGCAGGAGAGGAGGATCTCCGAATGAATCTCCTTGCCAGGTTCTCTGTGATGTAGGTAGACATGGCCCTTGTTTCGGCAGGAGACAGCGGATATATCCGTCCTCGAGGTGGTGTAGTTCCCGGGAGCAGGTCAATGGCACAATCGTAAGGACGATGTGGCGGAAGTACCTCAGATTCCTTTTTGTCAAAGACGTCCGCGAAGGACCAATAGGCCGAGGGCAGTCCCGGTAGGGACTCTGGAACCGGAGGCCGTCGGATGGGTTGTATGATCTTCAGACAGTTCTCGTGGCAAGAGGAGCCCCATCGGGTGATTTCACCAGTGCCCCAGCTGACTGACGGTTCGTGTGTCCGTAACCAGGGGAGTCCCAGCAGGATTTGATGGGACATGTGTGGGAGGACGTAGAGAGCGATGTTCTCGGTGTGCAGGGCACCGATACGCAGTTCGACCGGCCTGGTGATCCAGGAGATGGTGTCAGAGAGGGGTCTCCCATCCACAGAGGCAATCACGAGGGGTTTGTCGAGTGGAGTAACAGGCACTTGGTACTTGTCCACCGTGGCCTGCTGGATGAAATTGCCTGCTGCCCCAGAATCGAGGTACGCCTCGGCCGTGAACCGCGTCTCTCCCGTTGCCACTTGAACAGTCCACATAACCGGGTCTGAGAGAGTTCCAGCACCTAGGGTGGCCTCTCCTACCAACCCTAGGCTTTGGAGTTTCCCGGCCTCTCTGGACAGGAGCGTAGAAGGTGTGTGCCCTCTCCGCAGTAGAAGCAGAGGCCCTTGGCGAGCCGCTCTGCTCGGCGTTGTTCAGACTGCCGCACACGGTCGATCTGCATGGGCTCGTGGACGGAGACACCAGATGCCGTTGACTGAAGTACGGCGGGCTTCTGCGGAGGAGAGGAATGCCGTATCGGACATCTCTCACGGGACACTTCTTTGGATCGCTCCTGAAAGCGAATGTCCACTCGAGTCGCTAGGGTAATCAGGGCGTCCAGGGTGGACGGTACGTCACGACCAGCCAGCTCATCTTTAATTCGACCCTAGAGTCCTTCCCAGAAGGCGGCGGTTAGAGCCTCATTGTTCCACCCGAGTTCTGAAGCCAAGGTGCGAAAACGGATGGCGTATTGACCCACCGTCAGAGTCCCCTGACGTAACCGGAGAAGAGATGAGGCAGACGCGGAGGCGCGTCTGGGCTCGTCAAAGGTGCCACGAAATGCCTGCAGGAACTCCTGGATGTTCGTGGTCACAGGATCCTCCTTTTCCCACAAGGGGTTCATCCACGCCAGTGCCTCACCCTCTAGATGGGACATGATGAACGCGACCTTGGCTTGGTCGGAGGCAAACAAATGCGGCAGCTGCGTGAAATGTAGGGAGCATTGGTTTATGAATCCCCTGCAGGTCTTGGGATCTCCGGCGTACCGGGGTGGTGAGGCCAAACGAAGTCTGGAAGCATCCGAAGAGGCTGCCACGGGAGCTGGAGACGTGGATTGTCTAGTGGAAGCCCGAGATGCTGAAGATGTAACTGACGCTTGTAGCGTATTCAGGCGGGCGTCCACAGAAGACATGAATTGCAGCATGCGGGTCTGAGTCTCACACTGGCGTGTGAGTTCCTCCTGCAAGGCTGCTAGTGCTTCGGCGGGATCCATGGCCTGTTCTTACTGTTAGGGCCAGGTGGACGGGCAGACCCAGGAGGTGGATCCACTGGGCCGAACTCCTTAATGAAGGCAAGGGGTCCGGTAGCCGGAGCACTACGGGTAGCAGGACAGTCCGTGTACAAGAGTAGAATGGTGAAGTCCCTGGGACCACGGAGTCACTGATGGTAGTCCGGGTGACGGAGCTCAGGTTCGGAGGCCGAGATGTTGTCAGGCGGAGTCCGGAACCGATGGAGCGAGAGGACGGGTCACCACAGGGATCAGAGGTGGTACGGACTGACAGGATGGCAGATAGTCAGCGTTCGGGGTTCGGGATTCGGCAGGACCGGATGGCGAGGCAGGAACGGCTCTAGAAGAGAGATAGATAAGTATGGCACAGAGACACAAGGAGACCTGACTCCTAGCTTGGAAAACACGAAGAACAGGCCCCGCCCACTTGGACACTAAACCCCTTTATACCCTGTACCTGTGTGCTCAATTTCCTGTCAGTGGACGCTGGCCCTTTAAGAAAGGGTCAATGACCGCGCGCGCGCCCTAATGCGCATGCGCGCGGCCCGGGTGCCAGAAGCCAGGGCAGGGAGCGGTGAGCAAGAAGCAGGAGAGCCGGGCTGGGGCTGTGTAGCCGACGGGCGCCGGGAGCGGGGACCGGGACGCCTGGAGACCGCGGGCAAAGGAGACTGGAGACCGGGGAGAGAAGCAGGGAAGCCGGGGAGCGTGGCAGGTGAGCCAGGGAGCAGGGCAGGGGACCCGGGGAGCGTGACAGAATTTGGATATGCATTACTGCTAAACTAATAAATTTACAAATGAGACACTTTGTGCATAAAGAAGGCCAGCATCAAGGCGTATCTCTTTTGCTGGGTGCCTACCTAAACACCTGTACCCGGGCTGTAAAGCCTACAATTTTAGGACAGGAACCTGCTAATAGAAAATTATAAATCACCTTAAGCCAGTGAGATGGAGTGCTGCACTCCTTCCCAACAGCTTAAGGTGATTTTTTATTAGCAGGTTCCTGCCCGCCCATAAAATTGTAGGCTTTTCAGCCCAGGTAGAGCCATTTAGGTAAAGACCCAGCAGAGAGATATGCCTTGATGCTGGCTGTTGGGCTCACATTACATTTTTTGCATTGTCTGAATTTTTTTATTTATTTCTTTAGCAATAATGTATGTCCAAAATTCTACATTCAATGTTTGCATATCTTAACCTCTCAGAGTGCAGCTGAATATATTTATTATTATTATTATTATTATTATTTATTTATAGAGCACCATTAGTTCCATGGTGCTGTACATGAGAAGGGGGTTACATACAAAATACATATACAAGTTACAGTAGACAGACTAGTACAGAGGGAAGAGGGCCCTGCCCTTGCGGGCTTACATTCTATAGGATTATGGGGAGGAGACAGTAGGTGGGGTGTAGATGGGGCGGCAGCTCCGCACGGTGGTGGGGCGGCAGCTCCGCACGGTGGTGGGGCGGCAGCTCCGCACGGTGGTGGGGCGGTAGCTCCGCACGGTGGTGGAGCGGCAGCTCCGCACGGTGGTGAAGCAGTGAGGTCATTGAAGGTTATAGGCATTTCTGAACAGATGAGTCTTTAGGTTCCGTTTGAAGTTTGCAAGTGTAGTAGATAGTCTGACGTGTTGAGGCAGTGAGTTCCAGAAGACTGGGGATGTTCGGGAGAAGTCTTGGAGGCAATTGCCTGAGGAGCGAATGAGAGAGGAGGAGAGAAGGAGATCTTGGGAGGACCGGAGATTACGTTTTGGAGTGTAGCGAGATATTAGTTCAGAGATATATGGAGGAGACAATTTGTGGATGGCTTTGTAAGTCAGTATTAGTAGTTTGAATTGGATACGATGGAAGATTGGGAGCCAGTGGAGGGACATGCAGAGAGGAGAAGCGGGGTGGTAGTGTGGCGAGAGGTGGATCATTCGGGCAGCAGAATTAAGGATGGGCTGGAGAGGGGCGAGCGTGTTAGCAGGGAGACCACAGAGGAGGATGTTGCAGTAGTCGAGGCGGGAGATTGAGGGCATGCACTAGCATTTTTGTAGATTTAGAATTGAGGAAGGGGCGGATTCTGGAAATATTTTTGAGTTGAAGACGGCAGGAGGTGGTGAGGGATTGAATGTGTGGTATGAAGGACAAGGCAGAGTCAAAGGTCACTCCGAGGCACCGAACTTTGGGTGCTGGGGAGAGCGTGATGTTATTTATTGTCATAGATAGATCAGGTAGAGAGTGTAGGTGAGACGGAGGAAAGATGATCAGCTCAGTTTTGGCCACATTGAGCTTTAGGAAGCGAGAGGAGAAGAAGGAAGATATAGCAGATAGGCACTCTGGGATTCTGGACAGCAGATATGTGGCATCTGGACCAGAGAGGTAGATCTGAGTGTCATCGGCATATAGGTGGTACTGGAAGCCATGGGACTTTATGAGTTGTCCCAGGCCAAATGTATAGATAGAAAAAAGTAATGGTCCCAGGACAGAGCCTTGAGGGACACCAACAGAGAGAGGACGGGATGAAGAGGTTGTGTGGGAGTGGGAGACACTAAAAGTGCGGTTGGAGAGGTATGAAGAGATCCAAGAGAGGGCGAGGTCTCTGACACCAAGGGAAGAGAGGATCTGTAGTAGGAGGGAGTGGTCAACAGTGTCAAAAGCTGAGGATAGGTCTAGAAGTAGGAGTATAGAGAAGTGGTTGTTAGCTTTATTACATTATTATTATTATTACAATTTATTACATTATAATTGTAAGGTTAGGTTATTAATGTCTAAGTATGGCACAACCCCCTTTAACATTAACAGTATTTGGGCATTCTGCTACAGAGGGGCCGCCTGGTATCGGACCTAAGTAATTCTGGATGGGACCTAGTGGTAGACGTCTATATCAGATAATCATAATTTAACCCAACCATATGCGTCTCTGAAAATGTTCCACTACGTTTAATAACTTAATAAGTGCAGTTGCTTTCATAGCTCAATGCGTCTGTGCAAAAGGTTTCTAGCCCATTGGGCAATGTCTGACAAGATGAAGCACAACGAGCAGAAGATGATGTAAATAGGAGCCTTTGATTAATCAAGCAAATTGCACAACGTGACGTCTTGTTTTCACATAGGAGGGAACTTCATGTTTTCACGGAAATTAAAACAGGACGTCAGCGAGCAGGAACAGAGAGCTTGTCCGTAATCTTACTGTTTCATAGTGATTGCTGGGTGAAGACGAAACAGTGAAATCCCAGGTGACGAGCGGATCAGAGCCTCTATGGTGTGAGGTGCTGGCTTGCTGGTAATTAAAGTCACATCACTACTAGAGTTGAGCGGATAGTGAAAAATCCAGGTCCGGCGGCTACCCGGCGGGTTGAAAAAGAAGTCCCGATCCGATCCGGAGTTCGGCCCCATATATGTCAATAGGGAGTTGAATCCGGGGACGAGAGCGAGAGAGAGAAAATAATATATATCCCGAATCCGGATCGTGCAGCCGAATTCCCAGGTCCGGGTCAGACCCGGATCAGACGCTGAAACCGTGCGCATCCGCCGGATTTTTACAGTTCGAGTCCGTTCAACACTAATCACTACATTGATATAATTTGGTCTTCTAGGACACGTTCACTAATCTTGTTATCAAAGGGGTTTCCCAAGAAAAGGGATCCTGTTTTATGACCCTCCTATGGCTTACAAGGTTATATACTGTCCTGGTTCCTGGTTGGCTTCCACTGCTTGTCTGCACTCCTCTGATATCACTTTCCCAAAAATTTTAAGTTGGCTCAGGCAGTACCTGAGCAGGGTCACCGTCAGGCTAATACAACCATGACTGGTGAAGAGGGGCTAGCGCGTTATCCTGTGCAGCAGCGGGATGAGGTCATCACTCTGTGACCTTATCACACTCCTGCAAATAACCGTAGAGGGAGTGATGAGGACGCGGTAGGCAGCAGGGACAGGTAATCGCTTAGCGAACTGAAGACGACCGCCGAGGTTAGTGGGGGGCCCCACCGACCCCAGCCCCTGCCTTGCTTCAGCTGGATGCATGTTGGAGGGTGCACATCCAGTTTAAATGCATTGCTGCTCAGAGAAGACGCCGTTCGACATGGGAGTCGGGGAGGGTGAGTAAAATGGTTTATTTTTTTGTCTGCCTGTCTGTCCTTCCTCCCCTGTCTCTGTTATTACAGGGGGAGGAAAGAAGCAGGAAGGACAGGGGGAGGAAGGACAGGCAGGCAGACAGGGGTGGGAATAACTAGCAAAACTCAACCCACCTATTTGATATTCTGTAGCTGCTACAAATAACAGTGCATTTCACAAACTTTATTTGCCTACATTTCAGAAAGTATACATCCGATCTCACAACTAAAGGTATGTATAGAATCAGCATGATAGCGCCAGTATAGCAAGGGTTTTAGTTTATATAAGAAAATCTTGCTGTTTGGTCCTCTTTAAAAGGTGTGTCCTACCTCTGAACCTCCTGTGCAACATAGATCTGCTGTTTTGGTTCCTGATTGATAAGTGTAACCTGCTCCCTTCTGGGTTATTATCCTGCTACGCTAGTAGCCTCCAACTGGACCACCCCGCTCCACATTGTCATCTGTCTATGCTGCATAATAATGCAGGATCCACCTGTCCAATTGATAAAAAATAATGTGGAAACAAAATAATCTAAACCTCACTGTGATAAGTGGGCTTTTCCATGGTCAAATTATTGAGAAATCCTATTGCTCGGAGCACTGATTATCCACTCTCAAATGAAGATTCCCTTGTTAATAAAAAAATCATTTCAAGTCAATTCCTTGGTTGTCTAAAAGCATAGAAGGGTTAATACCAGGGGTGGAACGATCACGGTTCCAGGAATTATGACTGGTACGGGGCCCTGGGGTGAGGGGGCTGCTTCGGCTAGATGGGCGTCCAATGGCGCACATCCAGCTGAAATGTATCACAGTGCAGAGACCTGTCGGGTCCCTTGCACTGCGATACAACCTGACGAATGTTTGGCCAGCAGTTGACATCGGCGTCCATGTGACTGAGGGCAGCACAGGGACACCTATGTCAACTGCCGGAAACTGTGGGCTGACTACACAGGAGAACGCGATGTGATGTGGGAGTCGAGGAGGGTGAGTACATTTTTTTTTATTTTTGCCATAAGAAACACACTGGAGATATATTTACCAGGATGTAGACATATACCAGGAGGGGCACAAATATATACAAGAAGGGACCCAGGAGGAGGACAAGTAATCTAGGAAGGGGATATGTTTACCAGGAGGGGACATATATACCAGGAGGGGCCCACGATGAGGCCATATATACAAGGGGGGTGATTTACCAGGATGGAGTGCATAACTACCAGGATAAGGGATATATTTATCAGGATGGGAGACATATATACCAGGATGTGGGACATATTTACCAAGAAGGGCTTAGGATGAGGGACTTTTACCAGGATGGGGGACATATTTACTAGGGTGGGAGGCATATATACCAAGATGGGGAACATATTTTACCAGGAAGAATTCCAGGATGGGGTGCATTTGAACAGGATGGGCTATACTATATAATGGGGAGGGCAAGTCGTATGTCTTTATAGGATTTAGAATGCTAAATGTATAGACACATATATATACATCTGACCAATATGGAGGGGGCCAGGTCCAGATTTTGTACTGGGGCCCATCAAACATTAGTTATGCCACTGCTTCATACTATTAGTTTTGGTGGTTTAGAGGAAAGGTTAAAATTTACAAATGATGTAGGATAGAAAAGGAGACTAATATTTAACTCCCCAATGGGGAGCGTCTAGACCTAGAACTTTAATAGAGGTCTAGGTTAGAAATTATATTAATACTTCGTGGTCTGGCAGCTTACTTACCTATAACATGAGGCATAACGATCTTTAACAGTGCCCCCCACCTACCATGTAATTTGTGCCCCCTGAGACACCAGGACCTTTGCTCAATAAATAAAGGGTCAGAGACATCATTCCCTTCAACTTTCGACTGAAAACGCAATTTTTAGTAAAATGGAACCAAAACCAAAAACTTGCAAAGTTTTACAGCTCTTACAATAAAGAATATTATATATACAGTATATATATCATATTCTTTACTGTAAGAGCTGTAAAACTTTGTAACTTTTTGGTATATACTTATCATATCTATATACAAAACAAGAATGCCGCGGAGACACCATCACATGTTTCTCAACGCTGGCAAGAAACTAGCCAGGTCTTTCACTGGGAAGGAACAACCACGGGAAGGGCAATCTCCAGTCAAAGAAAGCGCCTATACCAAAACATGGCATCCATCCACAGACAGCTGTTTCGGGGTATATGCCCCTCATCAGTGTGGAGTAGGAAACTGGCTAGTGGGAGCAATGCCTAGTAGAAGACTACATAGGTAAGGATGGTTGACCTCGGGGAGATCAACATCCAACACCACGGAGACACCATCACGTGTTTCTCAACGTAGTGACACTAGAACAAGGCCCCCTGGGAATATATGCACAATAAGAATGCCGTGGTGACACCATCACATGTTTCTCAACGCTGGCAAGAAACTAGCCAGGTCTTTCACCGGGAAGGAACAACCACGGGAAGGGCAGTCTCCAGTCAAGGAGACCACCTATGCCAAACATGGTATCCATCCACAGACAGCTGTTTCGGGGTATTTGCCCCTCATCAGTGTGGAGTAGGAAACTGGCTAATGGGAGCAATGCCTAGTAGAAGACCACATAGGTACAGATGGTTGACCTTGGGGAGATCAACATCCAACACCGCGGAGACACCATCACGTGTTTCTCAACGCAGTGACACTAGAACAAGGCCCCCAGAGAAAATATGCATATGCATGGATGCCATGTTTTGGCATAGGCGGTTTCCTTGACTGGAGGTTGCCCTTCCCGTGGTTGTTCCTTACCGGTGAAAGACCTGGCTAGTTTCTTGCCAGTGTTGAGAAACATGTGATGGTGTCTCCGTGGCATTCTTGTTTGGCATACTTTCCCTGGGGGCCTTGTTCTAGTGTTACTGCGTTTAGAAACACGTGATGGTGTCTCCGCGGTGTTGGATGTTGATCTCCCCGAGGTCAACCATCTGTACCTATCTCATATCTATATACTTTTTTATATATATATATATATATATATATATATATCATCTCTATATTTACTATATTCATTGTAATAAATAAGGATTCAGCAGAGTTGCACCATACTCGGTGCACCCTTGGTGTGGCAGAACAGTTTGGTACACCTTCCCTCCTACTTGTTTTCCATCTATCTCCGCCCTCCTCTTCCTTGAGTGACAACTCTAACTCATGGGAGCCAGCAGAGGGCAGAGATAGCAGATGCCAAGGGTGCACCGAGCGCCTGTGCTTTCTTTGAACAGTCATTTTGTATCTTTATTTGCATAGATTATAAATAATTGTTAATTATTTGACTGAATCTAATTAATACACTATTATTTTTATCAAGTTACTTAATTGAAAAATTAGTTTGTTTGTGTTTTATTAATTAATCATAAAAGTAGAATAAAAAATATCTATTTTCTGCAATTTATGAAAAGTCATTTACTTATCTAAAGCTGATTATTATCATTTTTTACTTTTTCAACTATTATATTTTAATTGTTTTATTAGACTTTTTTTTTTCTTGTTTTCTCTATGTAGAAAGCAATTTCAATCTGTAATAGTTTATATGTTGTAAACATTGGTACTGAAAACCGTGACAAAAATATTGATTGCAATAATGATATAGATCAGTCATGGCGAACCTTTTATAGGCTGAGTGCCCAAACTGTAGCCCTAAATCCAATTTTTTTTTCCAAAGTGCCAACCAATCCTATTATGTAAATAATTGATTGTAATCTTACCTTTGCCGTCTTCTCTTCTCTTCAGCAGGGGGCATCACACTCATGCTTACCACACATTGAAGCTGAGCCCTTTCCAGACACAGCAGTTGGATTGATCTTTCTGGAAAAAATTGCAGCATATTAGACAGAGATTTTAGCCTGGAATGCAATCAGATGTCACCCTGTAATCCACATCTACATTTCAAAGTCTGAACATCTTGAAATCCCATAAAGACGTACGAGTGGCTCCCCTCCCCCTTCATTGTGTAGTTATGTCCCCCTTCCTGGCCACTTCCTGGTAAACATGTCCCCCATCCTGATATATATTTCCTACATTCAGGTATATTTGTCCCCATCATGGCCCCATCCTGGTAAATATACCTCATCCTGGTAAATGTCCTTTATCCTTGTAAATGTACCTTATTCTGGCATGTTCCCCCATGCTGGTAAATGTACCCCATCCTGACATATTGCCCATCCTTGTAAATGTTCCCCCATCCCGGCATGTACCTCATTCCTGGTAAATGTCCTCCATCCTGGTAAATGTTCCCAATTCTGGTTAATTTACCCCCATCCAGGTAAATGTACCCCCATCCAGGTAAATGTCCCCCTTCCTAGCATGTACCCCTTCCTGGTAAATGTTCCCCTTCCTGGTAAATGTACCCTATCTTGGCATGTTTCCCCCATCCTGGCATGCATTGTTCCCCATCCTGGCATGCATGTCCCCACCCCATGCTGTCATTTGCGTTCCCCCCTCCCCCACCCCATGCTGTCATGTGCGTTCTCCCACCCCCACCCCATGCTGGCATGTGCGTTCTCCCACCCCCACCCCATGCTGTCATGTGCGTTCTCCCACCCCCACCCCACGCTGGCATGTGCGTTCTCCCACCCCCACCCCATGCTGTCATGTGCGTTCTCCAACCCCCACCCCACACTGGCATGTGTGTTCTCCCCCACCCCATGCTATCATGTGCGATATCCCACCCCCACCCCATGCTGTCATGTGCGATATCCCACCCCCACCCCATGCTGTCATGTGCGATATCCCACCCCCACCCCATGCTGTCATGTGCGGTATCCCACCCCCACCCCATGCTGTCATGTGCGGTATCCCACCCCCACCCCATGCTGTCATGTGCGGTATCCCACCCCCACCCCATGCTGTCATGTGCATTCTCCCATGCTAGCACTGCGCCTCCCCCACCTTGGCACAGCCGCACACGCGTTATAAAAAAAAAAAAAAAGCAACACACAACTCACCTTCCAGCACTCGCTCCCCCGCTGCGCGCCGCTGGGTTCTCAGTCCCCACGTGGCCAGAAGACGTCATTACGCCGACGCCGCTTACTGACGCTCCTCCGTCTCCTAGGCAACACACCTGCAGCCTGGGGAGGGAGGAGTCTCAGAGCGAGGAGAAATGTCTCCTCCGCTCCAACACAGTTTTGATATGCCGGCGAGACTGCACTAGCAGATCAAAACTGCAGGATCAGGCGACAGCACACGTGCCAGCAGAATGGGCTCTGCGTGCCCCTGGTGGCACGCGTGCCATAGGTTCACCATCACTGATATAGATCATTATAATTGATTTCAGGGTGGGGGGGTCCCGAGTTCCAATCTGACAATATCTACGTGGAGTTTGTAAGTTCTCCACCTTGTTATGTTTTTTTTCCAATATTTATGGCTTCCTCTGAAATTGCATATTTGGCATATTAGAGGAGAACAATTAAACTTTTAATTTTTTTGTCTTATTAAAAATTCTAATATTTTTAGTTTTATGACTTTATTTTTATTTATTAATACATTTATTAAAAAGATTTGTAATTTTGAGGGTAGCCATGACCACCATGGAATCTGTCGGGAAGATCGAGGGCTTCAAACTTCATGCAGGTCTTTGATATGGGAATCCATCATCACCACAACCTTCCATTTCCAAACCTTCCAAATCTTCCATTTGTTGCTGCATTCCTGATAAATTAGCATTTTCACTCATGCAAATGCAGCGTTAAGTGCTCTGAATGTGGCAGGGCACTAAAAGGGACTGTCCACTACTTTTACATTGATGGCTTATCCTTAGGATAGCCCATCAATGTCTGATCAACCGGGATCCCAGACCCGGCACCCCCACCCATCAGCTGTTCTTGGTCTAGGATTTATTAGACAGTACCAAGCCAAATTCATAGAAAAAACTCACCAAAAATAAAGCCAAACCATAAACTGGTCAGATAGTTGCAAAAGCACATGCAAGATGCATACGGCCCCCCATGATAAAGGTTGAAAGATCACAGGTGCAGAATGCCTTTAAAACAACCACCACCAGCCTAATCTAACAGGAGGGGGAGGCTGACATTTATTATCAATTTTATCATTTATTATCGCACAGTTTTGCAGGATGCAGCCGGTCTCCTGGGATGTCTGTCCACTGTGCCAGTGCACCTTTTAGGTGCTGGGCAGCCCGCCTGATCTAATAGAAGGGCGTGATCAATAGGCGTTGCCTGGACACTGTGCATTGCACGTATCTGTGTGACTGACGCCCTATATTAGATCTTATTTGTGTGCAGTTTTTTGCCAGCAACCTCCCCCTCCTGTTAGAATAGGCTGGGGGTGGTTGTTTTAAAGGCATTCTGCACCTGTGATCTTTCAACCTTTATCATGGGGGGACCGTATGCATCTTGCATGTGCTTTTGCAACTATCTGACCAGTTTATGGTTTGGCTTTATTTTTGGTGAGTTTTTTTCTATGAATTTATACTAAATGTCCTATGTTGAGCTTTTTTTGATACAGTACCAAGCCACTATCAGAAGACGGGGAAGCTTCGGAACTGAGCATTTCCGGCTTCCTGCTGCTGCAGCTGACACCGATGTCAGCTGATTGGCGGGGGTTTCGGGAGTTGGACCACGGCCGAAAATACATTGATGACCTATACTAAGGACAGGCCATAGCAGGTGACAACCTCTTTAACAAGCCACTGGCTCCAATGGTTGTTTTCCAACTCAATAACAGCTTCTTTAGCTTGATTGACAGCTCACAGTCTGATTTCCTTGCCTGATGTAACACAGTCAATCAAGCTGACGGGGAACAGCCTCTCCATTTTGGTGACTAGTTAAGTGCTTTGTCCCACCCAGAGCTCTTAACTCCTCATTTTCTTATGAATGAAAATGCTAATTACTCGGGAATGCAGCAACAGATAGAAGATATGAAAGAGTTGATGGATTTACATTTTAAAAACATGAATGCTCATATATACAGTTTGGTTGGGCAGAGGGTTGATATTACTGACAGATTCCCTTCACTGAGAACAGAAAATAAACAAAAATGTATAAATATCCCAGCAATAACTCTCTTAATTGCTTTAACTCAATTCTGCCTCATATTAAAAAAATAAAATATACAAAGAAATCTTCTATGTGGTTCTCAGCAATTTAACAATGTCCCCTTCCCTCTTCCTTCTCACTGTCCTGTTGTAGCGCTGGCGTCTCTTCAGACTTACAGACTTACTCACCGTCCCGACTGGATCGCATCCTTCCCTGCACGTCCCAGCTCATACACGTGTCCTGCTAGCTCCTTCCCCCCATGGGCGCTGTACATGCCGCACAGGGTTTCCAGAAGTGCGCCTAAGATGCAAGCGCACCGGCTCTCTTCTTAAATGGCAGGTGTCGCGGGCGGGGAGGGAACGCTGCGCTCACCCACTGCTCGGGTCCGGCTGCTGTTGCTACTCGCGCGGTCAGTGGCTCGAGCGGTGGGCCGGATCCCGGGGACTCGAGCAGCGCTCCTCGCCCGTGACTGAAAGGGGTGGTTTGGTTTAGGGATATTGTCCATGACACCACCCACGGTTGTGGTGAGGTTCACCACCGCTGCTCTGGACGGGGATCCCGGGAGCGATGACAGGGAGCAGCTTGGATGTTGTTTCTCCCCTCCGTGGGTAGGGGGGTTGGTTGACCCGGGGCCTGGTGAGGGAAGTATGGCAGGCGGGTTTGACGAATGCAAAGTCTCCGGTAAAACAAACAGCTGGATGGACGGGTCCCACAGACAGCTGCGGTAGCTCTCCCGGTAGGTTGGTGGTGACTGCCTTTCCCTGCACCTGTGTTGTGTTCACGGTTCCAATGGCTTCCCACCGGTAACCCGCTCCCCAGCTTGGATGGATGCTGAGGGAGCCCCTTTTGCCCGCAGGCTCTGGCCCTGGGAACTGTAGCCTTGGCGGTGACTGTATTTCCCTTCACGGTTTGAGCTGTTGCCTTCAATCGGGTCTTGACTGCTGGGAAACCCCGAGGTTCCCTTCGCTAACGGATTTGACCGGTTTTACAGCGACTCCTAGCCTGGTCGGGGTCCGTAAGCCCTGCCGAATGGTGCTGGCTTCTCTTTGCTACCCGATCCGGTACCGGCGGGCCACCGCCCGTCCCCGGTCCTTACGGTTCACTCCAATCACCCTCTCCTGCAGACGGTCACCACCGTCTGCCAACCTTGCTGTATGTGCCCAGGCCACGCACCCGGACACGGTCAGTCTCCTCTACTGCCACTTCACTCCTTCAACTCCAAAACTCCAAACTAACTAAACTGCCTTCCTTTTCCCGCCTCCAGGACTGGGAACTCCTCGGTGGGTGGGGCCAACCGCCTGGCCCACCCCCTGGTGTGGACATCAGCCCCTGGAGGGAGGCAACAAGGATTTTTTTTTTACTTCGGTGTGCCTAGCCGGGGTGTGGGGTGTGTTGTTGCAGTACCTGTGACGTCCTGGCTTGTCCAGGGCGCCACACAGGCATGCCATTTCCTGGAAATGCCTATGGCTGAGAGGCACTGTGTATTTAAGTCACCCTCCTATTAGGGAATGTGCCTGCGCAACACAGTTAGTTAGTATTCCATTCTGCTAGTTGTCAGATCCCATTATCCCTGTGTCCGTTACCTAAACCTAAGTCTGCCTATCCCTGTCATGTGTCGCACCCAGGGATATGGGGTACTTGGTTCCGGGCAGATTCTCTACTGGGAATGTCACGATTGTGGCCGTTACTCGGTTCCGTGCCTTGGGCCCTTTTTGTAATGTTGATATTTACAGGGGAGAATATGATAATATTCACTTGTGATGCCACTTGCGGTGTTGCGGCTAAGTGTAGGGAGCCACTGCTGCAGAATGTCTCTACTGGGGCTGATGGTATTGGCAGCTAGAATGGTAGGCCCTCTGCAAGTAGGGTATTGCCCCAGAGGCTGTATAGTGCAGTGGGTGTTGGAAGAAGGTAGTCCACACAGATGTTCAGTGCAACTAGTTTACTCACTTTCTGCAGGTGTTAACTGGTTGCCCGAAGCCGGCTGGTTTCGCCTCCAGGTCCCCTTTGTCTCAGTGCCAGTCTGGTTCTCTGGTACCTTCTTCCCCTGCACCTGTTTCTGGTAAGTGGGTCCCCGTGGTATAGAACACTGGGGGTCTCCGTTCTGTGGTTTGTCCACTTCTGTCCGCTTGACGGTAGCATGAACAATGTGGGGTTGGAGTCTCTGGTCCTGTCCCCGACTCTCTCTTTGCTACTGAGTCTTCGGATTCGTTAGTGTAAGCAAGGTCCTTGATGGTCCCCTTTGCTGTGCAGGTGTTAATAGGTCGGCTTGAAGCTCTTTCCTGTCCTAGGGTCCTGTACCCCGTTCGTGCGTATTTCCGGGAGTACTCCACCGTACTCCACCAGCAACTACTTCTCCTGGGTACCAAGTCACCATCAACCCGAGCCAGGACATCACTTCGCTTCTCCTCTCCAGAGTCACTACTCTTCTGACTTCCCGACTACTCTCCACAGTCTGCCCCTCCCACCTGGTCAACTTGTGGGTTGGAGTAGCTCCACCTCTAGGTGGCCATCCATTGGTCCCACCCTAGCTGGGTACCATTGTATGGGGGATTGTTGGGGAAAACTGGGATTACCTTGGTTTTTGGTGTTACCGGCACTGGGGTTCTGGGTCCCTAAGGGGGTAGGCCCTGCATCCTTGTGGGGATGCAGAATCTTGTAGCACCCTTATGGTCTCAGGGGCACTACACTGTGTCCACCATACCTGTCCGTACCTGCCTGTCCAGCCTGCCTCAGTCAGTCCGCCTATACCTGAATCTATCACCTGTCCTGGGGGTCAGCTGCCATAGTCCTAGTCACTTCCCTGGGAGTGGTACTTGGAGTACGCTTCCCGTGGGGGCTTAGTTAAACCCTTCACACTAAAGGGTAAGCATGGGTCCCCCTTGTGATCCAGTGGTTTCACTAATCCTGCTCGCTGCCCCTACACCGGCCGCGAGCGTTACACCTGTGTATGACTGTATCACAACTGGCTGCAGCAGGAGATTCTCTTCTCTGTTCTATTTGTGGGAGGACAAAAGTTTCCAATCATTTCCTTTTGGCTAAAGAAGTAGGGTTCATCCAGCGACCAGCAAAATATAGAAATGATCAGCAGGAGGTGCTCTCTTTTGCAGAATTTCAGTATCATACAGAAAATAATGCAGGTTTACAAACAATTTAAATTTTGAGGAGTAACTGTCATCTTAATTTTATTCTATAAATCAATATTACATGTGAAAATAAGCAACTTAGTGATATGCCTTATCAGAGAAATCTGCTTCATTCTCCTCCTGGACTGATGTTTCTGTGGCACCCCTGAGGCTCAGTCACCACAGCGAATTGCATCTGGTTTAAGTTGTAATTCTCTCCCAGGTGAGAAGAGGTTAATCACTGGTTTCACCCACTTACATAGAACATCTAGCATGAGTCACCACATACAGGAAGCCAGACTGCAGGTGGGCACCATAGCAAGGGGTAGTTCCCCAGCACTGTTGAGTCATTCCAGAGGTGGGGGCTGCTCTCAGTGAGTAAGAAACACACAGACAGTTTCACTTTATTCACAGAACAGTCTGAGACAGCGAAGCAGCAATAGGTTCCTTGAGGGGAGCTTTCCTCAGGGGTACCACCCGGAATGCATGCCTAGGAGCTATCTCGGGGAAGTAGGAGAGAGTTCCAGAACATCATGAGACTTGTAGTACCACGGATACTATATAGAGTGTTTCACAGACCTTCTATGGCTATGACCGGCCAGAATGGAAGAGGGCGAAAGACAGAGGTGACCGGTGGAGATGGTGAGACACAGGAGACATGGCAGCTGGGGGGGAGCTTAACTGCTTCCACAATGCCAGCGCAGTCAGGGTGCAGAACCCTTGGTTGGGAAAACCTTCATGGACTCTAACAAATCTACAGGGGTTGGGGATTTCATGCCCCTTCGCCTACCGCCCACTTTCCTGGAGCACAGTGACATATAGGTTCCAGAGTCAGGTTTACAGCCAGGCCCCACGGTGAGGACCCGCGTCACCCTGCATATGGGACGGGACACTTAACACAGACAGCGGAGTCCCCAAGTTGCTTCAGGCCACGGGAGCCGCGAGTCAGTGCAAGGAGGAAGGTCTCACACATTTCCACAGACACCAGTGAGTGCCTCCGAACCACCCGGGACCGGCTGGAGTCCATCCATGGCAGTGGAAAGCGACACCTCCGGGGAGCTTTAAGATCTGTGAGTAAATGGAACTTTGAATCGCAGCTCCATGTGTTATCCTTGTCATTGCCAGCGCCGCCACCCCGTGCTTTGGCGCCACCAGCCGTCCGTATCATCCTCATCCTCCCTGGGGCTCGCTCCACCTGTGGGGAGCTGGACTGTCTGTGCTGCGTTAACATCAGCCCCGGAGGAGAGCAACATCTCGCAGTGTCGACTAATTCCTGGCCGCACACCACGGGTGGCGCTGCAAAACATCCCCCATTCCCAACCAACACCGCCCCTGGGAGAGGAAAAGTCGCAGGAGGGGTCGGCGGCCGAGACCCCAGTCACTACTGCCACTGGTGACGCTTCCCAGGGACCCTTCACCCTCCTTCCATCCCCCTCTACACCGGACTCCCGCTTGTTTGTCTTTTACATGTAGCCGATGGGGCCACGGAGCCGGGTCAGGCCAGTCACAGCAACCCCACAAAACCACTGGCCCGGTGACGAGTAACCCCCTGAGGCCCCGTGGAGCACTACATTTCATTCTCAATTCATAGGTAAAATCTTTATTCAGTGTCCACAAACTTTAGCATTACTAGGCTAGGAGATGACAGTTGGTGCTTTTAAAATTCTATGGAGGGGGAGGAGCTAGAGGAAGGCACAGACATTCTGCTGTAAGTTCTCCTGATGCTACACTTACAGTTCTCCATAGAACTTTATGAGCACCAACTGCCATCTCCTATCTCAGTATTGGTAAAATCTCTATTCACTGAAGACAGATTTTACCCATGAATTAAAGGGAAGGTGTCGCGTTTTTTTATTTTTGTATTAAAAATAGTGATTATGAAATCAAGTATTTTTAATACAAAATTAAAATCACTGCTTATTTAGTTTTTATTTAATTCTAATTTTACAGAAGGCACTGGGGGCTGCCATGCTGGATTTGCTGTGTGTGTAATGACAGTTACTCACTCCTTTATGGCAGCCCCTGTACATAGAGAACAGTGGTCGGGATCCGACCCCATTTAGTAACGTTAGAGTAGGCGTCTGCTGTGACCTAGATGTGCCCCCTTGGCTGTTCAGATCACAGCAGAGGGAGGAGATCGGCACCATCATTGTGGAGCTCACAGCGTATGCTGTTTGCTCCACTGTACCCCTGTCACCCGCCGGGATGTGTGAGTACGGGCCGCCTCCCCTCCCCTCCCCCCGCCGTTACCGTCTCCAATGACACCCCCTCCCTCCGCTCTACCCAGCCCCCGCTACTGCTGCCACCCTTCCCCCCGCCGTTACCGTCTCTGTCTCCAAAGAAACCCCCTCCCCCCGCCACTGCTGCCGCCGTTACCGTTTCCAATGACACCCCCTCCCTTCGTGACACATGACACGACCAGATCAAAGAATCAGGGCTTCACTGAAGATCTAACGGGTGTTTGGATCCTAATCTGTCAGATCTGCAAAATGTCTGCACCCAAGGGGAAAGAACCATCAACACCTGCCTGTGTGCAACTGGTGTATCTAAGCCCCATGTGGAATACTGTCTGCAAAACTACTGTATCTCACCACGTTCAATACTGTCTGCCGAGCTGTGTATCTAATCCTATCCTGTGTGATACTGTCTGCTGAGCCGTGTATCTAATCCTATCCTGTGTGATACTGTCTGCTTAGCCGTGTATCTAATCCTATCCTGTGTGATACTGTCTGCAGAGCTGTGTATCTAATCCTATCCTGTGTGATACTGTCTGCTGAGCTGTGTCTCTAATCCTGTCCTGTGTGATACTGTCTGCTGAGCCGTGTATCTAATCCTATCTTGTGTGATACTGTCTGCTGAGCCGTGTATTTAATCCTATCCTGTGTGATACTGTCTGCTGAGCCATGTATCTAATCCTATCCTGTGTGATACTGTCTGCTGAGCCATGTATCTAATCCTCTCCTGTGTGATACTATCTGCTGAGCCGTGTATCTAATCCTCTCCTGTGTGATACTGTCTGCTGAGCCATGTATCTAATCCTATCCTGTGTGATACTGTCTGCTGAGCCATGTATCTAATCCTCTCCTGTGTGATACTATCTGCTGAGCCGTGTATCTAATCCTCTCCTGTGTGATACTGTCTGCTGAGCCGTGTATCTAATCTTATCCTGTGTGATACTGTCTGCTGAGCCATGTATCTATTCCTCTCCTGTGTGATAGTCTTCTGAGCTGTGTATCCAATCCTATCCTGTGTGATACTGTCTACAGAGCTATGTATCTAATCCTATCCCGTGTGATACTGACTGCAGAGCTGTGTATCTAAATCGATCCTGTGTGATACTGACTGCAGAGCTGTGTATCTAATCCTATCCCGTGTGATACTGTCTGCAGAGCTGTGTATCTAATCCTATCCTGTGTTATACTCCTGCTGTCCTTGGTGACACTTTAGACATTTCTGGTCACCAACAAAATGGCTCCGCACTGTGTCCCTACATTTCATTCTCTCTTATCTGTTGGAAACCCCCAGGTTTGGAGGGGGAGGAGACATCACACACAGGAGAGAAGACTCCACCCACTTTACTGCAGCTGTAATCCAGGCTATTTCTACAGTAGGATTTCAGCAGCTGCTCCCCCTAGTGTTTGAGTGGAAAATATCAAACTGTTTATTTTTTTTTATATTTTGCTCAATTAAAAACAAATAATATTTAAACAAAACATTAAAACATTATTACTTTACATTTTTTCAGCTATTGAATTTTTTTTTTTTTTTTACGACACCTTCCCTTTAAGAATTTTGAGACAGAAAGATCAGTCCAGGAGGAAAAAGAAGCAGATTTCTCTGATAAGATATATTACAAAGTTGTATATTTTCACAAGTACTATTGATTGCTAAAAAAATAAAATGTAAATGACGGTTACTCTATATATTGATTGTTTGGTTTAGTGTTCTTTGCTTGACCATCTTTCTTTACTGCTATTTATTCTATCACTTTTCAGGCCAGAGGGTCTTCACTTGGGGTCACCCACTCAATAACAATTATTAATAGTTGGTTTATAATGGGATAACTTCGTCCAGGACTGGTATTTCAGGTAGAGGAGGTCCTTTAAGTTGACCCAGATCAAACACTGGCGATCCATTAATCATTTCTTACAATTTCCTTTCTCCGGACTAAGGCTTTCCAGTTCATATCTGACAACAAATTGAGTGTTACATTGACGTCTCATATCTCGTGGTTGGTTCTTTGCTTTTACGTTGCTGCAGCTTTAGAGATAAGTTGGGAAAACAGCAAAAGAATTAAAAAAAAACTGAAAAACATCCAAAAAAAAATCATCCCTCCCCCCCACCCCCACCCCCCCGGTTTCCATGTGAATTTACTAGCAGAAAAATAATATTTAGATTAGCCCAGTGTGAAAGTCTAGAAAGTATAAAACGTACCGAAAATATTGATTAGTCACATAGCTGATTGTAACAACTGGGTTATATGTTCTAAGAACTGTCGTTTTTTTTTTGTAATGTTACTATACACCATATAATGCCAACACAATACTTCCACATATTACGTCCATATCGTGTCACTAAATGTATCCAAATATTACCTTACAAAGCCAAAATGCTACATCAATAGAGTTAATAGACAAAAATAAAATTTTATTCCCTAATAATATTACCATAGACAACAAAAATGGCAGTAATCTATGACTGGTGGTACACTTAGGTCCGGGTAAGGTGCTATAAGCCAATCTACTTCACCTAGGGTACGTACTTAAAGGGTTAGAAAGTGGACTGTTTGGCCAAGGAGAAGGTACGTCTAGCTATTCTGGAAGAAAAAGAACAAAACAAATGATAATTAATTAACTAATAGACTACAAGCTAAGTGTCAGGACTATCTCCTGTCTTTAGGAGTCTTGTGACAGCTCTGGGATCTGAGCTTCACATGAACTTGTGAGACTCTGTATTTTAAATGTAATTGCTTTCTTTTGGTGCAGCAAGGGTTAATGACATTTTCCTTGCTGGTGGCTCCTGGTTAGTTGATCTCAGCGGCAGCTGGTTTGTCACCACTCTCTTTCCCTTTAAATAGTCACATAATCCATCACCTAATGCCGGTAATAGACTCATTCTATTCTGATCTGACCATCTAGGAGGGAAGAAGTCTCTAGTGGCTGCTGGAGATAAGCTTTTGTAGATATGTTGCTGGAGCCATGTTGTCTGCAGCCTTGGTGTTTGGCTACAGCAGTCAAGTTTGTTTCATATATTTTTGTCTATGTTCCTCTTCTCTTAAAATAGTCATGTGAACCATCACTTGATGTCAGTAATAGACTCATTCTACTTTGACCACCTAGGAAGGAAAAAGTATCTCGTGGATGCTGGGGATCAGCTGCTGGAGATCTAGTGTTGGAGCCATGTTGTCTGTAGCCCTGGTGCTTGACTCTTTGTGTCTATATCCTCCTGTCTATACTCCATCCCTTTTGTATTATTACCGCAGTGGTGAAGTCTAGTGCACTCACCGGCCTTTGCAATAGCCAGGATAAGTGGAGGGACAGCGAGGGACTAGGCACATCATGGTGGTGGGGAGGAAGAACCCGCTAAGGGATGTTAGGGAGCTCAGGGAGCAGAAGGAGGTTAGTGTCAGGTGGTGACCCGTCTCTCCTCTATCTACTTTAAGTGCCTTCCTGTCTCCTTTCCATCCGCGTTGTACCTCTGTCTTGTGCCATGCTCCGAGTGATCCCTTGCTCGAGCATGACACTAAGTTGGTCCAAAAGCCTTCTGCCACTTAAGAAGCCACTAATAATGGAGGGAAATTATGCCATTTCTATAGGGCAAAAAAAAAAAAAATACTGCATCTCCAAATAGAAAAAAGCAAGTGTGAACAGCTGTCCGCTGCTATAAAATCAAGCAAAATACAATCAAAAGAATACAGCAGCACTCTGTAAGCGCTAAGATATATGCAAACATAGAATATATGGATTTTTAATCTGCATAAGTGCTATATGGAATATACTTTAGAACATTGAAGATACTTAGCAGATAAATTGGCCAATTCATGTAAGCCCATCCATAAGGCATGTGAACTGGGACTGAACTACACCGCCCCCTGACTAGTGTTAGCCCCCATCTCTTTACATTTGGCAGAAATTGTGAGGATTTGTTAGGATTGGGATTACATGTTTATACAGTTCCATATACAGCAGATGGCAGCTGTTTTACACAGCAGAAACCCTCCAGTAACTATGGTGAATGAAGCTCGCTGTAATTTCAGAAGTCTAATGCGGGCGTCACACGATACGATCTATCATGCGATCGCACGAGCGATCGTACCCGCCCCCGTCGTTTGTGCGTCAAGGGCAATTAGTTGCCCGTGGCGCACAAAGTCATTAAACCCCCGTCACACGTACTTACCTGCTGAGCGATGTCGCTGTGGGCGGCGAACATCCACTTCCTGAAGGGGGTGGGACATTCGGCGTCACAGCGACGTCACACAGCGGCCGGCCAATAGAAGCAGAGGGGTGGAGATGAGCGGGAAGTAAACATCCTGCCCACCTCCTTCCTTCCGCATAGCCGGCAGAAGCCGCGGGACGCAGGTAAGCTGTGTTCATCGTTCCCGGGGTGTCACACGGAGCAATGTGTGCTGCACCGGGTACGATGAACAACCGGCGCAAAGAAAAATAAACGACTTTTTAAAAATGAGCGACGTGTCAACGATACATGATTTGTGAACGATCTGTGTCGCTCGTAGGTGTCACACGAGACGATGTCGTAAACGATGCCGGATGTGCGTCACGTAAACCGTGACCTCGACGACATATCGCACGATAGATCGTCTTGTGTGACGCCCGCATAACGCCTTAGATGCTGTGATGAACAGAGACCGTAGCATCTAAGTGGTTAAGTTAGGCAGGTGAGTTTTTTTTCTCCACCCTTTTGTGCTTCTTTGATGCAACCCATGGGTTGTTTAATGGCAGTTGATTGCCCTTTGGCCCCCAGATATTTATCTACACGGATTGTAAATGATACATGGTAGGTGGAAATCATGTTATATACCTTACCATTGGGTCCTGAAGCTTCATCTTACCCTTGGGTATGAGCTAATTCTACCTACGTCTCATGTTGGTCAGTGAACCAGAAAAAATATAATGTACCTACTGATGAAACTATGTATGATTTCTTTTTATTTTATTTTTTTTCATAAATTATCACCTTTTTATTAAATAAAAAAAAAAAGTTGAGGGGGGTGTTAAAATGTGAAAAAAAAATGAAAATTGATGCATATTTTTTGTTATTTATAACATTTGGCTCAGAATTAAAAATTCTACAAAATAATACATAGGACAGATAAACTGTCAGTGGCACCTAGGAAATCCCAAAGAATATTTACCGAGGATCAAGAATATAATATTCTCCCTCCGCCAGTCCTATTTAGTTTTTATGAACGTTACATAAACCTAAAAGCAGAATAATCTGAAATGAAATCTCACTATTTTCTAATTTCTAATCACATCAGTTCACCCCATCCAGGTAACGTTCAATCTAATAAGGGGCGGTGCACGGATAAAGACAAAACGTGTAGAGATAGTACAATATGTTTCTTTTATTCTCTCCCTTTTGATATTTTAATAGTTACTAAGAAATAATGTTTTTATAGTCCTTTTCCATTGGATGTCTTTCTGCCTTCTACCTGATAATTTCTTACAATAACTTAGGAACATGGGGTGAGGACCTGTCATGATGATAGGGGAGAGCAGGGGGCTCCTAGACTGGTCCTCCAACCTTATCTCAGAGTTACCTCTGATGGTGAGGATACCTGAGCCACCTTCCTGGCCCTGCTCCTGAGCAGCCCCGAACTTATACCCCCCTCCCTCCCTACCCCCGGGTATGGCTGGGACAGGAGTGTGATAACACCAACAGAGACAGACGAACAGGGGAAACCAAAACTCTACTTCACAGCACGCTCACACAAAGGTATAAGACAATGAAACATAAGGAGGAAAATAAGAGCCGGGAGGAAACAACAAGATGACGAGAGAATTCCCCAACAACTCCAAGCATCATGCAATATAATCACCAACAGGACTGGGACACAAGAGCACAGAGGAGGAAAAGAAGAAGGAAGGATTGAATAAAGGAGGGACAGAAGGCAGAAGGAAAAGAAGAAAGTGTGAATGGATGGAAGAAGGAGAGACCGAGAAGGAAGGAGGAAAGGAAGGAAGGAAGGAGGGACAGAAGGCAGGATGAAAAGAAGGAATGATGGAAGAAGGAAAGACAGAGATGGAAGGAGGAAAAGAAGAAAGGGAGGGAGGATGAAAGGAAGGAAAGAAGGAACTAAAGAAGGCAGGAGGAAAAGAAGCAAGAATGGAAAAAGGAGGAACAGAAAAGGAAGGAATGGAGCAAGGGTGGAAATAAGGAAGGTGGAAAAGATGGTTGTAGAAAAGAGCAAGGAAAAAAGGAGAATGATTAGACAAGAAAGGAAGAATATGAGCAGATAAGGAGGTTAATATGTTCAGCACTGTGGCACCATTTATAAAAGAGATGTAGAATGATGTCTTTTTCAATATAAAAAAGGATGAATGGCCCTTGAGTGTTACTCATTCAGGGTTGGTGGAAACACAGATGAGGGCACTGTAGTGAGTAAAAGAACTCATAATGAGGCCACAAGCTTGGGGTACACAGTGCAGGGGACCTCTGATCTCACCCAGGATGTAACATAATGCCTTGTTCATCGAGTGCCATATGTATGTGTGGAGCCCAGGTGTAGCGGTGCCGGTGCATTACCTTCAGGGACTCCATGGGACGGTCTGGTCACAGGTAGGTTGCTTCTTTAGGAGTTTCGTGACGCCACTCTCGGTATTGCGGTCAGGAGATCGCCGCAGCAGGTTAGGGGACGCGTGGGGCTGGTGTTGTGTGCAGCTGGGTGGTGTGGCCTCCCGAGAGTGAGGCTGACCCCAGGGGCTCGAGAGTCTTTGCGTGGGACCACCGGTCGCAGAATGACTCAAACACAGTCCAGATAGCCTTTTAACGTGTTTACTAACTTTTTAGTTGTTTCGGTGAGATGCCCAGGCGACACTGTGATAACCAGGTGGAACCAGAAATTCCAGAAGACCGTTCTGAGGGCAGCTGTCCTTCCGCCCTCCTTGCACTCTTGTTTGTTTGGGAGGACCCCTCACTTGGAGTATGGTGGGATTCCTCCAGGGAAGCTGTTTCTGACCCCGCTCCCCTCTCTGGCCCTTCTGCCGACAGCGTAGACCTTGGTGAGATGGCTTCGGGCCCTGTCCCCTTGTGGGTCCCCTTGTTGCTGCTTGGGCTTGGACTCTGTGTTATGGTGGTGAGGGCATGAATTACTCCCACCTTCAGGTTGAGCACCTCCAGACAATCAGATTGGGTTTCTGCTCTGGGGACCTGTATCCCCGTACGTGCCGGAATACCAGCGGTCCCTGTACTCGGCCACCTCTCTGTAGGTGTCTTCCAGGCTGACCCACAAGTACTCGTTCTTCCCCGTTTCCAGCTACCACGCTCTGCAGGGTCTGGCTAGCAGGGGTGTACGTCTGCTCCCTTCCACACTCCTGAACACTCCGCTCCAGACTCCTCCTTCTCTTCCTGTCTCTCCTGCATCTAGCTTCCAGCCCTTCCTCTACACCCCTTGCAGGGAATTGAAAGTTAACCCCTACAGGACTACCCAAGGGTCCCTCCTAATGGTGTGAGAGACCTGGTTGCTAAGTGTTTGTATGTGTACACCTCATCCTGGCCTTTGGAGATTATCTGGAAGCACTGCCCCAGAGTGGGTACAATACTCTGTGGTGCCTGACCAGGTCAGGGGCGCCACATATTTAGTTATGCTTGTTCCCGTTAATGGAGATCTCCATACATCCAGTAACCATTGGGTGCCAAATGCAAGAAGGCTGTAAAAAATTGTCTTCACCTATTACCATATTGGCAGCAAACCATGGTGGTACAACTGACGTCATTGGTACAGAAGATTGTAAAGGTGTGAAAAATCTCCCTTTACGGTTTTCTGGAAGAAGCAATCATTTTACTAGAATGTGGTGACCTTGGACTGACAGTAAATCACCAGTGGAACGGGTTCAATTTTCTGCATCTTTGTCCAGGGTAATTTAGCTGAAAGCCACCGCGGCTTTTTTCCATCGACGCGGTGGGATACAAGTGATACAGCCTGCAGGAACACATTCCTTTTTACTTTCTTGAAAGACACATACGATGCAGCTTCTTTCCTACAGCAATATAACAGAAGTCATGATTAGTATTTGAGAAAGTATTTTAGTAATTCGAGCGCCGGCTCTCCCCGCTGTGAGGCTTATGAACTCTCCGTCTTACAGATGGTGTCCTATCCTGACTCTTCTGGCTTAGGTTAAATGTTATTTATTTATCCTGATACATCTTCAAAGCGTTGGAGGAGATCTTACCGGTGCCGTTGTCCTGCTTGTTAAGACGGCTATAGACGCGGCTAGCAATCGGCATTCTTAGCAGCTTAGGTAGTAAGAGGAGAAAGCTTCTACATGGAGGAACCTGACTGAAGGCCCCAACCACGAGATATAGGGAGATTTAGTCTGATTTATGGCCATTTGATCACCGCTCCACTATCTGATTTGAAATACTTTAGATTATTATTTTTGTTTTCGGTCACATTTTTTATAGCATACATTTACAAAAATACTGCAGTTGATTTTGATCGAGTTTTCAGTGCCAGATAAGAGCAATCGGATGTATACATTGTGCACATCATTGACCCCGAAAAATTGGACATTTTATTTGGGGACCTAAATGTCACGTCGATTTTAATACATACAAGGTATATTTTGTAGGGCATATTATAGAGAAGAACGAATATTCCCAAATTTAGTTCAAATTGGCAGAAAAATTTGATGCTTGATATTGATAACTGACTACCTATCAGATCGGCCACAGTCTGTACAGATGGGAGCAGTTGTGTCTAGCAGATTATTGAGCAGTGTAGGTGCTCCTCAGGGAACGGTGCTAGCGCCCTTTCTATTCACACTGTATACATCAGACTTTCGGTATAAAACTGATTTTTGTCACCTTCAAAAATTCTCGGATGACTCCGTGGTTGTTGGATGTATTAGGGGGGACCAGGGGGATGAGGAATATAGAAGGGTGGTGTCGAATTTTGTGGATTGGTGCCATGGTAACTATCTACAACTAAATGTTAAGAAAACTAAGGCGGGCTTTGCACACTACGACATCGCAGGTGCGATGTCGGTGGGGTCAAATTGAAAATGACGTACTTCCGGCATCGCATGCGACATCGTAGTGTGTAAAGGCTCGATGATACGATTAACGAGTGCAAAAGCATCGTAATCGTATCATCGGTGCAGCGTCAGCGTAATCCATAATTACGCTGACGCGATGGTCCGATGTTGTTCCTCACTCCTGCGGCAGCACACATCGCTGTGTGTGAAGCCGCAGGAGCGAGGAACATCTCCTACCGGCGTCACCGCGGCTTCCGTAGAATATGCGGAAGGAAGGAGGTGGGCGGGATGTTTACATCCCACTCATCTCCGCCCCTCTGCTCCGATTGGCCGCCTGCCGTTTGACGTCGCAGTGACGCCGCACGACCCGCCCCCTTAATAAGGAGGCGGGTCGCCGGCCAGAGCGACGGTGGCAGGGCAGGTGAGTGCATGTGAAGCTGGCGTAGTGATAATTTTCGCTACGCCAGCTTTCACAAGATATTGTACCTGCGACGGGGGCGGGGACTATCGCGTGTGACATTGCTACCATCGGCTTGCGATGTCACAACGTGCAAAGCCCACCTAAGGAGTTGGTGGCCAACTATAGCAGGAGAAAGATGGAATGTTTACCGATCACTATTGCTGGTCAGGAGGTGGAGCAGGTGGAGAGTTACAAATATTTGTGGGTCCACCTGGATAGCAGAGAACCTATAATCAGGAGGATATTCATCCCAGGTGTACCTTTACCAAGGTCAAGTTCAGGAATACAAACAGAACACTTTACACTCAATTATTCCATGAACATGATATATAAAAATATTTTATTGATTAAAAACTATACACATATAGTTAAAAAAGACAAACATAGACCAGACAGTTGAGGGAAAGGCACAAATAAATGTGAAGGATGGCCAAGGGAGCCAATTTCTCAATGCCGTTACACTATCAAGTCATCAGCTGTTGTATATATAATATTTACATACATTGTAAAGTCAAAATAGACAATTGATGGAAGATAACAAACCCTAAAGTGGGTACAATATATATAGTTCCAGGGAATATAATCATAACTAGCAGCATGTGTATATCAGCATTTCATATATAGAATGTTATTCTCATAATTAATATAGATATTCAATAGGCCCATAATGACAAAAGTTAAATTATTAAATATAAATCTCTGTATCTAGAACCACATAAAGTACATAGATATCATGTGAATCATGAGATAATAGCAGATAGCACCCAAAGATGCAAACTACAAAAAATGACATACATCAATCAATAGATCATATATAGAAAATGTTCCCTTAAAAGGTGTGTAACATTATTGTCATCCAATTATATCTCCAAATAGGTAGAATGTTAAAGGATCATTCTAAGAGATCAGAGGACCGCACTAAAATAGAAGTGCAGAGCCAAAAAACCACATGCATAATATTATAGAGATCAGCTAACAGCAACAATTAGAAAAGTGTAGTGGTATCAATACCAGAGCTCAACCATGGCCACAAAGTGCATAGCCCACCCTCACCAAACACTCCAACGACCGTTTCGCTACCGCTTCGTCAGGGAGTGAGGTGGGGAGGCTCGTGGATGTCTTAAATACCTGTATGGCAGCTGTATGTAATAGAAATCCAAGGGGCACCATAATTATCGGGCGGCGCGATTCGCGCACGCGCAGAACCACAGCTCCGTGTCCGGAAGTCCGCCCACGTTCACCAAGGGCGACGGAGTCGCCGTTGATGACGCAAGCAAGACATCCACACACGGACCGCGGCCCGCGCATGCGCCCCACGCCGCATAGTGTTCACCGCCGCCATCTTAGTAAAGGTATAATGGAGATGTCATAACAAGACATATATCAAGAGAAGGGGGAATGAAAAACACCGTATACAGAACAATATTAGTATGTTATCACACACTCATTCCCCCTGCTTAAGTGATTGGTAATATGAGGGTTTTGATCAAATATTTGGTCTTTTGAGATAACCAAAAAAAGTAATTCTCGCATTATGTATGTGATTTGACAGGTTTAATCTGCTTTATGTCCAATAAATTTGGGTTTATATATTTATCATTATACATATGGTCATGGATTCATGTGTGGACATCATTTATCCCTGGTATTTGGGACGAATGCTGATATTTGACTTCATCAATGATGTGAGTCTATACATTAGTCCATTCACAATATCTGTGTATGTACGATTATAATCTATACACTTCTGATGGTTACCTCATATTACCAATCACTTAAGCAGGGGGAATGAGTGTGTGATAACATACTAATATTGTTCTGTATACGGTGTTTTTCATTCCCCCTTCTCTTGATATATGTCTTGTTATGACATCTCCATTATACCTTTACTAAGATGGCGGCGGTGGACACTGTGCGGCGTGGGGCGCATGCGCGGGCCGCGGTCCGTGTGTGGATGTCTTGCTTGCGTCATCAACGGCGACTCCGTCGCCCTTGGTGCACGTGGGCGGACTTCCGGACACGGAGCTGTGGTTCTGCGCGTGCGCGAATCGCGCCGCCCGATAATTATGGTGCCCCTTGGATTTCTATTACATACAGCTGCCATACAGGTATTTAAGACATCCACGAGCCTCCCCACCTCACTCCCTGACGAAGCGGTAGCGAAACGGTCGTTGGAGTGTTTGGTGAGGGTGGGCTATGCACTTTGTGGCCATGGTTGAGCTCTGGTATTGATACCACTACACTTTTCTAATTGTTGCTGTTAGCTGATCTCTATAATATTATGCATGTGGTTTTTTGGCTCTGCACTTCTATTTTAGTGCGGTCCTCTGATCTCTTAGAATGATCCTTTAACATTCTACCTATTTGGAGATATAATTGGATGACAATAATGTTACACACCTTTTAAGGGAACATTTTCTATATATGATCTATTGATTGATGTATGTCATATATTCTTTTAAGGGAGCATTTTCTATATATGATCTATTGATTGATGTATGTCATTTTTTGTAGTTTGCACCTTTGGGTGCTATCTGCTATTATCTCATGATTCACATGATATCTATGTACTTTATGTGGTTCTAGATACAGAGATTTATATTTAATAATTTAACTTTTGTCATTATGGGCCTATTGAATCTCTATATTAATTATGAGAATAACATTCTATATATGAAATGCTGATATACACATGCTGCTAGTTATGATTATATTCCCTGGAACTATATATATTGTACCCACTTTAGGGTTTGTTATCTTCCATCAATTGTCTATTTTGACTTTACAATGTATGTAAATATTATATATACAACAGCTGATGACTTGATAGTGTAACGGCATTGAGAAATTGGCTCCCTTGGCCATCCTTCACATTTATTTGTGCCTTTCCCTCAACTGTCTGGTCTATGTTTGTCTTTTTTAACTAAATGTGTATAGTTTTTAATCAATAAAATATTTTTATATATCATGTTCATGGAATAATTGAGTGTAAAGTGTTCGGTTTGTATTCCTGAACTTGACCTTGGTAAAGGTACACCTGGGATGAATATCCTCCTGATTATAGGTTTTCTGGTTGTGTTTTCTAGGAGAAACCCCGTAATGGACTTTAGGATTCGGGATAGCAATTGGCTATCTAAACTATCCACGGTTTTTAAAGATGGTGGTGTTGTTAATGTTGATGGTGATGGCGATGAGATCTTGAGAGACAAACAGAGCTTAAAAGAGCTAATCATGAAACGTACTAAAATATGGTGGAACAAAACTACACTAGAGCAATATGTATTACGCAAATTTATCCCCAGGGGTTTACGCATACAAACTTTCCCCTCATTCCCTATGGAGGAAGCTCCATTGACTAAAAAGTGGGAAGAAGCTTGTGATATATGCTCATTTACTTTCTTAGATATTCTCATTGAAGTTGATAAGAAAAACTTAACTTCAGTGGAGGAAAAAATTCAGACCCTCCAGACAAAAATTAAGAATAAACTGACTGAAGAACAAATGCGAATGTTCCAGCAGGATTTGGATACAGCCCTCTCTAAATTTGAGGGCGATATCCAGTCCAGTAAGGCTAACAAATTTCTAAGGGATACACGTGACTATCAACAGAATCAAGTGTATAAATGGAAAAGTCGATCTTCTATTGATAGAGTAACATCACTATCAACAGTAACAAGTGACACCTCCTATGAATCTGATAGTAGTAGGACATATGACGTCACGGCTCAGACATCAAGATACTATACCCGGACCAAGGCCAAGAAAAGAGACAAGAAGCTACCAAATCGGGAGACTGAACCTGTTGATGGAGGATCTCTTAAGGTGATTAATTTATCTGATATTGTCCTCTCTTCGGCTCAAATCTCTGTTCTCTCTTTGGGTCTGGGCTTTAGTCCCATGGCAACCTTCGACCACTTTACAGCGATTAAAGATACCTTTTTGTTCGCTAGAAAACTATTACTGAAAAAATATCATCAGAATAAATCATCTCACCATTCCTTTTCAACAGAGAAAGAATTGGAGGCCCTACAGATTTTAGAGGAGCTTCTGTTAGAACAAATGGAGACACAGCCAGGTAAATTCCCGGAATGTTTAAATAAAAAAAGTAATTTTTTTCCACCTCTCTCCATGAGTTCCTCTATTGAAGTTTTTGTAAAGATGGTTGTGGGAGAAATTTTTAAAATCCCTGGTCATAGGCCATATGACAATCTAACTAAGGAGCAGAGACAAGCCCTGGGGGAACTCAGGAAGATGAAGGGGGTCACCTTCAAGCCAGCAGACAAGGACGGTAATATCGTGGTATGACCAGATGAACTATACGAAAAGGAAGTTTTTAGGCAGTTGGGAGATCCCCTATGTTATCAAAAACTACAAAAGGATCCGACCCTGATATTTCAGACAGAACTGGGGAGGATATTAGATGAGGCATATGAAGATGGCATTTTGCCCAAAAAAACATGGGAGGGTTTAAAGATCAAGAGCCCCTCAGTACCAACATTATACATTCTGCCTAAAGTGCATAAAGATCTGCACAACCCCCCGGGTAGACCAATTGTGTCTGGAAATGGGGGTCTTTTGGAACCCATCTCTAGACTGCTAGACCATTTCCTCAAACCAATCGTAATGGAATTACCTTCGTATGTACGTGACTCCACGGAAGTTCTCCAAAGATTGGAGGGGATACATATGACCTCCAACATGTTTCTAGTCACTTGTGATGTAGAATCTTTATATACATGCATTACTCACAACTTAGGTCTGGCAGCATTGGAGTTTTTTCTCCATGGCCGAGATTTAGATTCTAAAATGGTGGAATTTCTTTTATCCTTAATGAATTTTGTTTTATCACACAATTACTTTGTGTTTAAGGATAGGTTTTACCTACAGAAAAGGGGCGTGGCAATGGGGGCGGCTTGCGCCCCATGCTACGCCAATCTCTTTCTGGGATTATGGGAAAGAGAATTCATCCAAAAGAATGATGATTTTTGTGCGTCGGTTGTATCATGGATTCGTTATATTGATGACGTGCTATTTATTTGGCAGGGTACGAGATCTCTTCTGGACCAATTTCTTCTCCATCTAAATACGAATTCTTGGAACATCAAGTTATCACATCACGTCAGTCAAACAGCCATCGATTTTTTAGACCTACATATTACAGCCGACGCGGAGGGTCATCTCCATACCACCGTGTTCCGCAAGGACACTAGTGTGAATTCTTTGCTACACGCACGATCTGCCCACCCCTCTCATGTTATCCGAGCTATCCCTAAGGGACAATTTATTTGCGCTAGACGGATTTGCGACAGGGATGAAGATTTCGAATTCCAAGCAGAAGAGCTTAGAAAGAGATTCTCACAACGTGGTTACCGGATGGACAACATTAACAACACTTATCAAGTCTCAAAAGATATTGGAAGACATTCGTTATTATATTCTAAGAAACACAAAGAATCGAAGGACATTACTCGTTTCATTTCTAATTACCAATCAAGGTGGCGAGAACTTACTAGTGCGATAACGAAGTCATGGCCTATTCTGAGAGAAGACCCATCGTTAACTGATTTTGTCACAGAGAAACCCTATTTTGTTGCTAAACGGGGAAAAACCCTTAGGGATTTGTTGGTGCATAGCCATCATGCACCCCCCTCATCCAACTTTTTATTTTGGTCTAAAGGCCCTAAATGGGGTTGTTGGCCTTGTGGAAGCTGCACTGCTTGCTATTATATCTCTAAGACTAATATATTTTCAGACTCAAATAACGAACGAGAATACAAAATCTTGCATTTTATTAACTGTAGAACATCAATGGTCATTTATGTGGCCAAATGTCCATGTAATCTACAATACGTAGGTATGACTACAAGAGAACTTCGTGTTCGCATACAGGAACACATTAGAGATATAAGGGCAGCAGAGAAAGTTCCAGCATACCAGGTTTTTGCGATTGCAAAACTTAAACCCCTTGCTCGACACTAGGGATTTTCATCCTGGGCAGTCACATTTATTGAGGTTCAGTGGAATAGATCGGATCTATCCAGGTAACAGGAGAGGAGATTTTTTCAAAAAACTCAGTCAGTTGGAATGTAAATGGATTACACTTCTGAAGTGCATGAAACCGAGGGGTCTTAATGACCAGTGGGGCTTCTCAAGCTTTTTATGATATTGCTCTTTCCATTCATATATACATTTGGGAGAAGGTTTGGTCTCTCTTTGTCTCATCGCCTTTACCATTTCTTGTTGTTTTTTATAATCTTTATTTTTCTTTGATTCCACCTTCCATAGAGTTTTCTATTTGTAGGTCGGTGGGGCTTGTGGGTTTTGATCAAATATTTGGTCTTTTGAGATAACCAAAAAAAGTAATTCTCGCATTATGTATGTGATTTGACAGGTTTAATCTGCTTTATGTCCAATAAATTTGGGTTTATATATTTATCATTATACATATGGTCATGGATTCATGTGTGGACATCATTTATCCCTGGTATTTGGGACGAATGCTGATATTTGACTTCATCAATGATGTGAGTCTATACATTAGTCCATTCACAATATCTGTGTATGTACGATTATAATCTATACACTTCTGATGGTTACCTCATATTACCAATCACTTAAGCAGGGGGAATGAGTGTGTGATAACATACTAATATTGTTCTGTATACGGTGTTTTTCATTCCCCCTTCTCTTGATATATGTCTTGTTATGACATCTCCATTATACCTTTACTAAGATGGCGGCGGTGGACACTGTGCGGCGTGGGGCGCATGCGCGGGCCGCGGTCCGTGTGTGGATGTCTTGCTTGCGTCATCAACGGCGACTCCGTCGCCCTTGGTGCACGTGGGCGGACTTCCGGACACGGAGCTGTGGTTCTGCGCGTGCGCGAATCGCGCCGCCCGATAATTATGGTGCCCCTTGGATTTCTATTACATACAGCTGCCATACAGGTATTTAAGACATCCACGAGCCTCCCCACCTCACTCCCTGACGAAGCGGTAGCGAAACGGTCGTTGGAGTGTTTGGTGAGGGTGGGCTATGCACTTTGTGGCCATGGTTGAGCTCTGGTATTGATACCACTACACTTTTCTAATTGTTGCTGTTAGCTGATCTCTATAATATTATGCATGTGGTTTTTTGGCTCTGCACTTCTATTTTAGTGCGGTCCTCTGATCTCTTAGAATGATCCTTTAACATTCTACCTATTTGGAGATATAATTGGATGACAATAATGTTACACACCTTTTAAGGGAACATTTTCTATATATGATCTATTGATTGATGTATGTCATATATTCTTTTAAGGGAGCATTTTCTATATATGATCTATTGATTGATGTATGTCATTTTTTGTAGTTTGCACCTTTGGGTGCTATCTGCTATTATCTCATGATTCACATGATATCTATGTACTTTATGTGGTTCTAGATACAGAGATTTATATTTAATAATTTAACTTTTGTCATTATGGGCCTATTGAATCTCTATATTAATTATGAGAATAACATTCTATATATGAAATGCTGATATACACATGCTGCTAGTTATGATTATATTCCCTGGAACTATATATATTGTACCCACTTTAGGGTTTGTTATCTTCCATCAATTGTCTATTTTGACTTTACAATGTATGTAAATATTATATATACAACAGCTGATGACTTGATAGTGTAACGGCATTGAGAAATTGGCTCCCTTGGCCATCCTTCACATTTATTTGTGCCTTTCCCTCAACTGTCTGGTCTATGTTTGTCTTTTTTAACTAAATGTGTATAGTTTTTAATCAATAAAATATTTTTATATATCATGTTCATGGAATAATTGAGTGTAAAGTGTTCGGTTTGTATTCCTGAACTTGACCTTGGTAAAGGTACACCTGGGATGAATATCCTCCTGATTATAGGTTTTCTGGTTGTGTTTTCTAGGAGAAACCCCGTAATGGACTTTAGGATTCGGGATAGCAATTGGCTATCTAAACTATCCACGGTTTTTAAAGATGGTGGTGTTGTTAATGTTGATGGTGATGGCGATGAGATCTTGAGAGACAAACAGAGCTTAAAAGAGCTAATCATGAAACGTACTAAAATATGGTGGAACAAAACTACACTAGAGCAATATGTATTACGCAAATTTATCCCCAGGGGTTTACGCATACAAACTTTCCCCTCATTCCCTATGGAGGAAGCTCCATTGACTAAAAAGTGGGAAGAAGCTTGTGATATATGCTCATTTACTTTCTTAGATATTCTCATTGAAGTTGATAAGAAAAACTTAACTTCAGTGGAGGAAAAAATTCAGACCCTCCAGACAAAAATTAAGAATAAACTGACTGAAGAACAAATGCGAATGTTCCAGCAGGATTTGGATACAGCCCTCTCTAAATTTGAGGGCGATATCCAGTCCAGTAAGGCTAACAAATTTCTAAGGGATACACGTGACTATCAACAGAATCAAGTGTATAAATGGAAAAGTCGATCTTCTATTGATAGAGTAACATCACTATCAACAGTAACAAGTGACACCTCCTATGAATCTGATAGTAGTAGGACATATGACGTCACGGCTCAGACATCAAGATACTATACCCGGACCAAGGCCAAGAAAAGAGACAAGAAGCTACCAAATCGGGAGACTGAACCTGTTGATGGAGGATCTCTTAAGGTGATTAATTTATCTGATATTGTCCTCTCTTCGGCTCAAATCTCTGTTCTCTCTTTGGGTCTGGGCTTTAGTCCCATGGCAACCTTCGACCACTTTACAGCGATTAAAGATACCTTTTTGTTCGCTAGAAAACTATTACTGAAAAAATATCATCAGAATAAATCATCTCACCATTCCTTTTCAACAGAGAAAGAATTGGAGGCCCTACAGATTTTAGAGGAGCTTCTGTTAGAACAAATGGAGACACAGCCAGGTAAATTCCCGGAATGTTTAAATAAAAAAAGTAATTTTTTTCCACCTCTCTCCATGAGTTCCTCTATTGAAGTTTTTGTAAAGATGGTTGTGGGAGAAATTTTTAAAATCCCTGGTCATAGGCCATATGACAATCTAACTAAGGAGCAGAGACAAGCCCTGGGGGAACTCAGGAAGATGAAGGGGGTCACCTTCAAGCCAGCAGACAAGGACGGTAATATCGTGGTATGACCAGATGAACTATACGAAAAGGAAGTTTTTAGGCAGTTGGGAGATCCCCTATGTTATCAAAAACTACAAAAGGATCCGACCCTGATATTTCAGACAGAACTGGGGAGGATATTAGATGAGGCATATGAAGATGGCATTTTGCCCAAAAAAACATGGGAGGGTTTAAAGATCAAGAGCCCCTCAGTACCAACATTATACATTCTGCCTAAAGTGCATAAAGATCTGCACAACCCCCCGGGTAGACCAATTGTGTCTGGAAATGGGGGTCTTTTGGAACCCATCTCTAGACTGCTAGACCATTTCCTCAAACCAATCGTAATGGAATTACCTTCGTATGTACGTGACTCCACGGAAGTTCTCCAAAGATTGGAGGGGATACATATGACCTCCAACATGTTTCTAGTCACTTGTGATGTAGAATCTTTATATACATGCATTACTCACAACTTAGGTCTGGCAGCATTGGAGTTTTTTCTCCATGGCCGAGATTTAGATTCTAAAATGGTGGAATTTCTTTTATCCTTAATGAATTTTGTTTTATCACACAATTACTTTGTGTTTAAGGATAGGTTTTACCTACAGAAAAGGGGCGTGGCAATGGGGGCGGCTTGCGCCCCATGCTACGCCAATCTCTTTCTGGGATTATGGGAAAGAGAATTCATCCAAAAGAATGATGATTTTTGTGCGTCGGTTGTATCATGGATTCGTTATATTGATGACGTGCTATTTATTTGGCAGGGTACGAGATCTCTTCTGGACCAATTTCTTCTCCATCTAAATACGAATTCTTGGAACATCAAGTTATCACATCACGTCAGTCAAACAGCCATCGATTTTTTAGACCTACATATTACAGCCGACGCGGAGGGTCATCTCCATACCACCGTGTTCCGCAAGGACACTAGTGTGAATTCTTTGCTACACGCACGATCTGCCCACCCCTCTCATGTTATCCGAGCTATCCCTAAGGGACAATTTATTTGCGCTAGACGGATTTGCGACAGGGATGAAGATTTCGAATTCCAAGCAGAAGAGCTTAGAAAGAGATTCTCACAACGTGGTTACCGGATGGACAACATTAACAACACTTATCAAGTCTCAAAAGATATTGGAAGACATTCGTTATTATATTCTAAGAAACACAAAGAATCGAAGGACATTACTCGTTTCATTTCTAATTACCAATCAAGGTGGCGAGAACTTACTAGTGCGATAACGAAGTCATGGCCTATTCTGAGAGAAGACCCATCGTTAACTGATTTTGTCACAGAGAAACCCTATTTTGTTGCTAAACGGGGAAAAACCCTTAGGGATTTGTTGGTGCATAGCCATCATGCACCCCCCTCATCCAACTTTTTATTTTGGTCTAAAGGCCCTAAATGGGGTTGTTGGCCTTGTGGAAGCTGCACTGCTTGCTATTATATCTCTAAGACTAATATATTTTCAGACTCAAATAACGAACGAGAATACAAAATCTTGCATTTTATTAACTGTAGAACATCAATGGTCATTTATGTGGCCAAATGTCCATGTAATCTACAATACGTAGGTATGACTACAAGAGAACTTCGTGTTCGCATACAGGAACACATTAGAGATATAAGGGCAGCAGAGAAAGTTCCAGCATACCAGGTTTTTGCGATTGCAAAACTTAAACCCCTTGCTCGACACTAGGGATTTTCATCCTGGGCAGTCACATTTATTGAGGTTCAGTGGAATAGATCGGATCTATCCAGGTAACAGGAGAGGAGATTTTTTCAAAAAACTCAGTCAGTTGGAATGTAAATGGATTACACTTCTGAAGTGCATGAAACCGAGGGGTCTTAATGACCAGTGGGGCTTCTCAAGCTTTTTATGATATTGCTCTTTCCATTCATATATACATTTGGGAGAAGGTTTGGTCTCTCTTTGTCTCATCGCCTTTACCATTTCTTGTTGTTTTTTATAATCTTTATTTTTCTTTGATTCCACCTTCCATAGAGTTTTCTATTTGTAGGTCGGTGGGGCTTGTGGGTTTTGATCAAATATTTGGTCTTTTGAGATAACCAAAAAAAGTAATTCTCGCATTATGTATGTGATTTGACAGGTTTAATCTGCTTTATGTCCAATAAATTTGGGTTTATATATTTATCATTATACATATGGTCATGGATTCATGTGTGGACATCATTTATCCCTGGTATTTGGGACGAATGCTGATATTTGACTTCATCAATGATGTGAGTCTATACATTAGTCCATTCACAATATCTGTGTATGTACGATTATAATCTATACACTTCTGATGGTTACCTCATATTACCAATCACTTAAGCAGGGGGAATGAGTGTGTGATAACATACTAATATTGTTCTGTATACGGTGTTTTTCATTCCCCCTTCTCTTGATATATGTCTTGTTATGACATCTCCATTATACCTTTACTAAGATGGCGGCGGTGGACACTGTGCGGCGTGGGGCGCATGCGCGGGCCGCGGTCCGTGTGTGGATGTCTTGCTTGCGTCATCAACGGCGACTCCGTCGCCCTTGGTGCACGTGGGCGGACTTCCGGACACGGAGCTGTGGTTCTGCGCTTGCGCGAATCGCGCCGCCCGATAATTATGGTGCCCCTTGGATTTCTATTACATACAGCTGCCATACAGGTATTTAAGACATCCACGAGCCTCCCCACCTCACTCCCTGACGAAGCGGTAGCGAAACGGTCGTTGGAGTGTTTGGTGAGGGTGGGCTATGCACTTTGTGGCCATGGTTGAGCTCTGGTATTGATACCACTACACTTTTCTAATTGTTGCTGTTAGCTGATCTCTATAATATTATGCATGTGGTTTTTTGGCTCTGCACTTCTATTTTAGTGCGGTCCTCTGATCTCTTAGAATGATCCTTTAACATTCTACCTATTTGGAGATATAATTGGATGACAATAATGTTACACACCTTTTAAGGGAACATTTTCTATATATGATCTATTGATTGATGTATGTCATATATTCTTTTAAGGGAGCATTTTCTATATATGATCTATTGATTGATGTATGTCATTTTTTGTAGTTTGCACCTTTGGGTGCTATCTGCTATTATCTCATGATTCACATGATATCTATGTACTTTATGTGGTTCTAGATACAGAGATTTATATTTAATAATTTAACTTTTGTCATTATGGGCCTATTGAATCTCTATATTAATTATGAGAATAACATTCTATATATGAAATGCTGATATACACATGCTGCTAGTTATGATTATATTCCCTGGAACTATATATATTGTACCCACTTTAGGGTTTGTTATCTTCCATCAATTGTCTATTTTGACTTTACAATGTATGTAAATATTATATATACAACAGCTGATGACTTGATAGTGTAACGGCATTGAGAAATTGGCTCCCTTGGCCATCCTTCACATTTATTTGTGCCTTTCCCTCAACTGTCTGGTCTATGTTTGTCTTTTTTAACTAAATGTGTATAGTTTTTAATCAATAAAATATTTTTATATATCATGTTCATGGAATAATTGAGTGTAAAGTGTTCGGTTTGTATTCCTGAACTTGACCTTGGTAAAGGTACACCTGGGATGAATATCCTCCTGATTATAGGTTTTCTGGTTGTGTTTTCTAGGAGAAACCCCGTAATGGACTTTAGGATTCGGGATAGCAATTGGCTATCTAAACTATCCACGGTTTTTAAAGATGGTGGTGTTGTTAATGTTGATGGTGATGGCGATGAGATCTTGAGAGACAAACAGAGCTTAAAAGAGCTAATCATGAAACGTACTAAAATATGGTGGAACAAAACTACACTAGAGCAATATGTATTACGCAAATTTATCCCCAGGGGTTTACGCATACAAACTTTCCCCTCATTCCCTATGGAGGAAGCTCCATTGACTAAAAAGTGGGAAGAAGCTTGTGATATATGCTCATTTACTTTCTTAGATATTCTCATTGAAGTTGATAACAAAAACTTAACTTCAGTGGAGGAAAAAATTCAGACCCTCCAGACAAAAATTAGAATAAACTGACTGAAGAACAAATGCGAATGTTCCAGCAGGATTTGGATACAGCCCTCTCTAAATTTGAGGGCGATATCCAGTCCAGTAAGGCTAACAAATTTCTAAGGGATACACGTGACTATCAACAGAATCAAGTGTATAAATGGAAAAGTCGATCTTCTATTGATAGAGTAACATCACTATCAACAGTAACAAGTGACACCTCCTATGAATCTGATAGTAGTAGGACATATGACGTCACGGCTCAGACATCAAGATACTATACCCGGACCAAGGCCAAGAAAAGAGACAAGAAGCTTCCAAATCGGGAGACTGAACCTGTTGATGGAGGATCTCTTAAGGTGATTAATTTATCTGATATTGTCCTCTCTTCGGCTCAAATCTCTGTTCTCTCTTTGGGTCTGGGCTTTAGTCCCATGGCAACCTTCGACCACTTTACAGCGATTAAAGATACCTTTTTGTTCGCTAGAAAACTATTACTGAAAAAATATCATCAGAATAAATCATCTCACCATTCCTTTTCAACAGAGAAAGAATTGGAGGCCCTACAGATTTTAGAGGAGCTTCTGTTAGAACAAATGGAGACACAGCCAGGTAAATTCCCGGAATGTTTAAATAAAAAAAGTAATTTTTTTCCACCTCTCTCCATGAGTTCCTCTATTGAAGTTTTTGTAAAGATGGTTGTGGGAGAAATTTTTAAAATCCCTGGTCATAGGCCATATGACAATCTAACTAAGGAGCAGAGACAAGCCCTGGGGGAACTCAGGAAGATGAAGGGGGTCACCTTCAAGCCAGCAGACAAGGACGGTAATATCGTGGTATGACCAGATGAACTATACGAAAAGGAAGTTTTTAGGCAGTTGGGAGATCCCCTATGTTATCAAAAACTACAAAAGGATCCGACCCTGATATTTCAGACAGAACTGGGGAGGATATTAGATGAGGCATATGAAGATGGCATTTTGCCCAAAAAAACATGGGAGGGTTTAAAGATCAAGAGCCCCTCAGTACCAACATTATACATTCTGCCTAAAGTGCATAAAGATCTGCACAACCCCCCGGGTAGACCAATTGTGTCTGGAAATGGGGGTCTTTTGGAACCCATCTCTAGACTGCTAGACCATTTCCTCAAACCAATCGTAATGGAATTACCTTCGTATGTACGTGACTCCACGGAAGTTCTCCAAAGATTGGAGGGGATACATATGACCTCCAACATGTTTCTAGTCACTTGTGATGTAGAATCTTTATATACATGCATTACTCACAACTTAGGTCTGGCAGCATTGGAGTTTTTTCTCCATGGCCGAGATTTAGATTCTAAAATGGTGGAATTTCTTTTATCCTTAATGAATTTTGTTTTATCACACAATTACTTTGTGTTTAAGGATAGGTTTTACCTACAGAAAAGGGGCGTGGCAATGGGGGCGGCTTGCGCCCCATGCTACGCCAATCTCTTTCTGGGATTATGGGAAAGAGAATTCATCCAAAAGAATGATGATTTTTGTGCGTCGGTTGTATCATGGATTCGTTATATTGATGACGTGCTATTTATTTGGCAGGGTACGAGATCTCTTCTGGACCAATTTCTTCTCCATCTAAATACGAATTCTTGGAACATCAAGTTATCACATCACGTCAGTCAAACAGCCATCGATTTTTTAGACCTACATATTACAGCCGACGCGGAGGGTCATCTCCATACCACCGTGTTCCGCAAGGACACTAGTGTGAATTCTTTGCTACACGCACGATCTGCCCACCCCTCTCATGTTATCCGAGCTATCCCTAAGGGACAATTTATTTGCGCTAGACGGATTTGCGACAGGGATGAAGATTTCGAATTCCAAGCAGAAGAGCTTAGAAAGAGATTCTCACAACGTGGTTACCGGATGGACAACATTAACAACGCTTATCAAGTCTCAAAAGATATTGGAAGACATTCGTTATTATATTCTAAGAAACACAAAGAATCGAAGGACATTACTCGTTTCATTTCTAATTACCAATCAAGGTGGCGAGAACTTACTAGTGCGATAACGAAGTCATGGCCTATTCTGAGAGAAGACCCATCGTTAACTGATTTTGTCACAGAGAAACCCTATTTTGTTGCTAAACGGGGAAAAACCCTTAGGGATTTGTTGGTGCATAGCCATCATGCACCCCCCTCATCCAACTTTTTATTTGGGTCTAAAGGCCCTAAATGGGGTTGTTGGCCTTGTGGAAGCTGCACTGCTTGCTATTATATCTCTAAGACTAATATATTTTCAGACTCAAATAACGAACGAGAATACAAAATCTTGCATTTTATTAACTGTAGAACATCAATGGTCATTTATGTGGCCAAATGTCCATGTAATCTACAATACGTAGGTATGACTACAAGAGAACTTCGTGTTCGCATACAGGAACACATTAGAGATATAAGGGCAGCAGAGAAAGTTCCAGCAGACCAGGTTTTTGCGATTGCAAAACTTAAACCCCTTGCTCGACACTTTAGGGATTTTCATCCTGGGCAGTCACATTTATTGAGGTTCAGTGGAATAGATCGGATCTATCCAGGTAACAGGAGAGGAGATTTTTTCAAAAAACTCAGTCAGTTGGAATGTAAATGGATTACACTTCTGAAGTGCATGAAACCGAGGGGTCTTAATGACCAGTGGGGCTTCTCAAGCTTTTTATGATATTGCTCTTTCCATTCATATATACATTTGGGAGAAGGTTTGGTCTCTCTTTGTCTCATCGCCTTTACCATTTCTTGTTGTTTTTTATAATCTTTATTTTTCTTTGATTCCACCTTCCATAGAGTTTTCTATTTGTAGGTCGGTGGGGCTTGTGGGTTTTGATCAAATATTTGGTCTTTTGAGATAACCAAAAAAAGTAATTCTCGCATTATGTGATTTGACAGGTTTAATCTGCTTTATGTCCAATAAATTTGGGTTTATATATTTATCATTATACATATGGTCATGGATTCATGTGTGGACATCATTTATCCCTGGTATTTGGGACGAATGCTGATATTTGACTTCATCAATGATGTGAGTCTATACATTAGTCCATTCACAATATCTGTGTATGTACGATTATAATCTATACACTTCTGATGGTTACCTCATATTACCAATCACTTAAGCAGGGGGAATGAGTGTGTGATAACATACTAATATTGTTCTGTATACGGTGTTTTTCATTCCCCCTTCTCTTGATATATGTCTTGTTATGACATCTCCATTATACCTTTACTAAGATGGCGGCGGTGGACACTGTGCGGCGTGGGGCGCATGCGCGGGCCGCGGTCCGTGTGTGGATGTCTTGCTTGCGTCATCAACGGCGACTCCGTCGCCCTTGGTGCACGTGGGCGGACTTCCGGACACGGAGCTGTGGTTCTGCGCGTGCGCGAATCGCGCCGCCCGATAATTATGGTGCCCCTTGGATTTCTATTACATACAGCTGCCATACAGGTATTTAAGACATCCACGAGCCTCCCCACCTCACTCCCTGACGAAGCGGTAGCGAAACGGTCGTTGGAGTGTTTGGTGAAGGTGGGCTATGCACTTTGTGGCCATGGTTGAGCTCTGGTATTGATACCACTACACTTTTCTAATTGTTGCTGTTAGCTGATCTCTATAATATTATGCATGTGGTTTTTTGGCTCTGCACTTCTATTTTAGTGCGGTCCTCTGATCTCTTAGAATGATCCTTTAACATTCTACCTATTTGGAGATATAATTGGATGACAATAATGTTACACACCTTTTAAGGGAACATTTTCTATATATGATCTATTGATTGATGTATGTCATATATTCTTTTAAGGGATCATTTTCTATATATGATCTATTGATTGATGTATGTCATTTTTTGTAGTTTGCACCTTTGGGTGCTATCTGCTATTATCTCATGATTCACATGATATCTATGTACTTTATGTGGTTCTAGATACAGAGATTTATATTTAATAATTTAACTTTTGTCATTATGGGCCTATTGAATCTCTATATTAATTATGAGAATAACATTCTATATATGAAATGCTGATATACACATGCTGCTAGTTATGATTATATTCCCTGGAACTATATATATTGTACCCACTTTAGGGTTTGTTATCTTCCATCAATTGTCTATTTTGACTTTACAATGTATGTAAATATTATATATACAACAGCTGATGACTTGATACTAGTGTAACGGCATTGAGAAATTGGCTCCCTTGGCCATCCTTCACATTTATTTGTGCCTTTCCCTCAACTGTCTGGTCTATGTTTGTCTTTTTTAACTATATGTGTATAGTTTTTAATCAATAAAATATTTTTATATATCATGTTCATGGAATAATTGAGTGTAAAGTGGATAGCAAACTGGACTGGAGATGCCACTCAGAGAGGGTCTACAAGAAGGGGATGAGCAGATTGTATTTCCTAAGGAAACTGAGGTCTTTTAATGTGTGCAGCAAAATGTTAGATATGTTCTACCAGTCTGTAGTGGCGAGTGCCATCTTTTTTGCACTCATGCTGGGGTAGTAGTGTGCGGGTCTCTGATGCTGGGGTAGTAGTGTGCGGGTCTCTGATGCTGGGGTAGTAGTGTGCGGGTCTCTGATGCTGGGGTAGTAGTGTGCGGGTCTCTGATGCTGGGGTAGTAGTGTGCGGGTCTCTGATGCTAATAAGCTGAATAAGCTTATCAAGAAGGCAAGCTCTGCTGCTGGCTGCAATCTGGACTCCTTTGAGGAAGTAGTGCAGAGAAGAACTCTGAAAAAGTGTATGGCGATTATGAATAATAATGCAAATCCATTATATCAGCTATTTATGAGACAGAAGAGACCTTCACTAACCGGCTAATCCTTCTGAGGTGTAAGAAGGAAAAATATAGGAAATCATTTGTGCCAACTGCTATGGGAATGTCCAACAATAACATTAGTGTTAAATCATCAAGGTGAAGGTCTACTTTGTTTTTTCTACTTTCAGTTCACCCGCTGTGTATGTCCTAAATAATCTAATGTATAATGTTCTTCTGTCAACTCTACTGTCTTGTCAATTATGGAATTCATGTTATTATTTAAGTTGTGCTCCTGTGATACCAGAATTTCCACAGGATCAATAAAGTATATCGTATCGTATCGTATGCGGTCCAGATAAAATTTGGTCAAAATCGCCACTTCTGGAAGTTACTGTTAAAGGGAACCTGTCACCAGATTTGACCCCTATAAGCTGCAGCCACCACCAGTGAGCCCTTATATACAGCATTCTAGAATACTGTATATAAGAGCCCAGACCGCTCTGTATAACGTAAAAAACAGCATTATAATACTCCCCTAGAGGGCAGTCCAGTCCGATGGGTGTCGCTGCTCTCTGGTCCGGTGTGGCGCCCCTGAGGCTCTGGTCGCCACAGGGTACTGCACTCCACTTAGGGCGTAGTACTGATCGTGGATCCAAGGGAGATCGGTGACGGTTTCATCATACACAACCACATACACACACGGGTTTCCTCTTCCCAACTGGGGACTGGGCTAAGGTCGAGTACCAAATGGGTAGCCTACAGTGTGGCATTTACAGGATACCATCACAACTGGGGCACCAATCCACTAGCTTAGGACATGGGTGAGGGGAGGAGCAGCAACCAGTGGGAGTGAGGAGCCACACACAGTTATAGCTGAGAGTTCTGTGGCGCCCCTGAGGCTTCCGTCGCCACAGGTCATTGCACCCCATCAGCGGTGTGATGCCCCATTCTGGGAGAGGAAGAGAGTGAACTCCGGTCCCCTGGTAAATCCACACTACACCCATTGTTAGGTACATACTAGGACCAGGGAAAGTGGCAGGCAACCCTCCCATGCTGCATGCTGGGAGGGGCCGTAAGACCCATCCCTGCTCCTATGGGTTACAGCTTAGCAACTGGGGAGGTGGGAGGAGCCATCTGAGAGCAGATAGAGAAAGGAAGGTCAAGTTTAGTTAGTCTACCTCAGGGAGTGAGAGAGTGAGCATGTAGTTGGAGAAGAAGAACGAGAGAAAGGAGGGAGGAGGAGGCCTGCTGGAGGCAGGCAAGGAGGAGAAAAGAAAGAAAGAAAGAAAGAAAGAAGGAAAAGAGCTCCAAGTCAGTCAGGAGCAGAGAAACAGAAGGAGACGCTTCCTGGTGAAGACCCTGGGACCCAGAGGTCCAGGTGACACCACGTAAGGGACAGAAGGAGTCGCAGGGCCGCGGGTAGTCCTGGAAGTATCACGAGCAGGCCTAGAGGTACCAAGGAGAGGGCCCTAGAAGTGCCACGGGTAGTTGTAGGCTGCGGTGGCCTGTTCCACAGTAACATCGGTGGAGGGATTAAGCTGCGACAGGGGACGGTCCCTAGAGACTGGAGGAGTGCAAAATCATCTCCAAACAGTAAAAACCGAGGCCCAGGGACGTTGTAAGCTCCCAGGGCCAGAACCCATAGCAGACTTCCAGAACAGGGGTAATCAGCCGACAGGTGACCCCCCAGCCTGGAGGCTGTAGTGGAGGCCAAGCCAGGTTTATCCTAACAAAGGCAAGGCTAAGGAAGACAGCAGAAGAAAGAGACACTAAGAGAAGGGCACCGGCTTTCACTCTCTGAATCACCCAGAAACGGCGGAGGTCCCTGACAGTGGTCCCAGCAGTCCAAGGGTCCCTACAGCTGTGACAAGAAGTGTGAGTAAAGAACTTGAACTGCACCCTGGAAGTGGTCTCTGTTATTTCCACTGCATAGACATTCACAAGCACCAACTGTGCCCCGGGCATTGCTCCACCTGTGGGGAACAGTACTACCATTGCTGCCATAATATCATCCCGGAGGCCTCACACAGCAGCGGCGGCTTATTAGCCGCATACCACAGGTGGCGTCACGAACACAACCATTAACAAGCAAGCCACATATTCTACTGACACCCACCAGGGCCACGGAGCCGGGCCCAGCCACCACTGACTACCACCGGACTAGTCCGGCCCGGCACCGGGTGTCCCATAGCCCTGGGGTGGGCGAGTCAACTTTGGCGTCACGAACAGGATTTCGTGCCCGGTCACACCGGGTACTGTGCGCCTGAAGAATCGTGAAATAGCCTGTGTTTACTGTGAGGAACTGCCGCCATTGAAGCCACTGAGCGCGGGAAGAAGGGGGGCGTGAAAGAAGAAAGGGCGCGAAGAGAAGCCCCGCCCCCTTGTCCAAGAAAGGAGCGCGAAGCAGTGCCCGCCATGGAAGGCGGAAGAAGAAGAAATGGCGCCTAGAAAAGCTGGCCGGCTGGCAGAACAAGTCAAAATGCCAGACCAGCAGAGAGAGAAAATGGCTCCTGCAAGCGGAGGCCAGGGGGAGCTTACCTGGATCAGGCCTGTGACCGCCGCTGAGCTGGAGGCTGAGGTCGGAAGGATGGCTGACGGGATGAAGAAGAAGAGCGGACGGGAGACAGCCGCGTGGTTGCAGGAGATGGTGCTGGCCATGAGGAGTCTGCAGAAGTCTGTGCAGCGAGGCCTGCGTAGGGGTGATGCCCACGTCCATCCAGAGTCCACACCGGCGATGCCGATCCTGCTGCAGAGCATCTCCGGCCTAGATCTGGGTGAGTCCCATGCTGCCCCTGCCGGCGCGAGTGCCCCAACCCCCGCTGCCATTCCCGCGGTCCCTGGAGAGACGTCCGGCACGGCGACGCCGATCCGGGTCGCAGCCACGCCAGGTGCGGCCCGCCAAGATTTTACCGCCGGAGCGGCACCCATCCACACCGCAGCAGCGACGCCAAGCCCGGCCCATCCAGCTCAGGCCCCAGCAGCGATACCCCGCTCGGACAAGCAAGATCCCGCCGCAGCGGCGACGTTAATCCACGCCGCAGATGCGGCCCGCCAAGCCCAGGCCGCAGCCACGCCAGGTGTGGCCCGTCAAGAATCGGTCACAGAAGCGACTCCAATACAGGCCGCCGCCATGCCAGGCACGGCCCGCCAAGACCAGCAGACGCAGACTGTGCTGACCGCTGTCTACCTGCTTCCAGGTGGGGAGCCGGAGAAGAATCCCTACATGTAAAGAAGTAAGAAGCAGCTGAACTGTATATAGCCCCTGTCTGCCCCTCATTCTTTTTGAAGATGTCCCTTGTGTTCTGCCCTAATGTTCTTTTCGAAGATGACACCCTTTCCTGCTGTACTACCCCTCATGCTTTTTGAAGACGTCACCCCCCATGTTTATGTGTTACCGGGCCACTGAACTGGAATGTGGGCCCCGGTGGATGTGTATGTGTCTTATGTAACCAGGCCATTGGACTTAATGGCTGGTTGATTTTGTCCCATTATTGTTTGATTGAAAGAAACGAACTGCCGGGCTACTGGACTTGTTGTAGCCGAAAATGTATATAGTTGCACCCGTTGTGCCCCCTACCAGAATTATGGGGGAAGTGCCCAAACTGTGCAATGAACTGAAAGTGCACACATAGTTTCTTTATAAGAAGTTCGCAACGTTTACTGATATGTGCCTCCCATAAAGGGAAGAAATGTTTTATTGTTTTATTACTTTGCATACAAAAATGTTTTGCAGTTTCTCCACATGTTTTTGTTGTTTTTCAGCCCGAGGACGTGCTGGGATTTGCTGTGGGGGAGTGTGGCGCCCCTGAGGCTTCCGTCGCCACAGGTCATTGCACCCCATCAGCGGTGTGATGCCCCATTCTGGGAGAGGAAGAGAGTGAACTCCGGTCCCCTGGTAAATCCACACTACACCCATTGTTAGGTACATACTAGGACCAGGGAAAGTGGCAGGCAACCCTCCCATGCTGCATGCAGGGAGGGGCCGTAAGACCCATCCCTGCTCCTATGGGTTACAGCTTAGCAACTGGGGAGGTGGGAGGAGCCATCTGAGAGCAGATAGAGAAAGGAAGGTCAAGTTTAGTTAGTCTACCTCAGGGAGTGAGAGAGTGAGCATGTAGTTGGAGAAGAAGAACGAGAGAAAGGAGGGAGGAGGAGGCCTGCTGGAGGCAGGCAAGAAGGAGAAAAGAAAGAAAGAAAGAAAGAAAGTAAGAAAGAAGGAAAAGAGCTCCAAGTCAGTCAGGAGCAGAGAAACAGAAGGAGACGCTTCCTGGTGAAGACCCTGGGACCCAGAGGTCCAGGTGACACCACGTAAGGGACAGAAGGAGTCGCAGGGCCGCGGGTAGTCCTGGAAGTATCACGAGCAGGCCTAGAGGTACCAAGGAGAGGGCCCTAGAAGTGCCACGGGTAGTTGTAGGCTGCGGTGGCCTGTTCCACAGTAACATCGGTGGAGGGATTAAGCTGCGACAGGGGACGGTCCCTAGAGACTGGAGGAGTGCAAAATCATCTCCAAACAGTAAAAACCGAGGCCCAGGGACGTTGTAAGCTCCCAGGGCCAGAACCCATAGCAGACTTCCAGAACAGGGGTAATCAGCCGACAGGTGACCCCCCAGCCTGGAGGCTGTAGTGGAGGCCAAGCCAGGTTTATCCTAACAAAGGCAAGGCTAAGGAAGACAGCAGAAGAAAGAGACACTAAGAGAAGGGCACCGGCTTTCACTCTCTGAATCACCCAGAAACGGCGGAGGTCCCTGACAGTGGTCCCAGCAGTCCAAGGGTCCCTACAGCTGTGACAAGAAGTGTGAGTAAAGAACTTGAACTGCACCCTGGAAGTGGTGCACCCTGGAAGTGGTCTCTGTTATTTCCACTGCATAGACATTCACAAGCACCAACTGTGCCCCGGGCATTGCTCCACCTGTGGGGAGCAGTACTACCATTGCTGCCATAATATCATCCCGGAGGCCTCACATAGCAGCGGCGGCTTATTAGCCGCATACCACAGGTGGCGTCACGAACACAACCATTAACAAGCAAGCCACATATTCTACTGACACCCACCAGGGCCACGGAGCCGGGCCCAGCCACCACTGACTACTACCGGACTAGTCCGGCCCGGCACCGGGTGTCCCATAGCCCTGGGGTGGGCGAGACAGTTCTCCAGCAGGAGTGACAGTGAGCGGACATTCTTCCCGGTAGCTCCTGTGGGATATAGGAGTTTAACGGTCGCTGTGGAGGATACCGTATCAGTTCCCATGGGGCTAGCGCTGTTCAGAGTGCAGCACACTAGGGTGGTGCAATTCCACGTTACATCACCAAATTCTGCCGGACGGAGAGGTTCTATGCTTCTTCGACCACACAAGTTTCCAGCGCCAAGTGGCACCTAGGACTCCCGGGCCTCGATCACGGTCAGACTCAAGGGGATCCACGCTACTGGCATAGGGAACAGTACTCTACCTAGTACGGAAAGGACTCTAAGTGCTTCAAGCCACAGGGACCCGCACTAGAAAGCGCAGTGAGGAAGGGCCCACATATTACTGTACCGGTTCTGACTTCCCACGGATCTGGGATCGACCTGAGCCCATTACGGCAGTCACCAGTACCACTGGTCTGGCAACTGAAGTCGTGAGTAAAGACACCTCGAACCCGCAGAGACGGTGTTGGTTTGTCCTTACTCGTGTCGCCGCCCCGCACTTAGGCGCCGACTGCCATTATCTTCAATTTCACCATCCACCCACGGCCCGCTTCGCCTGTGGGGAGCGATACCATCCCGGCTGCCATAACACCTGCCACGGCGAGGAATTCTGCAGCGGCGGCTACTCCCTGGCCGCATAGCACAGGTGGCGTCATGACAAACTCTCCCAACCACCCCATTTTCCCTTCAATTGCTGTACGCCTCGGGGCAACGGAACCGGGCAAGGCCACCCGTGACATCACCTGACCTGACCCGAAACGGCCCGGCAACGGGTAGGTTAACCATCTGCCCCATGGGGCGTTACGCCGTCACCTCCTCTCTGCTGCTTTCACCATCCTCCTTCTTCTAAGGGCTGTGTGCATGACATTTCTATGTCATCTACCCAGGCCAGAATTGTGGTCCTGCGCAGATGCACTTTGATTTGCCATGCTCAGGGTAGATCCCCCCTGTGTGTTCCGGTTTCCGAGTCGGTTCCCCAGGTCAGTACCGGCAGGTCTGACTCGCCCACCCCAGGGCTATGGGACACTCGGTTACACATCAACATACTTCACATATAAACACATGTAACTGCGGACCACTTTCAAGTCCAGTGGCCCGGTAACACATAAACAGGGGGTGACATCTTCGAAAAGAACATGAGGGTAGGACATTAGGAAAGGGTGTCATCTTCAAAAAGAACAATGGGATGGGGCAATGCAGGAAAGTCTTGAAGGAATGATGAGGGGCAGACAGGGACTATATACAGTTCTGTTTCTTTTCTTCTTCTTTTACTTTACATCTCTGTGTTAGAATCCCGACTTGGCAGGGCCCTGGGCAGCAGATAGTACATTGAGATCATTGTCTGCGACTCTTGAGTGCTTGTGGCAGGCCTACTACAAGGTGCTGCGGCCTGGGCTTGCTCTGGAGTGGGGCTGCTTGCTTGCAAAGGGCTGTTGGCTTGCAGAGGGCTGCTGGCTGGAGGGTGATGGCGCCATTCTGGCTCCTCCTGGGAGGTGTTCTCTCGCAAGATGTACACGTTAAGGGCATACCAGCCACGGCTCCCCATCAGCCGTGTGTACTCCACCAGGTCGCTGGGCTGGACGTCGTGCCCTGGGTGGCCCTTGGTCATGTGCTCCTTGATGTCGCGGCGGGAGACGAAAACATCTTTGCCCAGGCCGGGCTCCCGGATGCCCCAGCCCGCCGTCTGTCTGAAGTCGATCACCTGGCCCCTTCTAACGGTGCCCTGGGATCCTTTGCGGGCCTTTCTGATCCGCGCTTTGGAGGCCAGGTTGGACGCCTCCACGGCCCTCCACTTCTCTTCCCGGAGTTCCCGTTCTTGCTGGAACCGCTCCAGCTGGCGTGCGCAGGCGATGTGGGTCGCAAGCGGGTTCTCGGCAGGGCGTATGGGACGGACCAGTCCTAGGTTGCGGACCGGAGCTGCATCCCAATTCACCCCCGGTGAGCACGCATCCAGCAGGTCGGTAGGAGGGCTTGGCAAGGGGCCCACCAGATCATTGGGGCCCGCTGGGGTCAGGGAGCCTTCTGCGCTGCTGGGGGCCGCTGGGCCTGCTGTGGCCTTGGTGCGTTCAGCGGACACCTCCTGCAAGCCTGCAGGAGGGCTGGGCGGTGGCGCTTCAGAGTGCCCTGGGTCTGGACGGGCAGGGGCAGCGTACAGCTTACCCGGGTGTTCTACGACGGCCTGCTCACGGTGGCCCACAACCTCGGGTGCCGCCCGCTCTTCCTCGGCACTCGCCCCTCCAGCTTCATGCTCAATCCGCTTCTCCACCTCCGCTTTCACTTTGCTCAGCCTCCGGGTGAGCAGCTCCACTTCCTCGCGGAGCAGGTCTAGCAGGGGATCCATCTGTCGGCTCCCTGGGGTGCTCGGCTGCAGATGCTCGGCCATGCTTCCTGCCTTGTTCTTGCTTGCTGCTGCTCTGGCTGGATGCTCGACCACGCCACTCGGCTGCACCCTTTTTCCTGGAGGCAGGGCTGGGGGCTGCACCAGCACTTGGCGCCAGACTGGCACCCAGCCCATCACAGCCGGCACCGCTCCGCTCACGACCCAGTACATTTTCTTTGGATGCTGGTCTGGCATCTAGAATCGCTTTGCCAGCCAGCCAGCTTCTCTACACGCCATTTTTTTTTTCTCCGCTCTGCATAGCGGGCTCCACTTCGTGCTCTCTTTGCAAGACCAAGGGGGCGGGGCTCACTTTCGCGCCCTTTCTCCAGGCACGCCCCCTTCTTCCCGTGCTTAGTAGCTTCAATGGCGGCAGTTTTTACACAGTTTTGCAAGGCGCACAGTACCCGGTGGGGGCCGGGCACGTTATCCTGTTCGTGACACCAAAGTTGACTCGCCCACCCCAGGGCTATGGGACACCTGGTGTCGGGCCGGACTAGTCCGGGGGTAGTCAGTGGTGGCGGGGCCCGACTCCGTGACCCTGGCGGGAGTCAATTAATATGGCTTAGTGGGGGTGCTTGTTTATATTATTCGTGACGCCACCTGTGGTTTGCGGCTATTAAGCCGCCGCTGCTGTATGGGGCCTCTGGGGTGATGGAACGGCAGCAATGGTGGTACTGCTCCCCACAGGTGGAGCTGGACCCCGGGGCAACAGTTGGTGCTTGTAAGTGTCGATGTAGTGATGAAAGTCTATGCAGTGAAATAACGGAGACAACACCAGGGGGTGCAGTTTCAAGGTCTTTACTCACAGTTCCTGGCTGGTGCACACTGGTGCCATTGGACTGCTGGAACCCACTGTCAGGGACCTCCGCCGATCCTGGGTAGCTCTGGGGGGCGAAAGCCGGTGCACCCCTCTATTGTGTTCCTTTCTTCAGCTGACTTCTAAGCCTTGCCTTTACTGGATGAACCTGGCTTGGCCTCCACTACAGCCGCTGGGCCAGGGGCTTTCCTAGTGGGTGTTCTACCCCCTTTCCAGAGGTTCTGCTGTGGGCTGTGGCCCGGAGTGCTTGCAACTACCCTGGGCCTCGGTTTTTACCTTTGGAATTGACTTCTCTTCCTCCAGTTTCTAGGGACCGTCTCCTGTGTGCAGCTTGATCCCTCCACCTGATTGTTCTGTGGAACAGGCCACTAGCCTGAAAGCTGTCTGTGGCCCTGGAATCCCCTCTGTTCTGCTTGGTGTCACCTGGGCCTAGCCGGGCCCCAGGGTCTTCACCAGGAAGCATCACTTTCTCCTTCTTGCTCCTGACTGACTAGAGCACTACTCTTCTTACTCCTCTCAGCTCTCACTACAACTTCAGACTCCTCTGCCTCACGCAGACCTCCTCACTCCCCTCCTCCCTGAGGTAAACTTCTCCTCTCTCTTGACCTTCCTGTAACTACTCTACTCTCGGCTGGCTCCTCCCACCCACCCAGTTGCTAAGCTCTACCCTGTGGAAGCAGGGATGGGTCTTACGGCCCCTTCCAGCATGCAGCATGGGAGGGTTGCTGCCACTGTCCCTGGTCCCTGTGTGTGCCTAACAATGGGTATAGTGCAGATTTGCCTGTGGACCGGCGTTCACTCCTTTCCTTACCCAGGATGGGACATCACACCTCTGGCTGGGGTGCAATGTTCCTGTGGCAACGGAAGCCTCAGGGGCGCCACAGGTCACTACCATGACCCGGTCCACCACGGTTCCACTGAGCTGTCTTCCCAGCTCCTGCAGGCTAAGGCCACCGTTTGAGTCCTAGCCAAGGTACCAGGGCTCCAACCCCGGCACCTGTCAGACTGTCACAGGACTTTCCTACAGGCCTGTCCTCCTCAACACTAAAACTGATCTGCCTGTGTTTCCTGCCTCAGGCCCTCTGAACTCCTCGGTGGGCGTGGCCAACCGCCTGGCTCCACCCCCTGGTGTGTTCATCAAGCACTGAGGGAGGTGACTAGGTTTTAATGGTTAGCTGATGTTACCTTATTGGGGGACAGGTGTTGTGCGGGGGCCTATCTGTGACTACCTGGCTAGTCCAGGGTGTCACATGAGTATTATAAAAGTGTTTTTCACTCTATACAGCGCATCCTGGGCTCTTACATACAGTATTCTGGAATGCCGTATATAAGAGCTCACTGGTGGTTGCCACAACTTATAAGGGAAAATCATGGTGTCAGATTCCCATTAAAAGAAAACTCATCTGATGTCTTTCCAAATTCCAAAGCAAAGTAAACAGAGATTAGGTTAAAGGTTCCAAAATTTTAAAATCTCATTATACTCACTTGTCTTAAACCCTTGTTTGACACCTTACTTCCACCTCTGCCACCGCAGCTCCCCAATATTCCGCACGGGTCTTTGGTTCTTCTGTGTCACACGTAGATATGTGTCGCGGGCGGGGAGGAGGGTGTCAGCACACCGCGCTCACCCCTTCTGCTCGGGTCCGGCAGCTGCTCCTGGTGGCTCGAGCCGTAGGCCGGATCCCGGGGTTTCTCGAGCGACACTCCTCGCCCGTGAGTGAAAGGGGGGTGTTTGTTGGGTGTGGGGATTGTTATAATTCGTGACGCCACCCACGGTTGTGGTGATTGCACCACCGCTGCTCGGTGTGGGGGTCCCGGGGATGGTGATGCGGAGCAGCCAGGTGTTGTGTTGCCCCTCCGTGGGTAGGGGTTGGTGATCCCGGGACCCAGTGAAGAGATGTAAAGTGTAGGGCCTGGAGGGCGCAGGGACGCGGGGGCAGCGCTGTGCCTTGCGGCACTGTGGTACTCACTCAGCCTGAGACTTGGACACAGTTTGTACGGTCAACCAAACGGCTGGCAGGAACGGTCCCACAGACGGCTGCACCTGCACTCCCGGTAGGTGACGGTGATGTCTCTCTTCCTTGCACCTGTGTTGACTGATGGTAGCGGTGGATTCCCTCCGGTTACCCGCTCCCCGACTGCAATCTGGGCCGGAGGAGCTCTACACTTTGCCCGCAGGCGCTGGCCCTGGGGAAACTGGTGCCCTGGCGGTGGCGGTGTCTCCCCTGTAATGGTCGGGCTGTTGCCGTCAATCGGGACTTGGTTGCTGGGGGATCTACGTCCCCTTCACTGACGGATTCGGCAAATTGGGCGACTCCTAGCCTTGCCGGGGTCCGAGAGGCCCCTGCCCTGGTGCTGACTGTCCTTCGGAACACTGCTCCAGACCACCGGGCACACAGCCAACGGGGTCCTTCCAGGAACTTCCAAACGGTCCCCCTCCGGACAGTCACCGCCGTCGCTGACCTTGCTGTTCTGGCCCTACACAAAGCTGGGCTCTCAGGCTTGCACACTCTCTGCTCTGTCACCACTTCTTGCTTTCCTCCTTTACCACTTCTCTTTCTTACTGTCACTTCGCTGTTTACTTTAGCCACCCTAGGCTACTCCTCCACTCCTTCCACTTCCTCCTCCCTGACTAGACTTCACTCTTGCCCTGCCTGGGCTAATCTCGATGTTCACTCAAGCTCCTCCTGAGCTAATCTGCCTGGTACTTCCTGCCTCCAGAGTTGTGAGCTCCTTGGTGGGCGGAGCCAACCGCCTGGCCCACCCCCTGGTGTGCATCAACAGACTCCTGGAGGAAGGCAACAAGGATTTCTGGTTAGCAGATGTGCCTACCTGGAGTGTGGGGTGTGGTGGTGTTGTGACCTGTGTCCCCTGGCTTGCCCAGGGCGACACATTCCCCCTTAGCAAAATGCAGACCGTCCGCGGGCTGCCGTCCTACACCGGTTTTATTTTTCTGAAAAAAGGGGATAACAGGGTTAAACATAACATCAATACATTTTTAATAAATTCTTCCCAAGACGGGAGGCACATTTACTTTTAACGTTTCAACGGTATACGGTCACGGTTTCCGCTCTCTCCCACCCAAGTAACCTGGCCCTGATGCTGCCCCTACAACCCAGGCAGCACCCCTTGACCCACAGTCCAGCACACGGTACCCGAGCGGGATCTGTCCTTCCCTCCAGAGGGTAGCCACCGGTTCCTTTGGTGGCTGGGCCCCGGCCTGCTCTGCTCAGGGCCCTCCCTCCAACCTGCCTCTCCGGAGGCGGCATTGCGGAAACGGTAACGGTACCCAACATATTTACAAGCCACTAACGTTTGTGGTTGCCCTGCAGAGTTCACGGGCTTGTCCATGGATAGTTCCCATGCATTTTTAAACTTTAAACGGTCCCCACGGGGACAACGGTGCCGGCTCCAGCCGGTTGCAAATCAACAACAAATCAGGTGACTTCTTCGGATCATTTTCATTATCATTGCAGAACTTTCAAACTTTTCAAACAAGCGGGTGGTCCCAACGGGGACGGTGCAGCGGGCATCCGCTGCCCTTGAGGCGGCTACCACCGCAGGGTGTCGGCCCATTCCGCGACCGAGCGGTACATGGGATTTTCCTCCCACTGGCAGTTCAACCCCGAACCACTGACAGCCGTTGGGAATGGCGACGGAGGCGGCATACTTGGGACCTCTTCCTCCATCAACGACATCCTCTTCAGACCTCCAGCCGCGGAGCTGATGTCTGTCTCCCACTCAATCAGGGCCGGTTCTGGGGTTTGGGTGGACTGATCGCGACGCGGCACGGCCGTAGCGACCCCTTGCTCACGGGCCCCCACTACGGCAACCATCCTCCGCATCTCTGCCTTCCAATCCATCAACTGCTGCAGGCTCTGCGCCCTCACCTTCACGCAGAATCGGCCCAGCTCCCGCTCCAGCCACGCCGCGGTCCCGGCAGGGAGTTCACCCGGGCCGCAGTCCTCAAAAGCTACTCCACCTCGTTTCCCCCAGAGCTTGGGTACTCCGGTGGCGGGCATTCCCGCACTCCAATTCGAGGACGCTGCCATTTCTCCATTCGTGTTCCCGTCCTTTTAGCTGCGTTGTTGCATGCAGCCAGCCGCCATCGCGTCCCCCTTAGCTCTTTCCGGCCCCTCCTCTCTCGGGGCGGGGTTTTGGCCTTCGCGCCTCTACTGCTCGAGAAGACGCTCGAGCGGGAACTTTTCGCGCCAAAGATGGCGGCTTCTGAAATTTTTCTGCCGGATACCTCCGGCGGTAACAAGGCGCACCTCTACCAGACGGCAGAGCGGTAAGATCCTGTTCGTGACGCCAAGTTGTCGCGGGCGGGGAGGAGGGTGTCAGCACACCGCGCTCACCCCTTCTGCTCGGGTCCGGCAGCTGCTCCTGGTGGCTCGAGCCGTAGGCCGGATCCCGGGGTTTCTCGAGCGACACTCCTCGCCCGTGAGTGAAAGGGGGGTGTTTGTTGGGTGTGGGGATTGTTATAATTCGTGACGCCACCCACGGTTGTGGTGATTGCACCACCGCTGCTCGGTGTGGGGGTCCCGGGGATGGTGATGCGGAGCAGCCAGGTGTTGTGTTGCCCCTCCGTGGGTAGGGGTTGGTGATCCCGGGACCCAGTGAAGAGATGTAAAGTGTAGGGCCTGGAGGGCGCAGGGACGCGGGGGCAGCGCTGTGCCTTGCGGCACTGTGGTACTCACTCAGCCTGAGACTTGGACACAGTTTGTACGGTCAACCAAACGGCTGGTAGGACGGTCCCACAGACGGCTGCACCTGCACTCCCGGTAGGTGACGGTGATGTCTCTCTTCCTTGCACCTGTGTTGACTGATGGTAGCGGTGGATTCCCTCCGGTTACCCGCTCCCCGACTGCAATCTGGGCCGGAGGAGCTCTACACTTTGCCCGCAGGCGCTGGCCCTGGGGAAACTGGTGCCCTGGCGGTGGCGGTGTCTCCCCTGTAATGGTCGGGCTGTTGCCGTCAATCGGGACTTGGTTGCTGGGGGATCTACGTCCCCTTCACTGACGGATTCGGCAAATTGGGCGACTCCTAGCCTTGCCGGGGTCCGAGAGGCCCCTGCCCTGGTGCTGACTGTCCTTCGGAACACTGCTCCAGACCACCGGGCACACAGCCAACGGGGTCCTTCCAGGAACTTCCAAACGGTCCCCCTCCGGACAGTCACCGCCGTCGCTGACCTTGCTGTTCTGGCCCTACACAAAGCTGGGCTCTCAGGCTTGCACACTCTCTGCTCTGTCACCACTTCTTGCTTTCCTCCTTTACCACTTCTCTTTCTTACTGTCACTTTGCTGTTTACTTTAGCCACCCTAGGCTACTCCTCCACTCCTTCCACTTCCTCCTCCCTGACTAGACTTCACTCTTGCCCTGCCTGGGCTAATCTCGATGTTCACTCAAGCTCCTCCTGAGCTAATCTGCCTGGTACTTCCTGCCTCCAGAGTTGTGAGCTCCTTGGTGGGCGGAGCCAACCGCCTGGCCCACCCCCTGGTGTGCATCAACAGACTCCTGGAGGAAATCAACAAGGATTTCTGGTTAGCAGATGTGCCTACCTGGAGTGTGGGGTGTGGTGGTGTTGTGACCTGTGTCCCCTGGCTTGCCCAGGGCGACACATATGCACAAAACTCGCCAACTGTAATGGCAGCATCAGGTTCTGTTCACACTGCAGAGTCTGACACTCTGTCCGATGGTTTCTCTGTTGTTCTGATCAACTCAGGCAGACCAGGGAGTGGCCCTGCTGTCTGCTCATTTATACAAATGCTACCAAGAGTTAACCTATGCTAGCTAACCTTCTTGCTAGGCTTCTTTGATCACATGTTATAAGGGAGCCAATCACTTCTGCTCCTCTCATTTTTAGGCTGGAGGAAATCTTCTACCTACGCAAACTATAGCTTATGCTGTGTTGGTCTGTGATTTCTGGTGTCCCAGACGTGCTGGAGAAAAACTTGTTTTGTGCTTGGTGTGGTTGTGGGGTTACCCATCATCTTATTGTTTCCACCTTGCTCTTGTCTTCCACCTAATCTTTTATTGTCTTATAGTTCTGAGTGTGCGTTTTAGTTTCTCCTGTTTGACTAGTTCTGTGGGTTAAATTACACTCCTGTCTTACCCCCCCTCCCCGGGGGAGGGTGAGAAGCTATAAGGTCAGGGCTTGTCAGGAGCAGGGCCAGGAAGGAGACTCAGACATCCCCAACATTAGGAGTATCTCTAAGAATAGGGATAGCACAGGGCCCCCTAGTCTGAGAGTCAGCTTGGGACAATCGGTTTCTCCTTATCCCCATATTTCCATATGGCAACAAAGCCCTCACTGTCATGTGGAAGGATGCAGCACGTGATTTTAAATTTTAAATCCCGAAAATTTCAGATTCTGTCGAATCAAAAATGTTTGTTCTGTTCAATATTGATTTCTTCATATTTAGTGTTTGACTTCAACTTTTTGAATTCCTGATTGATTATAATTTGCATAAATGTCGAAAAATATATCATATAGAATGGCACCTGTCAAAACATGGGATATACTGTATTAAGAAGCAAGGGAACAGTGAACATCAGGTTCGGAATCCAGATACGGAACATCAGGCAGGAGACCAGACATCGGACACAGGTCACCAGGCACGGATCACCAGGCGTAGGACATTGGACATCAGGGTACAGGACATCAGGGTACATGACATCAGGCAGGTGCAGCCGGAAAGGCTGGTACCAGGGTACAGACAGGCACAGACAATGGTTTTAGGGATTCACACAGGACACTCAGAGCTCTTTACATGCAGGACTGGTTGCAGGGAGACCAGAGCAGGCATGCTGAACCAAACAGAGATGTTGTATGATCAAATCCTACTGACTTTCTCTGACCCCTCCTATCAGGGGAGGGAGCCTTAAATATCTAGTGCCTCGCAGCAATAGGCTGAGGAGGTGTGCATGCTTCCTCTTAAAGGGACTGGAAGCGCTTGCCCTCCCCCTAGGTTGCTGACCAGGAAACTCCATGCTGCATGCTTGGGGTCTAGGCGGCAGCTTGAGACCCGATACTCACATGGGCATCTGCAGGGAATCAAGCACGGGACTATACTACAAGTGGCCAGCAAAGCAGTTTCACAGAGGACCACGCGACACGTGGGTGGCCAAGTAGATGAGCAGAGGACAACGCAACACAAGGATGGCCGTGCAGGTTTGATATCCCTGCTGGGCTAGGGAGAGAGGAAAGTGCAGGAACAGGGACTCTGGCACGAAGCGGAATGCCAGTGTGATGCCCTTGAGCCCAGGGGTCACAGGTAATTACATAAGCCACATACACACACACCCCCATCCCCTGTGAGGTCACACACATGTCACCCGATAGGGAGACCTGATGCCTCCCCCAGGGCAAGTAGAGCACACCAGGGGGGCAGAGTCAGGTGGAGAGACACGCCCACCGAGGAGACTACTGTCCTGGTGCAGGAAGTTCAAACTGAGAAAAAGTTTAGAGTTGACAGGACAGGAGGTGAAAGAGGAGAGAGACTGTCAGGCACCCGGGTAGGAGCTGGGTCCCTTGGAAAGCGTCAGGCAGGCAGGCGGTGGTGGCCGTCTGCAGGAGTACCGGTACACCAACCGGAGGAACCGCACGGACCGGGCCTGGGTTGTGGCCCGCCGGTCCCGAACCGGGGAGTCAAAGGTGCACCGGAGCACCGAACAGAAGGGAACCCGAACAGACCCCGTCCTAGCTTAGAAGCCACTGAGTATAGGCGAATTGACTGATTGCTGGCTGGACCTCAGGGGTTCATCCACAACCAAAGTCCCGAAAGAAGGCAAAAGCCCACCGAGACCGGGTGAGCGCCACCGCCAAGGGCCAAGCACCCGACGGGCCAGCGCCTGTGGGCAACCGAGGGCTCCTCCGGCAGCTCAACGCCAGGGAGCGGGCTACCACTGCTTAGGCAGGGGGGCCGAAATACAAACATTCAGAGGTGCATGGGAAAAGGGGCCACCATCAACCCCACAGGGCACATCAGCAGCCGGCCACGGGGACCGACCACTACCGAACTTTGGTTTACCAGTGACTCAGTGTGAATTAATCGTGAGTACACCAGTGCCATCCAGTCATGACACACTACACCGCGGCACGGCTCTCTGCACCCCGACAACAACAATCACCAGCCCTTACAGTCCCCCAGCGGGCCCCGGGACACACCGCCCCTACCCACGGAGGGGATAACATCTCGGCTGCAGCCGCAACACCGTTCCCGGACGAGCCCGCCATCACTTCAGCTGCAGCGGTACTGCTTCTCCCATCACCACGACCCGTGGGTGGCGTCACGACCCGTTACACGACCACCATCCTCCCACCGTCTACTCCCCCTTAACAAGAGTGACGTGGCCCCTGGTCCGGAGGCGCTCGCGCCACCGACAACCCGAGCCCGGACCTCGAACAGCTCAGCCCGAGCAAGCGGAGGAAGTGGCCGGGCCCCTCTCAGGGCGGTACACGTATACTCTTTCTGGCATCACGAACAGGATTCGGACAGTCCACTTACCTGTGGAAAGTGCGCCTTAGAAGTTTCCGTCAGCGGTGTCCAGCCGAAAAGGTTGAAGTCCCACCATCTTGGCGCGAAAGTTTCCCGCTCGAGTCGTCTTCCCCGAGCAGTGAAGGTGCGAAAAGAGAAGCCCCGCCCCCGAAGGAGGAGTGTTAAGAGAAAACCAAGGGGGAGGCGGGCAAGAAGGCTGCCTGATGTAACCGAGAAGATAAAAAGGCAGGGACTCCTGGACCCTGCATCCGTTCCGTTCCTGGACCCACACTGTGCAGCATAGCGACTCCCGTCCCGCGTACCGATACCCCGAAGCCCGCGCAAGGAACAGCGGCGTGGGTGAAGGCCCGGACGGAGGAGATGTGTCGCCGCCTCCAGCACCAGGTAGGCTTCCTGGTGGAGCACTGGGCGGTGGAGATGGGGCAGATAGTGGCTGCTGTGCGGGCCCGTGAGAGGATACCGGTGTTGGCAGGGGGGTGGAGGCAACCCACGTCCCTGTGCCCTTGAGGGGTCGGCCATCGCAGCTGAGGGGCCCGGTCTGCTGTTGCCCGCTATACCGCCTCCTCCATTGCCCGCAACAGTGTTTGCTGCTCCTCCGCCTGTATCCCCACCCCCAACATCGGTGGTGGAGTACGTCCCGGGCGTTCACGGGAAGCTACTGGAGGAGGCAGGCCTGGACCTGCAATGAAACTCAGCCGCGCAGAGCCCGTTGCCGGAGGAGATCCGTTACCGGACGGCACCTGAACCGGAGGCGATGCCGAGGGCCCCGGAAGTGGCCGCACCCAGAGGTACCGAGGCTCCAGCAACCCGCTCGGCCAAGAAAGCTCCGAAGGCGAAACAAACCGCTCCAGGGTCGCGGGTCTCGGCTGAGGTTCCGCGGGGAGGCAGCTGCAGGGCAGCAGAGCCGGCCGCGACACAGCAGCGCTCCCCTCCGAGGGTGTCGATAGTGGTCGACACTGGAGAGCGCTGGCTGGGCCAGAGCCCCACTGAAGCAGACCCAGGGTATGTAAACCCACCGTACTGGGAGCGGCAGCCCAGCCAGTTGAGTGGGGAGATTGCGGCCCGTGAAAGAAAGAGAGAAGAGGTGCTAGCCCGTACCATTGAGGGGAAGGAGCACCTAAGGAGCGCTGGCTACTGGGTACGGGGCCCCACCCACCAGGGCCAGGTCCGGCGCTTCAACAAGGACAAGGGCTGGGGATTCTTGTATGACCCCAGTCTGGAAGTGGAGGTGTTCTTTTCCCGGCGGGATGTAAACAGCCATCTCCCACTCGGGCACCCGGACCATGACCTCCTACCCAGTGACTTGGTGCACTACACCCGGCACCGAGGGGAGAGGGGCTAATTTGCCCTAGATGTCCGGAGTGGCAGACAGCCCCCTCCTCCACCGTACACCCCCGATGTGGAGGTTGAGGAAGAGGAACCTCCCGCTGAGTAAGTGGAAATCCGTTGCAGCTAAAAGGACCCGTCCACGTTGGGACTTGTGTGTTGTTAAAACCCCTGTTGCGTGAGTGACTGCTCATGGACAAGGCCGTGGACTTGCCGGCCACCCAAAAACTTTTGGGCTTGTAAATATTGCCCTATCCTGCTCCCTTTATCATGCCTTCCCGTTCCGTTGGCCTCCGGAGAGGCAGATTGGAGGTAGGACCCGCAGCAGAGCAGGCTGGGGTCCGGTCACCACCAGGACCGGTGACCATCCTCCGGGGAGCCCTTTAACAACTGCCGGGTGCGCTGCACTGTACCCATTCCCGCCTGAGAGACCTACCGTGTTCCTGTTTCCGGACTGGGGAAAAGAGGTGCTGCCCATTTCTTAGGGGCAGCATCAAGGCTAGGTTGATTGGGTGGGAAAGGCGGAAGGACATGGACCCGTTCCCGTTTAATAAAGTTTGAAACGTTAAAGTAAAATGCCTCCCGTTAAGAGAAGACCTTCAGTAACAATAGTTTGTACAAATGTTATTATAATTGTAAGTGTTTTTCCCGTTTTTCTTTCCCGTTTTACTGTTTGAAAAATAAAAATAAACCGGAGTTGGTCGGGCAGCCCGCGGATGGTCTGCATTAAACCAAGGGGGTATGTGACGCCCTGGACCCTAGGGGTCACAGGTAATTACATCAGCCACATACACACACACCCCCATCCCCTGTGAGGTCACACACATGTCACCCGATAGGGAGACCTGATGCCTCCCCCAGGGCAAGTAGAGCGCACCAGGTGGGCGGAGTCAGGCAGAAAGACACGCCCACTGAGGAGACTACTGTCCTGGGGCAGGAAGTTCAAACAGAGAAAAAGTTTAGAGTTGATAGGACAGGAGGGGAAAGAGGAGAGAGACTGTCAGGGACCCGGGTAGGAGCTGGGCCCCTTGGAAAGCGTCAGGCAGGCGGTGGTGGCCGTCTGCAGGAGTACCGGTACAGCAACCGGCGGAACCGTACGGACCAGGCCTGGGTTGTGGCCCGCCGGTCCCGAACCGGGGAGTGAAACGTGTACTGAAGCACCAAACAGAAGGGTACTCAGACCCCGTCCTAGCTTAGAAGCCACTGAGTATAGGCGAATTGACTGATTGCTGGCCGGACCTCAGGGGTTCATCCACGACCAAAGTGCCGAAAGAAGGCAAAAGCCCACCGAGACCGGGTGAGCGCCACCGCCAAGGGTCAAGCACCCGACGGGCCAGCACCTGCGGGCAACCGAGGGCTCCTCCGGCAGCTCAACGCCGGGGAGCGGGCTACCACTGCTTAGGCAGGGGGGCCGAAACACAAACAATCAGAGGTGCAAGGGAAAAGGGGCCACCATCAACCCCACAGGGGACATCAGCAGCCGGCCGCGGGGACCGACCACTACCGAACTTTGGTTTACCAGTGACTCAGTGTGAATTAATCGTAAGTACACCAGTGCCATCCGGGCACGACACACTACACCACGGCACGGCGCCCTGCACCCCGACAACAACAATCACCAGCCCTTACAGTCCCCCACGAGCCCCGGGACACACCGCCCCTGCCCACGGAGGGGATAACATCTCGGCTGCGGCCGCAACACTGTTCCCGGACGAGCCCGCCATCACTTCAGCCGCAGCGGTGGTGCTTCTCCCGTCACCACGACCCATGGGTGGCGTCACGACCCGTTACATGACCACCATCCTCCCACCACCTACTCCCCCTTAACAAGAGTGACGTGGCCCCCGGTCCGGAGGCGCTCGCGCCACTGACAACCCGAGCCCGGACCTCGAGCGGCTCGGCCCGAGCAAGCGGAGGAAGCGTCCGGGCCCCTCTCAGGGCGGTACACCAGTGTGACGCTCCTGGACTATCGGGTCGTCACAGGGTATTGCACAATCTGCCCTCCCGTGTAGTATCCACCTCCTTCTTGGTTTTGGGTCCCTAACCATATGGTGTTGCCTAGATCAGCTAATCAAATCATTGATATACCCACCAAACACACCAGTGGACGGCTTGAGTGGAATAGAGTTGCCCACCTGGGGGGTTGGGGAGGGAAGGTGAGGAGTGTCAAGTGGAAGAGTAGTCTGGTATTGAAAGTGAGAGGAGGTCGGGAGTGGGGCTCCTGGGAAGCAATCTCGGTGGCAGACGGTGATCTGGGCCTAGAGGAGTCGGACCCCCGATCGCAGGGGATCGTGGAAAGGGGCACAGATCTGTTGAGGAGGACAGCCGGCGGCCTTGCCCCATCACCGGGCTGGGACCGAGGCACAACAGGGTGCGTTGACCCTAGGTCGGGGAGTAGCTTCAGGCAACCCGATAATTTACCCGCGGAGAATGGAGTCTTCAAGATTCGTTCCCCACCCGCTCCAAAATCGGGGCACTAGTGCAACGAGGGGGATAGGGCTTTTCAGTCCAAAACGGTCCAGAAAATCCCAAGCGTGAGCCCTGAGAGCAAGCTCCCACACTTAGCCACAGTGGGGAGCGGGACCAGGCAAGTTTCACACTACCGGGACCACCAGAGAAGTAAACTTAGTGCCAGGAGGCAGGTCACAGATCACCAGGCAGCATCATTGGGGACGGCACCCAAACAAGCTCCCCTCAGCGGCAGCGGTGTCCACTCCAGAGACTTGTTTTACCAGTTGTCGGTGTCAGCTTAATGGACTGAGTGAGTACCAAAGTGACCCCCCTTGCACCCAAAGGCATTACCCTCCAAACACCGAGTCCTGGGGTATTACCCCTACTCGTGGAGGGTTCTAACACCTGGCTGCCCCATTTCATCATCCCCAGGTACTCCAAACTGCAGCGGTGGTACACCTAATTACCACATACCACGGGTGGCGTCACGAACTCTATAAAATCACTTGTAAATACTCCCCTTCATTTGAGTGGCCAAACGACCCCCGGGTCCGGAGACCCTCGAACCACTAAGAACCCGGATCTGAGCAGCTCGGCTGGTGGTAAGGGGGCGGCACACCAGCATACTTAGGGACAAGAAAGCCGGCTCTACAATAAGACAGTCAAGGGAATGTGTGTCACTTACCTGGGAAAGAGATGATACTGCACACACTAGAGGAAAGCAAGAAGCTGATAGAGGCATGTGATCATAAGGATGTGCATGCATCACCTATCTAAACATTATGCAGACCAAGAATCCCATTTCATGGAATCAGTATTTCCCACTGGCGGTGGCCTCGTTCAGCCCGGACTATTTTACACTCATACTTCCTGTGTTTCAGCCACAGTTTTCAACAGTCTCATTATCATCAGAGGCATGATTACAATGACATGTAACACCTCTATATACAGCGGATAAAACAGGATCTACCAAGCACATTAGGCGATGTCACAGCTCACCTTCTCCCCCTTCCCTTCACAATAACCTTTGCACATGCTCATTAGATGCTTCAATACAAAAGATAGGGGAGGAGTCTGTTCATTGCAGCTAATGTATGTGTGAATATCATGAGAGAACAGGAAGTAAAAGTCTAGGATAACCCCAGTGGCCATTGTAAGTAATCAAGAAATTCTGTTTACTGTACAATTTAATACTTTAAATGCTACACAAACTTGTTTTATATTGAAAAACCAGGTACTGTATGCTATCAAGATAGATTAGTAATTTTATTAGATAAACCATGATATAAATGTATAAAAGCAAACAATAAGGATTGAAAAGGCTCACAGATTGAAAACAGACATCTGGGAGTCTGCATGGTACACAGTGTATATGGGACATAGAACACTATGTTGGTTACATATGATGAATAGCATTTTAGCTCAATGTATAAAACAGGGTAAAGAACCAAGAAAACATCTAATAATAAAGTGATAAGTACACAAACCCTGTAGCTTCTCTGTTCCCCAATGTGCATTTTCCATGCACTTCTTCCAAAGAGACAATAAAATTTGTTTTAGGTCCCTCAAACTCCGTGTGTAGGATGGACTAGAGGTTTTGCACATGATATTATATACATCAAGGATGTAAAAAAATAGGCAAGACAAAGAGAATATTAGCCGGATCAAAAATAATAGAAAGATGAAAAATATTACACCGATAGACTTCAATATTCTGCAATATTGAACTGCATAAAGGGATTGTTTCAGTGCAAAAAAGACCCTAAAAAATTTCATATGAGTGTGCCGCCCCCACGTCAGCAGCAGCCGGGTTGCTCGGATCCGGATCCGCAGTGGCTCGAGATTTCTCCGGACCCGGGGGTCGCGCGGACATTCAAATAAAAGGTATATATATGGGGATTGCTTTAGATACTTCGTGACGCCACCCACGGTGTGTGGTAATATGGAGTACCATCGCTGCTGTTGGGAAGCACTCGGGGGCGATGGAGTGGCAGCAGGTTGTTTAACCCCTCCGTGGGTAGGGGTGGATGCCCCGGGGCTTAATGTCCAGGACACGGGGAGTGATGTAGGCCGGAGATGGCACGCCGGGCTGGACCGGGGAATGTTGGTGTACTCACTGTTGAATGATTGCACACGAATCTTTTGGTAAACCACGGTGTCAGTGGCCGGCTGCCGCGTCCGGGCGTACTCGGGTCCCACACCCGGCTGGTGTACCGATGTCCCTTCCTCTGGCACTCTGTATTTTCCTCACTTCTGGACAACTCCGTATGGAACGGGGAAGTCCGCTCCCGGTATGTTCTGGTTGGGAGATGTGCCCGCGAAAACTGACCCTTGGATTCTCAGTGGGTGTTTGCAGATACCCATACCCCGCGGTGGGCTGCCGTTTCACTCTATCTGGGCTTACACTTTGGAACAGCGCCTGAAACCTTACTCCCGGCCTGGTGAATTAGAGAAGGGGCTTGCAACCATCTTCTAACTAGGGTACAGGTACCCCGCCTGTGCACGGTTTCCGGACCGGATCTCCGCTGTCGGTACCGTCGGGCTCCAACCCTGTCCCAGTCCACTTTGGATTTCCCGCAACCGGACTCCCGTCGCCTTTGGACACGGTCCACCGCTTGCCACCAAGCCAGTAGACCAGGGCCACTACCCTGGCTACCCTCCACTACGCTCAGCCTTGACCACCACAGTCTGTCACTGTCACAGACCCCTCTTCACTTGACTTCCAACTTAACTTAGACTAACTTGTTCCCGCCCCCGGATCCTCAAGAGCTCTAGGTGGGCGCTCCCAATCCGCCTGGTCCTGCCCACTGGTGTGTCCTTCCTACCCTAGGGGGGGTTGCTAGGATTTTGTAGCAGATGGTACCTGATGTGGGATGGTGTTATGTCGGGTGAATGTCTTTCTGTGACCACCTGGCGGCGCTAGGGCGTCACATGAGAACTGCCATGGTGATCAGTTGTTCAACTCAATCTCAGGCTCCTTAGTAATTGCTGCTTTTCCTCCACTGGCCACTACAGGGTAAATGAGATATTACATGTAGTCATTCAAGTAAATGGCCATTTATTAAAGGTCCTGGTCCTGTGACCACTTTGTTAGTCCACCAGCCTGACCACCAGCCTGACCAGTTCCTCTGCATCTATAAGATGTGACATTATCTTGCCTACTAAGGACGTCTGGTGGTCATGGACTAACAAAGTGGCTACTGGGTCAGGTTCCTACAAAACTTTTTGCCCAAATCAACTCTCTATATATTACGGGATGGACCAGACCGTTGAAAGAGTTGTTACTTGAGATCTTTTTTTGGGACAGAAACGGAATTTTTTTTTAAAGGATCACTACTTGGGCGGCATATATTCCAATATTAACAGAAAAGATATTTTGTATGCGCGGCTTTCTACATGGCTCTGCAGTATAGAAATGGATTTGTGGAGGAAGATTGAACTGGTGGCGGAAAGGTGAAGTTGGTGGAGGAAGGTTGAACTTGGTGGAGGAATTTTCAACTGGTGGAGAAAGGTTGAACTTGGTGGAGGAAGGTTGAACTCGGTGGAGGAAGGTTGAACTGGAGGGGGAAGGTTGATCCTGGTGGAAGAAGGTTGAACTGGGGAATGAAGGGTGAACTTGGTGGAGGAAGGTTAAACTTGGTGGAGGAATTTAGAACTGGTGGAGGAAGGCTGAACTTGGTGGAGGAAGGTTGAACTTGGTGGAGGAATTTAGAATTGGTGGAGGAAAGCTGAACTTGGTGGAGGAAGGTTGAACTTGGTTAAGGAAGGCTGAACTTGGTGGAGTAAGGTTGAACTTGGTGGAGGAAGGTTGAACTTGGTGGAGAAAGGTTGAACTTGGTGGAGAAAGGTTGAACGTGGTGGAGGAAAGTTGAACTGGTGGAGAAAGGTTGAACTGGGGGGAAGGGTGAACTTGGTGGAGGAAGGTTGAACTGTTGGAGAATGGTTGAACTTGGTGGAGGAAGGTTAAACTGTTGGAGAATGGTTGAACATAGTGGAGGAAGGTTGAACTTGGTGGAGGAAGGTTGAACTGGGGAGGAAGGGTGAACTTGGTGGAGGAAGGTTAAACAGGGTGAAGGAATTTCGAACTGGTGGAGGAAGGTTGGTCGATTCCATTGAAAGAGTTATTACTTGAGATTTTTTTTTTGCACTGAAAAGGACAATTTTTTGATAGGATCACTACTTGGGCGGCATATATTCCAATATTCACGAAAAAGCTATTTCCTATGCTTGGCTTTCTACATGACTCTGCAGTATAGAGATGGATTTGTGGAGGAAGGTTGAACTGGTGGAGGAAAGGTGAAGTTGGTGGAGGAATGTTGAACTTGGAGAAGGAAGGTTGAACTTGGTCAAGGAAGGTTGAACTTGGTGGAGAAAGGTTGAACTGGTGGAAGAAGGTTGAACTTGGTGGACGTAGGTTGTACTGTTGGAGAATGGTTAAACTTGGTGGAGGAAGGTTGAACTTGGTGGATGTAAGTTGAACTGTTGGAGAATGGTTGAACTTGGTGGATGAAGGTTGAACTTGGTGGAGACAAGTTGAAGTTGTTGGAGGAAGGTTGAACTAGTGGAGGAAGGTAGAACATGGTGGAGGAAGGTTGAACTGGGGGAGGAAGGTAGAACATGGTGGAGGAATTTTGAACTGGTGGAGGAAGATTGAACGTGGTGGAGGAATTTTGAACTAGTGGAGTAAGGTTGAACTTGGTGGAAGGTTGAACTGATGGAGGTAGTTTGAACTGTTGGAGAATGGTTGAACTGGGTGGAGAAAGGTTGAACGTGGTGGAGAAGGGTGAACTTGGTGGAGGAAGGTTGAACTTGGTGGAGACAGGTTGACGTTGGTGGAGGAAGGTTTAACTGATGGAGCAAGGTTGAACTGGTGGAGGAAGGTTGACGTTGGTGGAGGAAGGTTGAACTGGTTAAGGAAGGTTGAACTTGGTTAAGGAAGGTTGAACTACATTGACCTAGGTCTTTTTTCAACCTATCTAACTATGGACAACAATGAACAATGTATTCCTACACTAATGCTCTGAACATAAAAAATTCCATTTCTTCTCAGTGATCCTTTAGGAGTTTCACAGAAAAGTTGCTAAATCATGAAAACTTCATTCTTACCAACAGCCGTAAAAGCCGATAGAAATTAATACAAATTTTCCAGACTTGGAAAGTACATTTAAATGAGTTAGAGAGTTTGCAAAGATGAAATGTGCTGGAGAAACACAAACAAGCTTCATTAGGCATAAAACCCTCTTTTCCGAGCACATTTTATAGAGGAGGAAGCAGCTACGTTGTGAAACCGCGATGGCGACACGCTTACTTACTTAGGAAAACATTTCCAGAGAGGATCAGGTTTTGTCGAAGGTCAAATGAGCTTTTACCAGTGTATGTGATTAATTAGTGTCTATGAAAGGAATACAGGATCTATTAACCATATTGCTTACTTTTACGGAAATTTCCTTGACAGTCACTGAGTGTTAAAACATGTTCTGCCTTACAGATCAACATCCGTTCAATTACAGGAGAAATAAAGCATAGGCACCTCACCATATAGGACTGTGATTTCCGGGGCCTGAGGCCCCCCATCTACCTAAGCAGGACTGGGGCACATCTATTTCAACTTTACCCGTCACTTGCGCTAAATATTTTTTTTTGTTGTTCCCTAATGTAAATGCAGCCGTTCTCCTGAGTCCGGCGATAATTTTCTCTTGTTCCTGCTCCTCTCCGTTCCTGGGATAGGGCCTTCTTCCCTATATATATATATATATATATATATATATATATATATATATATATATATAAAAATCTAGGCAATTTAACAAGTGGGCGCTTCACCAGGTGTAGAGATTACACCCCCTTGGCTAACAAAACTTGATTTATAGACAAGGAAGATGTGGTCATATCTCAGGAACGGAGAAGAAGAGGAAAAAAAGAAAAACAGCGTCGGATTTAGGAGAACAGGGGCATTTACACCAGGTAAAAAATTATGTTTATGACAATTAACAGGTCCTCTTTAAAAGGCATCCTAAATAATTTTGCTATCGCTGCTTTTACTGATCATATCATTAATAAATTCTGATTGTCTCTCCAGGAAAGGAGACAAACTCTAGCGCAGCGCCACCTATTGGAAGTAGCAATCCTATAAGTCAAATGTGGATTTTTAACAATCCTTTGCATATGACCTAGGATATATATGCCAGATCAGAATCCCAATTTGCACACACGGTGTTTCGGGGTGCTTGCCCCTCGTCAGTGCAAAGTATGGGGTGTCTGATGTGGCTCATGAGAAGCTTTGTGGGACCACGGGGGAACACCATTCTCCTAAAGGAGACTTTGCAAGCCAGTCTGGCTACCAGTAAAGTAAGGGGACTTATAGCTGCCACGCCACTCTGGGGAATATTCAAATTGTCTCTCCAGGAAAGGAGACAAATTCTGAAAAGTTATGTAACCAATTCCTAAGATTCATCACAAACCAGAAGTTGCCCAAGCACTTTAAGGCCCCCATCAACATTACACTAATGGTAGCCAAACCTGACTATATCAAACGTTTGGCCAACATTCTAATGTGCATGGGGGCTCTGAAAGATGATTATGATTAGGATTTGGCATGTATATGTAGTGCCCCTGAAGCCATCAGGGAGCTACAAAATACTGCATCCCCACCAGGATGCAGAGCCTACCCCCCAGGGACCCGGAAACCAGTGCCGGTAACATCAAACACTCCAGGTAATCCCTGTTTTTCCCAACATCCCCTATAGAATGGTACAAGGCAAGAGTTAGACCAATGGATGGCCGCTTAGTGGTGGAGCCAGTCCAGTCCACTAGACAACCAGGTGGGAGGGGCAGACAGTGGAGAGTCAGTTGGAGGAGTCAGACAGTGAAGGAGACACAGTAATGGTGGAAGCAGAGGAGAGACTGTGAAAGTGAGCAGACTAACTGACCAGAGTGAACAGTGACCTGAGGGTCTAGGCGGTTAGGTGCCGGTGGAGTACGGTGGAGTACTCCTGGAACTACGCACCAACGGGGTACAGAATCCTAGGTCAGGCAAAAGCTCCAGGCAGGCATGATAAAATCTGCACAGTGACGGGACCATCAAGGACCTCACTGACCTTGAAATTCGGGACTCAGTAGCAAAGGGAGAACCGGGGACAGGACCAGAGACTCCAACCCCGCAGGGTTCATGCTACCATCATACAGACTGCTGAAGAAGACAACTAGGAGGAGACCCCAGCCGCTGTACGCCACGGGGACCCACCAACCAAAGACAGGTGCAGGGAAAGAAACCACCAGGTCATTAAACTGGCACTGGGACTAAGGGGACCTGCGGTTAAGACCAGACAGTCTCGGGTGACCAGTTACCAGCTTGCAGTGAGTAAAAAGAACCAGTTACACCGAACTCCCGTTGTGGCCTACCTTCTTTCAACACTCACCTGCAATACCTATCCTCTGGGGCCTTGCCCTGCTTGCGGAGGGCCCAACATCCACGCTGCCCCAGTAGTGAACATTGTGCAGTGGTGGCTCCATCCCTATAGCCGCAACCCACAAGTGGCGTCACGTATAAACTTTATTCAACAATCCCCTGTAAATATCCCCCTTTTCAAAAAGCACCCAGGGCACGGACAAGGCAATGGCCACAAAAGTGACATTCCCCAGATATACACTGCCTGGGACCGAGTACCCCATAACCTTGGGCGACACATCTACTCTCTGACTGGATAATCCTTTTGTTCCCTAAGAGATAATCTGCCACTGATAGCGGCTCTCCCATAGAAGACACAGCAGATCTCGTTAGAGCAAGTGCTCCTGTATATGGCAGAGTCAAATGATCAATTGAACCATTGTTCAGCAGCCAGGCATCTAAAGTGTATGGGGGTTTAGATAGCTGTGTATGGCCAATAGTTATCTTTCCCAATGACCTCAATACACATGAATGGCAGAGCATGTGTGGCGCCCTGGACTAGCCAGGTCGTCACAGGTACTGCAACAACACACCCCACACGCCGAGATAGGCACATCAGCCAGACATCAAATCCTTGTTGCCTCCCTCCAGGGGCTGATGTCCACACCAGGTGGGGTGGAGCCAGGCGGTTGGCCCCACCCACTGAGGAGTTCACAGTCCTGAAGGCGGAAAAGGAAGACAGTTCAGTTCAGAGAGTGAGAGAGAGAGGAGCAGACTGACCGTGTCCGGGTACGTGGCCCGGGCACTTAGAGCAAGGTTGTCAGACGGTGGTGGCCGTCTGCAGGAGAGACAGATCAACGCGGAACCGTAGGACCGGGGACGGGCGGTGGCCCGCCGGTACTGAACCAGGGAGCAAAGTGAAGCCAGCACAAACCAGCAGGACCTGCGGACCCCGACCAGGCTTGGAGTCACCGTTAAACAGGTCAAATCCGTTAGTGACCGGAACCCCAGGGGTTTCCAAACAGCCAAGACCCGATTGAAGGCAACAGTCCAAACAGCAAAAGGGAAATACAGCTACCGCCACAGCTAGAATTCCCAGGGCCAGAGCCTGCGGGCAAAAGGGCTCCTCCGGCATATATCCACGCTGGGGAGCGGGTTACCGGTGGGAAGCCATCGGGACCGAAGTTACACAAAAGGTGCAGGGAAAGGCAGCCACCACCAACCTACCGGGAGTAACCACAGCAGCCGGCTGCGGGACCCGTCCATCCAGCCGTTTGTTTTACCAGAGACTCTGCATCTGTTCTTGGCTGAGTGAGTACCACCGTGCCATCCGGCACCGCGCTGCCCCCGCGACCCTTCACCTCACCAACCGTGCTGACCCTTCACCTCACCAACCGGACCAAATCCCCAAACCAAACCACCCCTTTCACTCACGGGCGAGGAGCGCCGCTCGAGTCCCCGGATCCGGCCCACCGCTCGAGCCACCGAGCAGCAGCAGCGCCGGACCGAGCGTGATGAGCGCAGCGCCCTCCCCGCCCGCGACAAACGCATGTGTTTTCAATGATTCAATGAGGAGAAAGAAGGAAGCAGCTGCCAGAATCCTATGGTGGTTGCTTATCTTCCACAGAAACAAAAGGATCAGGTGTTGAATGTCGACATACCCAGCTCCTGAACTCACCTGAGCAGTTACCTGAGCTCCCTAGCATCCCTATACAGGTTATTTCACCCCGTCACCCAGCAGGATACCTAATCCCTCGCCAGCCCTACACTCACCCACACTAGTGAGATGGTAGGCGAGAGACACTAGTCCCACCACTGCACTGCAACAACATAAGTTAAGTTAGACAAACAGGGGAATCAACAAAAGGATACAACATCAAAATCAGTGCTGCAGCCAGACACCAAGGCTGCAGCCAGGACCGCTTATACCAACAGGACTACAAAAAGCAGGGGCTTCAGCAGCAGCTACCTTCCTCCTCCAAGGCTAGCGTAGATTCTGTATAACTGGCGCCATCTGGTGGTTTATGACACTATTTAAAGGTGATGGGTGTGGTCACAATGCACATGAGGAGAGTTAGTCAGAAGCTGCTAGCAAGGAAAACTGACATTAAACCTTGGAGCCCCAAAAGAAAGGAAACTACATTTAATCTACAGCGTCTCATAAGGCTAAGTGAGACTCTGGGCCCAAACCTGTCACAAGTCTCCTACAAACAGGAGACGTCCGTCAAGTTGGCTGTTCCTTGGCCAACATTAATTCAAAGTCAATTCAATGGTCAATGGTTTTCTTCTGCAGGACATTTGAGTTTATCATTGCGACAAATTCTAAACCCACCGGAGGGTTCTGAGGGCCACAGGAGGGACAGTTCCAGCTTATATGCCAGAAATAGTTGATTCTTTTGTCATTAAGCACAAATGTCTCTATAAAAATGTTCAATCAAAATTTATAAGTAATCGTATCCTAACACCAGTGACTTATGACTCCTAATGGTGGAGATATCGGAGTCTCCTTCCTGGTTCTGCCCCTGACTAGTCTTAATCTAATACCCAATCCACTTCCTCCAGGGAGGGATGGGACAGGAGTGTGTTGAAACCACAAAAAAAGACAGACGAGAAAAAAACAAAACTCTGTCTCACACACACACACACACGCACGCACACGCACACACGCACGCACACACACACACACACACACATACAGGATAAGGCAATAAGAAGGAAGCTACATGACGTATCTATAGGGATAAGCGGGTCTCCAATGTAAAACTTCCCCTTACCAACTGTACCTAAAATAATGACACAGACTGTCTACGACTTTATTGCACGGATGGCCACAGCTTTATTTAACAGTATATATGTACCCAAACTCGTGGCTCCACATGCCACCCATTGATAACACATAACCTGTACATTTATACTTATTCTCCACAAACCACACCTGATAGATCCGTCCGAGAGGCCAACCATCATTCCTATCCCCCGGCCGTAACCTCCAACCGGCCCAGAGGACCACCTCGGCCGTAACCAACCGACCCGAGGTATGGGGTAATAACGTTCCATCGTTAATTACCCCTCCCCAGAACATGCAGGACCTCCGCCCACAAGTTCCCATCCAAACCGACGCCAGTCCCCCTGAGTGGCTTCATACCAACAAACCGACTGTCGGTACTCCCAACCTCTCTGAACGGACCTATCACCCCGCTGTGACAACAAAAACTTTTCCTTTTTTTTTTTTTTATATGATACTTCGACCCCCGTACAACTTGTTTTTTACTTTTTTATTATTGTTCTTTTTTTTTTTTTTTTTTTCTATTTATCTTATTATTTATTCATCATTTTTTTTTTTTTTTAATATACAGTATGCAGGGCGGGCGGGTGGGACACACTGGTTGTAGGACAAAAGAGGCAGTGACCTATGCACAGCCCCCTTTATACCCCCTGCAACACCCCACCCCTTCCAGTCTATCCCCCAATCCCCTTTGCCGTTTCTCCCACCAATCCAAAAGCCCCATATACAACCTTCTAGCCATATACCTTAACCCTTTCCTACCCTGAACCCTCCCAATCGTCATGGGGCCTGTTCACCCCTATGGGGCTCACTGCCCATCTTGACGTATCTATAGGGATAAGCGGGTCTCCAATGTAAAACTTCCCCTTACCAACTGTACCTAAAATAATGACACAGACTACGACTTTATTGCACGAATGGCCACAGCTTTATTTAACAGTATATATGTACCCAAACTCGTGGCTCCACATGCCACCCATTGATAACACATAACCTGTACATATATACTTATTCTCCACAAACCACACCTGATAGATCCGTCCGAGAGGCCAACCATCATTCTTATCCCCCAGCCGTAACCTCCAACCGGCCCAGAGGACCACCTCGGCCGTGACCAACCGACCCGAGGTATGGGGTAATAACGTTCCATCGTTAATTACCCCTCCCCAGAACCTGCAGGACCTCCGCCCACAAGTTCCCATCCAAACCGAAGCCAGTCCCCCTGAGTGGCTGCATACCAACAAACCGACTGTCGGTACTCCCAACCTCTCTGAACGGACCTATCACCCCACCACAGACCGGCTAAGTGACACCTTACTTGGCCCGGGCCCTCCACACCCCCATTGCTTGCTCTAAGCCATCCCACAAACCCAACATCCACAAATCCAAACCTATGTCCGTGAGATGGACCCCATCTCGCCTCAAACACTGCTCGGTGGACTCCTCCAGCTCTCTATGTCAGACCACCAATCCTCCATTTCGCGCTACGAACCTGCCAATTGCCCGGTTCAATTTTTTACCCGGGCCTTGTTAATTCAATCCACCAACCTCGCGAAACGCCACTGTCTCCGGCTATGATATCGGACTCTACAATCAAATACCAGGGAACGCCTTCCACCAATGCAACAAGTCAAACTTGACATCCCTTTCCAACTCTCTCGCCGCCCTCACTCCAAGGTCATTCCTTCCCACATGCAGAATTAACACATCCGGTTCCCGATCAATACGGCTATAATACGCCACATCAGGGCGAACTCTCCCCCAGGTCATGCCCCGAATTCCGAGCCATTTCAGACGGGCTTCCGTCATCGCCACTCCGACCTAGCGACCGTCCTGACAAACATCCGTCCGCAAAGCTCCCCACCATCTCCCAATCCGCCAAATCCAATCCTCACTCAGCCCCCACCTAGCGGCTTCATTCGCTGCCCCAATCCGGAAGGAGTGGGACCCGTAATCCCTTAGCTCCTCCCCCACCCATACTAAAGCCGTCTTCTGCACTGCGATAAACTGGAATCGCTATAAAGCAAATCCATCCACATGCCTAAGGAAAACACCGGGGTAACCACCCTGCACCTTCAAAAACTCTGTCACGTGTACCACCGGGCATAGCTGGTGCCCTGGAAATTCAAACAACACCACCAGGCGTCCACGGCCCACTTGATCCGTCTTTGAAAACCGTAGCCGGCATTCCACTCTATCCATCCCAAGCCTCTCCTCCTCCATCAACAGTCCGCCTACAGCTTGCCTAGCCGAGCTAACCAATTCTCCAATGCGAAAGGCCCCAAAGAACGCCAATACAACGGCAACCGTGAACAAGGCTCGTTCATAAGGAGACAAGCATATATCCCCCCAAACACCCCACCAAACGAACCAACAATAGGAACTTTAAAGGCCGCCTCGTGTCCCGCGACTGCTTTCGAAAACCACTCATCGCCTGCCGCTCCAGAAAATCCTTTGTCGCGTCCCGAACCCCTTGCATTTTTTAAACAAGAAGGCCCACGCCGCCAACTCGTAACCTATAACCGCAACAGACCGACCTGCTGAAAATCCCACTAAACAACGACCAAACCCCCAACACACTTCCCATGTAACCAGGCTCCATAAAATCCGCCTTCACCAACTCCACCCATTCTTGCCACACCGACCGGTATCGGCAACAAGTAGCCTTGGCCCCCGATCTCCTAATTCCCTCAAATGCTACACAGACGCCAGGTCCCACAGCCCTTCCGGGCATAGTTCTCCATCCTCGTCTGCTCCCGGCACCAGTCGCCGGAATCTATGAAACTGAAACCGAGATAGCGCATCAGCCACCTCATTTTGAACCCCGGGCACATACCACGCCACCACACAAATGTTTAGCGCCAAGCAACACAACACCAGATGCCTCAAGTACCCCACTACCGGAGGTGATTTAGCCGGCAGTGAAGTGATAGAATGCACCACCGCCATGTTATCACAATGCATGCAAAGCTTCTTGCCTGCAAATTAGGGGCCCCATGACTCCACTGCCACTATGATGGGAAACAGATCCAGCAGCGCGAGATTCTTTACCAGCCCCTTTTCAACCCAAAGCCGTGGCCATGTCCCAACACACCAATGTGTTTGAAAAATTGCCCCAAAATCCGACACCCCCGCCGCGTCCGTAAATAACTCCAGCTGTCTATTTGCTCATCCATAACATCCTTCCGTAGTCTTGGTCGAGAAACGCGTCCCACACCAGCAGATCTCCTTTCATCACCTCCGTCACTCTAACAAAATGATCCGGGGCTGTCACCCCTGCAGCTGTCCTCGCCAATCACCTATTAACTATTCGCCCCATCTGCATAATGCGACAGGCGAAAATCAATTTGTGAAGCACTGGCTGCAAATCCCGCAACCACACCTTCTTAACCTGATACAAAACCGCACTGACACCTTCAAATCACACAGCTTGCCCACCGGCAATCGGCATTCCATAGCCACTGTATCAATTTCGATGCCCAAAAACCCTGAGCCGTCACTGGCTCTTCCGCCTTTTCCTTTGCCAACGGAATACCCAGGCTTCGCGCTATCCGCTCTAACGTAAATAACACAAGGAACAAACCAAGGAGCCCGCCGGGCCAATGCAAAGAAATCATCCAAATAGTGAATCACTGAATGGACTCCTGCCACATCCCTGACTACCCATTCCACGGAGAACTAAACACTTCCACATAAGCACATGAAATGGAACAACCCCCCTGGGCAGGCACCTATCCACCCAGTATTCACCATGCCACACGCACCCTAAAAGCTGCAGACTCTCTGGATGCCCCGGAAGTAAACCAAAAGCTGCTTCCATGTCCGCCTTGGCCATCAGGGCCCCCTGCCCGGCTACCCGCACTGACTCCAATGCCATGTCAAACGCAACCTACAGACCGCAGGCAACTCAGGTGAAATCCCATCATTCACTGACAACCCTGCCGGATAAGATAAATGGTGAATGAGCCAAAATTTGTTCGGCTCCTTCTCGGGTACCACCCCAAGTGGCGAAATCCTCAAGCTGAAGAATGGCGGGTCCTTGAACAGGCCCGCCATGCTCCACAACTCCACCCCCTTCCGCAGCTTTTCTCCTACCACCTCCGGATGTTCTTTTGCGGACCTCAAATTACCCGGGCGAAACACCGGCTCCTCGGAGTCAAACGGAATCCGGAAACCCTCCTTAAAACCTGTCACCAACTGCTCCGCCGCCCGAACATCAGGATATCTATTTAAATAGGGGAGCATCGCCTTTACCCACACTGGCGTCCTCCCCTTTTCCAGACCCCTCCCCCAACTGTCCTTTACCTTGTTTGAAACAACTGGCCAAAGAGCGGGAACTTCCACAACTGGAACACTCGTATTGCAACCAACACGACGCCCCAAACTTACATTGCCCCTCATTAAATTGCCAGCATGCCCCTTTTTGTCTGACCCGCCGGGGACCCGCCGCTCGCACCCGGGCTCCCGGCACCCCATCGAAAGGGCTGAGACAGGGCCGTCATTAACCGTATCCACAATGACATATCCTCGTGGTCCCACCGGATGCCAGGCCGCAGAGCCTTCCTTTGCCGGAACTGCTCCTCATATCGCAGCCAGCCTAAACCACCATACACTCTGTACGCCTCGCCGCTCGAGTCCATGTAACCAAAACGGGGCGGAACGATGCTCCGGCTCCTTTTTCCCACTCACACTGGCTAGGGTCGTAAAGGCCTGTAGCCAGTTAGTAAAAATTATCGGGATCAACCTATACTTCCTTTTCTCCTCATCCTCCTTTTCCTTCTTGGATTCACTTGGCTTCACATTGTCCAGGTTAAACTTTTCCAAGGGGAGCAGGGAAAAAATTTCCACATACTCCCCTTTCCGTATCTTCTCCCTCACCTCCTTTTTTTTTTTTAAATCGCACCCCTAACGGACTTACAAAGCACACGCATACTTCACTCTGTGCCCTATCGTCCAAACGAACAACCTCGTCCTCCTTTTCTTTTTCCTTTTCCACGTCCTTGCTAACCACCGCCTCAGCCGCCGCGCCGTCCGCCTGACCCACAACAACCGCCAGCACAGCTTCCTGAGCCCCTACCTCGCGCCCCGGCGCCACCGGCAGCACACCCACCGGGGGGCCACCCAAGCCCCCCCGCCAGAGACCCAGGCCCGCTCTGTCCTAACCGTTCAGCCAACAACCCCTGCAACACCCCCCAACAGTCGGCCCCAAAATTCCACCCCGGGTAACCCCGACTGACTGACCGCACCCGCACTCAGCATACTACCCCCCGCGGAGGAACCCCCGCCCCTCCGCTACCCACAACATCAAACATATTGGTTGTCCTCTCACCGGGCTGCCTCTGAACCGAATCCAGAGCAGCCGTAACACGAACGTCCTGCTGTCGCTCCCTCCGTCCAGCCGCCTTCTCCGTTCCTTCTTCCTTGCCGGCTTCAGAAACGCCGCTGAGGTCCTCAGGGGGGACCAGCGAGGGGACAGCCTGCCTCCAGCGGCCGTCAACCCCCACGGTCACCGCACCCTGCTCCTCCAGGCGTCTCCCGCTGGGCCTCTTTCTTTTTCCGCGACGTGGCGTCCTGCCGCCGTTCTTCTTTTCTGCCTCCACTCCTGCCTGCTGCGCCGTCCCTATGTCAGTCACTTTAAGGGGCTCCCTCCCTGCCGACTGCAGGGAGGCCGTGCCACTCCCGACGTATGCAGGGAACTCCCCCCAGCCCGATCCCCGCTGGGGGGGACCGTTACCACTGACCGGAGCATCCGGCCCTGCGGACTGCAGGGCCCTGCTCCCGGGTCCTCTCTGACTGCCGCTCTGATCTGCGCCGCCCCTCACTCTCTGATCGCCGCCCTGCCGCCTGCAGGGGGCCTCCGCTCCCGCTGTATAACGCCGGGCACCACCCCCAGCCAGCACTTCACTGGGGGCTGCCGTCGCTCCGGTCCGGGGCCGTGCAGGCTGCAAACCGGAAGTAGGCCTCGCCGAAGCTCCGCCCACTTCCGGCCCACGGAATCTCCGTCGAGGATTCCTCCCGGTGGCTGGTGCCTACCAGACAGGTAAAGAGGGCTCCGCTGCCCCGAAGGGTCCCCGAGGGGGCTCCTAGCTCTGTTCCTCCTCCCCCCGCCGGGGGAGTAGCGCTCCGGTGGTCGCACCCGCCGAGCGCGCAGCGCAGGCCTGGGTGCAGGAGCAGCAGGCCTAACCGCTCCAGCCCCGCAGACCGCCGCCAGCTGCTCCCGCAGCGCGGCCACTCCAACGACTTCAGCAGTCCCGCCAGCAATGCAGCCAGGGCCGCTATCTTGCATGTCAGCGATGCAGCGGCACAGGTGGGACACACTGGTTGTAGGACAAAAGAGGCAGTGACCTATGCACAGCCCCCTTTATACCCCCTGCAACACCCCACCCCTTCCAGTCTATCCCCCAATCCCCTTTGCCGTTTCTCCCACCAATCCAAAAGCCCCATATACAACCTTCTAGCCATATACCTTAACCCTTTCCTACCCTGAACCCTCCCGATCGTCATGGAGCCTGTTCACCCCTATGGGGCTCACTGCCCATCTAAACAACTGAGGTACTCTCCACAACCGCATCAAGCAGAAGGCACCACTAAACACATTTTTCACCTGGGATACCAGGAGTGTGGGACACCACAAGTCACAAACCACCATAGCATAAACTATAGCTAGCATATGTAGAAGGATTCCAACAGCGTAATTAGGATCTCCCCACAACATGTGATTAAAAGAGCAAGCCGACCAGCAGAGATTAACTCTTGCTAGTCTGGCTATGAATCAGCACACGGCAGGTCAACGCCCAAGTCTGCCTGTACTGATCCCAGACACCAGGCGGAGTGTCACAATCTGTAATCTAAACAGAGTCCAAAGCCGCCATGACAGTCAGCGAAGTTTGTGCAAAACTGCATGTGACAAAAACATCCTTCCTGCAGATCAGACGCTATTTTCAGCATGACAGGTTCCCTTTAATGATTGTAGTTAGTTTGATAATTACTGATATTGAATTGCATAATGATTAGTTAATATAACACCAGACAGTTTTTCTACCTATTATGGGCTTTTCTATGCTAATAATCAGCATACAGCGGCATTAGGAGCGATCATAGGGATCTGTCATCACTGTGCACTCTTACTTGACATCTTATGAAGTCTTCTCCTGCCGGAAGCCAGGATGTGTCGGCACCCGCTGAAGACGTTACATAAGATACATGTAGAACATGAGTGAGTAATGTGCTGCTGCGCTAATATATACAACGGTATTAATGATACGACTTCCCCCAGTCATTTACAGTAGGCTCTCCGAATAATGGAGGAGCAAACGTCATTACTCCAGTGCCATGAGCATGCAACAATTATTGAACAGGGCACGGCTCTCCAGCTGTTGCGAAACTACAACCCCTAGCATTTCACAGCAGATTCCTATGGCTCTTAGCACTCATCCACATTTACCGTTGGTCCAAATGGACATTTGACCACGTGCACTGACGCATTGGCTATAATGGGTGCGTTTGCTCTGCGCATCTATAAACACTCTTCTGAACGAGCGAGTGATTGTTGCGATGAGACCTATTTTAGAAAGAAAAGGAAAATCATGAAGAACTATGCCACTGAATACTAAAAGAGATTATGAACAGATAAGGAAGGCATTCTAAAAAGTAGCAAAAAAATTCTGAAAAAAATATTTGTACACAAATTTAGGGATGAGACAACCCAAATTGTAAAGTTTGGGGTTCGTGCTGAACATTGTTTGTCTGGGTCTCAAACCCAAAAATAGACTTTTACCTGTACGTCCAGTTTTTGTTCAGGTTTGTCAACCAAATAAAGCTTGTTGAACAGCAGCCAATCAGCATGCTTTATCAGTGTGGGCACTTATGGCCCCAACATAGCCATGTCAAGTATTGGCATAACTGTGATTGGCAGGCGCAGCACTTGAAAAAAAAAAATGACTTGGGCTCCCGCCCTAATCTTGATAACAACCATGGGTAAAACAGACAACTATGGGCTGCAACCCCCAGGGGTCTGCTTTACCATGGCTGGTTAACAAAACTAGAGGGGATCCCATGCCGTTATTTTATTTATATTTTTTTTTTTAAATGAGCGGGGTCCCCCCTCATTTTTTATAACCAGCCAAGGTAAAGACAGCTGGGGGCTGGCATCTTCAGTTGGGAGAGAACCATGGTTATTTGTTCTTTCCAGCCTAAAAATTGTGAGCACGCAGTTACTCAGAAGTGACATATCACATTAGATGCCTCTATTCTGACGCTTTACCCACTCTTCCCATTGACCTGGTACAGTGTCAATCGAGTTAATATATGGAGTTGATGACAGCTGTGATTTGTCAAAATTCTGAGCTGCCATCAGGCCCTACATTAGTAATAGGGCAGTGTCTATGAAACCCCCTAAAAAAGCACAGGTTAAAAAGGATGTCTGCTTTTTATTTCAAATAAAGGATTTTCTTTGTTTCTGCTTATTTCTTTTGATTTACACGAATAGTAATGGAGGGTCTCATAGACACCTCTCCTTTACTAACCTAGGGCTTGGTTGCTTTTTGAGAAATCCATCACAGCTGACATCAACCCCATGTATTATACTGATTACCACCACACCAGGCCAATCGTGAAGAGCCAGTTAAAGTGCCAGAATTAACACATCTAATGGATGTGTCAATTCTGGACTGGCTGCAGGCTGGTATTTTCTGGCTGGGAGGGATCAATAACCATTTAAAAAAAAGAAAAAACAAAATATAAATATATATATATATATATATATATATATATATATATATATATATATATATATATATATATATATATACACAGTACAGACCACAAGTTTGGACACACCTCATCTCTAGAACAACTGTCTAGAGGAGACTTTGTGCAGCAGGCCTTCATGGTAAAATAGCTGCTAGGAAACCACTGCTAAGGACAGGCAACAAGCAGAAGAGACTTGTTTGGGCCAAAGAACACAAGGAATGGACATTAGACCAGTGGAAATCTGTGCTTTAATCTGATGAGTCCAAATTTGAGATCTTTGGATCCAACCACCGTGTTTTTGTAGAAAAGGTGAACGGATGGACTCTACATGGCTGGCTCCCACCATGAAGCATGGAGGAGGAGGTGTGATAGTGTGGGGGTGCTTTGCTGGTGACACTGTTGGGGATTTATTCAAAATTGAAGGCATACTAAACCAGCATGGCTATCACAGCATCTTGCAGCGGCATGCTATTCCATCCGGTTTGTGTTTAGTTGCACCATCATTTATTTTTCAACAGGAAAATGACCCCAAACACACCTCCAGGCTGTGTAAGGGCTATTTGACTAAGAAGGAGAGTGATGGGGTGCTACGCCAGATGACCTGGCCTGCACAGTCACCAGACCTGAACCCAATTGAGATGGTTTGGGGTGAGTTGGACTGCAGAGTGAAGGCAAAAGAGCCAACAAGCGCTAAGCATCTCTGGGAACTTCTTCAAGTGTTGGAAAACCATTTCCGGTGACTACCTCTAGAAGCTCATCAAGACAATGCCAAGAGTGTGCAAAGCAGTAAGGTGGCTACTTTGAAGAACCTAGAATATAAGACATATCTTCAGTTGTCTCACACTTTTTTAAGTATTTCATTCCACATGTTTTCATTCATAGTCTTGATGTCCTCAATGTGAATCTACAATTTTTATAGTCATGAAAATAAAGAAAACTCTTTGAATGAGAAGGTGTGTCCAAACTTTTGGTCTGTACTGTACTGTACTATATATATATATATATATATATATATATATATATATATATATATATTCCTTTTTACACTATAATACAGCAAACTGCTCTTCATCCAATCAAAGACGCCGACAGAGAGTGTGGGCGGGGATAGCAGTGAATACTCATGAAGTTTAATGAGAGGGCTCAGAAAAGAGTCTGACTGCTGTGTTATCTTCTGGAAACATAGTACAGTACAGTCATATGAAAAAGTTTGGGCACTCCTATTAATGTTAACCTTTTTTCTTTATAACAATTTGGGTTTTTGCAACAGCTATTTCAGTTTCAATTATCTAATAACTGATGGACTGAGTAATATTTCTGGATTGAAATTAGGTTTATTGTACTAACAGAAAATGTGCAATCCCATTTAAACAAAATTTGACCAGTGCAAAAGTATGGGCACCTCAACATAAAAGTGACATTAATATTTTGTAGATCCTCCTTTTGCAAAAATCACAGCCTCTAGTCGCTTCGTGTAGCTTTTAATGAGTTCCTGGATCCTGGATGAAGGTATATTTGACCATTCCTGTTTACAAAACAATTCCAGTTCAGTTAAGTTTGATGGTCGCCAAGCATGGACAGCCCGCTTCAAATCATCCCGCAGATGTTCAATGATATTCAGGTCTGGGGACTGGGATGGCCATTCCAGAACATTGTAATTGTTCCTCTGCATGAATGCCTGAGTAGATTTGGAGCGGTGTTTTGGATCATTGTCTTGCTGAAATATCCATCCCCTGCGTAACTTCAACTTCATCACTGATTCTTGCACATTATTGTCAAGAATCTGCTGATACTGAGTTGAATCCATGCGACCCTCAACTTTAACAAGATTCCCGGTGCCGGCATTAGCCACACAGCCCCAAAGCATGATGGAACCTCCACCAAATTTTACTGTGGGTAGCAAGTGCTTTTCTTGGAATGCCGTGGTTTTTTGCCTCCATGCATAACGCCTTTTTGTATGACCAAACAACTCAATCTTTGTTTCATCAGTCCACAGGATCTTCTTCCAAAATGTAACTGGCTTGTCCAAATGTGCTTTTGCATACCTCAGGCGACTCTGTTTGTGGCGTGCTTGCAGAAACGGATTCTTTTGCATCACTCTCCCATACAGCTTCTCCTTGTGCAAAGTGCGCTGGATTGTTGACCGATGCACATTGACACCATCTGCAGCAAGATGATGCTGCAGGTCTTTGGAGGTGGTCTGTGGATTGTCCTTAACTGTTCTCACCATTCTTCTTCTCTGCCTTTCTGATATTTTTCTTGGCCTGCCACTTCTGGGCTTAACAAGAACTGTACCTGTGTTCTTCCATTTCCTTACTATGTTCCTCACAGTGGAAACTGACAGTTTAAATCTCTGAGACAACTTTTTGTCTCCTTCCCCTGAACAACTATGTTGAATAATCTTTGTTTTCAGATCATTTGAGAGTTGTTTTGAGGAGCCCATGATGCCACTCTTCATAGGAGATTCAAATAGGAGAACAACTTGCAAGTGGCCACCTTAAATACCTTTTCTCATGATTGGATACACCTGCCTATGAAGTTCAAAGCTCTATGAGGTTACAAAACCAATTTAGTGCTTTAGTAAGTCAGCAAGAAGTAGTTAGGAGTGTTCAAATCAAGAAATTGATAAGGGTGCCCATACTTTTGCACCAGTCAAATTTTGTTTAAATGCGGATTGCACATTTTCTGTTAGTACAATAAACCTCATTTCAATCCAGAAATATTACTCAGTCCATCAGTTATTAGATATATGAAACTGAAATAGCTGCTGCAAAAACCCAAATTGTTATAAAGAAAAAAAAGTTAACATTAATAGGGGTGCCCAAACTTTTTCTTATGACTGTATGTATAACTTTCCTGCTCTTACCATTTTGTTTTCTTTTGCAGCCCCTAGCCCTTACTATGACCAATTTACAGCCATTTTTCAGCACAGAAGTTTGGGTCCCTATTAACTTATATGGGGTTCATTGTCTGGGGTCAAGTCCGGTTCCCAAACTGAATTTTTTTTCAAGTCCGTAAAAAACCCTGCGAATCTAAATATCCACAGGTCCACCCATCTCTATACACAATATGTATTGGAAATTAGAAATTTATTGAACAAATTAAAATATAAATATCACAAAAAGACATAACAAATACCAGAGTGACAGGGAACAGAAGAGTGCATTATAGAAAATGCAGAAGAAAATATAAGGGGTGACGTGAAAATGTAATGCTGGCTAAGGATATGAAAAGATTAAATAATTCCCCGCAGTTGATTTAAAGAGTAAATGTCATTGTTTTATTTTTACCCCATAAATAAATAGTGCAGGAGAAAGTTAGAAACTATGTAATATATCTTCTTAGGCTAGTTTCACACTTGCGTTGGGTGAAATCCGCTGGGTCCGTTGCTGCGTCATTTTGACGCATCCGTTATTTTTGTGGTGTCAACGGATGCAACGGATCCGTTAGCTGATTCCTGTGAAATAACGGACCGTTGCATCCGTTTGGCGTCTGTTAGGCGTCCGTCTAACGGAATGCGTTGGCTCTGGTTTTTTTTTCTTTTTTCATTTTTTTCATTCTGGGCATGCTCAGTAGAAATTAGCTGACTCCAGCAGTGGATTCCGTTTTAAAGCACTTTGCAATGGAATCCGCTACCATAGGGAACCATTATAAATGTTAACGGAAGCAACGGAATCCGCTGCTCGGCGTCATTTTGACGCAAGCATTAAATGTTACATTCAGTGTTGCTTCCGCTCGGGGCAAGCAACGGAGCGTTGGCCAACGGAAGCAACGCAGGTACTTTTGGCACAATCCGTCATCAATGCAAGTCTATGGGAAACAGCAGAATCCGTTAACGGATTTCGCTGTTTCCCAAGACAGCAGATTGCGCCAAAAAAAAAATAACGCAAGTGTGAAAGTACCCTTAGAGAAAATCAGCTTCTTTCTCTTCCCGGACTGATAATTCATTCTCAAAAATATCACGTGAAATCAGTAAATATAGATTTCTACGATGCAACTGTAACTGTCATTTCAGGAGAACTTGCAGCAGAATGTCTGTGTCTTCCTCTAGCTCCTCCTTCATAGAATATGAAAAGCACGAACTGTCATCTCCTATCTCAGTAATGGGAAAATCTGTCTTCTTTGAACAGCAAAAATGGTTTTACAATGGAAATTAATGGCAAACGTTTTTCAAGAAGTTTTTAGGTGACTTTTGCAGGCACTTTTTGAACGCACAACCTGCAAAAAAAAACTTTAAAAAACTGTTTTGGGAGAATAAACTCTCCAACTTTCCAATTAAAACTCATGGTTTCTGAACTTTTCTTAATCTTAGGATGACTTCTGCTCTGAAAACTCAAAAAAATAAAGCTCAGAAGGATGTATTCATACTGACTCTGTTTCTGGAGCAGAAATTGAGCGGAAACTTCAAGTTTTTGAGAAGTTTTGAGTTTCTGAGGAGGATTTGGAAAGTTTTGGCTCAATTTCTGCTCTAAAAAGACCTAAAACAAAACTCAGTGTGAATATACGCTTAAGCGTGCTTTACACACTGCGACACTGCCAGCGATTGCACCCGCCCCCGTCGTTGGTGCGATATGTGGTGATCGATGCCGTAGCGAACATTATTACTATGGCAGCGTCACACGCACATACCTTGTCAGCGACGTCGCTGTGACTGCCGAACAATCCCTCCTTCAAGGGGGAGGTGCATGCGGCGTCACAGCGACGTCACTGCGGCGTCACAAAACGACCGTCCAATAGAAGCGGAGGGGCGGAGATGAGCGGCCGGAATATGCCACCCACCTCTTTCCTTCCTCATTGCCAGTGGACGCAGGTAAGGAGATGTTCTTCGCTCCTGCGGTGTCACACACAGCGATGTGTGCTGCCGCAAGAACGACGAACAACATCACTACTGACCAGACAACGATTTTTGGTAAATGAACGACGTGTCACAGACCAACGATTTTTGCCTATTTTGCGATCGTTTAAGGTCACTCCAGCCTCTCACATGCTGCGATGTCGCTAACAACGCCGGATGTGCATCACAAACATCGTGGCCCCGACGATATATCGTTAGCGATGTCACAGCGTGTAAATAGCCCTTTAGACTTCCTATACCTGCAGGTGATCTCCACAATAAAAAACATCCCTTCTACTTTTTTGTAGAAGAGTTAATATGCTTAAGATAATTAAAAATGATCTAATATATAAAGCTCAGTGTATGCATGTGTGTATGTGTGTATGTGTGCTAAAAGAATTTGCACCGTCGCATTTACAATCACGAAATTTTGCACCGACGCCCCATGTGACTCAGGGAACATCATAGACTATGTTTTGACGGGAAAATTTTACCCTGCGCTTTGCAGTTACTCTCCAAAATCCTGCCTCCATTAAACTAAATGGAGGTGGGAGCTACAGGCTATTAATGGCAACTGTCAGTGGTTGCTATAGGAACAAAATAAACTGTTAGGGGTACTTTGCACGCTGCGACATCGCAAGCCGATGCTGCGATGTCGAGCGCGATAGCCCCCGCCCCCATCGCAGTCTTGTGATTGCTGGCGTAGCGAACATTATCACTGTGCCAGCTTCACATGCACTCACCTGCCCTGCGACGTCGTTTTGGCCAGCGACCCGCCTCCCTCCTAAGGGGGCGGGTCGTGCGGAGTCATAGCGATGTCACACGGCAGGCAGCCAATAGCAGCGGAGGTGCGGAAATGAGCAGGATGTAAACATCCCGCCCACCTCCTTCCTTCCTCATTGCAGGCGGGACGCAGGTAGGAGATGTTCCTCGCTCCTGCGGCTTCATACACAGCGATGTGTGCTGCCACAGGAACGAGGAACAACATCGTACCTGTCGATGCACCGGCATTATGGAAATGTCGGACCCTACACCAATGATACGATAACGACACTTTTGCGCTCATTAATCGTATCAAAAAGGATTTGCACACTACGATATTGACTGTGATGCCGGATGTGCGTCTCTTTTGATTTGACCCCACCGACATCGCACCTGCGATGTCGTAGTGTTCAAAGCCCGCCTTAGTATAAGAAGCTTATGTGTGAGGTAATAAGATGTCAGTGAGGAGACGGATAGAGAGAGACAGAAAAAGACAGACAGAGAGAGAGAATGACAGAGACACAGACAGAGACAGTTGGGCAAAGAGACAGACCTGGAAAGAGACAGACGGGGAAAGAGACAGATGGGCAAAGAGACAGACCTGGAAAGAGACAGATGGGGAAAGAGACAGATGGGGAAAGAGACAGACCTGGAAAGAGACAGACCTGGAAAGAAACAGACGGGTAAAGAGACAGACCTGGAAAGAGACAGACCTGGAAAGAGACAGACCGGGAAAGAGACAGATGGGAAAGAGACAGCCCTGGAAAGAGACAGCCCTGGACAGAGACAGACAGGCAAAGAGAGAGACGGGCAAAGAGACAGATGGGAAAAGAGACAGATGGGGAAAGAGACAGAACTGGAAAGAGACAGACCTGGAAAGAGACAGACCTGGAAAGAGACAGACGGGGAAAGAGACAGACGGGGAAAGAGACAGACTGTGAAAGAGACAGACTGTGAAAGAGACAGACAAAGACAGATGGGGAAAGAGACAGACGGGGAAAGAGAGAGACTTAAAGACACACATATAGAGACAGACACAGAGATAGAGACAGACAGACACAGAGATGGAGACAGACTGATACAAATACAGAGAGATAGAAATAGACAGACAGAGAAAGACACAGACAAAGAGACAGACAGACAGCGACACACAGACAGATACTGAGAGAGAGACAGAGATACAAGTTACTATCCCGGGCAACGCCGGGTACTACAGCTAGTATTATATAATTTTTTTTATAATAATGATGATTATTCAATAGGAGGCAGAGAATTTTTTTGAATTAACATTTTTTTTATTTTGGGCTATCTTGCTAGTATGCTTTTTTCAGATTCCTTATTGATCTGTGCTGCTCGATCCTGCGCAGGTTTTTCCGGAGCGGTCAGCCTTCTTTTTTCTTGGTCTCTTGCCTGATACATTATTTGAACCAGTCTACTTACAGTGTAAAATCCTGTGGATCACAGATCCAGATTTGCAGGGAGAATTCTACTAAAATATTGAACAAATGAACTCTATTTACTGTAGCCTCAGATTTCATGTTACCTCTCTTGAGAAACTGGCGTTGGGGAAACAAGGCTATAACACTATTTAGAGAGCGATTTGGACTTTTTTTCGGCAGAATCTTTAAACAAACGCAGTCGGAGATAAACATTTACTAACTGTAATAAGTGCTGGAAATGATAAGGTACAGAGCAGACAGGCTCCCAAATCACAGAGGAGAGCCGCCATCAATCATCAGCCATATTGGAGAATCAGAGACATTGCCGCGTCTCAAACCTTATAGGTTAATGCCCTACATGCATGCCTTGAACAGTATTCATGTCCTGTGAACTTTTCCACATTTTTTCATGTTACAACCCCAAACTTAAATGTATTTTATTGGGATTCTATCTAATATGCCAACACGAAGTAGCAATATTTATGAAGTGTAAAGGAAATGATTCATGACTTTCTAAATACAGTATTTTAAAAATATATATCTGAAAATTATGATGTGCATTTCTATTCAGTTCTTGTAGTCACCTAGTTAGTAAATTGAGTCCATCTGTGTATAAGTTATTCTCAGTATAACTACAGCATTGTGCTGGAGCTGTGCTGTGGCTGCAGGCTGAGGGCGCTGTGCTGTGGCTGCAGGCTGAGGGCGCTGTGCTGGGGCTGCAGATCAACGGTGCTGTGCTGTGGCTACAGACTGATGGCACTGTGCTGTGCTGGGGCTGCAGGCCAAGGTCTCTGTGCTGTGCTGGGGCTGCAGGCTGAGGGCGCTGTGCTGTGCTGTGGCTGAAGGCTGAGGGCACTGTGCTGTGGCTGCAGGCTGAGGGCGATGTGCTGTGGCTGCAGGCTGAGGGCGCTGTGCTGTGGCTGCAGGCTGAGGGCACTGTGCTGTGGCTGCAGGCTGAGGGCGCTGTGCTGTGCTGGGGCTGCAGATCAACGGCGCTGTGCTGTGGCTACAGGCTGATGGCACTGTGCTGTGCTGGGGCTGCAGGCCGTGGGCACTGTGCTCTGTTTGCAGGCCGAGGGCGCTGTGATTTGCTGGGGCTGCAGGCTGAGGGCGCTGGGCTGTGCTGGGGCTCAGGCCAAGGCCGCTGTGCTGTGCTGGGGCTGCAGATCAACGGCGCTGTGCTGTGGTTACAGGCTGATGGCACTGTGCTGTGCTGGGGCTGCAGGCCAAGGCCGCTGTGCTGTGTTGGGGCTGCAGGCCGAGGGCGCTGTGATTTGCTGGAGCTGCAGGCTGAGGGCACTGTGCTGTGCTAGGGCTGCAGGCCGAGGACACTGTGCTGTGCTGGGGCTGCAGGTCGACGGCGCTGTGCTGTGGCTGCAGTCTGAGGGCGCTGTGATGTGCGGGGGCTGCAGGCCGAGGACACTGTGCTGTGCTGGGGCTGCAGGTTGACGGCACTGTACTGTGGCTGCAGGCTGAGGGCACTGTGCTGTGCTGGGGCTGCAGGCCAAGGCCGCTGTACTGTGCTGGGGCTGCAGGCTGAGGGTGCTCTGCTGTGCTGGGGCTGCAGGCCGTGGGCACTGTGCTCTGTTTGCACGCCGAGGGCGCTGTGATGTGCTGGGGCTGCAGGCCGAGGGCGCTGTGCTGTGCTGGGGCTGTGGGCACCATCTTGAAAATTTCGGCGGTGCGAACTTCAAAATAATGACGCCGTCGGTGCTTGCACAGATGGAACTCTCAGCTCAAGATCTCATCTGCTCACGTGCCACCTCTGGGCGGCATTTTTCTTAAGTTCGACAGAGGCGGTGCGTGCCTAGATGAGATCTTGAGCCGAGAGCACCATCTGCACACACGCCAAATTTGAAGTCCGCACCGCTGACATTTTCCAGGATGGTGCCCACAAACCCAGCACAGCAAATCGTCATCGGCCCGCAGCCCCAACACTGCGCCCGAAGCATCACCCTATTCCACCACCACCCTTGCCTCCTGTGAGCCCGCTCCACCACCTCTGCTGCCTGCTCTTGGTGAGACACCACCAGATTGCAGGACAGACCCCTTTTTTTACCTTTTTTTCCCTCTCTAAATTTGGGGTGCGTCTTATAATCTGGTGCATCATATAAACCAAAAAATACCGTGTATATATAGCGGGTGAAATAAATATTGAACATGTCACTTTTTGAAATAAGTATATTGCTAAAGGAGCTTAACACAAATTTCTCACCAGATGTCGGTACCAACCCATCCAGTCCCAGTCCACACAAGGAAAAATATCACACCATAGTTGTCCATAAATTTAGTTATATGTAAATAGGATGTTTGGATGTCATTTATAGGAAGTAATTAGTGATGAGCGAGCATGCTTGTTACTACTCGGTACTCGCACGAGTATCACTGTACTCGGTCTACTCGACGGGGACCGAGTAATCTCGCGATACTCGTGCTGTACTCGTGGTCTTCATCCCTGCATGTTGGCGCTCTTTTGAGAGCCAGCCCTCATGCAGGGATTGGCTGGCAGACCACTGCAATGCCACAGCCCTGTTAGTTGTGGAATTGCAGTGATTGGCCGGCCTGCACAGCGTGACCGAGCCTTTATACCGGCGGGCGCGCTGTGCTCTGCTCACAGCCATCCAGACAGTCAGTGCAGGGAGAGTGTCGCTGCTTCAGGGAAAGGTTTGCGGCCCTTTATAGCTATTTCCGTAGCAGGGCTGCAAACAGTGTGACCAGAAGTCCTTCTCAGGACTATTCTAGTTGTATACAGGCAGGCAGGGTATAGCCAGGTCGGAGTACAGTAGCAGAGTCCTTCTCAGGACTATTGTTGCTGTATACAGGCAGGGTATAGCCAGGTTGGAATACAGGCTAGTGGCCAAAAGAGTCCTTGTCAGGACTATTGTAGCAGTATACAGGCAGGCAGGCAGGCAGGGTATATAGCCATTCCTAGTGGTGACCGTATACCAGCCTTCATCATATCGGGGGCGGTGTACACAGTCTAAAACAGTTCTGATAGTGCCAGACTTCTCAGCAATTGTCGCTCCTAAAAACCTGTTAGGTTCTTAGTGCGTCTGTGCTTGCATTTAAAAACCGCACGTGTGTGCCTGTCGGTGGCAGCGTACAGGTGCACTTGTGTGCGTTTTTACCAAACTATTATATAACGCACAAGTGTAGTGTATAATACACGTCAGTCAGCAGTGGCTGATAGTGTCAGAGTTCTCGTCATTAATTTTTTCTCCTAAAACCTGTGTTAGGTTCCTAGTGCGTCCGTGCTTGCATTTAAAAACCGCACGTGTGTGCCTGTCGGTGGCAGCGTACAGGTGCACTTGTGTGCGTTTTTACCAAACTATTATATAATGCACAAGTGTAGTGTATAATACACGTCAGTCAGCAGTGGCTGATAGTGTCAGAGTTCTCGTCATAAATTTTTTCTCCTAAAACCTGTGTTAGGTTCCTAGTGCGTCCGTGCTTGCATTTAAAAACCGCACGTGTGTGCCTGTCGGTGGCAGCGTACAGGTGCACTTGTGTGCGTTTTTACCAAACTATTATATAACGCACAAGTGTAGTGTATAATACACGTCAGTCAGCAGTGGCTGATAGTGTCAGAGTTCTAGTCATTAATTTTTTCTCCTAAAACCTGTGTTAGGTTCTTAGTGCGTCCGTGCTTGCATTTAAAAACCGCACGTGTGTGCCTGTCGGTGGCAGCGTACAGGTGCACGATTTGCACAAACTTTGATATAACGCCCAAGTCTAGTGAATACACGTCAGCACAGCATTGCAAAATGCGCAAGGGCGTTGGCAAGGAACAAGGAAGTGGACGTGATGGTGGTGCAGGCAGAGGCCGAGGTCCTGGGCAAGCTCTAATTTTGCCACAACAAAGGGCCACATCTAGTCGCTCGCACGTCCTGTCCCAAATTCTTGGGGACCGCAGCAGTACACCGCTCTTGAACCAAGACCAGTGTCAACAGGTTGTTAGTTGGATAGCGGATAATGCTTCCAGTCAGATTGGCACCACCACAAACACTCTGTCTTCCACACGGTCAAGTGTCAGTAGCCGTGATACTGCACCGCACATTTCAGAACCTGATCCTCCTTCCTACCACAAGGCTGAGTACACGTCCTCGGACATTAATGATCCCACACTTGGACACTCGGAAGAGCTGTTCACGTTTCCATTCGCACATTCTGGCCTCTCGCCAGCTCATGTTGAAGTGGGTCATGAGGAGATCGTATGTACAGATGGCCAAATATTTGAGCAGCCACGTTCTCACGAAGTTGGCAACGTGTCTCAACAAGGGGTGGACGATGATGAGACACAATTGTCAGGAAGTCAGGAGGAGGAGCAGGGTGCGGAAGAGGAAGACGACGTGGTGGATGATCCAGTAACTGACCCAACCTGGCAGGAAGATATGCAGAGCGAGGACAGCAGTGCACAGGGGGAGGGAGGCGTAGCATCCCAACAGGCAGTAAGAAGCAGGGTGGTGGCTCCAGGCAGAAGTCAGGCAACCGTTCCCCGGAACAACAACACGACACAAGGTGCCTGTACAAATGTTAGGTCTTCCCGAGTCTGGCAGTTTTTTAAGTTGGATCCAGATGATTCTAAAAAGGCCATTTGCAACACCTGCCGTGCCAGCATCAGCAGGGGTACCAAAACTAGCAGCCTGACCACCACCAGCATGATCAGGCACATGTCAGCCAAGCACCCGACTTTGTGGGAAGTACAACAGAGTCGAGGAGCAGTGCTTGCTAATGTCACTGCCACGTCTTCGCTGGTTGTGCATGCGAGCCAATCCCCTGTCCATGCTGCCTGCGAACAAGCCTCCTCCGGTCCTGCACCTGCAGTTGCCTACGCAGAAATAACACCATCATCAAGCACGTCCTTGTCCCAGCGCAGCGTTCAGTTATCCATTCAGCAAACCTTTGAACGCAGGCGCAAATACACTGCCAACACCCCACATGCCACAGTTCTAAATGCTAACATTTCGCGACTGCTTGCGCTGGAAATGTTGCCTTTTAGGCTGGTGGAGACAGAAGCATTCCGCGACCTGATGGCGGCAGCTGTCCCACGTTACTCGGTCCCCAGCCGCCACTATTTCTCCCGGTGTGCCGTCCCCGCGTTGCATAACCACGTGTCACAAAACATCACACGTGCCCTGAACAACGCTGTTTCACCCAAAGTCCACCTAACCACAGACACGTGGACAAGTGCTTGTGGGCAAGGCCGCTACATCTCGTTGACGGCACACTGGGTTAATATTGTGGAAGCTGGGACCCAGTCTGAGCGAGGGACGGAACACGTCCTTCCCACACCAAGGTTTGCAGGCCCTACCTCAGTCAGTGTTTCACCCACACTCTACAGCTCCGGAATGTCATGCTCTTCAGCCTCCTCCTCCTCCTGCGCATCCTCATCCACTGTACCCTCCACACCAGTCCCAAGCTGGAAGCACTGCAGCACTGCCTCGGCGAAGCGGCAACAGGCTGTGCTGAAGCTAATCTGCATAAGTGACAAACCCCACAATGCAGAAGAGCTGTGGACAGCTCTGAAACAGCAGGCAGATCACTGGCTCACACCTCTGAACCTAAAGCCAGGAAAGGTCGTGTGTGACAATGGCCGGAACCTGGTGGCGGCTTTGAGGCGAGGCCAGCTGACACATGTTCCATGCGTGGCCCATGTGCTCAACCTCGTGGTTCAGCGGTTTCTAAAGTCATACCCAGAGCTGTCTGATCTGCTGGTAAAAGTTCGCCGCCTGTCTGCACATTTTCGAAAGTCACCTACTGCTTCAGCCGGCCTTGCCGGCTTTCAGCGCAGTTTGCATCTTCCGGCTCACAGACTGGTGTGTGATGTCCCCACGCGTTGGAATTCAACTCTGCACATGTTGGTCAGGATATGTGAGCAGAAGAGGGCAGTTGTTGAGTACCTGCATCACCTAAACCGTCGGGAAATGGGTCAAACTCCACACATAACACCTGAGGAGTGGAGATGGATGTCCGACCTATGTACCATCCTCCAAAACTTTGAGGACTCCACCAAGATGGTGAGTGGTGATGACGCCATTATTAGCGTCACCATACCGCTACTCTGCCTTCTAAAACGGTCTCTGCTCAAAACCAAACATGATGCATTGCAGGCGGAGCGCGATGAGTTGCAGCAAGAAACAGTAGTGGGTGTGGGTGATAACACACAGCCCAGCCTCATCTCATCACAACGTGCAGTGGAGGACTATGACGAGGAGGAGGATGAAGACATGGAGCAAATCTCCGGCCAAATTGAGGATATGACATGCACACCAGTCATATCCTTGGTTCAGCGTGGCTGGCCAGAGGACAGGGTAGATGAGGAGGAGGAGGAGGAGGAGGAGGAGGAGGAGGACAGCATGTTCAGTCAACGTGTTGGTCAGGCTACTGAAGTCCTGGCTGTTAAGAGTCTGGCGCACATGGCTGACTTTATGGTAAGCTGCCTGTCTCGTGACCCTCGCGTTAAGAACATCTTGGCCGACAATCATTACTGGTTGGTAACACTGTTAGACCCACGCTACAAGGAGAACTTTATGTCTCTTATTCCCGAGGCGGAGAGGTCAACCAAAATGCAGCAGTTCCGGAAGGCCATAGTCACGGAAGTAGGCAAAGCATTCCCCTCACAAAACGCTAGCGGCATAGGTCAGGAATCAGTGGACAACCAAGGCGTACAGCCGAGAGAGGCACAAGTCCAATCCGCCAGAGGTAGGGGAACAGTCTTTAAGATGTGGGACAGTTTTCTCAGCCCCTCACGTACCACAGCCCCTGAGGTGCGGGGTAGTGCCACAAGAAATCCTAAGTTTGCCCAGATGCTCAAGGAGTACCTTGCAGATCGAACAACTGTACTCCGACATTCCTCTGTGCCTTACAATTATTGGGTATCCAAGGTGGACACGTGGCATGAATTGGCTCTCTACGCCTTGGAAGTCCTGGCCTGCCCTGCCGCTAGCGTTTTGTCAGAGCGTGTTTTTAGTGCCGCAGGTGGAATCATTACAGATAAACGCACCCGCCTGTCAACTGAAAATGCTGACAGGCTGACTCTGATCAAGATGAACAAGGGTTGGATTGGCCCAGACTTCACCACACCACCAGCAAATGAGAGCGGAATTTAAAGTTTGTAACGGGAATTTGCCATGTACCTCCAGTCACCCATGGGTACACACTTCTGGACTTTGGATAATCGCTGGTCTGCTCCTCCTTCTCCTCATGCGCCACCATGATGACCGTTACAAGAGTTAGGCCTTTGTTTCAGGTATACCCCCAGTGGTAAATTTTTTCGCCCATTCTTTGCAGAATGGACATTACAACGACAGGAGACCCGCTCCTTTGCAATGGGAACAATGTTTTGAGGCCCTCATGCACGTCTCTATCCAGGGACAACGTGGAGCCTCCCAATTTTTGGCTGCCCTGCCTAAGGGCTATACTACAATAGACCCACTTCCTTCCAATGGGCACTTCAGGTTTACAGGCCCTCATGCACGTCTCTATCCAGGGACAACGTGGAGCCTCCCAATTTTTGGCTGCCCTGCCTAAGGGCTATACTACAATAGACCCACTTCCTTCCAATGGGCACTTCAGGTTTACAGGCCCTCATGCACGTCTCTATCCAGGGACAACGTGGAGCCTCCCAATTTTTGGCTGCCCTGCCTAAGGGCTATACTACAATAGACCCACTTCCTTCCAATGGGCACTTCAGGTTTACAGGCCCTCATGCACGTCTCTATCCAGGGACAACGTGGAGCCTCCCAATTTTTGGCTGCCCTGCCTAAGGGCTATACTACAATAGACCCACTTCCTTCCAATGGGCACTTCAGGTTTACAGGCCCTCATGCACGTCTCTATCCAGGGACAACGTGGAGCCTCCCAATTTTTGGCTGCCCTGCCTAAGGGCTATACTACAATAGACCCATTTCCTTCCAATGGGCACTTCAGGTTTACAAGCCCTCATGCACGTCTCTATCCAGGGACAACGTGGAGCCTCCCAATTTTTGGCTGCCCTGCCTAAGGGCTATACTACAATAGACCCACTTCCTTCCAATGGGCACTTCAGGTTTACAGGCCCTCATGCACGTCTCTATCCAGGGACAACGTGGAGCCTCCCAATTTTTGGCTGCCCTGCCTAAGGGCTATACTACAATAGACCCACTTCCTTCCAATGGGCACTTCAGGTTTACAGGCCCTCATGCACGTCTCTATCCAGGGACAACGTGGAGCCTCCCAATTTTTGGCTGCCCTGCCTAAGGGCTATACTACAATAGACCCACTTCCTTCCAATGGGCACTTCAGGTTTACAGGCCCTCATGCACGTCTCTATCCAGGGACAACGTGGAGCCTCCCAATTTTTGGCTGCCCTGCCTAAGGGCTATACTACAATAGACCCACTTCCTTCCAATGGGCACTTCAGGTTTACAGGCCATCATGCACGTCTGTATGCAGGGGCATTGGTGAACCTCACAATTTTGGACTGCCCTGGCAAAGGAAAATACTACAAAGACTCACTTCCTCAAAATTGGCACATTAGACTCAGAGGCCTTTATGTACGTCTCTTCTCAGGGACATCGGAGTGCCACACAATGTTTTGCGTAAAATCTTTCATGTAGTAATCTCAAAAAGTAACATACATTAGCTCTATCTCACTATTGGTTATGTGCCCTTAACATTTCCGCCATGAAAATTCATTTTGGTGTCATTTTGGAAGGTTTTCTGGTGAGTCCGTAAAAATGGCGTAAAACGCGGACTAAATTGTTCACAGCTGTGACTTTTGAGTGATAAATGCTTCAAGGGGTCTTCCCCATGCTGTTGCCATGTCATTTGAGCACTCTTCGGAGACTTTTGTGCCATTTTTAGGGTTTCTACATGCTGCCGGTGGTCATTTCACAAAAATACTCGGGTCTCCCATAGGATAACATTGGGCTCTTTGCTCGGGCCGAGTACACGAGTATCTTGGGAGGCTCGGCCCGAGCTTCCAGCACCCGAGCTTTTTAGTACTCGCTCATCACTAGAAGTAATGTAAAGCATAGGAATTTTATGTAGATGGATTTTGTTAGTACCAGAAACAGTTCATGTCAGGTTCAGCTCACTGGAGGGCTGGACTGAGTGTTGAGCAGAGTGAGAGACTTCCTGGTTACAGAGGGAGCTTAGAGCAAAGGTGGGAGGAGTGACAGGTGGTCAGAGGGTTGGCTAGAGAGATGGGTCCCTAGGGAGTCCGTTCTGTAGAGGGGTTCCAGGAGTTAGAGCGTGACCTTGTAACTTGGGTCCATCGGGGAACCGGAAGGTATCCTCCAAGGGTCCTGAACCTATGGCTCACCTTGGGACGGGCTTAGAAGAGTCCAGGAAGTAGATGGGCGATCGCGAGAGAGAGTTCCTGAGGCCAGGCCAGTTGATTGACTAGAAGCCTCCAAGGCAGTGAGAGAGCCACAAGTAGTAGCAGAGAACAGGAGGGAGAGGAGGCATAGGCCTGGCAGCTGGAAGACTAGGTCCTAGGCAGCAGGAAATGCCAAATGGAGTACCCTGGGAAACATTGTTAGCAGGACCGGATAAGTGTGACCATGCCTGTCGTGAAGTTGCAAGAATTAATAAACTGTTTAGTTATTTTACCAAAGGTTCTCCAGTGTCCTGTGTCTATCTACTACATCCAAGATGGCGACCAGCTGCGGGGTGGTTGATGCTACCCTGAAGAGTACAATAAGTGATGCACACCTCGCCCAAAGTGGTCCAGAAGCACTGGCGAAGGAGTGCGGAGGCCTCACAGCCAGGCCTTCCTTCACTCGCGAGCATTACAAAAAGATGTAATGAAATATTTACAAAAATGTGAGGGGTGCACTCACTTTTGAGATATACTGTATATATACACAAATATATGATATTATACATCTATATATACCAATGATACTAATAATATAGTGTTCTGTCTTGAGAATCTAGGTGACCCCATTACCAGAATAGACAGGGCCGTCCAGCTGTGCGCTGTCAGGATATTTTTACATCCGAGAGCTCATCCTGCAGGAAGGTATCGATGCTAATAATGGTAGATCTGAACCATTCTTGGGCCTCTTCCTATTGATTAATGTATACAATATTGATGAGGAAACTGCTTAGTTCTTCATCTAATGTGAGTCACAACCGAAATATGAAAAATGATCTTCATGGGAACGTTCCTGATCAATACATTGGGAAAACACATAAATCAGTGATGTATAAAGTGCCGCATTATGTCACTGATTCGTAGGTAATTAAAGCACCAGTAGATCTACATAAAAAATTAGATAAAATAGTATCTAAAAATGTATAATGTCCTATTACTAATCAATCGGCTAATGTACAGCACATTCTCTGAAGTACAAAACAGCTTTGTGTAATAGATACAGCGTAATACTTCATTTCTCCTGTTGGGGCACTGCAGGGTACTTGATGCTAAATTTGCCCCATTCACCAGCTCTCAAGGAGATTTTTGCAGGCATCGCCAAATGTCATGGTGGCGTCAGGAACTGTGGAAACTACAGATGCTGTCACTGTGCCTCTTAACTTCCCTGAGGTCTGTGATCAGCACAGAGATACAGGCATCGACCCACAGACTTAGGCAGCTAGCAAGAGTTAATCTCTGTTGGACTTCTTTGATCACATGCTGTGGGGGAGCCAGTCATGTTTGCTCACCTCTTATTTATGCTGGCTTGACTATTCCATTAATACCAGCTATAGCTTATCTATACTGGTCTGATGAGGTGTTGTGATCCAGTCTTACTAGTGATTGTTGTGCATTATTGCTGTGAGCGGTTGCGGTGTCAACCGTTCTTGTCTTTCGTTGCTGCCTTCCTGTTCTTGCTTTTCTCCTTAGTTTCTTAGTGGTACTTTGCACACTACGACATCGCAGGTGCGATGTCGGTGGGGTCAAATCAAAAGTGACGCACATCCGGCGTCGCTGTCGACATCGGAGTATGTGAATCCTTTTTACTACGATTAACGAGTGCAAAAGCATCGAAATCGTATGATCGGTGTAGCGTCGGTCATTTCCATAATTTCGGATGGACCGATGTTACGATGTTGTTCCTCGTTCCTGCGGTAGCACACATCGCTGTGTGTGAAACCGCAGGAGCGAAGAACATCGCCTTACTAGCGTCCCGGCTGCAATGAGGAAGGAAGGAGGTGGGCGGGATGTTTAAGTCCCGCTCATCTCCGCCCCCCTGCTTCTATTGGCCGCCTGCTGTGTAACGTCGCTGTGACGCCGCATGACCCGCCCCCTTAGGAAGAAGGCGGTTCGCCGGCCAGAGCGACGTCACAGGGCAGGTAAGTGCATGTGAAGCTGCCGTAGCGATAATGTTCGCTATGGCAGCTATCACAAGATATCGCAGCTGCGACGGGGGCGGGGACTACCGCGCTCGGCATCGCTATCATCGGCTTGCGATGTCGTAGTGTGCAAAGTACCCCTAACTGTTTGCTCCTGTGAGTTTGCAGTGTGTCTGAGTTTTGGTTTTCCTCTGTCTGTCTTAATGTGTATTACCATCATACTCCTGCCCCTTCCTACCCTGGGAAGGGGGTAACAGATTAAAGTTTCTTACTGTTTGTTCCAGTGAGTTTGCAGTGTGCCTGGGTTTTGGTTTTCCCCTGTCTGCCTTATTCTGTATTCCCATTTCCCTCCTGCTCCTTCCTTCCCTGAGAAGGTCAAGAGAATAGTGATCAATGGGACTCTGGCATCTCCACCTTCAGGAGTAATCTACAGGCCTGGCATAATCTAGGGTCCCCTAGTTTGAGGGAGAGTATAGGAGCCCCCTGTCCCTCCCTATCCTGCAGTCACATTGTGACATCAGCAGTTGGGCATCATATGATCAGCCTATTTTAAGGGAATTTGCTTAAGAAAAAGCAATTTTTGTTTTTATTGTACAAACCTTTCAATATGGGAGCAGCAACTCATGGATGATTCAATGTCAAGAAATATTAACACTTACATATAAGGAGGGGCGTCGATTTGATGTCTTGAAAGCTTGGAGTTGGAAAATCTGTATAAAAGTGATGATATGGTCAAAATACTCAAGTTTTTGCTTAACTTTTGGAGGTTAAAATTCCTCTTTTTGGTGTTTTTTATGTATGTACATATATGATATATTAGTGTAGGGACCCACAAACATGAGGATCCGTGACGCGGATTGTGGGCTTACCGTACTATGGCCATATTACCTACCAATACCTCATATATTTATTTATTCTTTTGCACAGAATATTTTAAACAGGATGCAGCCAGGCCTCTTAATGTGAGGCCTTGCATATTATACTCACTGTCCCTGCATGGTGCACATATACAGTGCCTACAAGTAGTCTTCAACCCCCTGCAGATTTAGCAGGTTTGATAAGATGCAAATAAGTTAGAGCCTGCAAACTTCAAACAAGAGCAGGATTTATTAACAGATGCATAAATCTTACAAACCAACAAGTTATGTTGCTCAGTTAAATTTTAATACATTTTCAACATAAAAGTGTGGGTCAATTATTATTCAACCCCTAGGTTTAATATTTTGTGGAATAACCCTTGTTTGCAATTACAGCTAATAATCGTCTTTTATAAGACCTGATCAGGCCGGCACAGGTCTCTGGAGTTATCTTGGCCCACTCCTCCATGCAGATCTTCTCCAAGTTATCTAGGTTCTTTGGGTGTCTCATGTGGACTTTAATCTTGAGCTCCTTCCACAAGTTTTCAATTGGGTTAAGGTCAGGAGACTGACTAGGCCACTGCAACACCTTGATTTTTTCCCTCTTGAACCAGGCCTTGGTTTTCTTGGCTGTGTGCTTTGGGTCGTTGTCTTGTTGGAAGATGAAATGACGACCCATCTTAAGATCCTTGATGGAGGAGTGGAGGTTCTTGGCCAAAATCTCCAGGAAGGCCGTGCTATCCATCTTCCCATGGATGCGGACCAGATGGCCAGGCCCCTTGGCTGAGAAACAGCCCCACAGCATGATGCTGCCACCACCATGCTTGACTGTAGGGATGGTATTTTTCGGGTTGTATGCAGTGCCATCCAGTCTCCAAACGTCACGTGTGTGGTTGGCACCAAAGATCTCGATCTTGGTCTCATCAGACCAGATAACCTTGAACCAGTCTGTCTCAGAGTCCTCCAAGTGATCATGAGCAAACTGTAGATGAGCCTTGACATGACGCTTTGAAAGTAAAGGTACCTTATGGGCTCGTCTGGAACGGAGACCATTGCGGTGGAGTACGTTACTTATGGTATTGACTGAAACCAATGTCCCCACTGCCATGAGATCTTCCCGGAGCTCCTTCCTTGTTGTCCTTGGGTTAGCCTTGACTCTTCGGACAAGCCTGGCCTCGGCACAAGTGGAAACTTTCAAAGGCTGTCCAGGCCGTGGAAGGCTAACAGTAGTTCCATAAGCCTTACACTTCCGGATGATGCTCCCAACAGTGGAGACAGGTAGGCCCAACTCCTTGGAAAGGGTTTTTTACCCCTTGCCAGCCTTGTGACCCTCCACGATCTTGTCTCTGATGGCCTTGGAATGCTCCTTTGTCTTTCCCATGTTGACCAAGTATGAGTGCTGTTCACAAGTTTGGGGAGGGTCTTAATTAGTCAGAAAAGGCTGGAAAAAGAGATAATTAATCCAAACATGTGAAGCTCATTGTTCTTTGTTCCTGAAATACTTCTTAATACTTTAGGGGAACCAAACAGAATTCTTGTGGTTTGAGGGGTTGAATAATAAATGACCCTCTGAATAAACTTTTCACAATTTAAAAAAAAAATAAAAAAAGAAATAACATTCTTTTTTGCTGCAGTGCATTTCACACTTCCAGGCTGATCTACAGTCCAAATGTCACAATGCCAAGTTAATTCCGAATGTGTAAACCTACTAAATCTGCAGGGGGTTGAATACTACTTGTAGGCACTGTATAGTACTGGTGCAGCCCGCTTGCATCGATTGTGATGGGCGTAACTAATAGGCTGCTTACCAGATACTGTGTGCCTGTGTGTGTGAACAGTGACCTATGCAGGCCACAAGTGTGCAATTTTACTACCATCTCCCTTTGCACTTGTGATGTCTCCATTTAATGGAGGTCTTGCTGCATCCTGGCAGTGCATTAGTCTTTTTGGCCTGGGCAGTTTACATCTTCTGCCATTAGTCTGTGAGTTTTTGCTTAACTTTTGGAGGTTTTTATTCCTCTTTTTGGTGTTTTTTATGTATGTCAAAATACTCACTAGTCTAATATTTGTGCACACAGGTAGGTCTAGGGTGGTGATGGTTTACTTGCAACATATATGGTGGTCTTTGGTAATAAAGAGTGAACTAAGAAATAAGTGGTGGTAGTATTGACTTACCATATTTTACGGATTATAAGACGCCCTTTTTTTCCCAAAACTGGGGTAAAATGGAAGTGCGTCTTTCAATCCGGATATGGCTTACTGCGGCAGTGGTGGTGGAGCGAGGTCATAGGAGACAAGGTTGGCGATACTGAGGACTCGTAGGAACAATGGAGAAACTCAGGACTGTCACAGAACGGGGTGTCTCGGCGGCGGGTGCCATGGATCTGACTGCAGGTTCCAATTAATTGCACGTGGTTAACGCGATGGACTTCAAAAAAATGGCTGCAGAGGTGGCGCATGCAGATTGATGGGATGGACTTCAAGAAAATGACCATGCAGTCTTATGTGCGCATGCGCTGCCTCCGCAGACATTATCTTGAAGTGCATCATGTCAACCGTGGGCGATTCATGGGTGCCCAACTGTCAGATCAATGGCGCCCGCTGCCGAGACACCCCGTCCTATGACCCTCCTGAGTCATTCCACTGCAGTGACACCCCCCAGCCCGCTGGCAGATCAATGGTGCCTGCCGCCACCACAACACCTCCGCAGCCCGTTGGCAGATGAAGGGTGCCCGCCACCGTGACATCCCCGAGCCTGCAGTATCGCCAACCCTCCTGAGCGGCAACACCCCCTACTCTGTGCTGTAGCATCGCTGACCCTGCCTCCTGTGACCTTCCTGAGACGCTCCACCACTGCCGCTCATCCCTGGTGTGCATTAGGATTAAGACAGATTAGGATTATAAAACGGACCCTCATTTTAAAATTGAAAATTACTTTTTTTTATTTACCTCCTCTAAATTTGGGGTACATCTTATAATCCAGTGCTTCTTATAAAATGAAAAATATGGTATATAGTGTAATAGGGGTGGTATAGAGTAAGGAAGGGACAAATAGAGGGAAGGAATAGAACAATCTCTGATGGTCAAGGAATAAAGGGCCCGTTACACGCGTCGATTTATCATGCGTTCGCATGAGCGATCGCACCCACCCCCGTCGTTTGTGCGTCACGGGCAATTTGTTGCCCATGTCGCACAAAGTCGGTAACCCCCATCACACATACTTACCTCTCAAATGACCTCGCTGTGGCCGGCAAACATCCTCTTCCTGAAGGGGGAGGAACGTTCAGCGTCACAGCGACGTCACACAGCGGCCGGCCAATAGAAGCGGAGGGGCGGAGATCAGCGGGACGTAACATCCCGCCCACATCCTTCCTTCCTCATTGCCGGTGGACGTAGGTAAACTGTGTTCATCGTTCCCGGGGTGTCACACGGAGCGATGTGTGCTGGCTCGGGAACAATGAACAACCGGCGCGCAGAAGGACGATCGATTTTTTGAAAATGAACGACGTGTCAACGAGCAACGATAAGGTGAGTATTTTTGCTCGTTAACAGTCGTTTGTAGCTGTCACACGCTACGATATCTCTAACGATGCCGGATGTGCGCCACGGAATCCGTGACCCCGACGACATATCGCCTGATATATCGTAGCGTGTGACGCCGCCCTAAGAATGAGGTAAGATAAGATATGTGACATCCTCCCTTGATGTCTAAATTAGTAAGGGAGAAAAGAACGACATAGCAAATAGCAATAAAAGAGTGAAGGACGACATCTCTGGTGATCTAGAGAAGTAAAAAGATTAGTGGAAGACATCCTTGGTAGTTTTAAGCAAAAAAATAGAGTAAAGGAAGACATCATTCATGGTCTAGAAAAAGGAAAGACATCTCTTTTAGTCTATAGCAATAAAAAATTCAGTAAGACGTCCCTGGTGGTCTAGAGCAGTAAAAAGGTAAGGGAAAGACATCCCAATTGTTCTGGTGGAAGTAAAGATCATCCTAGACAATTCTTGGCAATATCTGTACAATTTTTTAGTAATTATTTTTTCTGATTTACTATCCACTAGACCTGATGCTTGGATGTTTTGTTTCCTCCCTATACTTAAAATTATATTCTTTTAATTTGCAGCTTCAGGGGAAGCGTGTTCATATAACACATGTAATTAAACACGCAGAACAAAACCCTTAAAGGGGCATGTTGAGACCGTTTCTCAGAGTTCATGGAGATGGATAGATGCGAATGTCATGTTTTACCAAAATAATTCCCTAATTGTGGAGCAACCAGGCAATCTACATAAAAAAGCAAATAAGCCCTTAAAGTTTTTATTATATAGTAAGAACCATGAGGTGTAAATCAGCACTAGGAGTGTGAACACAGGAGTATAAACAAAAATTATTCAGACCCCTTTAAATTTTTCACTCTTTGTTTCATTGCAGCCATTATTTCAATTAAAAAAAAGTTCATTTTTTTTCTCATTAATGTACACTCTGCACCCATCCCCCATCTTGTCAGAAAAAAAACAAATGTAGAAAAACTAAAATATCACATGGTCATAAGTATTCAGACCCTTTGCTCAGACACTCATGTTTAAGTCACATGTTGTTTATTTCCTTGTGATCCTCCTTGAGATGGTTCTGCTCCTTCATTGGAGTCCTGCGGTGTGTAATTAAACTGATAGGACTTGATTTGGAAAGGCGCACACCAGTCTATATAAGACCTCACAGCTCACAGTGCATGTCAGACCAAATGAGAATCATGAGGTCAAAGGAACTGCCCAAGGAGCTCAGAGACAGAATTGTGGCAAGGCACAGATCTGGATAAGGTTACAAAAGAATTTCTGCAGTACTCAAGGTTCATAAGAGCACAGTGGCCTCCATAATCCTTAAATGGAAGAAGTTTGGGACCACCAGACCTATTCATAGACCTGACCATCCACCCAAACTGAGCAATCGTGGGAGAAGAGCCTTGGTGAGAGAGGTAAAGAAGAACCCCAAGATCACTGTGGCTGAGCTCCAGAGATGCAGTAGAGAGATGGGAGAAAGTTCCACAAAGTCAGCTATCACTGAATCCCCTCCAACAGTTGGGCTTTATGGTAGAGTTGCCCGACGGAAGCCTCTCCTCAGTGAAAGACATATGAAGCACGCATAGAGTTTGCAAAAATACACATGAAGGACTCCCAGACTATGAGAAATAAGGTTCTCTGGTCTGATGAGACAAAGATTGAACTTTTTGGTTATAATTCTAAGCGGTATGTGTGAAGAAAACGAGGCACTGCTCATCACCTGCCCAATACAATCCCAACAGTGAAATATGGTGGTGCCAGCATCATGCAATGGGGGTGTTTTTCAGCTGCAGGGACAGGACAACTGGTTGCAACTGAAGGAACTCTCCAGAGTGCTCTGGACCTCAGACTTGGCCAATGGTTCACCTTCCAACAAGACAATGACCCTAAGCACACAGCTAAAATAACAAAGGAGTGGCTTCAGAACAACTCTGTGACCATTCCTGACCGGAACAGCCAAAGTCCTGACCTAAGTCCAATTGAGCATGTCTGGAGAGACCTGAAAATAGCGTCCACCAACGTTCAACATCCAGCCTGACGAAACTGGAGAGGATCTGCAAGGAAGAATGGCAGAGGATCCCCAAATCCAGGTGTGAAAAACTTGTTGCATCATTCCCAAGAAGACTCATGGCTATGCTAGCTCCAAGGGTGCTTCTACTCAGTACTGAGCCACAGGTCTGAATACTTATGACCATGTGATATTTCAGTTTTTCTTGCTTAAAAATTTTGCAAAAATTTCTACATTTCTGTTTTTTTTCTGTCAAGATGGGGGATGGGGTACATTAATGAGAAAAAAATTAACTTTTTTGAATTTACCAAATGGTTGCAATGAAATAAAGAGTGAAAAATTTAAAGGGGTCTGAATACTTTCCATACCCATTGTAAAATTCATAGCAAAAGTTTCAATTGCTTCCCCATGTAAGAACATACACACATATATATATATATATATATATATATATATATATATATATATATATATATAAATATATATATATATATATATATATATATATATATATATATATATATATATATATATATAGTGGAGTAGGTGCTGTCATATTGCCTAATTTCTATCAAAAGGGAGAGAGACATACTGCGGCACATACACAGTAATTCTGCCTCTATAGAAGTCCCTTAGTCATCTCTGTAAAATGTTCCCACAGCCCCTCCAAAATGATTTCCCCACAGCCTCCCACAGTATGATGCTTCCAGAGCCCCCTCGCAGTATGGTGCTCCCATAGACCCCCTCAGCACAGTACTCCCACAGCCCCCCCCCAGTATGATGCTCCCACAGCTCCCCTCAGTGTGATTCAACCACAGCGCACCATTAGTATGATGGCCCCACAGCTCCCCTTCAGTATGACTCCACAGCCCCCCCTTCAGTATGATGCCCCCACAGGCCCCTCAGTATGATGCTCCCACAGCTCCCCCAAAATGATTCCCCCACAGCCCCCCTTCAGAACGATACCCCCATGACCCCCTCATTATGATGCCCCCACAGCCCCACTCAGAATGATTCCCCCACAGGCACCCTCAGAAAGATGCTCCCACAGCCCTCCCTTAGTATGATGCTCCCACAGCTCTCCTTCAGTATGATGACTCCACAGCCTCCTCAGCACGATGCTCCCACAGTTCCGCTCAGTATGATGGTCCCACAACCCCCCTCAGTTCGGTGCTTCCGCAGCTCCCTTCAAAATGATTACCCCACAGCCCCCCTCAGAATGCTGCTCCCGCAACTCCCCTTCTCGGTATGATGCTCCCACAGCCCCCTTCAGTATCCCCGCAGAATGATTCCCCATACAGCCCTCACTCAGTATGATGCCCTCACAGCTCCCCTTTAGTATGATGCCTCCACAGCCCCCCTCAGTATCATGCCCCTAGAGCGCCCCTTCAGAATGATGCCCTCACGACCTCCCTAATTGTGATGCCCCCACAGCCCCACTCAGAATGATTCCCCCATAACCCCCCTCAGTAGGATGCTCCCACAGCCCTTCCTTAGTATGATGCTCCCACAGCTCCCCTCAGTATGATGCCCCCACAGCCCCCTCTGTATGATGCTCCCGCAACCCCCTCAGTATAATGCTACCACAGCCCCCTCAGCACGATGCTCCCACAGCTCCCCTCAGTATGATGCTCCCACATACCCCCTCAGTATGATGTTCCTACAGCCCCCCTCAGTACGGTGCTTCTGTGTCGCCCGAGGGCCAGGGGGTACTCAGATCCGGGCCACGGGGTCACTTCTGTGGGTATCACGGTAGCGTGACCCGGTCTGTGATCCCAGGCTCCACAGTAAAAGGGGATTTGGTAAGGGAGATTGTCCGTGACGCCACCCACGGTTGTGGTGAGGTTGTGACACCACCGCTGCTCTGGACGGGGATCCCGGGAGTGATGGTATGGAGCAGCTAGATGTTAGTTCTCCCCTCCGTGGGTAGGGGGTTGATTGTCCCGGGGCCCGGTGAGGTAGGTGGATGGGTAGCAGGCGGGTTACGGAGCCTGGTGAGGTGCAGGGTCGCAGGGGCAGTGCTATGCCGCACGGCACGGGGTACTCACTCAGCCAGTAATCACGACACAGTCCTTGGTAAAACACTCGGCTGGATGGACGGGTGCCCACAGATGGCTGCGGTTGTTGTTTCTCCCTTACCCAGTTTGGTGGTGTAAGTCCTTTCTTCCACCTCCGTGCACGCTCCTCCTGCGCTCCGGCTTCCAGCTGGCTCCCCGGTTCGGTACCGGTGGGCCACCGCCCAGCCCCGGCTACCTACGGTTCCACCAACTATCTCCCCGGCTCCCTGCAGACGGCCACTACCGTCTGCCTGACTCTCTGCTGCACGAGGGCCCTAGGCTCCAATCCTAGGCCCCAGTCTGCGTCTGCCTCTCTGCAGACCTCCTCTCTCTTCCTCTCCTAGACTTGTCTGGGCTTGATTCTTTCCTCAGGCCAGCTAACTCCTGGGTGGGCGTCTCCATCTCCTGACTCCGCCCACCTGGTGTGTCAGTCTGAGCCCGAGTAAAGGAATCAAGTTTCACTGGGGATGTCTGCTGTGAAACTGCTGGGGGTGGGGGTGTGTGTGTTGTTACCTGTGGCCCCTGGCTTGTCCAGGGCGCCACATTCCCCCTTAGCAAAATGCAGACTGTCCTCGGGCTGCCCGTCCATCACCGGTTTTATTTTTCTTTTTTTTTTTAAACTGCAAAAGATTAAAACATTAAACACAAGTGTCACAAACCACCGGGGGGGTCACTCAGAAATCCCCCGCGCTGGCTACCAGTACGTCACAATCGGGGGGTAACAAGTGGGGGTCACCCCTCCTTTATACCTCCCGACCGACAGACAGAGCACGTGACGCGCTCTCTAGCGCCCCTCTTATAGTCAGGCCAATTATGGAATTGCCCGACAATAAGCAAGGAGGCCGCTATACTACTTATGCCGATTATTGAAGGGTCCCCGGTGAGAGTAAGGTATATATTCCCCCGACCTCCGCGGGCGGAATATATAAAATCTCCCCGAATCTCACTGGCCTCCCCACAATAATCCTTGGCACAATTCGCTGCCACCAACCGATTTACGGTAACTATTAGCCGAACACACAGACGTGGGATTCAAGATCGAGATAACAGAACAGCCCAAGATTAATTATATAATTTAATCAGCCTAAACCACACTAGAAACTACAATATATACAATAGGGAATCTACAGAATATACATATGTCAGAGTACAGTTACAATCAAAGCATGGGTTACAAACAGGCATACACAGTTCCAGCAGTTACCTTGTTGCGTCTGGCCACAGGGGGGCGCTGTACCCAGGTTTTCTAGGATCCTTCCCACAGATGTTTCCTACACGTGCCCCCAGCGAAAAGAACACTGGAAAATGGCCGAAGTAGGGTTATCAACCTGGGCAGATCCAGGTCCCCTCCTACCTTCGTGACCTCAGAGGGAGCACTGCTCCACCCCTGGCTTGAGTTATGGACAATCCACAACATGGAATATGGGCCATAACTTTGCCTGGGAGCGTCGTAGGCGGACGCCAATGCTCTCATTGTGACAGTTATGAATTTAGCTACAGAACGAGGGGACTCATGACCTGTCTGCCAGTTCCCCATTGGCTGATATCACGCCTGGGGCATTTCCCAATGTCCTGCTCCCATAAAAAGGGTGTGCCGGCATCGTCCGCATGCGGGGACACCATTTTTATGGTTGCCATATTTATCGGAAATATGGCTTGCGAGATATGAACCATTTTTTACTGGAGTCGTTCTGTCTGGATACTTCCAGAGCCTTGCTAATTAGATAGCAGCTCCTACTACAGGGTGACGGCAGGGAGTCATCCTGTGTCCATTGTTCCCACACCACCTCATCTCCATATCACAGGACATGGCCATGGAGGTGTAAGTGGAACACTGAGAACAAGAAGGGAGGGGGGCACTGCCAGGGAGTGATGAGGGATTATGACTGGAGTCATAATTCATCTTCATATCCCGGGATTTGCCTCACACCTCCCCCCTTTTGAGGGCGCTAGGGGGCAGCACACTCCGGTGTTCCCCCGTGCGCCCGTCCGCGACCTCTCCTTGTCGGGACAGCCCGTCTGCGTTACCGTGGTCACGGCCCCTTTTGTGGCGAATGGTGAAGTTGTATTGCTGGAGCGCAAGGCTCCATCGCAACAATCGCCCATTCGTCCCAGAGACGGTGTGCAACCAGCTGAGGGGATTGTGGTCCGTCTCCACGATGAAGTGGCGCCCGTATAGATAGGGTTGCAGACGCTGCAGGGCCCACACTATGGCCAGGCACTCCTTCTCCATCGTGGAATAGGCAACTTCCCTTGGTAACAGCTTCCTGCTCAGGTACAAGACTGGGTGCTCTTGGCTCGCAGAGTCCACCTGGCTGAGCACCGCACCGAGGCCGAAGTCACTGGCGTCGGTCTGTACTACAAACGGCCGCGTGAAGTTGGCTGCCTGTAGCACGGGCGGGCTGGACAGGGCGTCCTTTAGGGCCCGGAAGGCTGTCTCGCAGTCCATTGTCCAATCGACTGCAGAGGGCAGCTTCTTCTTGGTGAGGTCCGTCAAGGGCTTTGCCAGGCTACTATAGCATGGAACAAACCTCCTATAGTACCCAGCGGTCCCCAAGAAGGACATCACCTGCTTCTTGGTCCTGGGGGTGGGCCAGGATGCGATGGCTTCCACTTTCTCAGGCTCGGGCTTCAGTGTTCTCCCACCTACCCGGTGACCGAGGTACTGGACCTCGCTCATGGCCAGCTGACACTTTCCCGGCTTGATGGTCAAACCTGCCCGGTGGATCCGCCTGAGCACCTGTGCTAGATGCTCTAGGTGGTCCTCCCAGGTGGGACTGAAGACGGCAATGTCATCCAGGTACGCGGCCGCGTACCCTTCAAGTCCCTTGAGCAGGGTGTTGACCATCCGCTGGAAAGTGGCAGGGGCATTCCTCATCCCGAATGGCATCACCGTGGACTCGTACAGTCCAAATGGGGTAATAAAGGCAGAGCGTTCCCTGGCCTTGCGAGTCAGGGGGATCTGCCAATATCCCCGGCTCAGATCCATGATGGTCAGGTACTGAGCCCCGGCCAACTGATCGAGCAGGTCATCGATGCGTGGCATTGGGTACGCATCGGCGACCGTGACCGCATTGAGCCCCCTGTAGTCCACGCAGAACCGAGTGGTTCGGTCCTTCTTAGGGACGAGGACTACAGGCGAGGCCCAAGCGCTGTTGGATGCCTGGATCACCCCCAGCTTCAGCATCTCGTCAATCTCCTGGCGCATGTGTTGCTGCACCTCCAGGGAGACCCGATATGCTGAACGCCGGATTGGGGGATGATCCCCAGTGTCCACGTGATGGACAGCCAAGTCAGTCCTTCCGGGCTGGTTGGTAAACAACCCCCGGAAGGGGTGTAGGGTGGCCCACAGCTGGGACCGTTGGTCCTCCAAGAGCTGGTGGCCAACCTCCACATCCTCAATGGATCCGCCTGCCCTAACCTGGGCTAGCATATCCAAGAGGGTTTCCGCTTCTCCCTCCTCGGGCAGGTTGCACACGGGGAGCGCACATGCCTCCCGCTCATGATGTGCCTTCATCATGTTCACATGGAAGGGCTTCCGCCTTCCACGGGCAGGGTCCAGGGTGACCAGGTACGTCACAGGGTTGAGCTGCTGGTACACGAGGTATGGGCCTTCCCAGGCTGCCTGAAGCTTGTCCTGTGGTACGGGGACCAGTACCCACACCTTTTGACCCACTTGGTAGGTCCTCTCACAAGCGTTCTGGTCGTACCAACGCTTCTGATCGGCCTGGGCTTGAGCCATATTGTCGTGTACCAGTTGCGTCAAGGCCTGCATTTTGTCCCGGAAGCGCATGACATACTCGATAACCGACACTCCAGGGGTGGCCAAATCCCCTTCCCAAGCCTCTTTCACCAGAGCCAGGGGGCCCCGCACACGTCGCCCGTACAGGAGCTCAAACGGTGAGAATCCTGTTGAGGCCTGTGGAACCTCCCGGTAAGCAAATAACAGGTGTGGGAGATACCGCTCCCAGTCACGCCCATGGGAGTCGACCAACATCTTAAGCATCTGCTTTAAGGTGCCATTGAACCGCTCGCACAGGCCATTAGTCTGTGGATGGTACGGGCTGGCCACCAGATGTCGCACCTGGACTTGCTTACAGAGGGCCTCCATCAGCTGGGACATGAATTGGGTCCCCCGGTCAGTGAGCATTTCCTGGGGAAAACCCACTCGGGAGAAGATCTCCAGCAATGCGGTGGCCACCTTGTCAGCCCGAATGGACGACAAGGCCACTGCTTCTGGGTACCGGGTGGCATAGTCCACTACCGTCAGTATGAAGCGTTTCCCGGAGCTGCTGGGGATGGCCAGCGGGCCGACCAGATCCACAGCCACCCTCCTGAAAGGCTCATCGATGATTGGCAGAGATACTAGTGGGGCTTTGGGGTGTGGCCCCGCCTTCCCCACTCTCTGACAGGTTTCACACGAACGGCAGTAGGCAGCCACATCGGCCCCCATTTTTGGCCAGTAGAAATGCTGGTTTAACCTGGCCTTGGTCTTAGCGATCCCTAGGTGTCCGGCCATCGGAATCTCATGTGCGATCCGCAACAACTCCGTCCGGAACGGATAGGGTACCACCAACTGTCGGTCCCTGGGCCACGCCTCCGGTGAACCCTGCTGGACCGTGGCCCGGTACAGCCGTCCTTGGTCCCAGACCACTCGCTCCGGGTCCGAGTCCGAGGGAGGCTGTGCCGCCTGCTCCTTAAGAGCTTTCAGGCTGTCGTCAGCTTCTAACGCTGCCTGAAACCCCTGACTAGATGTGGCCAGAATCGACGAGACGGTCACATCTTCGGTCAGTACCCCGGGACCTGTGTCCTGGCCTCCACCTGACTCGGCTGCCACTTGGTCAGAAGGGGAAGAGCTATCGGACCTCCGGGAGGCCCCTTGGCTTCCAGCACTCCCACTGCGGGTGACAGCGGCCACAGCCGCTGCGACCGTGGGTCGTGCCTGCTCCTCCTCCGTTCCTGACCAAGTCGCCGGTTCAGGCAGACCGACCTGGCTTCCTGACACCCCGGTTGTGGGGGAACCATGCACCGAGATCTTACCTGGGAGCACTTCCGCTCCTGGACCGGCCCCAATCTCACCTGCCTGTTCCCCTCCTGCAGCAACAGAACCCCGCTGTGAAATCTCTGGGGACCCCACATTTGCTGTGGTAGCCCCCACCCCACACACTGGTCCTCCCCCTGCAGCACCCTGCTCTCTGCTTATCCCTGCAGAGGGCAACAGATCCCAGCTCACAGGCTGGTTACTTGTAGAGGCATTGTCACACCTTTCTCTGACCCCCTCCCCTCCTGTCACAGCTGCAGCTGCGTGTGTGTCTATGGTGTCTGTGCAAGCAGAAATATCAGAGTTCACTCCCTCCTCCCTTACATCATTCATAGATAACACATTAACATTGTCCGGAGGCATGTCAGTACTGGCTGAAGGTTCAGCCCTTGGTTGGGGCCCAAACTGGGAGGTTATCTGCCCCAAATCTGTCCCAAGTAGCACGTTTGCCGGGATCCGATCAGTTACCCCCACCTCCCTCACCCCCCGCCCTGCGCCCCAGTCCACATAAATGTCAGCAACAGGCAGCGCCGGGTCAGTGCCTCCAATCCCGGAGACAGCGAGGGTTTTTCCAGGGATCAAGTCTTGGGGGGACACCATCTCAGGCCGCACCAGAGTCACCTCCGAGGCGCTGTCTCGCAGTCCTATGGTCACAGACCGGCCGACGGTGACAGGTTGGAAGCTGTCCAGGGACCTACCACCACCCCCACCCACACAATACACCTTGGGCGGCCCTTGGGACGGGGACGGAGCCGGGGCCTTGGGACGCTGAGGGCACATGGCCTTGAAGTGTCCAGGTAGGTTGCACTGGTGGCACCGTCTTGGCTCTGCCACGGGCCTGGAGAGGGGAGTTGAGGGGGACACCCCCTGCAGTCTAGGGGCAGGTGGGGCAGTCGCAGAATTCATCTTACCCCCTCTCCAGGTGCTGCTGGTGGCTGCTCTCCTGGCTTCAGGAGCCCGATTGTTGGTGTAGTCATCGGCCAGGGCAGCTGTAGCCGTGGACCCCTTTGGCTTCTGGTCTCGGATGAACTGGCGGAGATCCTCAGGGCAGTTCCACAAGAGTTGCTCCGTGATGACCAAGTCCAGGATCTCTGGTCCGGTGGAAAGCTGCAGGCCTTGGGTCCAGTGGTCGGCAGCTCGGGCAAGTGCCCGCCGGTGGTCAGCCCAGGAGTCCTTTGGTCCCTTCTGCAGGGTCCGGAACTTCTTGCGGTAGGACTCCGGAGTGAGGTTGTACTGTTGGATCAGGGCCCGCTTTATGGTGTCGTAGCCCTGATCTGCCTCAGCAGGCAAGTCCCCAAGGATATCCAGGGCCTTACCCCTTAAACGGGGGGTCAGGTATTTGGCCCACTGGTCCTTGTCCAGATGGTGCTGCAGGCAAGTCCGTTCAAAAGCAGTCAAGAAAGAGTCCAAGTCTCCATCCTTCTCCAGCACTGGGAAGTCCTCAACACGGACCTTTGGAAGTTTGGTGTCTCGAAGGTCACGTGTGGCTGATGAGGGCCGGAGCTGAGCTAGCTGCAGCTGGTAGTCACGGTCTGCCTGTCGCTCTCGCTCTCGCTCTTCACGCGCTGCCTGCCGCTCTCGCTCCGCAGCCTCACGCTCTGCGTGCCGCTCCGCAGCCTCAGCGTCACGCGCTGCCTGCCGCTCTGCCCTGCGCTCTGCCAGGAGTTCCTTGTAGCCCTTCTGGTCTCCAGCCTGGAGAAGGGCCATAGCCATTTGAAGAAGGCTATCCGAGCCTCCCAGGCTCGGTGGAATGGCACGTGGTGATCTGCGGCACGCTGCAGAGCTAGGCGATTCACTGTCCCTTTCAGAGCGGAGGGCTGGCATCTGGCTCGTTGAGGAACCTTGGGTGAGCTCCTCCTCATCTTGTCCAGCAGTGCCAGGTTGTGCAATGTCCTCGGCAGAACGGTTTTCTGGCGTCGAGCTCCTGGAGGACTCGTGGGCAACCTCCTCATTGCTGTCCACAGCACCGTCCTCCCTCTCTTCGGCTCCTGCCTTAGCATTGGCCAGTTGCATAGCTCTGCTCCTGGTGCCATCAGCCATTCTTGCAGACTTTTGGTCACTGACACAGAACTGACACCTGATGCCTCCACACACCTTACAGTATCTGCACTCTGACACTCTAGTGTTGAGCTAGTCTGAAGACCCCAGCAGCCACAGTTGCTGCAGGCAGTCTTTAGTGTCTGGGAGTATGGGTCTCACACTCACACACACTATTATCTCGATCCCACCGCTATGCCACCAATATGTCACAAACCACCGGGGGGGTCACTCAGAAATCCCCCGCGCTGGCTACCAGTACGTCACAATCGGGGGGTAACAAGTGGGGGTCACCCCTCCTTTATACCTCCCGACCGACAGACAGAGCACGTGACGCGCTCTCTAGCGCCCCTCTTATAGTCAGGCCAATTATGGAATTGCCCGACAATAAGCAAGGAGGCCGCTATACTACTTATGCCGATTATTGAAGGGTCCCCGGTGAGAGTAAGGTATATATTCCCCCGACCTCCGCGGGCGGAATATATAAAATCTCCCCGAATCTCACTGGCCTCCCCACAATAATCCTTGGCACAATTCGCTGCCACCAACCGATTTACGGTAACTATTAGCCGAACACACAGACGTGGGATTCAAGATCGAGATAACAGAACAGCCCAAGATTAATTATATAATTTAATCAGCCTAAAGCACACTAGAAACTACAATATATACAATAGGGAATCTACAGAATATACATATGTCAGAGTACAGTTACAATCAAAGCATGGGTTACAAACAGGCATACACAGTTCCAGCAGTTACCTTGTTGCGTCTGGCCACAGGGGGGCGCTGTACCCAGGTTTTCTAGGATCCTTCCCACAGATGTTTCCTACACGTGCCCCCAGCGAAAAGAACACTGGAAAATGGCCGAAGTAGGGTTATCAACCTGGGCAGATCCAGGTCCCCTCCTACCTTCGTGACCTCAGAGGGAGCACTGCTCCACCCCTGGCTTGAGTTATGGACAATCCACAACATGGAATATGGGCCATAACTTTGCCTGGGAGCGTCGTAGGCGGACGCCAATGCTCTCATTGTGACAGTTATGAATTTAGCTACAGAACGAGGGGACTCATGACCTGTCTGCCAGTTCCCCATTGGCTGATATCACGCCTGGGGCATTTCCCAATGTCCTGCTCCCATAAAAAGGGTGTGCCGGCATCGTCCGCATGCGGGGACACCATTTTTATGGTTGCCATATTTATCGGAAATATGGCTTGCGAGATATGAACCATTTTTTACTGGAGTCGTTCTGTCTGGATACTTCCAGAGCCTTGCTAATTAGATAGCAGCTCCTACTACAGGGTGACGGCAGGGAGTCATCCTGTGTCCATTGTTCCCACACCACCTCATCTCCATATCACAGGACATGGCCATGGAGGTGTAAGTGGAACACTGAGAACAAGAAGGGAGGGGGGCACTGCCAGGGAGTGATGAGGGATTATGACTGGAGTCATAATTCATCTTCATATCCCGGGATTTGCCTCACAACAAGCATTTTCAATCTTCCCACAACGGGATGCACATTACTTTAACGTTGCAACAGTAATCAAACACTTTTAATAATAACAGTGGAACGGGTCCTTTAGTCACCCACCCAAACAACCTAGCCTTGATGCTGCCCCTAAGAAATGGGCAGCACCCCTTGACCCCAGTCCAGAACAAGGCTGCCCAGATAGTTAACGGGATGGGTGCTTCGCTGCCGTTGCGGCCGGGCGGACTGCCGGAGGCGTCGTCATCTCCGTTGCGGCCGGGCGGACTGCCGGGGCCGTCGTCATCGGCGGTGCGGCTGGGATGGAAGCCGGGACCAGTGGCAGGGCGGTGACGATGGTAAGGCCTGGGCCCTCCCTCACAGACGCTGCAAACTCCGCTACCGGTGACAGGGGTAATGGGTCGGTCGGGGCGTTGGCCGCGGGCACTGAGGTTTCAGCGGTGCCGGACGAACGGGACATCTCGTGCAGTGGTGTTCCAGGAACCAAACACTGGCAGAGTTCTGGCGTCCCTGCTTCCACAGCCGCGGTTCACATGCGGCCGGACGACATCCCGTCCCCCTTAGCCTCTTTTTAGCACTTTCTTCTTCAGGGGGCGGGGTTCCACTTTCGCGCCTTTCCTGCTCAGGGAAGACGCTTGAGCGGGAAATTTTTTGCGCCCAAGATGGCGGCTTTGCAAAACTTTCGGCCGGACACCTCCGGCGGTAACAAGGCGCACCTCTACCAAACGGCAGAGCGGTAGGATCCTGTTCGTGACGCCAAATGTGTCGCCCGAGGACCAGGGGGTACTCAGATCCGGGCCACGGGGTCACTTCTGTGGGTATCACGGTAGCGTGACCCGGTCTGTGATCCCAGGCTCCACAGTAAAAGGGGATTTGGTAAGGGAGATTGTCCGTGACGCCACCCACGGTTGTGGTGAGGTTGTGACACCACCGCTGCTCTGGACGGGGATCCCGGGAGTGATGGTATGGAGCAGCTAGATGTTAGTTCTCCCCTCCGTGGGTAGGGGGTTGGTTGTCCCGGGGCCCGGTGAGGTAGGTGGATGGGTAGCAGGCGGGTTACGGGGCCTGGTGAGGTGCAGGGTCGCAGGGGCAGTGCTATGCCACACGGCACGGGGTACTCACTCAGCCAGTAATCACGACACAGTCCTTGGTAAAACACTCGGCTGGATGGACGGGTGCCCACAGACGGCTGCGGTTGTTGTTTCTCCCCTGACCCAGTTTGGTGGTGTAAGTCCTTTCTTCCACCTCCGTGCACGCTCCTCCTGCGCTCCGGCTTCCAGCTGGCTCCCCGGTTCGATACCGGTGGGCCACCGCCCAGCCCCGGCTACTTACGGTTCCACCAACTGTCTCCCCGGCTCCCTGCAGACGGCCACTACCATCTGCCTGACTCTCTGCTGCACGAGGGCCCTAGGCTCCAATCCTAGGCCCCAGTCTGCGTCTGCCTCTCTGCAGACCTCCTCTCTCTTCCTCTCCTAGATTTGTCTGGGCTTGATTCTTGCCTCAGGTCAGCTAACTCCTGGGTGGGCGTCTCCATCTCCTGACTCCGCCCACCTGGTGTGACAGTCTGAGCCCGAGGAAAGGAATCAAGTTTCACTGGGGATGTCTGCTGTGAAACTGCTGGGGGTGGGGGGGGGTGTGTGTTGTTACCTGTGGCCCCTGGCTTGTCCAGGGCGCCACACTTCCACAGCTCCTTTCAGAATGATTCCCCCATAGCTCCCCTCAGTATGCTGCTCCCACAACGCCCCTTCTCAGTACGATGCTCTCACAGCCCCCCTCTGTACGGTACTCCCACATCTCCCCTCAGTATGATGCTCCTGCAGTCACTTCTCAGTATGATTCTCCCACAGCCCCCACTCGGGAAGTTGCATCCTGCAGCACTCCCCCACACACATACATCTGAACACCTTGTATATTCAGATGTGAATACCCCTTTAAGGCCACTTTCGCAAAAACTGTTTACTTCCGATGACAATGGTAGGTCAGCAGCAGCTACACAAATCTCTACTGGTTGCTACAATGAATCAGTCTTTTGTTTAGCTCATGCAACATTGTCTAAACTGGATGTAACCACTTCTGCGCTGAGAGCAGAGCATGTAAAAATAATGTTTTCATTCACTGGCAGCAAGCAGAGATGTTTAAAATGGTGACAAAGTTGAACCTAGTATTACATCTTTGCAGAACTTTTGATTTTCCAAGGATTCTGTTTCTACAGTTCCTTGCGAAAGTATTCGGCCCCCTTGAATTTTTCAACCTTTTCTCACATTTCAGGTTTCAAACATAAAGATAAAAATGTTAATGTTATGGTGAAGAATCAACAACAAGTGGGACACAATTATGAAGGTGAACGATATTTATTGCTTATTGAAAATCTTTGTAAAAAATAAAAAACTGAAAATTGGGGAATGCAATATTATTCATCCCCTTTACTTTCAGGGCAGCAAACTCACTCCAGAAGTTCATTGAGGATCTCTGAATGATCCAATGTTGTCCTAAATGACTGATGATGATAAATATATTCCATTTGTGTGTAATCAAGTCTCCGTATAAATGCACCTGTTCTGGGATAGTCTCAGTGTTCTGTTTAAAGCACAGAGAGTATCATGAAGACCAAGGAACACAACAGGCAGGTCCGTGATACTGTTGTGGAGACGTTTAAAGCCAGATGTGGTTGCAAAAAGATTTCAAAAACTTTAAACATCCCAAGAAGCACTGTGCAAGCGATCATATTGAAATGAAAGGAGTATCATACCACTGCAAATCTACCAAGACCCGGCCGTCCCTCAAAAACTTCATGTCAAACAAAGAGAAGACTGATCAGAGATGCAGCCAAGAGGCCCATGATCACTCTGGATGAACTGCAGAGATCTATAGCTGAGGTGGGACAGTCTGTCCATAGGACAACAATCAGCCGTACACCGCACAAATCTGGCCTCTATGGAAGAGTGGCAAGAAGAAAGCCATTTCTCAAAGATATCCATAAAAAGTGTCATTTAAAGTTTGCCACAAGCCACCTGGGAGACACCAAACATGTGGAAGAAGGTGCTCTGGTCAGATGAAACCAAAATCGAACCTTTTGGGCACAATACCAAATGATATATTTGGAGTAAAAGCAACACAGCTCATCACCCTGAACACACCATCCCCACTGTCAAACATGGTGGTGGCAGCATCATGGTTTGGGCCTGCTTTTCTTCAGCAGGGATAGGGAAGATGGTTAAAATTGATGGGAAGATGGATGGAGCCAAATACAGGACCATTCTTGAAGAAAACCTGTTGGAGTCTGCAAAAGACCTGAGACTGGGACGGAGATTTATCTTCTAACAAGACAATGATCCCAAACATAAAGCAAAATCTACAATGGAATGGTTCACAAATAAATGTATCCAGGTGTTAGAATGGGCAAGTCATAGTCCAGACCTAAATCCAATCGAGAATGTGTGGAAAGAGCTTAAAACTGGTGTTCACAAATGCTCTCCATCCAACCTCACTCAGCTCCAGCTGTTTACAAAGGAAGAATGGGCAAGAATTTCAGTCTCTCCATGTGCAAAACTGATAGACACATAACCCAAGCGACTTGTGCTGTAATCGCAGCAAAAGGTGGCGCTACGAAGTATTAACATAAAGGGGCCGAATAATATTGCACGCTCCAATTTTCAGTTTTTATTTTTTACAAAAATTTCAAATAAGCAATAAATATTGTTCACCTTCACAATTGTGTCCCACTTGGTGTTGATTCTTCACCATAAAAATGTAAATTTTTATCTTTATGTTTGAAGCCTGAAATGTGGAAAAGGTTGAAAAATTCAATATTAGCTGTAGTACCCGGTTGTTGCCCGGTATAGGAACTGTCTCTCTGTCTCTCTCCCAGTCTCTGTCTGTCTGTCTCTGATGTTTATCTGTGTCTCTGTCTGTCTATATCAGTCTCTCTGTCTGTCTCTCTCTGTGTCTGTCTCTCTCTATCTCTGTGTCTGTCTGTCTCTATCTCTGTTTCTGTCTGTCTCTGTCTGTCAGTCTCGTTCCCGGTCTGTCTCGTTCCAGGTCAGTCTCGTTCCCGGTCTGTCTCGTTCCAGGTCTGTCTCGTTCCAGGTCTATCTCATTCCAGGTATGTCTCTTTCCCTGTCTCTCTCTTTTCCCTGTCTATCTCTTTTTCTCATTTGTCTCTTTCCCCGTCTGTCTCTTTCCCGGTCTGTTTCTTTCATCTTCTGTCTCTTTCCCCATCTGTCTCTTTCCCGGTCTGTTTCTTTCCTCGTCTGTCTCTTTCCCGGTCTGTCTCTTTCTCTGTCTGTCTCTTTCCTAGTCTGTCTCTTTCCCCGTCTGTCTCTTTCCCCGTCTGTCTTCTTTCCTCGTCTGTCTCTTTCCCCGTCTGTCTTCTTTCCTCATCTATCTCTGTTCCCGTCTGTCTCTTTCCCCATCTGTCTCTTTCCCCGTCTGTCTCTTTCCCCGTCTGTCTCTTTCCCCATCTGTCTCTTTCCAGGTCTGTCTCTTTCCACGTCTGTCTTTTTCCCCATCTGTCTCTTTCCCTGTCTGTCTCTGTCTCTTTCCCTTCCTCTTTCCTTGTCTCTTTTCTTGTTTCTATCTCTTTCCTTGTCTCTGTCTCTTTCCCAGTCTCTCTTTCCCCATCTGTCTCTGTATCTTTCCCTGTTGCTTTACTTGTCTCTGTCTCTTTCCCTGTCTGTCTCTTTCCCTGTCCCTGTCTGTCTCTTTCTGTCTCTCTGTCTGTCTCTTTCCCTGTCTGTCTGTGTCTTGTCTGCCTCTATCTCTTTCTCTTTGTGTCTCTATCCGTCTCCCCAGCAAACATCTTATTACCTCACACATAAGCTTCTTATACTAACAATTTATTTTGTTCCAATAGCAACCAATAACAGCTGCTAATAAAAACCTAATAGCTCGCAGCTCTAACTGTAACGGAGGCAGGTTTTTTGGAGAGTAACTGTAAAGCGCAGGGTTAAATTTTCCCATCAAAACATAGTCCACGTTGATCCCTGGGTCACATGAGGCGTCTGTGCAAAATTTTGTTATTGTAAATGCGACGGTGCGGATTCCTTTAGCGGACATACACACACACACACACACACACACATACACTCAGCTTTATATATTATATATATATATACATGTGTGTGTGTGTGTGTGTGTGGAAATCAAGTAATGTGAGCCAATAGAATCCATTGTGGTGATTTGGGATTTGGGATGGGCGGTCATGATTAGGATTGAGAATTCTCAGGTGTCAGACATGTAACCTCATATATGTAATGGGCTGCAATGTCATCCACGCTTCCATGTAATTACAGCAAGCTTGGAATATAATAGGAGTGTGTAGACTTGCTGGTAATTAAGTCTGTCTCCTGGGTGTAAGTGATATTAGATTTCCCTATATCCTTATCCCGCAGCATTGCTGATGGATATGTGTAGAACACAATGTGGTCTTTACTCAGGCATGACGTGTTCGGAACAGGAAACATCTCCGCATCCGACACTTGTATGACACTATCTATGGTCCTGCCATTCATCGGAGACAGGGGGTACATGTAAATGGAGCTGTACGAGAACGGAGTAACCAGAGGTGCAGACCGCCAGGGACGTGACATACCTAATTAGAATACATAGAATCTATAGAAATTGTAACAAGTATTCATTTGTACAACAAGATGAATCTGATAGGAGCAAATCGGAAAATTTTCGTACTATTTGTTATAATGAACTTTTTTTTAAACAGTTTGATGGTTTACGTTGTTATTCTTATGGGACTGTCAACAGTAGAGAAATCTTGAAATATTCCAGTTCTCACTGCGGCCACAATAGGATGACATTGGGGGCCTGTCAGCTGGTTATCAGACCCCAAGCTAATGTCATCTATCTAAAGTACCTGTAATGTCGAAGATTTGCACACCATTGTTTATAGAAATCCATTTTTGAATTTTCATGCAAATATACTGCAAGTCCATAGAGAACTTGGCAGAGAATTTACAGTCCTTTGGCCTCTCTCCCCCTTTCCCCACCCGCAGCCGACCTCATGTCAGTGACTGACAGGCAAGGGTGTAACAATCGCAGTCGCGACCATGACTGGCCCAAGGGTATAGGGGCCCGCTGACTGAGGACAGTGACCGGCCCAAGGGTACAAGAGCCCGCTGACTGAGGACGGTGACCGGCCCAAGGGTACAAGAGCCCGCTGACTGAGGACAGTGACTGGCCCAAGGGTACAAGAGCCCGCTGACTGAGGACAGTGACCAGCCCAAGGGTACAAGAGCCCGCTGACTGAGGACGGTGACCGGCCCAAGGGTACAAGAGCCCGCTGACTGAGGACAGTGACCGGCCCAAGGGTACAAGAGCCCGCTGACTGAGGACAGTGACTGGCCCAAGGGTACAAGAGCCCGCTGACTGAGGACAGTGACCGGCCCAAGGGTACAAGAGCCCGCTGACTGAGGACAGTGACCGGCCCAAGGGTACAAGAGCCCGCTGACTGAGGACAGTGACTGGCCCAAGGGTACAAGAGCCCGCTGACTGAGGACAGTGACCGGCCCAAGGGTACAAGAGCCCGCTGACTGAGGACAGTGACCGGCCCAAGGGTACAAGAGCCCGCTGACTGAGGACAGTGACCGGCCCAAGGGTACAAGAGCCCGCTGACTGAGGACGGTGACCAGCCCAAAGGTAAAAGAGCCCGCTGACTGAGGACGGTCACCGGCCCAAGAGTACAAGGGCCCGCTGACTGAGGATGCACATACAGTTGAAATGCATTGCGGCACAGAAACCGGACGGGTCCTTGCACTGCGATACAAGCTGCCAGCAAAACAGTAGCCAGCAGCTGACATCCGTACAGAGAAAGGGGTGGTGCATGATAGTGACATCATGCACCATGGCGCGCACTCCGATGTCAGCTGCGGGCCACTACGTGCTGGCTACGAAGGACACCGGTAGACGTGGGAGTGGAGAGAAGGAGATTAGAATGCTTGTTTTTTTGTTGTTTTTTTTAAATTATGAATTAGAGACAGAACAGGGACATTTATACTAGAATGGGGACCATATATACCAGGAGAAGGACCATATATACTAGGATGGAGACTATGTACACCGGGATGGGGGACATATATACCAGGTTAAGCACCATATATACCAGGAGGAGGATAATATATACCAGGATGGGGACCATGTATACCAGGATTGGGTCCATATATACATGTATGAGAACCATATATATCAGGAGGTGGACCATATATACCAGAAGGGGGAACATATATACCAGGTTGGGTACTATTTATATCAGGATGAGGGCCAAATATACCAGGATGTGGGCCATCTATACCAGGAGTAGAACCATATATACTAGGAGGAGGACCATGCATACGAGAATGAGGGCCACATATACCAGAATGAGGATCATGTATATCTGAAGAAAGACCATATTTACAATGTATACCAGGATGGGGACCATGTTTACTAGGATGCGGACATATATACCAGGATGGAGACATATATGCACTGATGAGGACATATATACCAGGATGTGGGATATACATATATATATATATATATATATATATATATATATATATATACCAGTATGGAGGAGAATACTAAATAATGAAAGGGGAGGGGGGGAATTTGTATGTCTTTATAAGATTTAGAATGCTACAGGGGCCCATACATTTGACCAACGTGCAGGGGAATCCAGGTCCAAATTTCGCGACAAGGACCATCACAATCTAGTTATGCCACTGTTGACAGGTAACTCTTCTCTGTGACCTGTTCTCTTGTCCAAGATTTCACGCAAGTGCCACCATGCCCAGGTGCAGTACATGCGCAGAAAAGTCTTTATAAAATTTAAGAGCTGGGGTACTGATCCCGGTAATGATGGCACTTGCACCTTATGTTGGGCAGGGAAATAGGGAGCAGCTGGAGAGATGCAAGTGCACGGTCAAGCTACCTGCACTTGCAGCTCATTTGCTAGAAAATGTATTAATGGATTTCTAAAAAACAGAGGCATGGATTTGTAAAACAAAGATATAGACATCATCAACATTACAGGGTCTTTACATAGATGACGTTATTTTCTAATAACCTGCTGATAGGTTCCCTCTAACCCACTTTAAGAGATAAGCAAATCGATTTGATGCAAATAGAAATGGTGTCTAAATTTTAGGAAATAACTGAGCATATAACAATATGTGATTTGCTTTGCACTAATTGGTTAATGTGTCTGCAATCATTTTGCACAATGCAGAGGATTGTACCAGCCACAGAAGGTTCATATAACCTCAGATGCAACAGGGAAAGCGTCTCCATAATAACTTACAGCTATTACATCATATAATGTAACAAAGCTAATCATAAGGGATTATCATAGGCTGTATAAAAGCAGAGGCAGGGAATGCAGCAGCTGCCTTGTGGTGAATCTGGAAAGTGAGACTAGAACAAGCCATAAACTGCTGCAGAAATTGTACAGTTAGTATGCGACAGTACAACAATGAAGAAGTTTAGTGTGTGAGGAACAGAAAATAAAACTGAATTTAAGGGGTTTTATGGTTTTGGAAAATCCCTGTGACCCGGATACAGTTTGTTTAAAAAAAATCCAACTGTGGTTTAATCACCCTCCCGGGGTCCAGTCTCCACCACTGCCCCCAGTGTATATTATTATGTGCACGTCAACAGTTTTGCAGCCAATAATTGAGCTTAGGAGGTCTACCCCAGATGAGGGACTCCGAAACCAATGGCGGCCATTGGACCCAAGGAGGGTAAGTAAAGAACAGCATATCTTTTTAAAACAAGCTACAGTTTGGGAATTGAATTTTATAAAACAAAAAATATCCTTTAAGCTTTAGCAGAGGCCTGTGTCTGTGAGGTCGGGCCAGGAAGGTACACTAAGGCTGCTTTCACACATCCTGTTTTTGCAGTGCAGCTCAATCCGGCTCAAAAACCTATGCAACGGATGCGGCGAAAAAAACGCATATGTTGCAGAAGTTTTTCCATGCGGCCCGTCCGTTTTTTGCCGGATGCGGCTTGATACTGAGCATGCGCAGTGCAAACAACCGCATCCGGCGGCCGGATGCGGTTTTTGCCGCAGGACGCCGCATCCGGTGTCCATAGGCTTGCATTGTAAATCGCGCCGCATCGCGACGAATCCGTCGCGATGCGGATTTTATCGCTGCACAAAAAAATGTGGCAGGCAACGTTCCATCCAGCCGCCGCAAGGGCTAAATATGCCGCATCCGGCAAAAAACGGATGCAACGCAAGGCCATGCGGCACGATACGACGCTAATGCAAGAAAAAACGCAACCGGCGGCAAATAAAACTGTTGCGTTTTTTCTGCAAAGCGCCGTATTGTGCCGCTCAGCAAAAACCGGATGTGTGAAAGCAGCCTTAGAGGTCTGCTGCTTGCTTGATTAGCATGGTTGCTGCTGCAATTTGATTACACATGCAGGTCTTTTCTGGGCAGTCGGTAGCTTTGTAGTACTTTATATTTGTAGTTAATCAATTTACTGTAAATAAAATGGCAAATTCGAATTTCCAAATATTTGCACATCACAGCTCACTTTTCAGCTTCACTGTGCAGATTGGGACAGTGTGAGCAGAGTCATTTCATCATCTTTAAATGATGTAAGAGCTAAAGGGTTATTCACAAAATAAGTTATCCCCTATCCGCTGGGACCCCATTGATGGAGAAAACCGAGCACACAAAATAAGTTATCCCCAATCCCCCATTGTTGGAAAAAGCCGAGCACTGTACTTGGTAACGAAACGTAGAGCAATGCACAACAGTAGGGATAAGTCTCAGTATACAGCTCCCCGCAGACAGGCTGTCCTCCTTCGGGAGCAGCTTGCTTTGGTGTCATTATAGGTAAAGACATTTTATATTGTTCTTCTCTTTGACTCACAAGTGATTCAGGCTGCAGTCATGACATAGACGGGGTGAGGTTCACTATTCTTCACCTGTGCCAAGATGTGGGCACTTAGAATTCATATTACAACAGCGGAGGAGGTCACTAAAACCGCACATCTATTGTTAGGAGCATCGGATGGCTTATCGGCTTGAAAAACCATAATATATGAGCTCTTTCCTAACTAATCATATTAGTCATATCATATGACTGTATAAGTCAGCAGGGGGCAGGATTAGAAAAGGTGTAAAAAAAATTGACTACTTGTATAAACAAGAAATGTGCTCAGAGCAGTTGTCACTTCCCTTCCCCCACACCTATTTGCAGCTCATCCAAAGATCAATGATTAGCAATGTCCAGGACTAAGCTCCTACAGAAATTAATATGGGGAGATAAGGTATGCACACCAGTGACTATGTAAGGGGAATACATGGAATAGCAGAAACTGCTGTGTGAATACTGACTTGAAAAATCCAATAGCTATATGTAAGAGTGAAAATGTGAAAAATGGAATCTGCATTACTGCCATGAACATATGAATCAAGAGAAATTTAGCTACTGAATTGATCAATGCAATAGAGCCCCAACACTACGCCAAAGTATTTCTCTACGTTGGGGTCCCTAGCTTGTGTGTGTCCTCTCATGCAGTTAAAAAACTTACCGTGTATGGGAAGCTGAGACCCAGGCTATATATGCGTATGATATGGATTGGCAATAGGTGTGGTTGGGGAGGGTTCACAAACGAAAAAATACTAACAAATAAGGAATAACGTTTGGAACTCCATTCTATGTCTGAACTGGGTGCAAAAACCTAAAAAAACATCACTATGGGGAGATAAGGTATGCACACCAGTGACTATGTAAGGGGAATACATGGAATAGCAGAAACTGCTGTGTGAATACTGACTCAGCTTCCCATACACGGTAGGTTTTTTAACTGCATGAGAGGACACACACAAGCTAGGGACTAGAGTTGAGCGCGGTTCACGGTTCGAGGTTCTCCAGTTCGCGGCTCGAGTGATTTTGGGGCCTGTTCTAGATCGAACTAGAACTCGAGCTTTTTGCAAAAGCTCGATAGTTCTAGAAACGTTCGAGAACGGTTCTAGCAGCAAAAAAACAGCTAATTCCTAGCTGGCTTTCCACTGTAATAGTGTAAGTCACTCTGTGAATCACACTATTATGAAATTTCAGTGTATAGTGTGCGGGAACAACGCCTTCAGATCAGTGCTGTTTGTATAATGGCGATCGCCATTTTTTTTTTTTTTCCTTGTCTTCCTTCCCTAAGCGCGCGCGTGTAGTGGGGAGGGCCATTATGTCAACCAATCCCAGACACACACACAGCTAAGTGGACTTTTAGCCAGAGAAGCAACGGCATGTGTGATAGGATGTCCATGTCACATGTCCCTGCATTATAAAAACGAGTATCTGGCCGTCCGGACGCCATTATCTCTTCTGCGTCCTTGGTGTCAGACATCACTGGCGCAGCTCCGTCCTTTGTCCTATCGCCGATACTGCTGTATGCGCTCCATACACAGCGCTGGACAGCTTAGGGAGAGCACTTTCTATCAGTCCTTTTAAGGGCTCGTACCGGCAGGGTCAGAGTTAAGGTGACAGGTCCTGAAAACAGAGACAGCGTCTGTGTAGCTAAGGTCAGGGATTTCGTCTCTGCATTTCCCCATTAGGAGGGAATAGAAAGGCAGGCTTCCATTCCTCTACCCAGAGCACCACAACCCTGGCACTGTACCCTCCTGTCCTCTGCACACTCCAACTCATTGTTACTAAGCCATTATACTAGCAAACACTCAGTGTACCTAGTGGCATCCTAAACGTGGCTATTGGACTTTTGTCTACTCACACTAGTGCAAAGACATTTGCAGCACCTCTGCCTGCATTGCACACTCCAACTCATTATAACTAAGCCATTATACTAGCAAACACTCAGTGTACCTAGTGGCATCCTAAACGTGGCTATTGGACTTTTGTCAAGTCACACTAGTGCAAAGACATTTGCAGCACCTCTACCTGCATTGCACACTCCAACTCATTATAACTAAGCCATTATACTAGCAAACACTCAGTGTACCTAGTGTACCTTATGTCTGTCGCTGTGCCCCAATACCAGATGCCTAGTCGCCACTACTTCTCTAAGAAAGGTGTGCCGCTACACCAGCATGTCGCACACAACATCACCGCTTCCTTGAGAAACTCTGTGTGTCAACGGGTGCATTTCACCACCGATACTTGGACCAGTAAGCATGGACAGGGACGTTACATGTCGCTGACTGGGCACTGGGTAACTATGGTGATAGATGGTGAAGGGTCTGCTGCACAAGTCTTGCCGTCCCCACGACTTGTGTGTCAATCCTCTGTCTGTCCAAGTTCCGCCACTGCTTCTGCCTCCTCCACCTCATCTGGGTCCTCCACCTCCGCCCCAAGCCTGCCTGGTCAGGCCACCAGCGTTCTCACTGCGCAGAAGGAATCACTCACCCCTCATTACTATGCTGGCAGCAGAGCGCAACGGCATCAGGCGGTCTTTAGCTTGACATGTCTTGGGAATAAGAGTCACACAGCTGAGGAGTTGTGGTCAGCTCTGCGGTCCGAGTTTAATAAATGGTTGTCTCCACTCAACCTGCAGCCTGGTAAGGCCGTGTGCGACAATGCTGCAAACCTGGGTGCGGCCCTTCACCTGGGCAAGGAGACACACGTACCTTGTATGGCTCACGTGTTGAACCTTGTCGTCCAGCAATTTTTAACACACTATCCCGGCCTAGATGGCCTTCTGAACAGGGCACGAAAACTGTCTGCTCACTTCCGCCGTTCAAGCGCCGCAGCTGAGCGACTTGCATCGCTCCAGAAGTCTTTCGGCCTGCCGGTTCATCGCCTGAAATGCGATGTGCTGACACGCTGGAATTCGACTCTCCACTTGTTACAGCGACTGTGGCAGCACCGTCGAGCCCTGGTGCAATACGTCATGATGTATAGCCTGGGCCAACGAGATGCAGAGGTGGGGCAGATCACCCTGATAGAGTGGTCTCAGATCAAGGACCTATGCACCCTTCTGCACAGTTTCGACATGGCGACGAATATGTTTAGCGCTGACAATGCCATTATCAGCATGACAATTCCAGTCATTTACATGCTGGAGCACACGCTAAACACTATTCGGAGTCAGGGGGTGGGACAACAGGAAGGGGAGGAACTACAGGAGGATTCATATGCGCAAGAGACAACAACATCACCAAGGTCCAGACGTTCATCATCACCAACGCAGCAGGCATGGGACCATGAGGGACAGGGATCAACAAGGGCGCATAGTAGCAGGCGAAATGTTGAGGAAGGTGCAGGAGAACATGAAGAAATGGAGGACGAACTGTCCATGGACATGGAAGACTCAGCAGATGAGGGAGACCTTGGTCAAATTTCAGTTGAAAGAGGTTGGGGGGAGATGTCAGAGGAAGAAAGAACGGGTAGCATCTCTATGCCACAAACACAGCGTGGACTTGGTCCGCATGGCTGCGCAAGACACATGAGTGCCTTCTTGTTGCACTACCTCCAACATGACCCTCGTATTGTCAAAATTAGAAGTGATGATGACTACTGGATTGCCACACTATTAGATCCCCGGTACAAGTCCAAATTTTGTGACATAATTCCAGCCATAGAAAGGGACGCACGTATGCAGGAGTATCAGCAGAAGCTGTTACTCGATCTTAGCTCGGCTTTTCCACCAAACAACCGTGCAGGTGCAGGGAGTGAATCTCCCAGTTGTAACTTGACAAACATGGGACGGTCTCGTCATCTTCAACAGTCTACACGTACCAGTAGGACCGTATCTGGTGCTGGTAACAGCAATTTTATGGAATTTTTTCATAATTCTTTTAGACCCTCTTTTGCAAGGCCACCAGAGACAACAAGTCTGACACATAGTCAACGGCTGGAGAGGATGATACAGGAGTATCTCCAAATGAACATCGATGCCATGACTTTGCAAATGGAGCCTTGCTCCTTTTGGGCTTCAAATCTAGAAAAATGGCCAGAGCTCTCCAGTTACGCCTTGGAGATTTTGTCGTGTCCAGCTGCCAGCGTTGTCTCTGAACGTGTCTTCAGTGCTGCTGGGTGTGTGCTGACAGATAAGCGCACGCGTCTGTCCAGTGACAATGTGGACAGACTGACGTTCATCAAAATGAACAAGTCATGGATCCAGAAGGAACTTACTACCCCTGTGTCATCCTGGGGAGAGTAAATGCTTGTGGATTTGGAATGTGCTTGATGCAAATCAAAAAATCCTGTTTGCAACTGGGGCACAAGTGCTGCCACTGAATGCGTGGGTGTGTGTGGGGCCCTATTTTTTGAAAAAAGGGAGACTCCGCTTGGAGTAACCCTTGCTTACATTGTTTTTAAAAGGAGCCAAGATGAACAGAGCTGGGATCAGCAAAGCCTTTGCTACCTACCCAGGTGTCATCCTGGGGACGGTTAAGAATAGCGTATTTTTGAATGTGCTTGATGCAAATGTAGCTGTGAATTGTACAACTGGGGCACAACTGCTGCCACTGAAGGGGTGGGTGTGTGTGGCCCAATTTTTGGAAAAAAGGGAGACTCCGCTTGGAGTAACCCTTGCTTACATTGTTTTTAAAAGGAGCCAATATGAACAGAGCTGGGATCAGGAAAGACTTTGCTACCTACCCCGGTGTCATCCTGGGGACGGATAATTATGGCGTATTTTTGAATGTGCTTGATGCAAATCTAGCTGTGAAGTGTACAACTGGGGCACAACTGCTGCCACTGAAGGGGTGGGTGTGTGTGGGGCCCAATTTTTGGAAAAAAGGGAGACTCCGCTTGGAGTAACCCTTGCTTACATTGTTTTTAAAAGAAGCCAAGATGAACAGAGCTGGGATCAGGAAAGACTTTGCTACCTACCCCGGTGTCATCCTGGGGACGGTTAATTATGGCGTATTTTTGAATGTGCTTGATGCAAATCTAGCTGTGAATTGTACAACTGGGGCACAACTGCTGCCACTGAAGGGGTGGGTGTGTGTGGGGCCCAATTTTTGGAAAAAAGGGAGACTCGGCTTGGAGTAACCCTTGCTTACATTGTTTTTAAAAGGAGCCAAGATGAACAGAGCTGGGATCAGGAAAGGCTTTCCTACCTACCCCGGTGTCATCCTGGGGACGGTTAATTATGGCGTATTTTTGAATGTGCTTGATGCAAATCTAGCTGTGAAGTGTACAACTGGGGCACAACTGCTGACACTGAAGGGGTGGGTGTGTGTGGGGCCCAATTTTTTGAAAAAAGGAAGACTCCGCTTGGAGTCACCTTGCGGTGTTTTACATGATTTTAGAAGGGCGGGCCATGCCTATATCTGTGTCTCCTCCTCTTTTTCCTTGTCCTGCTCTTTTGTTTTCACATGAGTATATGTCCTTGTCACTTTCTCATGTGTTTGTGTTGTGTTGTGAGTTGTTTGTCACCTTTTGGACACCTTTGAGGGTGTTTTCTATGTGTTTTTATGTGTTTGTGAATGCCTGCCATTGTTTCCTATGCGGTTCGAGTTCGGTTCGTCGAACGTTCGACGAACCGAACTCGAACGGGACCTCCGTTCGGCGAACCGACCTCGAGCCGAACCGGGACCGGTTCGCTCATCTCTACTAGGGACCCCAACGTAGAGAAATACTTTGGCGTAGTGTTGGGGCTCTATTGCATTGATCAATTCAGTAGCTAAATTTCTCTTGATTCATATGTTCATGGCAGTAATGCAGATTCCATTTTTCACATTTTCACTTTACATATAGCTATTGGATTTTTCAAGTCAGTATTCACACAGCAGTTTCTGCTATTTCATGTATTCCCCTTACATAGTCACTGGTGTGCATACCTTATCTCCCCATAGTGATGTTTTTTTAGGTTTTTGCACCCAGTTCGGACTTAGAATGGTGTTCCAAACGTTATTCCTATTTCCTACAGAAATTAAGACATTCTGGAATGATAGGAGTCATATATGTGGGGGAACTTTCCAAGATTTAAAATTGAAAATTGTAGATTCACATTGAAGGCATCAAAATTATGAATTAAAACATGTGGAATGAAATACTTAACAAAAAAATGTGAAACAACTGAAAATATGTCTTATATTCTAGGTTCTTCAAAGTAGCCACCTTTTGCTTTGATTACTGCTTTGCACACTCTTGACATTCTCTTGATGAGCTTCAAGAGGTAGTCACCGGAAATGGTTTTCCAACAGTCTTGAAGGAGTTCCCAGAGATGGTTAGCACTTGTTGGCCCTTTTGCCTTCACTCTGCGGTCCAGCTCACCCCAAACCATCTCGATTGGGTTCAGGTCTGGTGACTGTGCAGGCCAGGTCATCTGGCGTAGCAGCCCATCACTCTCCTTCTTAGTCAACTAGCCCTTACACAGTCTGGAGGTGTGTGTGGGGTCATTGTCCTGTTGAAAAATAAATGATGGTCCAATTAAACGCAAACCAGATGGAATAGCACGCCGCTGCAAGATGCTGTGGTAGCCATGCTGGTTCTGTATGCCTTCAATTTTGAATAAATCCCCAACAGTGTCACCAGCAAAGCACCGCCACACCATCACACCTCCTCCTCCATGCTTCACGGTGGGAACCAGCCATATAGAGTCCATCCGTTTGCTTTTTCTACAAAGACACGGTGGTTGTATCCAAAGATCTCAAATTTGGACTCATCAGACCAAAGCACAGATTTCCACTGGTCTAATGTCCATTCCTTGTGTTCTTTAGCCCTAACAAGTCTCTTCTGCTTGTTGCCTGTCCTTAGCAGTGGTTTCCTAGCAGCTATTTTACCATGACGGCCTGCTGCACAAAGTCTCCTCTTAACAGTTGTTCTAGAGATGAGAAGCTGTGTCCAAACTTTTGGCTTTTGGTCTGTACTGTGTGTGTGTGTATATATATATATATATATATATATATATACAGTCAGGGCCAGAAATATTTGGACAGTGACACAAGTTTTGTTATTTTAGCTGTTTACAAAAACATGTTCAGATGTTCAGAAATACAATTCTATATATAATATGGGCTGAAAGTGCACACTCCCAGCTGCAATATGAGAGTTTTCACATCCAAATCGGAGAAAGGGTTTAGGAATCATAGCTCTGTAATGCATAGCCTCCTCTTATTCAAGGGACCAAAAGTAATTGGACAAGGGACTCTAAGGGCTGCAATTAACTCTGAAGGCATCTCCCTCGTTAACCTGTAATCAATGAAGTAGTTAAAAGGTCTGGGGTTGATTACAGGTGTGTGGTTTTGCATTTGAAACTGTTGCTGTGACCAGACAACATGCGGTCTAAGGAACTCTCAATTGAGGTGAAGCAGAACATCCTGAGGCTGAAAAAAAAGAAAAAATCCATCAGAGAGATAGCAGACATGCTTGGAGTAGCAAAATCAACAGTCAGGTACATTCTGAGAAAAAAGGAATTGACTGGTGAGCTTGGGAACTCAAAAAGGCCTGGGCGTCCATGGATGACAACAGTGGTGGATGATCGCCGCATACTTTCTTTGGTGAAGAAGAACCCGTTCACAACATCAACTGAAGTCCAGAACACTCTCAGTGAAGTAGGTGTATCTGTCTCTAAGTCAACAGTAAAGAGAAGACTCCATGAAAGTAAATACAAAGGGTTCACATCTAGATGCAAACCATTCATCAATTCCAAAAATAGACAGGCTAGAGTTAAATTTGCTGAAAAACACCTCATGAAGCCAGCTCAGTTCTGGAAAAGTATTCTATGGACAGATGAGACAAAGATCAACCTGTACCAGAATGATGGGAAGAAAAAAGTTTGGAGAAGAAAGGGAACGGCACATGATCCAAGGCACACCACATCCTCTGTAAAACATGGTGGAGGCAACGTGATGGCATGGGCATGCATGGCTTTCAATGGCACTGGGTCACTTGTGTTTATTGATGACATAACAGCAGACAAGAGTAGCCGGATGAATTCTGAAGTGTACAGGGATATACTTTCAGCCCAGATTCAGCCAAATGCCGCAAAGTTGATCGGACGGCGCTTCATAGTACAGATGGACAATGACCCCAAGCATACAGCCAAAGCTACCCAGGAGTTCATGAGTGCAAAAAAGTGGAACATTCTGCAATGGCCAAGTCAATCACCAGATCTTAACCCAATTGAGCATGCATTTCACTTGCTCAAATCCAGACTTAAGACGGAAAGACCCACAAACAAGCAAGACCTGAAGGCTGCGGCTGTAAAGGCCTGGCAAAGCATTAAGAAGGAGGAAACCCAGCGTTTGGTGATGTCCATGGGTTCCAGACTTAAGGCAGTGATTGCCTCCAAAGGATTCGCAACAAAATATTGAAAATAAAAATATTTTGTTTGGGTTTGGTTTATTTGTCCAATTAGTTTTGACCTCTTAAACTGTGGAGTGTTTGTAAAGAAATGTGTACAATTCCTACAATTTCTATCAGATATTTTTGTTCAAACCTTCAAATTAAACGTTACAATCTGCACTTGAATTCTGTTGTAGAGGTTTCATTTCAAATCCAATGTGGTGGCATGCAGAGCCCAACTCGCGAAAATTGTGTCACTGTCCAAATATTTCTGGACCTAACTGTATATATATATATATATATATATATATATATATATATTTATATATTTTATTAGTGCAAACATTTATGCACATGGCGAAACCAGATATTAAAAAATTATATGTTTCTTATGTTCCACATTTTAAGATGTTTTGGGAATTTTAAGGTGATTTGATGATATATACATTAAAGAAAGGAATAGTTTTTTATTAGTTACCCAAGTGGACTTGATCATGCGATCACTTGTACAATTGTGGCGCCCCTGAGGCTTCAGTCGCCACAGAATATTGCATCTGGTTTAAGTTGTAGTTCTCTCCCGGGTGAGAAGAGGTTAATCACTGGTTTCTGCCACTTACACTTACAATCATCTAGCATGAGTCACCACATACAGGAAGCCAGACTGCAGGTGGGTACCATAGCAGCGGGTAATTCCCAGCACTGCCGAGTGATTCCTGAGGTGGGGGCTGCTCTCAGCGAGTAGTAAGACAAACACTTTCACTTTTAGTGAGAGGATAGTCGAGGACAGAAAACAAAGCAGACAGTCTTGAGAGAGCAGCATTTAACGAGCTGGTCCCGAGGACGGGAGATAGGTCCTGGGAACAGGGGGCCACAACACCAGACTGAGTCTGCAGGAATGAGACTGAAAGAGGACGAGAGACAGAGGCAGCCAGTGGAGATGTTGGGACAAGAGGATATTGTAGCTGAGGTCGAGCCTAACCGTTGGTTAGGGTGCAGAACCTTCGGTTGGGAACACCTTCATGGAGTCCAACAAATCTGCAGGGGATGGGGATTTCATGTCCCATCATCCACTACCCACTTTCCCGGAGCACAGTGACACATAGGATTCGGGATTAGGGTTATGGTTGGACCCCATGGCGAGGACCCACATCACCTGCATACGGGACGGGACATTTAACACCAACAGTGGGGTCCTCAAATTGCTTCAGGCTACGGGGAACTGTGTGTCAGTGCAAGGAGGAAGGTCTCACACATTTCCACAGACACTGGTGCTTGCCTCTAATTCAACCGGGACCGTCTGGAGTCCATCCATGGCGGCGGAGAGTGGCCTCTCCAGGGCACCTTCAGAGCTGTGAGTAAACGGAACTTTGAACTGCAGCCCCCTGTGTTGTCCTTGTCATTGCCGGTGCCGCTGCCCCGCGCTTCGGCACCATCAGCCGTCCCCATTGTCCTCATCCTCCCTGGGGCTCGCTCCACCTGAGTGGAGCTGGACTATTTGAGCTGCGTTAACATCAGCCCCAGAGGAGAGCAACATCTCGCAGTGGTGGCCTATCCCTTGCCGCACACCGCGAGTGGTGCGGCAAAGCATCCCCCATTCCCATCCAACACCGCCCCTGGAAAAGGAAAATTCACTTGAAGAGTCTGCGGCGGAGGAGGCCGAGACCCCAGTCATCGCTGCAACTGGTAACATGCTTCCCAGGGACCCTTCGCCCTCCTTCCATCCCCCTCTACACCTTGCACCTGTTTGTTTGTCATTTACATGTAGCCGATGGGGCCACAGAGCTGGGTCAGGCCAGTAACAGCAGAACCCCACGAAACCACTGGCCCGGTGACGACTAACCCCTTAGGCCCCTTGGGGCGCTACACAATGCACTGCAATACTATAGTATTGTGGTGTATTGTAAAATTACTGGTATTGTCAAGCACGGAGAAGGAGATGTACGTATGTACCACGTGACACATGTGCTCAGACCGATGGGTGTCTGACGCACTGCAAAAAAACCACAAACAAAGGGGTGACACCTGGGACACCTCCTGAACTCACCTCAATCTCTAGCCCTGCAAACATCCTGGCTAGGGAAATGGCCGGTGGGAGACACTAGTCCCACTGCTGCACTAATAAACACAGAGGGTAAGGAAAGACAGACAGAGGGATAAACAGAAGGATACAAACACCAAACTTCACAGCAGCAAACTCTAAAGTAGCAGGTGGATTGGCACAGGTAAATTCCCCAGAAGCTCCTTCCACCATGATGGCCAGAGTAGAATGAATTCTAACAGCAGCAGGGTCTGCTGGGAAAGCTCCAGTATTTAAACCTAAATGTGCATGGGCTCAGAGCAGCTACAGCTGACCTGCCCTGCTATGAGCTGCTGGCAGCAAAAACAGAAATTAACTCATGAGACACAAAAGGAAAGGAAACTATGTTTTAATGAGTATAGATGGAAATGGGAGGCTCCAGTCCTAAGGCTATCACTAGTCTCAAAGCAGCAGGGAGACGAATGTGACAAGTATCCTATGAGGCCTTTCAGTAGGCCCCTGTGTTATGATCTGGAACCATGGAAGATCACCACAAATCATTGGCAAAAAGGTGACAAGAGCATTGGCAACTAATCTGGCCACCATCCCCTTACTAACCAACACAACTAGAAGTAGCCGAGGGGTGAACTAACATCCTGTGCACCGCGAACCCAGCGGAGAACTAACTATCCTAATGGAAGGAAAGATGATTAACTCTCTGCCTCAGAAAATAGACAAGAATAGCAAGCCCCCCACATTCAAAGACTGCGGTGATATAGGAAAAACACAATACACAGGTAGATGACAGGATTAGCAAAAGGTGAGGCCCCCGCTGACTAAAATAGGAAAGGACAGGAAAGGGACTGATGGTAGCCAGAGAAAAACCCTGAAAAATACCAACTTCCTGATAGTACATAAAGGCCCTCAGATCGCTCGATCTGAACTCCGTCCTATACCAGGTGCCCTTGTCATACCAATGAACAGAAAACAAGAATTATAACAAATTCAACAAGCCATAAACACATGGACCCAAAGGAGCTATACTCCACACAGAACTGCAGGGAGTTCCTCAACAATCCACTGAGGGGGAAAATCCCTGGAAGGAAATAAACTGAAACCAACCACAACAAATGACAAACCCAGATAAGCAAAAGAACCATGCAATAAATAAAGAGCAAGAACTTATCTGGAGTGGATGTGATGTAGAGCAGGATTAAGCAGGCTAGAGATACAAAGAACAACTGACATCCGGCAACAGCCTGCAATCAGACCAGGACTTAAATAAGCAGAGAGTTAGGAAAGGAAACACCCACTGCACAACACACCTGGTCTCTGTCCAAACCCTTCCTGGCCACCAGAGGGAGCCTCCCAGCAACCAAGACATAACTAACATTCACAACACCCCTGGCTGCCATGAAAATGTCATCAGCACTCCATTTCCAACCCCTTAAATGCTGCTGTCACATTGGTCAGTGGCATCTAAGTGGGTTCAACTGCTACAAAAAGCTCCAAACGTATCAGTTAGAAAGGCAGCACTTGTGCTATAAAGAGCAGTCTCAGCTCCTGAGCCAGTTCCAAAAATGCAGGGCGTACAAGGCAGAGTCAGCCCTTTTGATACAGTGTGCCTAGGCACTTGTCTGGGTTCCTGACATCAGAACTAGATTCAGCGTCATGCGTCTCCTATAGGCTACCATGTTGCCAAGGTATTGTCCCGGGTGTGTGACGGTTGACAGACAATCCTGTGGTGTCTGGCTGTAGAAGGTCGCAGTGTTTGGCTACACACATTGCTCCCTGACCCTCTATTCTTTTTACTGCGGTGTAAATGGTATCCTATGTATCTTCTCTGCTTGAGGTTTACACCTTTCCTTTTAGGACCCTGTGGATATCCTCACCTTTCAGCTATTAATCGTCATCACTTCCCATTTTATCCTTAAATACCCACATCTCCCCTTGGTGTTTGCTGTTGATAGAGTTTTATTACTATACAGGCCTTTGATGCAAGCAGCCGACTCGTGTTCATCTGTAGAAACATTGAAGATTGTTGCTGTACTAAGTTGTTTGCATACTTTCCCCTGTGTGTGTTCCCTTTGTGTTATTTATAACTGATCCGATCAATTCCCTACCTAGGCCCAGTTCAGGGTCAGCCAGGCCAGGTATCCTGTTCGGCTCATAGGTGCGGAACCTTTCTAAGGTGGTTAGGGGAGCCAGGGGTAAAGTGAAAGGTGTGGTCAGGGGGTCACCATCTCCCCCCTCCCTAGACACAGGGTTTCCATTCCATATTGCCGAAAGCATGATATTTCCCCATGCCTAGCGTGACAGGTATACTGATGTGTACCATCCCTATGGAGGTCATGTTTTAGGCCGCCCTCGAGTGAATCAAGCCTTATGGATATATTTGCCTGGGGAATATTCATGTCATAAACACCAAAGTCACACCTCAAACATAATGTGAACAGAGCCTTATTACTGATAGACCGTGGGAGCTAATTAAGTGAAAATAAGGGTCAATTAAGGAAAAACCTCCATACCCACACCCATGGTATTTTCAATGTTTTGATACCTGAATTTACAGTATATGTCATAAAATTTGTGCATCTTTTGTATTCACGCCTGAAATTTGTCTTATCTATTTCCTAAGCAGAGAAACAATGTCAAACGAGTCCACATTCTGTCTGATATCCAGGATTTAATTAACTTCAAGTTCAGGCAGATTCTTTACTTTGTAAAGGAAAATACTGTAAGTGTAAAAACTCAATGACTAGGATCAAATCTCCCGGGGGAGAGATAAAGAACAACTGCTGAATATGATAAATAAATTATATGTATACTGATGGTAAAGAAAGCCATTAGTTGATGAATCTGTTCATTCATTTATTCATTCATTCATATATTTCACTTTCATACTGTGATATAGGTGTTACAGCATGACTTGCCACAGCTAGAAAGTAAGCTGGAACAGGATATGCAGGGCACCACACTTATTTGAAGTCAGCATTCAAATTGTCATATCCTGGTTCTGTATCCGTGTAAAGGATTTTCCCTGGAGAATGAATTTGAATCAAAGCGGAGAAACTCCAAAGCCTTTAATTGCCCTGAAAGAGATATATGGCATTAATCTTTGTTTCTTACATAGTTACATAGTTACTTAGGTTGAAAAAAAGACCTTGGTCCATCTAGTTCAACCTCTTCACACACTAATCTTCTTCACGTCTGTGCTGTATCTTTAGCATTTTATGATTTTCTCTCCTTATCTTTATTACTGAGCTGTGAGTGATTTCATCCTCTCACTATCCAGATTCACTCCAAAATGGCTGCTGCATTCCCTGCCTCTGCTTTTATACAGGCTATGCTACTCCTGCCTTAGTGGCTTTTCTATACCCTGTGATTTGACAACTGCAAGGCATTATGGGAAAGACCACGTGAGGTCATGTGATCCTTCCCTGGCTCATGCCACCTTCTACAATGTATAAAATGGTGACAGCCATTAAATGTGATCGTGCCAGGTTCAGTCAACTCCTGAGAATTCAACACAAATTTGATTTGCATCGAATTCTTTCGTTCACCTCTAAAAAGTCATTCATCTTACTCGAGCAGGGACATATTAGGTCCGCGCTCCTGACCGAGGCCTGTCGGTGAGAGCCACAGTGGAAATCTGCACAGCCGTAGATTAATATCTAAGTGTTAAAAAAATAACAGGAAAAATAACAAGAAATAAGAAATAAAATAATCACTTGCATTGTTTTACTTAAGAAACTGTTGGCCCCTTATCAACTAATTCTATAAACACAGCAATAACAACCAGCTGCCAAGAAAAATGTCAGAAAGGTCTGATAACATTTCTGAGCAGCGCTACAGATTTTCAGCATTAACAACATTCATTATCAGTCCAGACCGACTACCCGAGAGACACCTGAGAGTCCCATCTTACATCTATGTGATGATTTCATGAGTATTACAGAGTTACAAGAGCAGAGAGAGCAATCATTATATATATATATATATATATATATATATATAGATATATATATATATTTTTTTATATATATATATATATATATATATGTACTGTATATATATATATATATACACACAGTATATACAGTGTGTATATATAGATATATTTTATATATCTATATATATATATATATATATATACTGTAAATATATATATATATATGTATATATATATAAAAATATATATATACTGTATATAAATATATATATATATATATATATATTCACTATGGTATGTCTGTGGACCTATAGGAAATCTGCACCATCTAGAAGAGGTGTGGAGGTTCCTATCAAAAAAATGACTTGTTGCAGTTACAGCTTGCACCTCTTCACACTTACCTCTTTTGTTAGGATATGCTATTTTTAGCTAATACAATATAGGTAGATAATGGAGAGCGCATATGAGATCGAAAAAGAAGACGGCGCTCGCCAATGGCGTTTATCTTTTTGTTATCAGTGATCCAAAACCATGAGCCAGGAATGAGTATGGTAGCAGGACGCATCTGAGCCCTGACAGTTTTGCGTCTTTCCAATGCTTTCTCTTGCTTATGGATAAACGATGGATACATATATTTTTACTAGCGAGATACAGCAGCATAGCTACCTAGGGACATTATTTCTTAACATGGGGGTACTCAGGGGACTTTATGACTACTTGTGGGGAGGTGTTTATATGGACATTTCCAGCAGCTTCTGACTACTGACCTCAGGTGTTTCTGGTTGGTGACCACATCCTTCGCCATTATATGGTCATATCTCCCAGTAGAGGGCGATGGTTATTCTGAATCCATTCTGTAGCTAGGCCTTGTGGTAGAAGGAGCTGTTGGAGCCCTTGTTGCAGTGTAGCAGTGTAGACTGCAGTCCTGGTGTCTGAGTTCAGCCGTGATGCTTGACTATTCTTTTGTTGCTTCCCCTGTCTATTTTATCTTCCCTGTCATGTTGTATTAGTGCAGCGGTGAGACTAGAGATCCTTAACTGACAGCTCACTAGCCAGAGTTATTACAGGGTCTTTCAGCGTTTCAGGTATTCTGCTCGGTGACAGGTGCAGAACCTGTATAGGAACTGGCTAGGAGTGCAGCTGTAGGTGAGTGCAGAAGGTGTTCCATCTGCCCCCTCACTAGCACCAGGGCCCACCATTGTTTAAGTGTCCTCGGTGTACACCTTGTTGGTTGTGGTGAGATCCTTTTTTGGTGTGTGTTTCGCCTCACGCAGGACCTTCCTCAAGTCCATGCGTCACAATAATAGGGACATATACGGCAGCAGTGGCTCAGTATTGGGATGAGAAATTTGTGAAGGTTGGGGATAGATGAGGACAGTGCCGGAAATGTGAGACGTCAGATGTGTCTTTGTTGAAATCTCTATAGACAAGTCATGGCTGGAGAAATTGTCATATCGGTCTGGGCAAGGTGGAAAAGACGAGAAAAGTGGTCTTCTCCATAAGAAAGAACATCAGCTGTACGTCACTAACTGTAACTGTACTTTAACCTCTTATATGTTCTGCAGGACTGGTATCTGCCACTAAATAGTCACTATATTGTTGTAATATCATTGTTGGTCTTTTATGCCGGCACTAAAATGTGTTGGTGTTATTAAAAAACAATTTTGGAATCCCAAGGCTCTTCATTCCCGCAGCGCAGCCCGTCTCGTCGTGACAGTCTCCATTTTTGCCAGATCTTTGGAGTAGACTTATTCGGAAAATCTTGACGCCACTCTGTTCTGTGTTACAAATGGTTAATTTCCCTGAGGATACCATTAGAGGATAATGTGACAAAGATGGAGTAAACCAAGATATTTTTTCTGGCGTTAGGACGGTAAAACATTACCTTGAACACACGGATCAATATTATTGACTGACTGTAGTGAGAGTTGCAGTGTTTACACAGACTTCGTGACGGGCACGCGGCTTCATCAGGTATGTGCGCCATTTATCTTTAGGCGCTGTAGTAATGACCCTTTGCGCTTTCTGGTGGGACTAGCTGATTATATGGCGCTTGTTTATGAAATACGGAAACATCTCCAAGTTGTGATGATTATTATTATTATGAAGGATATGAAGTCTTTGACTGTACAAGCAGACATGGACAACAAGAGTAGGACCCTTTTAAAAGTGACTACCAAAGTTCAAAATGAGCCCCAATATCGTGCTATGTCTTCCCACCCATTACAAAAAGGCAAGGTAGAGAAGTCCTGCAGAGAGTTTTTGACAACCAAAAGAAATGGGGATAGGAAAAACGGCTCTGGAGCTATCCCTGCCAACTCTCCTGAAATAACTAGGAGGCTTATGGATGAAGAGAAGACATGTTGGTCCTCCCAAAGGTTGGCAAGACTTCGGGTTAATGCAGAAGCCTCAAGTAAAGCCATGCTCTCTAAATGTTTTCTGTGACTGGTGTCAGGATCCAGCGCCAGGTGTTGTGCCTGGCGCTCTTTTAGGGGAGAGAACGCTAATTTTCATTGGTGGGATCATATTCATTACTGAGGGAAACAGGAAATGAAAGCAACCTGCAAAAGGAGTGTGCTTATGCTTTTAAGTAGCTTCTTTGAAGAGAAAGAGTTGAACTCTAGAGTCACATATGGGAAGTATCAACTCTAAACCTCAGTATTGACCCTTTAAGGCCCCGTTACATGCTACGATATATCTAACGATATGTCGTCAGGGTCACGGAATTTGTGACGCACATCCAGCATCGTTAGAGATGTCGTAGCATGTGACACCTCCGAACGACTGTTAACGAGCAAAAATACTCACCTTATCGTTGCTCGTTGACACGTCGTTCATTTTCATAATGTCGTTCCTCCTTCTGCGCGCCGGTTGTTCGTCGTTGCTGAGGCAGCACACATCACTACATGTGACACCCCGGGAACGACGAACACAGCTTACCTGCGTCCCGCCGGCAATGAGGAAGGAAGGAGGTGGGCGGGATGTTCCGGCCGCTCATCTCCGCCCCTCCGCTTCTATTGGGCGACCGCTGTGTGACGTCGCTGTGACGCCGAACGTCCTTCCCCCTTCAGAAAGAGGATGTTCGCCGCCCACAGCGATGTCGTTAGGGAGGTAAGTACGTGTGACGGGGGTTAACAACATTATGCGCCACGGGCAACGAATTGCCCGTGACGCACAAACGACAGGGGCGGGTGCGATCGCTCATGCGATCGCATGATATATTGTATCGTGTAACGCTGCCTTTAATGAGCTTTGCCACATGACGTATGATAATTAGTCAGACAAGACACTCCATTTCCATATATATGTTTTGGAGTATTTGCCCCCTTAAGAGTAAAAAACAGGAGAACTGATTTGGCAGGGTGAGAGGCTTAGGGGTAACATTTCTTATTGTGGAGAGTAATAGGTCATTATAAGGAGATTAATTAGCCATGCTATGCTCCTCTGGGAAATTAAGTTCACATGAAGCTGTGCCTGGCTCATAAGTCTCCTTATACCAACTTGGCATTTCTTTAGAAAGAGAAACTTTAACCCGTAGACCCTCTGGCCATGATTCATCATTGCCTTTGTGCCTTTTTAAAAGTCATAAAATTTGGTGCAACTTCACTCCAGAACTCCTCATTCCCTGGTGTATATTTAAGTACACCAAAATATTAGTGCCATTTTTGGCACTAAAAACAGTTCAAGACAGAAAGAAAGAGCCATTTTTTACTGTGGTGCACGATATTGATGAATATGGCTCCAAAAACAGCCACTAATACCACAAGAAAAAAGAGAAAAGTGACTTAAAAAAATGCAAATGATGAATCATAACTAGGGATAAGTGGACCCAAACAGTAACGTTTGGGGTTCATACAAGACACCTCGGAAGTCTGTGTTATTGTTCGAGTTTGGCAGCCAAATAAAACTAGCTGAAGGGTTACAGGGCAGTTGTGGCACAGTGCCTCTAAATCACCACAAAGAATGACTGCATGTGTGCTATTTCACTACTGTTAACTGCATACACACATTTCCTCCACTCCCTTACTGGGGTTTGTGCACTTTGCCTGATGTTAGGGCTTGTGCACAGTCCCTAGAAGGAGAGGGGAGGTGCTTGCGAAGTTAGAATATAGGGAAGAAAATGGAGACTGTCCATGGAAGAGGTACTGTATGCTCCCTAAAGGGACAAGCTGTACTGGGACAGGGTATCAGTCCCTAGGCCACCCAGACTTCCAGAGTCTGTGGTAAACTGAGAGATTGCTCAGTTTCTTTTAATACGGAGCAGTAGAGTGTATTGCCCAGGAGTTCAGCAGCTGTATAGAATCTAGAACTGCTGCAAGGAGAAGTAAGTGTTCCAATAGGATTCGAGTTGTCTGCTCGCTGAAGGGGATCACAGATCCAGTACCTGTCTGTCTTGGAATCCCTGGACTCCAAGAAATCTCTTCCCAGAAAGGAAAACAGCAGCAGGAAGACAAAACTTCATCACAGCAGAAAACTTGATCTCTCATTGGGCAGGTCAGACTGACATCCTAGTATGAGCTGTATGGCATCTTCTGGAACTGTTTACAGAGCTTCAGTAAAAGGTAAAATACTACCGGTGCCACGAGCGTCACTAGAAAGACAGCGGGGGCTTAGGGAGATAAATATGTGGCTTAGAAATTGGTGCAGGAAGGAAGGGTTCGGGTTCATGGAGAACTGGGCCGACTTCTCAGTCGGCTACAGGCTCTACGGTAGGGACGGGCTGCACCTCAATGGGGAAGGTGCAGCTGTGCTGGGGGAGAAAATGGTCAGACGGATGGAGGAGCTTTTAAACTAGGATCGGGGGGGAGGGAGGGTAGTGGAGCAAATAAGGGGATAGATAGAGCAGATAGAGACAGGGAGACGGTAGGGGTCAATGAAGGATTAGGGGGGGATGGGACATACAAGGAACGTAGGGAGGCTAGGAGTAATAAAGGTGGTAATAGGATTAAATGTCTACTGGCAAATGCAAGAAGTCTTGCAAACAAAATGAATGAATTGGAGACTCTTATGTTAACCATGGATTATGATGTGGTGGGCATTACGGAAACCTGGCTGGATGAAAGCCATGACTGGGTGACAAACATACAGGTTATAGTACATTTAGGAAGGACAGGAAAGGCCAAAAAGGTGGTGGGGTGTGTATATTTATCAAATCTAACCTAAAACCTGTGTTGTATGATGACATTGAGGGGAACAGCAACAATGTAGAGTCAGTATGGGTAAATGTACATGGGGAGGGGAATAATGGAAAAATGCTAATTGGAGTTTGCTATAAGCCTCCTAACATACCTGAACAAATAGAGGGTGAAATGCTGGAACAAATTGAAAAGGCAGCTAATAATAATAATCGGGTTCTTATTATGGGGGATTTCAACTATCCAGACATACAGTGGGACATAGAATCTTCTGGTTCTGCTAAAAGCTGTAAGTTCTTATCTACTATTCAAGACCATTTCCTCTCTCAGATGGTAGGTGAACCGACCAGGGGAGATAATTTGCTAGATCTGGTCCTGTCAAATAGACCGGATACAATTTCAGATCTACAGGTCCGGGAGCACTTGGGCACCAGCGATCATAATATGGTAAGCTTCAACATAATATTCAATAGAACATTTCAAAGGGGGAATGCTAAAACCTGGAATTTTAGGAAAGCTGATTTCAACAAATTAAGGGAAGAGCTTAAATGTGTAGATTGGGACAAAGTCATGGTAACTGGGGATACCGAACATAAATGGGGTAAGTTTAAGGATATACTACTAGAGTCCTGTAAAAAACGTATACCCAGTGGTAATAAAATGTCCAGGAATAAAAAGAAACCACTATGGATAAATAAGACTGTACAAAGTATAATAAAACAAAAACAAAGGGCATTTAAAATCTTAAAGGCTGAGAATACAGAAATAGCATTGCAGGAGTATAAAGATATCAATAGGAAATGTAAAAAAGAAATCAAACAAGCAAAATTAGCTACTGAAACAAAAATCGCCAATGACATTAAAATAAATCCCAAAATCTTTTATAAATACATTAATGCCAAAAGGAAAACAAAGGATAGTATCGGACCCTTAAAATATAATAACAAGTTAGTTATAGAGGACAAACAAAAGACTGAGATATTAAATAGGCATTTCTCATCTGTATTCACCAAGGAAATGACTGTACCAGGGATCATTCAACAAGTGAAAAATCAAAGTCCACCACCCGATATAATTAATTTAACACAAGATGAAGTATGCCTACGTCTGAGTAAATTAAACATTGACAAATCCCCAGGGCCAGATGGCATTCATCCACGAATATTGAGGGAATTGAGCTCCGTAATCGACAGACCGCTGTATCTAATATTTTTAGACTCACTTGTAATAGGGTTGGTGCCTCAGGATTGGAGGATTGCTGATGTGGTACCGATATTTAAGAAAGGTAAGAGGGTAGATCCAGGCAACTACCGTCCAGTAAGCCTGACATCAGTAGTATGCAAAGTTTTTGAGGGCATTTTAAGGGATGACATGCAAAAATATATTGCAGAAAATAATATGATAACTGACAAACAGCATGGATTCATGAAAGATAAGTCGTGTCTAACCAACCTGTTGGGGTTCTATGAGGGGGTAAGTGCAAACCTGGATATTGGTAATGCAGCTGATGTGATTTATTTGGACTTTGCAAAGGCATTTGATACTGTACCACATAATAGCCTTATACTAAAGCTCCAGAAGCAAGGACTAGGGGACACAATATGCAACTGGGTAAGGAATTGGCTAAAAGATAGGAAACAAAGAGTAGTCATAAATGGTACATTCTCTAAATGGGCTATAGTCAGCAGTGGGGTGCCGCAGGGATCTGTGCTTGGACCGATTCTTTTTACTCTCTTTATTAATGACCTTGTGGATGGGATTCATAGTACAGTGTCAGTCTTTGCCGATGACACCAAACTATGTAGGATATTAAAAACTGACCTGGATAGTACAATATTACAAAAAGATCTGGATAAGATGTCAGAATGGGCAGATACTTGGCAAATGAGATTTAATGTTGATAAATGTAAAGTAATGCACCTAGGACGGAGTAATCCTATAGCTGCGTATACATTAAATGGAAGTAAACTCGGGACTACAGAACAGGAGAAGGACTTGGGTATTCTCATTACAAATAAGCTGAGCAGCAGCACTCAATGTCAAGCAGCAGCTGCTAAAGCAAACAAGATTTTAGGGTGTATAAAAAGAGAGATTAGATCCCGTGATCCCAACGTATTGTTACCCCTCTATAAATCACTTGTAAGGCCACATCTGGAATACGGGATCCAGTTTTGGGCTCCACATTTTAAAAAGGACATTCAGAAGTTAGAGTCAGTTCAAAGGCGGCAACTAGACTATTACAAGGAATGGAGGCCGCCCATATGATGACAGGTTGAAAAAGTTAGATATGTTTAGCTTAGAAAAAAGACGTCTCAGAGGAGATCTCATTTATATGTATAAATACATGTGTGGTCAATATAAAGGACTGGCACATGACTTATTCCTTCCAAAGACAGTACTAAGGACTAGGGGGCACTCACTGCGAGTGGAAGAAAAGCGATTCCGAAACCTAAATAGGAAAGGGTTCTTTACAGTTAGAGCAGTCAGACTGTGGAATACACTACCACAAGAGGTAGTAATGGCAGATACTATAACAGCTTTTAAAAAAGGGCTGGATCATTTCCTCAGTACACACAACATTGTTGGTTATAAATGACTTAGTGACCAAATGTAGAACTGGTGGAGGAAGGTTGAACTAGATGGACCTAGGTCTTTTTTCAACCTAAGTAACTATGTAACTATGTAACTATGTAAAAGCTCACCGGTCTGTCTGTGGCTGATTATTCCGTCCTTCGCCATCCTTTCTCTAACTTCCTCAGAAGCCAACCCTAGTTGGGGGGACAAGGGGATAGCCCTCTGGCACAGTTCATCACCATCTAACTCCCGGGCACCTTCTGCAGTGCCTGGCCATACCCAGGCCAAATAACCCAACTGACGCCACAAACCGTTTAACTATATATTTATTTTTCCTTTTATTATTAACCCCCCAAAAAGACAGGCGCACATGTCTGGTCAGGCCTGGTCAGCACTAGGACCACCAAGCACTAACCCCGTCACATCAGAGGCTGACCGGGGAGGCACACAGCCAATCAACAAGCTTTAACGCTCTGGGGATTTCCAGTTCTATCACAGATATGCCAAGTAATAGCATGGTGGTGATTGGCCGTTACACCATATAATCCAGCCTGTAGAAAGCCCATATCACAGGCTGCACCGCCACTATTAGCCTGTTTTAGAGTGTCTTGTCTGGCTGGAGCAGCGTGTCCACAATCAAAAGATTAACGGGCCCTAAACGCCTGATGCAAATTGTCCTCAATGTCTGGAGCACAGTGCCCAAAACTCCTAATGTACAGTACCCAAAATGCCTAGTGCACAATTTCCTGGTGTGCATTGCCTTAAATGCCTGGTGCACAGAGCCTGAAACACCTAGTACACAGTGCCCTAAATGCCTGTTGCACACTACCCTAAACGCCTGGTACACAACGCCCTTAACGCCTGGTGCATAATGCCCTAAACGCTTGGTGCACAGTGCCCTAAATGCCTTGTGCACAGTGCCCAAATAGCCAGGTACATAGGGTCCTAAATGTCTGGTGTACAGTGTCTTAAATGCTTTGTATCTAGTGCCCCAAGTGCCTCGTGCACAGTGCCCTAAACGCTTTGAGCACTTTGCACAAATAGCCAGATGCACAGTGCTCTAAATGCCTGGTGCACAGTGCCCTAAATGCCTTCTGTACAGTAGCCTAAATGCCTCGTACACAGTGTGTAGCGCCCCTGAGACTGGTCGCTACAGGGTGTATCATTATATCCTTCCCTGGCAGGTCAAGATGTTAATCTAGTAAGTTCTACATACACCTCACACCACCAAACAGCAGGGAGAAGCAGTCACTAGGAAAGGGTTAACAATGTTTCTACAGACACAGGAAGTGACTCAGCCAGTTCTTAGCAGACCCAGGTTGCCATAGCAACTTGCAAAAGTGGTAGGGGCATGAGCAGTTAGGAGTAGAAAACAGTTTCACTTTACCTCAGAACAGCTTGGACAAGAGACAGAGCAGACCTGTGCAGCTCCCTGAAGGGAGGCTATCAGGCCTTCAGGGAGGCAGAGCAGAGCTGTCTTGATGTAACACCGAGCAGACAGCTGAGGCTGGTGTCAGTAACATCTATAGAAATGGGACCCGACACCAATAATCGTGGATCAGAGAATGGGACTGAGCACAAGAGAGAGGTACAGAGCCCTAATCACAGTGGCACAAGGCAGAAGTGAAGGAAGTGGCAATGCAACTGGGGCATAGGCACCGCGTCGGAAGGGGGGCTTAGCATGGTCGGAACGTGGAAAACATTCCTCAGCAGTCAGCATTCCACAACATCGGGCTCCACCATCTGATACGTCCATGTTAGTATGAGGTCGTGTATCAACAACATGGTGGAAGAGTACATGTTCACATTTCTCCACATACTGAGTGATGGGTCTGCCCCATTTAACTTCTGGGTCTCCAAATTGGACACCTGACCTGAGCTTGGCTTTTACGCCTTGGAGGTGCTGGCCTGCTCTGCAGCAAGTGTACTGTTGGAACATGTGCTTAGCACGATATAGGGTGGGATCACAGACACGCACATCCTCCTCTCCACAGCCAACGTGGGCAAGCTTACATTCATTAAAATGAACCAGGTGTAGGTCCCACGGGGCTTGTCTGTACCTTTGGCTGACTAAAGCATATACCAGCCGCACCCAGCCATTGTTATACTCCACCGCAGTTTGTTAATTCTAAATGCATTCCCTACAAAAATAATTACAAAAAAAAAATACATAGAATAACGACTTCCCCACACGACCTCATTATCTATTTTATTAATTCCAAATAAATCCTGAACATTCCGTCGTAATCCCAGGAGTCATGTGCCACGACATCCATCTATGTAGCTTCGTTCTGAAAATGTTCTCCATTCTCAGAAAAATGCTCCATAGGCTTGTGAGAAATTACGTGCCTGCCGTTGAACGAGAGCCTCGTTCTGAAAACATTCTCAGAACAAGACTCTAAAGCCTGCTTTACACCTTTCAATTAAGCATACGATATCGTATGCGATCGTACCTGCCCCCATCGTATGTGCGGCACATTCAATTTGTTGACTGTGTCGCACAAACGATTATTTGCCGTCACACGTACTTATCCTTCCATACGACCTCGCTGTGGGCGGCGAACATCCACTTCCTGGAGTGGGAGGGACGTTCGGCGTCACAGCGACGTCACACGGCAGCCGGCCAATAGAAGCGGAGTGGCGGAGATGAGAGGGACGTAAACATCCCGCCCACCTCCTTCCTTCCGCATTGCTGGCGGGAGCTGTGGGACGTAGGTAAGCTGTCGTTCAATGTTCCCGGGGTGTCACACATAGCGATGTGTGAACATTGAACAACCGCACGTTCAATTTTTAGGAATTGAACGGCATGCATGCGATGACTGTCTTTTCGTTCAATCGCAATCGCACATAGGTTTTACACACTACAATATAACTTACGATGCCGGATGTGCGTCACTTACGACGTGATCCCGCCGACACATTGTAAGATTTATTGTAGCGTGTAAAGCCCGCTTTAGGCTATGTTCACACGGTTCATCTTTGCTAACCATAAAGATGCAGCGTTTTTGACCCCCCAAAAAAAAACTCACCTGGAGCAAAAAAAAAAAAAGAAAAACACTTCAAAAAGCGCATGTGTTTTTGCCGCATTTTGCCCAATGCCTTTTTTAAGTCAAATCTATTGCTCAAAAACGCTGGAAAAACGCAAAACGAATTGACATGTGGCATCTTGGGTGCATCTTCAAAAATGCAGCCAACATGCAGAGAAAAAATAGGTGCACAGTGTGGACAGCAAAATAGAAATCTCATAGACTTTGCTGGGGGAAGGAAATGCATGTATTTAGGTGCATCTTTGTGACCTCAAAAACGCAGCAAAAGATGCACTGTGTGAACATAGCCCAAAGGTCACTGCTGGTCAGCGGGAGGCCCAGAATATCTCATGCTCATAAGAAATTCAGGGCTTTCCACTAGCAAGCAATGACCTATGGACCATTGTTCTGAGAACGTTCTCAGAATCAAGCTCCATAGGAATCGATGGACGTTATGGGACATTACTCTTTGGATTGTCAGAACTTCCAGGATTTATTTTGAAACAAATTAAAGAACAAGGGTTTGTGGGGGGAGTCTTTATTTTCAATTGGATTTTTTCAGATTTTCCAGAATGTTTTTTTTCAAGTAATAAAGGAACAAGGGAGTGTATGGGAGTCTTTATTCAAATAAACTTTTTTTTCCCTGTGTCTGTGTCTTTTTTAATTCTTAACTTGCCAGGTTATTAATGGGGGTGTCTACTAGACGCCAATCCATTACTAACCCCTGGGCTTGATGTCAGCTGTCAATTCACAGCTGATATTAAACCCACAAATATTACCCTGATTGCCATGGTACCAGGGCAAGAGAGAAGGGAAGACCTGGGTAAAACACCAGAATTGGCACATCTAATGTGATGCACTAATTCTGAGGCAGCTGCAGGCTGCTATTTTTTGGCTGGGAGGGGCCAAATAACCATGGGTCTTCCCATCCTGATAACACTAGTCCCCAGCTTTCTGCTTTACCTTAGCTTGCTATCAAAAATAGGAGTAACCTCACAAATATTACCCTGATTGCCATGGTACCAGGGCAAGAGGGAAGGGAAGACCTGGGTAAAACACCAGAATTGGCACATCTAATGTGATGCACCAATTCTGAGGCAGCTGCAGGGTGCTATTTTTTGGCTGGGAGGGGCCAAATAACCATGGGTCTTCCCATCCTGATAACACTAGTCCCCAGCTTTCTGCTTTACCTTAGCTTGCTATCAAAAATAGGAGTAACCTCACACAGTTCTTTTTAAATATATTTTGATAAACAGTCGAGAGAGCAGAAAGCTGAGGGATGAAGTCTGCAGATGACTGTTTTACCTGCACCGGTTATCAAAAGTAGGCAGGAGTCATTAACTTTTATTTTATGCATTCAATATCCATATGTTTGAAGGGCAATTGCCTCCATTTTGCTTCTTTTTGCAGTCCCCAGCCCTTACTTCAACCATTTTACAGCCATTTTACAACACAGAAGTTTAGGTCCCCATTGACATATATGAGGTCCAGGGTCAAGTTCGGGTCTCAAACCAAACTTTTAACTAAAGTTCGGCCAAAATCGGCAAACCTGAACTTCCACGAGTGCGCTCATCCCTAATCAGGACCTATGTTTTTACAACTGCAGTGCACCCTTCACTTCACCAAAGGTTACTCAGTTACACCTTTGTAAAATTTCATTTTCAGACTGAACCAAAAATGGTGCATAATCTATATCACGCATTCAATCCATACTGGTAATGCAAACAGATTGCAAAAATGTACAAAAATAACCAGTTGTCTCACTGTCACTTTCAGTGGCATTTATGACCAGATTAAAATAATTTAATCTGAAATTCTAGTAATTTAGCAGAAATGGAGCTGAATTTGCAATTTCACAAAAAAAAACAGAAACAGATGATTGAACAAACAAAAAACAATTAGAAAATTCGTGATGACAGTTTTATGAGGATCGTCATGTTTAGAGATGAGCGAACCGGTCGCAGTTCGGCTCGAGGTCGGTTCGCCGAACGGAGCTCCCGTTCAAGTTCGGTTCGTCGAACGTTCGACGAACCGAACTCGAACCAATAGGCTATAATGGGAGGTAATCACAAACACATAAAAATACATTATAAATGAACACATACAGTTAATAAACATTGCCATAACACTTACCGGTCCCCGCGATCCCTCCTGCACTCTGTCTCCTGCCACTATTCCATCCGATGATCGCTGAATCCTCCCGGTGACCGGCACTGCCAGCAGTGATGCAGGACCTATCGTGACGTCAAAATAGCCATGTGACCAGTCATGTGGCTATTATCTCATTGGCTACAGACTGGTCACATGACTATGACGCGTCATGTAGGACCTGCGAGTGCATCTCTCCGGTACACGGTGCACATTTGTGTATCGCCGTGTACCGGCGACATGCTGTAGCACACGGTCGACTCCCCGTTCCGTTAGAGACCGGCTGACACAGCCGGTCATTAACGGAGATCACCGTTGCCAAAGCAACGCAGTTAGCGGTGACGTCACCGCTAACCTAGGCTCCGGGAATCACATGATCGGAGCCCTGTTGCTATGGTAACGCGTCTGTCACCGCCAGCAGCCAGCAGCACTGATCTCTCACTCCGTGAAGTCTGCACGCTGCTTTCCGTGCACCCTTCACAGAGTGATTTCTGCACGGGAAGCAGCGTCTTCCCCCATGCAGCAGTGATGTAGCAGAGCTGCATTTGTTGAACGAGAAAGACAGAAGACCATGGATCGTGGAGGGCTGACAGGGGGTAATAAAGATGGAGTCTCTAATGTGTCTGTGTATTTATTTCTATTAAAGTATTTTTTCTCTGTGTGGTGTCTTTTTTTAACCCTTTATTGGAGATTCTTAATGGCTGGGTCAAACGTGCCTGACATTAAGAATCTCTGGCTTAATACTAACTAGTAAAACAAAGCCAGTATTAACTCATAATTACCCAACAAGCCACCCGGCTCCAGGGCTGTTGGAAGAGTTGGATACAGCGCCAGATGATGGCGCGTCTATGAAAGCGCCATTTTCTGGGGCGGCTGCGGACTGCAATTCGCAGCAGAGGCGCCCAGAAACCTCGGGCTAACCTGTGCTGCGGATTCCAATCCCCAGCTGCCTAGTTGTACCCGGCTGGACACAAAAATGGAGCGAAGCTCACGTCATTTTTTTTTTAATTATTTCATGAAATAAGTGAAATAATTAAAAAAAACGGGCTTCCCTATTTTTTTGGTTCCCAGCCGGGTACAAATAGGCAACTGGGGGTTGGAGGCAGCCCGTGGCTGCCTGCTGTACCTGGCTAGCATACAAAAATATGGCAAAGCCCAGTCATTTTTTTGGTGGGCAAAAAACTTCTGCATACAGTCCTGGATGGAGTATGCTGAGCCTTGTAGTTCTGCAGCTGCTGTCTGCTCTTCTCCATACAGACAGACAGCAGCTGCAGTACTACAAGGCTCAGCATACTCCATCCAGGACTGTATGCAGAAGTTTTTTGCCCCCTGAAAAAATTATGTGGGCTTCGCCATATTTTTGTATGCTAGCCAGGTACAGCAGGCAGGTACGGCTGCCCCCAACCTCCAGTTGCCTATTTGTACCCGGCTGGGAACCAAAAATAAAGGGAAGCCCTTTTTTTATTATTTCATGAATTTCATGAAATAATTAGAAAACAAATGACGTAGGCTTCGCCCCATATTTGTGTCCAGCCAGGTACAACTAGGCAGCTGGGGATTGGAATCCGCAACACAGGTTGGCCTGAGCTTTCTGGGCCCCACTGCTGCGAATTGCAGTCTGCAGCCGCCTCAGAAAATGGCACTTTCATAGAAGCGCCATCTTCTGGCGCTGTATCCAACTCTTCCAGCACCTGCCTGCTATACCTGGCTAGCATACAAAAATATGGCAAAGCTCACATCCTTTTTTTGTAGTTTTTTGGCAAAAAAAATAAAAAATGCTTTCCTGGATTTTCCATTGCCAGTGAAGGTAACACCAAGCAGTGGGGGTTAGCAGCCAGTAGCTGCTTGGATTACCCTTAGCTAGCAATACAAAAAATGAAGCGGGAGCCCATATATATATTTTTTTTAATTATTTATTTAAATAACTAAAAACAAAATGGGCTTCCCTGTATTTTGATTGCTGGACATCACAGTGCTGTAAAAATAAATCTTTAAAAAAAATGACGTAGTGCTCCGCGGTATTTTTGATTCTCAGCGCAGATAAAGCAGACAGCTATGGGTTGCCACCCCCATCTGCCTGCCGTTACCTTGGTTGGCAATCAAAATACAGAGAAGCCCATTAATTTTTTCTATTTAAAAATTAGTTAAAAAAAAATGACGTCGTTGGGTCCCCCCATTTTTGATAGCCAGCTAGGGTAAAGCAGACGGCTGTAGCCTGAAAACCACAGCTGGCAGCTTTACCGTGGTTGGGGATCCAATGTGGAGGTCCCCCCAGGCTCTTTTTTTATAATTATTTTATAAATATTAATAATTACACAAAAAAAGTAGGGTCCCCCCCAAATTGGATCACCAGCCAAGGTAAAGCGGACAGCTGTGGTCTGGTATTCTCAGGGTGGGAAGGTCCATAGTTATTGGGCCTTCACAGCCTAAAAATAGCAGGCCGCAGGCACCCCAGACGTGGCACATCCACTAGATGCGCCAATCCTGGCGCTTCACCCCAGCTCATCCCGTGCCCTGGTGCAGTGGCAAATGGGGTAATAAATCGGGTTGATACTAGCTGTAAGGTCACCTGACATCAAGCCCAGCAGTTTGTGATGTCATGGCATCTATTAGATACCCAACATCATAAACTGTCAGTACTAACAAAAAAAAAATCGACAAAAGAAATTTATTTGAAAAAACAGTCCCCAAAACATTCCCTCTTTCACCAATTTATTGTAAGAAAAAAAATAAAGGGGTCCCACGACGACTCTGGACCGTCTAGAATATGGGGGGGAGACACTCAGGGAATGTATCCCGCATTTTCTAGGAGTGCAGACCCTTCATGTGAGGAGTGTGGGTGCAATGAATCTGCACTCACTCTCCTCGGGTCCACAGCAGCAGAGTCCATGTCGTAATGGTTGCTACCAAAGCTGCAATGCCCTGCTCATGAGGTAAGGGCATGCCTAATCAGGAGAACTATTCTACATTTCCAAATATTGATATTTGCTGATATTATTGCTATTCCACCTACTATATATTGGGGATAGGATCTTGGAGATGGAATACCCCTTTAAGTCCAGTTATCCAGCTGAATGAATACTAAACAACAGAGCTCGCTATTTAGATGTGTTTTCTTGTGGCGTATAACGGACTCTCATGTTTGGTAGTCATTCAGCAGGGCAACTATAAAAGCAAATCCCTCCATTTGGAAATGTAGTATAGCTCTCCTGATCAATTATGTTCCTTACCTCATGAGCAGGGCATTGCAGTAATAATAATAATTTATTCATTTATATAGCGTTATTAATTCCATAGCGCTGTATGTCTTTGGAGTTTGGGAGGAAACCGGAGTACCCGGAGGAAACCCACGCAAACACGGGGAGAACATACAAACTCCTTGCAGATGGTGTCCTTGGTGAGAATTGAGCACAGGACCTCAGCGCTGCAAGACTGCAGTGCTAACCACTGAGCCACCGTGCCGCCCATTTAGCTTACAGATGCATAACCACCACTCACTGTGTCTGAACACAGGAAGCTGAGCTGACAGCCGCTCTGTGCATGCGGCAGCGTCTATTGTGAAGGAGAGGGCCGCGGGGGATCAACGCTGCACAGGTACCGTGGGACACCGGGGAACACCAGTGGGGTTATAGGGGGTGACCTGGCAGGGCCTGGGGAGGAGTTTTCTGTCGCATGTGTCATGGCACATGCGACAGAAATCAGAGGAGTAGGGTGAATGCGGCCGGCACGCTGCTGTGCGCGCGGCCATCTTGGATTTCTGGGAGGGCATCAGGGGGGCACTTTGGCGACACCGGGGGACCGGAGGGGACCGGGGAGGAGATTTATCATGTTTGTTCATGCCAGATGGGAGATAAATAATTTTTTACCGGCGCTGTCATTTACTGTAACGTGATCATCGGTGTACGGTGTATACCTGTGATCACGTGAGCGGGGACCGGAAACACTGTCCTGAATCATGATCTCCAGGGTCTCAGCTAGCCCTGAAACCCCGGAGATTTTCTGACGCCGGGGGGCGCTATTCACTTATTTCTGCCTGCTATTTATAAACGGCAGATCAGAATAATGCTACATTAACATGACCGATCCATTTTTGTGGTCTGCAAAAAACAGTCCGTTTTTTTTCACGGGTGCATCCGTGTGGCATCCGTTTCCGTTCCGTAGACGGTCCGTATGTCATCTGTTTGTCATCCGTGTGCCTTCCGTTTTTTTTGTGTACTGCAAAAAAACTGAAGGAGGGTAAATGCATAAATTTACCCAGGATCCATAGCTTCATCCTACATGAGGCGGTCACATGTTCACTCCAGTGCCATTTTCTACTGGTTTTCACAGCGTAGAGCGCTCTGGAGATTTTCTTGTGCTTGTGCACTTCATATCAGTCTTTTCTGTCATTATAATGGCAGAAAGACACATAATGTCCCACTCTCCTGCATTTTGTAATTTTGCACCCTTTGGTGACTTTCATGTGGCACTAAGGGGTGCTTAGCTTTGTATTTAGCCAAAAAAATGAAAAAAAAAATGACGTAGGGTTCCCCCAAGTTTTGTAGCCAGCTAGGGTAAAGCAGACGGCTGCAGCCTGCAGACCACAGCTGGCAGCTTCACCTTGGCTGGTAATCCAAAACTGAGGGCACCCCACGCTGTTATTTTAAATTAAATAAATAATTAAAAAAAAAAACACGTAGGGGTCCCCCCAAAATTGGATCACCAGCCAAGGTAAAGCAGACAGCTGGGGTCTGATATTCTCAGACTAGGGAGGTCCATGGTTATTGGACTCTCCCCAGCCTAAAAATAGCAGGCCGCAGCCGCCCCAGAAGTGGCGCATCCATTAGATGCGCCAATCCTGGTGCTTCGCCCCAGCTCATCCCGCGCCCTGGTGTGGTGGCAAACGGGGTAATATATGGGGTTAATACCACATGTGTAATGTCACCTGGCATCAAGCCCTGGGGTTGGTGAGGTCAGGCATCTATCAGATACCCGACATCACCAACCCAGTCAGTAATAAAAAAAAATAGACGACAAACACATTTTTATTTGAAAAAACACTCCCCAAAACATTCCCTCTTTAACCAATTTATTAGAAAGAAAAACAAATCCAGGTCTGGTGTAATCCAAGGGGTTGCCATGACGATCCACACTGTCCCAGTTAATGAAGAGCAGGATGTTCCCCATTGGCTGGGAGAGCAATGCAGTGACCTGAGCTAACATCAATGGGTCAGCCCAGGTCACTGCAGGGCATGACAAGTGCTGCTGTCAGCGAGGTACATTACCTGCGCTGATCTCCAGCACACTGACAGCACCTGTCACTGAGTTCAATGACCGCCGCCTTCACAGCCAAGTATCGCGAGAGGCCCGTGACGTCACCGCTAGTCAGTCTCGGGTCGGAAGCGAGAGAAGGTGATGTGACAAGCGGCGGCCATGGAGGACAGTGACAGCGCTGAGGTCGGGATGGCGGGACTTCATCACCGCAGGTAAGCCGAGCGGGACCATGTGTGCAGAGTGCAGTGTGTGTGTGTGTGTGTGTGTGTGTGTGTACACGTACATGCTGCGTGCAGGAGGGGGCGGAGTGAGCTGAGCGGGGAAGTGTGGGCTTCCTGCACGTAACTAGGATAAACATCGGGTTACTAACCAAAGCGCTTTGGTTGGATACCCGATGTTTATCTTGGTTACCAGCTTCTGGCAGGCTGCCAGCGATGGCTCCTGCACACTGTAGTTGTAAAAAGCCCTGCTTTTTGCTGCTAGAACCGTTCTCGAACGTATCTAGAACTATCGAACTTTAGCAAAAAGCTCGAGTTCTAGTTCGATCTAGAACAGCCCCCAAAATCACTCGAACCGCGAACTGGAGAACCTCGAACCGCGCTCAACTCTAGTCATGTTATGGCCAGAGTTGAGAAAGATTTCAAAGAGCGCATCCTGCTCTGGAGCGAACCTGTCCTGCATTACACAAACAGTCCATTGGTTTGCATGGACATTGTAATATTCGATTTACCCTGTGGTGGTGCTGTAGAAAAATTTACTGTCAGGTTTATCCACAAATTACAGCTGATCCCAGGAAGACACTTGTTTGTTATCAAGGAAGTCTCCTAACAAGTAGTGATTGTCAAAACGGGAGAACCCTTTAAGAACAATCTTCTCCAAGGAAAAGTTAATGGAGTTGCCCATTTGGAACATTTGGAGTTAAAAAAATTTAAGTCCCCTGGTAGAGAAAACTGTTAGCAAGTAGAGATAAGCGAACCCGAGGTTTGGTGTTCATACCGAACACAGACTTAAAAAAACCCCAGAGTTCGGGTGCTTTGTGTATGCTAACCACTCATGCGAGCATCGCTGTGCTCGGGTACGCTCGGTTCTCAGCCCAGTGTGAGCCGCTTTCAGTGCTTGATCTGTTCGCACTGAGGGTAACAACAGCGTGATTGGATGTAGAGTGCACAGAACAAAAAAAAAATGGAAAGACCTCGTCCATGGAAGTGATCTGTTGATGGCTGGCTGCATGAGACGGAGACCCGAGCTGCCCAATTAGTGACTACCATTGGGGTTCAGGTCAAGTCCAGATCCCAAATCAAACTTTTCCAAAAGTCTGGCTGCACACGCCAAACCGAACTTCCATGGGTTCGCGCATCTCAATTAGCAAGTTTTGAAATCACATGATATACTGTAAGATTAATAATTTCATTATTTCATACCCTTATCAACAGTAAAAGTGGAGGAGGAAAAATGGATCAATATAAGGACCTGAGTAACTTTGACCATGAACACATTTAGATGGCAGCCAAGTTTTCAGAATATTCCCAGAAAACCAAATTTTATTGGGTGCCTCTGGTATGAAATGGATAGTGTGAGGAGCTATTGGACCAAGGGACGTAGAGTCTTTGGAGGCTTTGTCCGGCACTGAGTGCTGGTTACATCTATATCATTGTTGTTCTCATTGTTGTGTTTTATTAGATATTTTCTTGCTTGTCAGTTTAAAGTACACAGAAGGCCAGGCACAAGATTGGTAATTAGAGTAAAACAATCATTCTATTACTCTCATTAGTGCCTCAAAGGCCCAAATTAAGCCATTGTTCTCCAAGCCACTAAACCCATTATGTGGCTGGTAGACCCAGGAGAAACATGTCATAGATGAGGGGCTTGGCCTCAGGAAAATACCTGCGCCAATGCACAGTTAGCATTGGGGAGTGTTTTCCGGGGTCGGGCTGGAATGCTGGGAGTCGCTTGAAATTCTTAGGACACTAACAAGGAGATGGGGGTAGTTACCGGCTGGGGCTGGAAAACCGTACTAGGGTCATGGTATCTGTCGTCTGGAGGAGTATAGGCTGTGACAGGCAGACCATACCATTGAAAGATACAAATATCCAAAAAACTGACCCGCACATCCAACAAATGTGAACAGGTGCTAGCTGAAAAAACATAGTAACTATAAAATGCATACAGCTGCACTCTGAAAAGCCTAAAATGTATAAGGGAAAATATGGTACTGCATTACTGCAAAAGAGAGATATTTAGTTTATGTATTGACCAATGCATGTAAGCTCGGAAACCAAACGGCAAGGTATATCTCTGTAATCCGGGAACCCAACTTAAATGCCACTATCTAGGTTAAAAACATCCACGTCTGGGCAAAATTCCACTATTTGGACTACAAACCTCCATGTATGGGCAGCTAGGCTCCTGCTATAAAGGTTATGAACACAGCCAGGTCTTAGGGCGGAGTGCTCAATCAGAAAAACTCACTACAAATATCCAAAAAATATTGATGGATAACATGGATGTTTTTAACCTAGATAGTGGTAATTAAGTTAGGTTCCCGGATTACAGAGATTACCTTGCCGTTGGTGTCCGGGCTTACATGCATTGGATAATACATAAACTAAATATCTCTTTTGCAGTATTGCAGTGCCATATTTTCACTTATACATTTTTGGCTTTTCAGTGTGTAGCTATATGCATTTTATTGGAAGATACAAAAGCTGTGGGCTAACCAATAGTTGGGAGACAGTGTGCTTCGCCTGGTATGAGGGCAGTGGAACTACCAATCCCAGTTTGGGATCTCTTGGACTGGGGGCATCCCAGTTTGGTCCTTTACCTGGAGTTGCTGTAAGGCCTCTTTCACATGTCCGTGTTTCCGGTATGTGTGATGTCCATTTTCACCCGTAATAGAGGCACGGACACATGTAGACCCATTAAAATCAATATGTCTCCACACATGCCCGTGTTTTCACATGGACGTGTGTCTGTGTGGAGCACACACTTGTCCATGTGTACTCCATATGGTGACAAGTCAGTTTTTGTCCAGCAGCATGGATGTCACATAGACCGCACACTGATGTGATCCATGTGACATCAGTGTGACACGTACCGGAGAAAACAAGTGTCTTTGAAATAAAATGTTTTTCAATACTCACCTGTCTACAGCACTGATGACTTCGGCGCTGCTGTCACTTGCTTCCGACTCTGTTCATTATGCTCATGAATATTCACTGCACCTAGAAGCTGCAGCAGCGCCGGAGACAGCAGCGCCAGGAACACGTTAGTATACCAGTACATGCTCTCCGTGTGCTATGCGAATGTCACATGCATAGCACACTGACAGCCCACACTGAACACACACGGACATACGCGCACACATACTCACCTACACCACAGACCATGCAAAATGCGTGTGTTTTGCACAGACGTGTGAAAAAGGCCTAAGACCGTGAATGGTGAATTGGTCTCAATAAAAATAAATTAATTGTTAACCTGCCAAGGTGAGTAATATAACTCACAACCTCTGATCCTCACCTACTAAGAGTGGTCCAATGATAGACAACTGGTAAAGTGGTAACAGGGTAATGGGCGTCCATGGTTCTTTGATGCACTCTGGTCCAATCCAAAAAAATACCTACTGTAGCAAAATTGCTCAAAACGTTGACTAGTCCAATGTAGTCCTTGCCTCAATGGCTCAGATCTCTTTTTTATAGCATCAGTGGAACATTCATAATATTAGGTTTATCTGCTAATATTTTGGCTGAATTTTCTATACTTCAGTATTATGGATTTAAAAGAACAAAAACAAAAGTAACTCAAGGAAGAAATGACGACAAAAATAACCAGGATAATGGACACCAGAAGTTATCATTTACTCGGCAAGGTTAATCTGATTAGAAATATTAAATGTAATTGTCCTTGAAAAGCCAATTAGAGGATCTGTGCATCCTGCATCCTAGAGCGAGAGGTCATATTAATAATCATATGGATCCTGCCCTAATAAATCCACTGTCACAACAAAAAGCCTAATTAAAAATCATGAACATATTATGTTGTGTGTAATCGCATCATATCTGGAGCTCACTCTTGGAATTAAATTCCTTCCCCCAAAACAATATCACTTTTTTAATATCAGGAGAAAGTCCCTTATTAATATAATCAAGGTCTATACAATCTGCCTGGATCACGACTCACTTAAAGGGAACCTGTCAGGTGCAATATGCACTCAGAACCTCGAGCAGTTCTGGGTACATATTGCTAATCCCTGCCTAAGTGTCCCTGTATACACTAGCATAGATAAAGAGATCTATAGAAAAAGTATTCTAAAGATCCTTTATGATATGCTAATGTGGCCAGGGACTAGTCGCAAGGGCATTATTTCCCCCAACTAGTCTGCTTTCTTAGCATGTTAGCACACCCACAGGGTCGTCCTAACATACTATTCAATAGCCATTGCCCAGCGTCATCATTGGCAGTGACACGCATACGTGTGTCTGTTGTCAGCGCTTCAGATGTCGTGTTTAGGGTCAGTGCGTGTAATCAGAAGTCCCGGCACTTCCGGTCATGCACACTAGACCTGTCTGAAGCCAGGACGGGTAACCCGGCTTCATAGTGTGCATGACCGGAAGTGTTGGGAACTTCTGATCGTGCGCACTGACCCTAAACCCAGCGTTTGAAGTGGTGACAACGGACGCAGGTACGCAACCATCGCTCCATTCAAAAGGGGCAGTTCAGATCCCATTCCAGTTACGGGAGCTCCAGTTGACCCATTACTTTTTACAAGCTATCTATAAGTGACAAGTTTTGCTAAGTTGTGAAAATCCCTACAAAGAATCAAAGACACAAGCAAAGGCCCTTAAGCAACATCAGTAGCTATGTCCCCAAACGCTTTGGCAGCTGTAAAGTACCAGGGCCTGACAGCTAATGCTCCTTCTCCACGCCATTGGACACAAGACCAAAAATTGCATCATGCTTGATAGTTCCAGGGATTTGATTTCTTGTCAACTCTGGTGGTCTATGGACAACGAATAAAAGCATACATAGAAATCATGAGGCCCCATATCAGAACTTGTAATTGCCGCCCCTGTTGCGCCCCTGAGGCTTCAGTCGCCACAGAGTATTGCACCTAATTTTAGGTGGAATGCTATACCCGGATCCTGAGGAGGTCTGTACCGGTTTCACCACTTACACTCAAATACATACATATGGATTAGGGTAGGGTCTTAAGGTTGCTTTCAAACATGGGGGCACACCCACTAGTGACAGGAACCTAGGGAGGGGCGACCACTTAGAAGGAGTTAGGAGCCAACACAACAGTTAAAGAGTTCTCCAGCAGGAAAGGAGGAGAGCAGATGTCGCGGGCGGGGGACAGACGACAACAGGGGGCCACTTGAGGCACTCGGATCCGGGCGGTTGCTGTGGCTCGAGTGGCAGCCATATCCGGGGCTCGCGCAGCCGTCCATCGCCCAAAAGTGAAAAGGGGTTATTTACAGGGGATAGAGTCTTTGTCAGTGACGCCACGCGTGGGTTGCAGTGATGGATGGTGACACTGCCGCTGCCTAGATATGGGGTGCCTGGGGCTGATGGAGCAGGGCAGCAAGGTGGGATCCCCTCCACGGGTAGGGGAGGTGTAGTCCCGAGGCCAAGGGTATTGTGAGGGGTTGAAGGGAGCAGTCTTTAGGAGGCAGGAAACAGGGAATTCACAGTTGGTAGTCGTGGTGCTGGATGAGCTGGTGGTGATTTGGAAGGTCAGTAAACACACAGAGTCCGTATTGTAAACCAAGGCCAGATGCCGGTTGCCTCTGGAGGGGTGTGCTCGGGTCCCGCACACCGGTAACAGGACAGGGGCCCTTCCTCCTGCACTTTTGTGTTGTTTCTTTGTGTGATGACTAGTCAGCATGAAACGGGGAAAGTCCTCTCCCTGTGTCCTTGCTGTGGGAGCTGTGGCCCGCGAGAACTAACCCTTGGGATCTCTGTAGGCACTTGCAGATGCCCTATCCCCCACGTTGGGCTGCCGTCTCGCTCTATCCGGGCTGCTAATGGGACAGGATCTGGAATGTTGTCCCCTGCTGGTGAATTAGGAAGGTGCTTGAAGCTGTCCTTGCTTTGGGGTCCAGGTACCCCGACTGTGCATGGCCTCCAGACCGGATTCCCGTTGTCGGCACCGGCGGGCTACAACCCTGCCCCAGTCCACTTAAGGTCTCCCGCGACCGGATCTCCGTCGCCTGTGGCCCTGCTCTGCTGTCTGCCACCTAGTCAGCTTAGGTTGTCCAGGAGCTCCAACCCCCGACCACACTACACTCCTCTCACTTCCTCTGTCAGCACTCAACTGTCTTGTTCCCTCCCCTGACACCACAGAACCCATAGATGGGCGTCACCATCTGCCTGGCCCCACCCACTGGTGTGTCCCTATTTTCCTGGGGGGGGTGACTAGGCTTTTGTGGCTGGTGTTGTCCCTGTGTGTGAGATGTTGGTGGAATTCCAAAGAGAAGGTGATTCCTGCACCCTGGAGGGGTACAGTCATCGGTGACACCCTGATTTTGTCAGGGCGTCACACAGACGTGCCTCACTGGTGCTCCGGTGAGTCAGAGGAGTTCACGCGGTTGCCGAAGGGAGAGTGAAACTGCTCCCCTCGGAATCGGTGCCATGCAGGGAGCAGGACCCTAGGGAAGATCACACTTCAAGTTGGTTTTTCAGAATCTGCCGGGACAGGAAGGTTTCAAGCTTCCCTAACCACAAAGAGCCCAAAAGCACAGTACCAAGATAGGATCCGGGGCATTGGACAGCACCAGGCTCCATTGCGGACCTGCGGTACCTGCAGATAGGGACAATAGTACAACTCGATACGGAATGGGGTCCCCAAGTAGTTTTAAGCCACGGGGATCCAACACACAAGGCGCAAGGAGGAAGGGACTCACCAAGCTCCTCACCGGACTGACCTCTGAAAGGATTCAGGTTTGACGGAGCCGCAGCAACTGGTTTGGACTCTTATTTACCGGCGCCGCCATCCTGCGCTTCAGCACCCAAATGCCATCACTACTTTCCTCATCATCCTCCCCGAGGTGTGCTCCACCTGTGGGGAGCAATACCATCTGTGGCTGCTACTACCATCCGCCCCGGAGGACAGCGACAGCAGTGGCGGCTGAACCCGTGGACGCATACCACAGGTGGCATTACGACAATCATCCTACTACTTCTCCCATCATTTACCCTCCTTATTGGTATACACCTTGGGGCACGAAGCTGGGCAGACAACCGCAACACCCCGGATCATCATGCCAGCCCAGTGACGAGTAATTCAGGTACGAGATAGTGTGTGCTTGATACCCCCTGCCCCCTGGGTGCTACACCCATCCATAAAGAAAAAAATAATAATTAATTTTTGACTGCATCACTGAAGAACATATCTCACAACTTTTCAGCCATCACAAAGTAATCTTCCTTCTACTGAAGCCCCTAGAATCTTATTCATTTCACCCATAAAGTATGATGCCAGCAAAAGTGCCCCACAACAAACACTGCACAATACTCCACAGTGAATTCCTCCACATTATCCTTCACACACACGGTATGTTTACCCTACTGTCCCCCCAACCCTCAACTACCCCAGCAAAGTATGGTGACCATAACACAGTATGACCTCCACACAACCCTCCATGCAGTATTATTTGAAAATACAGTTTAATGATCCCCACACCTTTTTGCACTGTATAATGGCTGCCATACAGCCCTCTACAGAGTATGATGGACCCCACACAAACCTCAACAATGTATAATGGCTTGCATAAAGTATAAGGGTCCTCAAATAGCCCTCCATAATGTATAAAGCATTCCTTATAGCCCTCCAAAGGATATATAAAATAATGGACACCCCATAGTCCTCCTTATAGCATAATGCACCTGTGGCGCAACTGCGGCTTCAGTTGCCACAGAGTACGGCACCTCACTTTGGTGCAGTATTCATCTCGGGTAAGGAGGGAGATAATCACCGGTGTTTCCACAATTACACCTTACATACAGTTTAGGTGCCTTCTCACTGGGAACTGGACTGGGTAGGCTGGGGGTGGCCATCACAAAGCATGGGACTTTCCCGGTCACTAGGACAACCACCTGGGGGGCGGGCACCACTTTGGGTAGAAGTAGAATCAACCTGGACACAATCTTCGGGACTACAGTTCTGGCGACACGACACGACTTTCTTCTTTCTTTTCTTCACGGTACCCGAGGCTTGTAGCGAGAGGCTCAGCCCAGGTTCCTCATTTCTGAAGGGGCATCCCTTAGGAAAGGACTCTTTCAAACACTGGTGGCTACCTCTAACTTACCCAGGATTGGCTGGAGCCCATCACGGCGGAGACCGACACCTCCCAGGCAACCCACGAACAGTGAGTAAACACCTGAAAGTGCGACTACTGTGTCCGCGCCTTCATTGCCGACACCGTCGCACCACGCTTCGGCGACAATGGCCACTATACCTCCATCATCCTCCCTGGGGCCTAGCTTCACCTGCAGGAAGCTGAACTATCCTAGTTGTGACATCACCCGCTCCAGAGGACAGCGACTGCAGCGGCAGCTAATTCCATAGGTGGTGTAGGTGGCGTCACGAGACAACTACTTCCCCCATCTCATCCCATCCAGCATCCATCCATCTCTCCCTTTTATTGTACACCTCGGGGACATGAAGTCGGGCAGGGCCACCCGTGACATCCCAGACCCGACATCACCGGCCCGGCGACGAGTACATTTAATCCCTGCCCCGTGGGTGCTACAACTTGGCATCACAAACAGGATTTCCTGCCTGCAACAATGGGTACTGTGCACCTTGAGGAACTGTGTATTTGTGGACTGTGCCAAAATGTATTTTTTTGAAAAGGACAGTCGCCATTGACCATTCCACACAGGAAAAGAAGGAGTGTGCCATCGCGGGCGGGACCCAAAAGAGCGCGAAAGTGTGAGTGGAACCCAGGAAGAGTGCGAAGGAGAGCCCTGCTGCCGGAAACCAGCAAGAAACCCTGTGCCTGCAAGGATATGTCCAGGGAGGAAGGAGACCAAACCATCCCTGTTTCCGGAGCTACAGCATTAACCCCAGTTCTGGTGCTACCGTTCACCATGCTGTACATCCCAGGAGCAACATGGCTACCCCAGTATTCCGGGGAGGCATATACCCTGGCTGCCTTCAAGGAGAGACTATACAGCTTATTCCGGGTGTACCCTATGACAGAGGACCAGAAAGCCAGTGTCTTTATTGGCCAATTGACCAGGGCAGCTCAGCGAGAAGTCAAGTCCTGGCCGGAGACCGATAAAAGAGTGGCAAAGGACATTTTGACTAAACTCAATGAAACTTTCGATACCTGTACAGGAACTGAGATAAAGATGCGCTTTTATGGATGCAAGCAAAAGGTGCAAGACAGTATATGGGACTATGCTTTAAATCTACAAGAGGCAATGAGAGCTATTCGGCAGGTGGAACTGGAGGGGGTGATAGGTGAGAACTGCCTGCTGACCAATCAGTTCATCAAGGGGCTTCTGTCCGATGCCCACCGAACCCAGCTGTGCATTGTGTCCATGCAAAACCCTAACCTCAGCTTTGCGAAATTTAAAGACCGGGCCATCTGGGCGTTGCATGAGCCGGATCACTGCAGCGTTATGCTTCAACAACTGGGGTTGGTGCCAGCTACACCAGTGCTGGTGGGAGACAAGGAACAAACCGTGGGTGAGGACTCAATCAATGACCTGTGGCTCCAGATCCTGAAATTGATCAAAGGTAGGACTATCCTGACCAAGACGGTGTAATCCAAGCCAGGGACTCAGCAACCTGCAACCATTGAACTAGCTTCCAGTGCTGATGACCTTCACTGGTGGCGATGCGGGAGAAAACCGCTACCACAAGTCCCCGACCGGTACGACGCTGATGGGCAGCCGATCTGCCGACGCTGTGAAAAGGTTGGACCTTATGTTCGAGGCTATCCCTTGAGTGCCTAGGGCCAGGGAGCTGAGACCAGCCCTTCGGCACCACCAGCAGGCAATAAAGAGTACATTTTTCATATGCCAATGTTGATGTTTTGTTGTATTGATCACAGTGATGACCGGTAACTGTTAAATGGTTGAAACTGTTGATTGATAATGCCTCTCATAAAGGGAAGATTGTTAGCTTGCTTAATGCATAACAAAAATGCGGTATACCATTGTCATTTTATTGCAGCCCAGGGTTGCTGCAATTTGCTGTGGGGGAGTGTGGAGCCCTTGTGGGTTCAGTCGTCACAGTGTACTGCACCTCACTTAAGGTGCAGTATTCATCTTGGGTAAGGAGGGGGTTAATCACCAGTGTTTTCCACAATTCCACCTTACATACAGCTTAGGTGCCCTCTCACTGGGGACTGGGCTAGGGTAGGCTGGGGATGGCCATCACGAAGCATGAGAATTTCCCGGTCACTAGGACAACCACCTGAGTGCGGACACTACTTTGGGTAGAAGTAGAAGCAACCTATTAACAATCTTCAGACAAGTCGGGACTACAACACCACTTTCTTCTCTCTTTTCTTCACGGTACCCGAGGCTTGGAGATGGGGGCTCAACCCGGGTTCCTCACTTCTGAAGGGGCATCCCTTAGGAAAGGACTCTTTCAAACACTGGTGGCTACCTCTTACTTACCCAGGATTGGCTGGAGCCCATCACGGTGGAGACAGCCACCTCATGGGCAACCCACGGACAGAGAGTAAAGACCTGGAACTGCGACTCCTGTGTCCGCCCCTTCATTGCCGGCGCCGGCGCCCCACGCTTCTGCGCCAACGGCCACTACTACCTCCATCATCCTCCATGGGGCCTAGCTTCACCTGCGGAAAGGTGAACTATCCTAACTGCAACATCACCCACCCCAGAGGACAGCGACTGCAGCGGCAGCTAATACCTAGCCGCATACTGTAGGTGGCATCACAAGACAACTACTACCCCCATCATCCCATCCACCATCCATCCCTTTTATTGTACACCTCAGGGCCACGAAGCCGGGCAGGGCCACCAATGACATCCCAGACCCGACATCACCGGCCTGGCAACGAGTACATTTAGCCCCTGCCCCATGTTTGCTACACACCCCATAGTCCTCCATATAAAACAATAAACGCCCCATAGTTCTCCATATAGTATAACACACCTCATAGTCCTCCATATAAAATATTGCCCCCCATAGTCCTCCATATATTATAATACACCCTTGTTAGTGCTCCAAATAGAGTAATAGAAACTCCATAGACTTCCATATAGTATAATGCACCCCATAGTCCTCCATATAAACTAATGCACACACCATAGTTCTCCATGCAGAATAATGCACACCCCATAGCCGTCCATATAAAATAATGCCCCCCGTAGTTCTGCACATCTTATAATGCACCCCCTTAGTCGTCCAAATAGAGTAATTCAAACCCCATATTCCTCCATATAGTATAATGCACCCCCTAGTCGTCCATATATTATAATGCACCCCCATAGTCCTCCATATAAAATAATGTACCCCCATAGTCCTCCATATAAAATAATGCAGACTTCATAGTCCTCCATATAAAATAATGTACCCCCATAGTCCTCCATATAAATTAATGCAGACTTCATAGTCCTCCATATAAAATAATGTACCCCCATAGTCCCCCATATAAAATAATGCAGACTTCATAGTCCTCTATATAGTATAATGCACCCCCATAGTCCTCCATATAGTATAATGCACCCCCATAGACCTCCATATAAAATAATGAAGACTTTACAGTCCTCCATATAAAATAATGCACCTTCCATAGTCTTCCATATAAAATAACGTACCCCCATAGTTCTCCATATAAAAAAATACAGACTTCAGAGGACTCCATATAAAATAATGTGCACCCACAGTTATCTGTATAGTATTATTTCACCAGTGCACTCATTGATTAAAAATAAATACGCACCTCCTGTCTTTGCGCCGCTGCTCTGGTCTCCTCAGTGTATGTTCTGCAGCACTGCTCATTGTAGTACAGCGGGCGCACTGTTGTGATGTCATCGTGCTCGCTGCACTGAGATGTCAGACGCTGAGGGAGAACGATGGAGCCTCAGCATAGCGCTCCCTCTTTCATAACTGCTTGCAACGATGCTGAAACAGTAAAATGGGGAGGCGCTGCACTCGGCCCCCTCAACTCAAAGGCCCGATAGTTGCTGCTTGGTCTACAATTGGTCACCACTGAGAATGAAGGTGAATGGCAACTGGCACAGGCTGCAATGGGGGATTGTCTTTGATGCAGGCAATATTAGGCATCTATTAGTGGTGCAATTCAAAGAAAAGTCTGTCTGTCCTGGCAGAGGCATAGTTTGATGATTTTATGCCCCAATGCAACATTTGTAACAGGGCCCCCACCTACCATGTGCCCTTATGTTGCAGAGGGACCTGTGGGCACCTTCTGGCCCCAGGACCGAGGTTCCGCTACTTTCTCTTCACCCATTACGGGCAAAAAAGAAATTAATTTCTGTCTTTATTAGTTTTTTTTCTCAAGACATGAAAATGTATTTAGTTTATGTAATAAATGACAATTAAGGTTTTAAAGCGGTAAACACATTCCAATTATTAAATCATTCCTTGAGCACTGAACCCCGGCCACATCCTAATATGCCGACTCCCATCGAGTCCCCAGTGTTTGCTTAGAGTAAATTGTTTTCTAATTGTCTTTGGCGTGCTTCTACGTGCGCCGACTGCACAGTGTAACCTATATGAGAAGTTACTTGTACTTTGCTAATGGCAAGGGTGTAATTACATTGTCAGAAGTGCCAGGAAGTGGTAAGAAACTTATTATCGCAGGAATGCTCATTATCCTCTATCTGCCTCATGGCAAAAACTTGCCTGATTTCTTTCACCTTGGCTGCAAATCCCATCGCACAGCGGAATTACAATTTATTCCATCGAACGGATTTGGGGAAACGGATCAGTGATGTTCCGCTGGTCCAATTTGGCTCCATGTCCTTTAATTTGCTTGACATATGTAACATTTTCTTTCAAATGTCTTAAGACGTTTTCCCATTTAGCGTAAATGTTGCGGGGTTTTTCGTCTGCTTTCATTTTGCACAAAAACTCTGTTGATCTGTGCATTTTTTTTTCCTAGACGCTTTTGTTGGGAGCCTGAAAAAGTATACAAATGCAGTTGCGTTGTTACTAAACAAAAATCATTTTGTATTATGGAATCAAAAATGGATTAAAAATGCAACAAAAATCTGAAAAATTGTATTTTGGCGCAGAAAACATGCAGTTAAAAGCAACAGAATAAAGCAGCATTCACGCTTCATGTGAACACAGCCTACCAAAATTCAATATTTGCAGATGAGCTCAAATTCGACCCGACTGTTTGATTCAATCCTAATAGATGAGGTCCAAATAAAAATTGCTCCAATTGCTTTTAAGATGTGGTTAAAATTAAAAATAAAATAGAAAACACTTTAAATTCACCTTTCCTCATTTGGGGTGTCACATCGTGACGTTCTTCTTGTAATGATTCAGGCCTGTATTGGCTGCTGTGGCTTGATTTTTTTCACCCTACTCCGCCCTGGTCATGTCAGGTGTTAACTCCTCCCTGCCTCGATCCGGTTCCCAGGATGCTATATCATGGTGTTGCACCTCCAGTTCAGTGCCAGTTATAGTTTATGCTGTGTAGCGTGTGTTACTGGCTCTGGTGAGTTACCCGATCTGTACTATCGAAAACTCCATTCTAATCGTATCCTCCTCCATTTGCCTGTCCCCGTTCCCGACTCGATCGTCCTGACCCGCTTATCCTACCCTTGCTTGTGACTTGGACTTCCGGTGCTTGAGTCTCATGCTTCTTCCCGACTTCGGTTCCGTCTCTCCCTCCAGCATTTATGTAACCTCCCGGCTTCTGACCCTTTCCTGCACTTGACACGGAGTTTGATCGCTCCCTGTACACTGACGAGACTTCCTGCTGCTGACCTGGCTGACTAATGACTTTGAATTGCCATCTAGTGGTGTCTCTCCTCATTGCACCCTGAAGCTACGCCACTCGGTACCTCATACCTTCAGGTCAGCATGACACATCTATTCTTCCTCCATTCTTGCACATGATGTCAATCTGTGATTGGCTTCACATGGTCATGTTGAATGTGTGATGCAGGTCACGTTGAGCGTTGCCCCTCTACATGACAGGGTGAAGCCAAACACAGGGCAAAGATTTATTTCACATGCCAGAATAGAAAAAGAACAAAAGTACAGAAGACCGGCACCGATGACTATTGAGCTTTAAGGAAAGGTGAGACTATTTTGTTTTCTCTTTCCCAAGCCAAAAGAATTTCAGCTAATCAGAACCCAAAAAGTTCATATTCGACAGAACCAAAATTTGTTGAGAGAAATCAGTCTTGTTTGGAAACAATTAATCTCTTCTCCAGTGTAAGGACCACAGCAAAAATTAATTGAAGAACATGGCAACAAGTGTTCACTTTCCCTGCAGCACCCCCACAGGAAAAGGGAAGGATTACACCATTCTTATAGAAAAAAAGCTATCCATGTGATGCACAAACCAGCTTGACATGCATCATCGCACTAATCTCTAAAGAAGACACCTGGTGCACAAACAGGGGGAAATGAACAAATAACTTATGTACCGCCCCCGTGTCAGCGGCCGAGCCGCACGGATCCGGAATCGCGGTGGCTCGAGGGATCTCCGGACCTGGGGAGGGGTCGCGCAGACACTCAAATTTAAAAAGGGGGGATATGTACAGAGGAGTTAGAAGTTCGTGACGCCACCCACGGTGTGTGGTAAGATGGAGTACCACCGCTGCTGTTGGGAGCGCCCGGTGGCGGTGGTATGGCAGCAAGGTGTTTAACCCCTCCGTGGGTAGGGGATTTACCCCGGGGCCCCGGTGATGACAGTGGAGGGGTGCCATTGGAGAGGAAAGGGTTTTCTGCGAACTCACTCAGTCCAAGAATACTGACACCGACAACTTGTAAACCAGAATTCTGAGCACCGCTGCAGCAGGGAGGGAGAACGCGTGGATCCGTGCCCCTTGGTGTTGCTTGTTAGCCTGTGACCTTTTCCGTGGCACTTTCTTCACTATTTTGACCCTGTAGTGTGGAACTAGTCAGGTCCCGCTCACTCGTATGGCTAACTTGGGATTTTCTGGACTATGTTTGGGAAAGTCCTATCCCATCGTTGCGCTAGTATCTCAATTTTGGAGTGGGTGGAGGATGAATCTTGAAGACTTCACCCTCGTAAGGTAAATTACCAGGATGCCTGAAGCTACTTCCCGGCCTAGGGTCCACGTACCCCGTCGCGCCCTGGCCCCTACTCGGAGATGGCTCAAGGCCGCCGGCTGCCCTCCTCGGCAGATCCGTGCCCTTGACATGATCCCCTGCGACCGGGGTTCCAGCTCCTACCAGGCCCAGACCAATGTCTCCCACCTAGTATTTCTAGGGAGCCCTGCTCCTGACTTCCTCTCTCCTGCTCCTCACACTTTACACTCTCCCCTACCAACCCCCCAAGTGGGTGGCCCTATTCCCTTCAGGCCCCCCAATGGTGTGTCTGGTGGTTGTGGTGCAGAGTGTTCCTAGGGTTTTGACTGGCTCTGCTCTTAGCAACACCGAAGGATAGGGATCCGCAACCAAGGAGGATTTGGATACTGTGCAGAAGGGCAGATAGCACAATACCCCGTGACGACCTGATAGTCCAGGGCGTCACACTTATTCCCAAGAAGACTCAGGGAGAGGAACAGTAACAAACAACAATGTTTGTTTGGATGAATACAAGCCAACTGCTTGCATCTGTATAGGAATAAAATTATTATCAGCAAATACCCAGTGGAAATATGGGTATTTAAAAACACGATGGAAGCGCTGATGATTAACAGATGAAAGATGAGGATATCTGCAGGGTCCTAAAAGGAAAGGCATAAACCCAAAGTAGAGAAGATACATAGCATACCATTTATAACACAGCAGGAAGAATAGAATGTCAGTCTGTATAGCCAAATGCTGCGACTTTCTATAGCCAGACACCACAGGACTGTCTGTCAACCCGGACATACCCTTGATAGTTATCCAAAGTGATTTATTATTCTTGTGAACGGTCAGAGAACAGTGAACGGTCCCCTTTAAGTTGAGATCCTCATAGAAAACCAGTCATTGCTATGGGGTGAAGAATACATGCCAACTTCAGGCTTCAAAAAGCTGCCAGTCATGCCATCCTGTTCATGCATGTTCTCAATCGAGAAATTTCACCTGGTATTTACTTTGTAACTAATAAATGTTCACCTAAGGAACATAAGTCATAGCCAAACTCAGGATCCTGTATCCTCTCTCCTTTCATCTGCAGCTACATAAATATAATGCCAGGGATGGGAGAGAAGGCACACAATGCCAATACTTGTATGTTCACATTCCTCCCTGCTTGTGTCATTATTCGGTATGACAAGATTACTCTACATCCGCACATTTTGGTAAATGTGATATCTGCGAAAAGCTTCTAGACACATTAAATATTGAAAAATCCATTATCATGAGATATATGTGCCCCTTCCCCAGGTACTACATTACCTACTAATTTCCATGAGGTCACGCTTCCTTTAAAGGCAAAACCTTTTTTTAAAAGCATAACTCCTCCTCTTCTCATAACAGTAAAATATTAGCTCCCTGCTACTGTAGGTTCACCAGTCAAATCGTCTTTTCTCAGTTTTTTTGGATTATATATATATATATATATATATAATATATATATATATATATATATACTGTATATATATGTACCGCTCCTGCAGCAGTCGGACTGCTCGAATCCGGGGTTGCTGTGGCTCGAGGGTCTCCAGACCCAGGGGCTTACGGCCACTCGAAAATAAAAAGGGGGACTATTTACAGTGGGATTAGTGTTCGTAACGCCACCCGTGGTTCGCGGTAAGGGGAGTACCGCTGCTGCCAATGGGAGTGACCGGGGGAGATGGAGTGGGGCAGCCAGATGATTTTCCCTCCACGGGTAGGGTGGAGACATAGGGGAGCGTGGTGCAGGCCAGGCAGGCAGACTCAGGGGCGAGCAGTGTACTCACTCAGGCCGTGTGGATGTTGGTGCGACCATTAAGCAGACTCTGACACAGGAGTAAACCAAGTCTCTGGGTGCCGTTGCCACTCAGGGGAGCTCGTCCGGAAATCCGTTCCCGTTTGTATTGCTGATGGTTCTGGACCTGCCTCTGCACTGTGTTTAGATGTTTCTGAGTGACCCCTTGGCCTGAAGCTTTCAGAGTCCCGCTCCATACGATTAAATAGAGGAGCTGTGCTCTCGATGGCTGACACTTGGGATTTCAGTGGGTTGCATAAACTGGAAAGCCCTGCCCCCCTCGTTGTGTTGGTGCCTTTGATCTCTGAGGTCTTGGGAAAAGTTCATAAAAAAACTATCCTCCACAGGTTAATTATCACGTTGCGTGAAGCTACTCCCTGAACTAGGCTCCAGTACCCCGCCGTGCTCGGTACCAGTCCAGTTACTAGATTTTCCGGTGTCGACCGTTCTCCAAAACTAAATCTGGGCACCTTTCTCCAATACCCTGCGACCGTGTCTCTGACTCGTCCGGTCCCAGAGCACCAATCAAATATAATAATCAATAATAATCAAAGTATCCCAGGGAGCTACAACTCCCTCCAGCTCCTCACTCACTGAGGGCTACTTCCGAACTGACTATCTCTCTCCCACCAGTCTGCCTGCTAGACTGCCTGCTAGACCACCCACTGGTGTGCCTGACAGGGTGTGGTGTGAGGTGTGATTAGGATTTGAATGCTGATGGAAGCAATACCAAAGATTAGGATCCCAGAACCATGGAGGGTGAGTTCTGCACCATAAGAGAAAGGAGTGCAGTTCCCTGACACCCTGATTAGGCCAGGGGCTTCATATATATATATATATATATATATATATATATATATATATATATATATATATATATATATATATATATATATAAAATATATATATATATATATATATATATGTATATATATATATAGCTCAAAAAATAACACTAAAATACCATTTCGCTGTTTGTGCTCCCTTTATTTTTTATATATATATGTATATATATATATATATATACATATATATATATATATATAACATTAGGCATTGCAGTAATCTAAAAGATGCCATTACTCCCATTTATGGGATTACAGAACTAAGACATTACTATTTTGTTTGAAAGGGGTTGTCTTTAGAAAAATCATTTGGCTTCTCAAGCACTCGGACAGTTCTCTTCTCTTTCTGTACTAAGACACAATGCAAAGATTGAGTCAACTTCTCCCTTTTTATCTGGTTTCAGGTGTGATTTCCATATTGCCCACTTGTTCCTTGCCACAGGTGAGTTTGAATGAATATCACATGCTTGAAAGGCGCCAACAATTTTGTCCAGATCGTTTTTGGAGCTTTATGGGAAATTATGTCTAATTTGGCTTTTTTTTCTCCGTTATTTTTTTGTGTGTTGTTCCAATATGCACAAAAGGAATAAATATGTGTATAACAAAACATGTGAAATTGCAATAATTTTCAGGGAGAAATAGTTCATTTTCTGGAACAATTTCAAGGGTGCCAACTAGTGTTGAGCGAGTAGTTAACTATTCGTACTCACTATGCTGTTAGCGAGTACTGTCTGCTACTCACATATTCGTTACGAGTAGTAGGCGCAATGTAAGTCAATGGGAAATACTCGTTAAGGAGCGAGTAACCCGAAAGTCGTACTTTTCATGTGAGTAGCAAATAGTATGGCTTTCGGGCTACTCACTACTTAGCGAGTATTTTCCATTGACCTATGTGACGCCCTGGACTAGCCAGGTAGTCACAGATAGCGCCCTGCACAACACCAGTCCCACACAAGGTAACACCAGCCAAACCATAAACCCTAGTCACCTCCCGCAGAGCTTGATGGGGACACCAGGGGGCGGAGCCAGGCAGTTGGCCACGCCCACCGAGGAGTTCAGAGCGTCTGAGGCAGGAAAACACAGTCAGATCAGGATCAGTTTGAGAGTGCAGTGGAGGAGGTTAGGCCTGTAGTACAGGCCTGTGACTGACAGGTGCTGGGGTCGGAGCCCTGGTACCTTGGCTAGGAAGCAGACGGTGGTCTAGCCTGCAGGAGCCGGAAAGACGGCTCGGTGGAACCGTGGTGGACCGGGACAGGGTAGTGGCCCGCCGGTACCGACCCAGGGAACCGACTCGGAAACCGGAGCACACAGGGGGGTACTCAGACCCTGAAACAAGGTCCAGAAGCCACTGGACTGAGTTAATTGACTGATTACGGTCTGGACTTTAGGTCCTTTCCCACCCAAGTCCCGACTGAAGACAACAGTCAAACAAGGGGGGTAGAAAGCCACCGCACAGACAGAGAGATCCCACGGGCCAGCGTCTGCGGGCAAACGGGCTCCACCGACATATACAAAGCCGGGGAGCGGACTCCCGTTGCTAAAGCGCAGGCAGTCTACACATACACTACATGGTGCAGGAGAAAGGCCAAGACCACTGAACCGGGTGGGGGACCAGACGCAGCCAGCTGTGGGCACCGACCACCATCAACTTTGTTTACCAGAGACTTGCGCGTGTCAATAACAGTGAGTAAAACAGTGCCATCCGGCCGCGCACAGCCCTGCACCGCCCAGCTACTCTCCCCGACGGGTCCCGGGGCCATCATCCCTGCCCACGGAGGGGTTAACATCTTGAGGCATCACCATCTCCCCCGGGTGCCCCGTTACTGCAGCGGTGGTGTCTACACCTTCACCACATCCCGTGGGTGGCGTCACAAACTCAAACACGGCTCCGGCCGTACACCTACCTACCACCCCCCTAAGTAGCGCCAGCACCCTTTCAGAGCGAAGTGACCCTGGGTCCGGAGGCACTCGAGCCACCCACCAATGAGCCCGGATCCGAGTGGCTCGGCGGCAGCCGAGCGCAGGGCAGTACACATCGACTCTCCTGGCGTCACGAACAGGATACTTACCTATCCACTTACCTAGTGAAGTGCGCCTTGAAGTGAAGTCAGCGGTGATCCGTTACGAAATTTCCAGAATCCGCCATCTTGCCGCAATCTTTTGGCGCGAAGATTCCCGCCAGAGTCTTCTTCCCCACAGAGAGGGCGCGAAAAGCCGAAGACCCACTCCCTGGGAACACGGCCGTAAAGCAAAGCGCGCTGTCGGAAAGTGAAACTGATCGGCCGGAGAAGGGAGTGCCGCGAAAAGACCAAGGGGGAGCAGATGGAGGATGTCTGCTCCCAAGCCTGATGCCGGCTCTGCGCTGACCGCTGGAGCGGTGGCGCCCTCAGAGAATGCCACTGGCGAGGAGGAGGTTACAGCTTCCACTCCGGTCGCAGGAGTGGCGGGTCCAGAGGCTCCGGTGGTGACTCCCCGTGCGACAGCTGGCAGTGAACCGCCTGCCGCAGGAAGGATGTCGGCCCCGGCAGTCCGCCCGGCCGCGACGGGAACGGCGCCCACCTCAGAAGACCTCCCGACAGCCAGCTCGGAGCCAGAGGGGGCGACCGACGAGGAGGCTGCGGCTCCCGCCCTGGATGCTGGAGCTGAGGCGGCATGGGATCGGTTGCCGCCGGGAACGGCGACGTGGTTGGAGAGAAAGCTGGCGCAGTTCTGTATCCAGGTACGGGTCGAGTCGATGTAGCAGGCCTTGGGCTGGAAGCGGGAGATGCAAAAGATGGTGGCTGTGGTGTGGGCAAACGAGAGGCCCGCCTCCTGGAAAGCACCCTGGTAGGATAAGGCCGTGCAAACCCTTCCAGACCCGCCGCCCGTCAGGAGACCAGGCCTGCTAATGTTGAAACCGGCGAACCCCAGAAGTTCCAGCTCCCGGAAGAAACGGCGCCACCTGTGGGGCTGCCCCAGATTTCCGTGCAAGTCTTGGGTGTAAGGAGGGCATACATGGGTGCTCAGCTGCAAGTCCGTCCCTCTCCACCACCCCCTGACCATGAAGATGAAGAGGAGTGTTAAAAGGTAGCGGTTCCCGGTTACCATACTGCCCGTCCTTGTTGGGACTTTGTTGATGTTCCCGCTGTTTATCCCATTTATATGAACAAGGCTGAGAACTTGCAGGCCACCCAAAAACTTTTGGGCTTGAAATTATCCCGGACCACTCTTTCAGGTCCTGCAGCCCTGGGAAGGCTGGTTGGAGGAAGGACCTGCGGCAGAGGGTCCCCTGGACGTGGGACCTCTGAGAGACTGCCGGGTATGGAACTTTGTACCCGGTCCGTATGGGCAACACCCGGATCTGGGCTCGGATCCGGTCAACACTAGTGTCAACACTTTCCAACATGACTGTATATAGTTTTCTGTACCTTATTAATCCCTTGTTGAGGATCCCCATCATTTTGCCAAAGTGGAGAACATTATAAAGCACATTATTGTATTACTCAGACCACCTATTGATTTGATTGGACTCGATTTATCCTGTGGGGGCACTGCAGGGGAAACAAACACTTTACTGGTAGATTTCCCCACAGCTGATTACTTAGAATTCCACTTAAGGGACAATTTGTAATCAATCTATGGCTAAGGAACCACTTAACATGTATGGATTGTTATGGATTGTCGAAAGGGAGTAGGTGTTATACTGTTTCCTGTAGCATGCACACTCAGCAAGTTCTCATGCCAAGGGTTAGGCATTCTCCAGTATGGCACTGAATTTACTAGTCTAGACTCCCACTGTTAATAATGGGAAAAAAATTCTGAGGCCTTCCTCTACATGTCTTCCAGGGTGTATTTGAGTCCCTCTTTCTAATTTTTGACAGACCTTGCATATAGTGGATAGGCTTTACTAGTCTAGGAGTCCTACTCTTAATAATGGGAAAACATTTTTCTGAAACCTTCCTCTAAGAGTCTCCCAGGGAGTATTGCAGTCCTTTCTAATTTTTGTCAGCCGTTGCATATAGTGCATAGGCTTTACAAGTCTAGGAGTCCCACTACCTAGCAATTTTAACAGAATGTGATGACACCCTCCTTTATGTGTAATACAGGGTGTATCGGATTGTCTCTTCCTTTTAATTTTTGGCAGTTCACATAGGCTTTGTGAGGTTCAGAATCCCTCCTTCCTAAATTAAATGGGATGTGTCTGACCGGGTCACACCCACCACATGCCCACATAAGGTAGTAAAATGTTAACATTACATTTACCGGTGACTACCGGCGGGTGTAGTTTTATTTCTCCCTCTACTATGTCAGCTACTGTTTTCATAGGTGATGGGGAAATACAGTGAGCAATAGCCCAGCTATTAAAAGGTACTTTGCAAGCTACGACATCGCAAGCCGATGCTTGCGATGCCGAGCACGATAGTCCCCGCCCCCGTCGCAGCAGCGATATCTTGCGATTGCTGCCGTAGCGAACATTATCGCTACGGCAGCTTCACATGCACTCACCTGCCCTGCGATGTCGCTCTGGCCGGCAAACCGCCTCCTTACTAAGGGGGCGGGTCGTGCGGCGTCACAGCGACGTCACACGGCAGGCAGCCAATAGAAGCGGAGGGGCGGAGATGAGAGGGACGTAAACATCCCGCCCACCTCCATCCTTCTTCATAGCCGGCGTGAGCCGCAGGACGCAGGTAGGAGATGTTCCTCGCTCCTGCGACTTCACACACAGCGATGTGTGCTGCCGCAGGGGAACGAGGAACAATATCGTACCGTCGCTGCAGCTACATTATAGAAATGTCGGACACTACACCGATGATACGATTACGACGCTTTTCCGCTCGTTAAACATATCATAAAGGATTTACACACTACGATATAGACAGCGACGCCGGATGTGCGTCACTTTCGATTTGACCCCACCGACATCGCACCTGCGATATCATAGTGTGCAAAGTACCCCTAAGCCTACGTTCATAAATTACATTTTTGCAGTTTTTGCAGGGGGTTTTGCAACTTTATTCATGAGTTTGATGCAAATTAAACACTGATTTTTACATAACTGCTCTATTCCAGATGCTTCCATACCCTTTTAACTGCACCCCCACCTACCATTTAACGCCCATTCCCAAATTCCCTTAAATAACCACGTAACACACTTTATTGGATAAATTGGCCAAATTGGCCCCTTTTATTACAAACATAACATTAATAAATAACTATTTACATGCAAGGGAGCTTCTTGGAGACCCAAAACGCCTGACGGACAACCAATAATATTTTTCCACCATCCAGCCTTTTGTCCCCAGCCGCGACCACAAGCTCAGGGGCACCTCTGTTGCCAGAAAAGCTTTTCCATACCACTGACTCTCAGGGGACCCCACCTTGAGAGCCCCAAAGTCCACCAGGCAATTACCCGTCTAGCTAACCAGGGGGAGGGTGGTCACCATCCAACCAATGTACCCCCCCACACCAGCTTTTCCACCAACTCCAAGAACCCACCTCACCACCGCTCACCGAAATGACACAAGCAAACAATTCCACAACACCCTTGTCTAAGATGAAGAAATAAAGGAAGAAATTTTTCTCAACGCTGGTGAGTGCCCCATTTGTTTCTTTATCTTGGAAATTCATAAAGCTAATGCTGCACAAGATTGTTTTTTTTATTTCAGTGAGGAACAAAAAAAACCCAAAGTATTTTAGAATAAACAACAGCATGTCAACTCTTTCAGCATTCTTGCAGTTTTTTTGCAGCATGTTGTCATAATTGAAAGCAATGAGAAAGTGCAAAAATGCTGCAAAAGCGCTACATGTGAACATAGTCTAAAGGGTGGAAGAGGCAAGGTTTTTCTTTCCTCTGTTTTTATTTTGCCTTATATACTGTAATTTTTGTTTTATAAGATGCACCGATAATAAGATGCACCCCAAATTTAGAGGAAAAAAAGGTAAAAAAAAAGGTGTCCGTCTTACACTCCAGTAGTGTCTTACCGGAGGGGGGGTGGGGGGTGCCAGGGACGGTGCTAGAGTAGGGTGATGCTACAGGTGATGCAGTGCGGACCATGTTGGCTGCGGTGTCTGTCCTGGCTGCGGAGGCCGTGCTGGCTTCAGAGGCTTGCGGAATAGGGCGGTGTGGTGGTTATCCCACTCTCAGAGGCTCTGTCAGCAGTGCGGGCTTCAAAAAAAATGATGCCCAGAGTTGGTACGTGCGCAAACTGAACAATCGGCTCAATGACAAGCTGAGATCTCATCTGCGCACGTGCCACCTCCGGGCGCCATTTTCCTTAAGTCCACTGGTGGGAGATAAATGGCCAGAGTCGGCACGTGCGCAGATGATATCTTCAGCCTAGAGCTCCATCTGCGCACGCGTCAAATCTGGTCACCATCTCTTTGAAGCCCGCACCGTGGACAGAGCATCTGGGATACACGCCTCACCAGCTTGCTCCACACAGCTAACACTGGCCCCCGTCGCCAACACTGGCCCCCGCCGTCAACACTGGCCCCCGCCGTCAACACTGGCTCCCACCACCAGCACTGGCCCCCGCCACCAGCACAGCCTCCGCCGCCAGCACAGCCCCCATTCTCCACCTCCTGATAAGCTGTAAGAATGTAAGACGCACCCCTCATTTTCCTCCAACATATTGGGGAGGAAAAGTGCATCTTACAATCCGAAAAATATGGTATATACAAGTCATTATACAGGAAATAATGTTTTTTTTAACATTTTTTCCTGTAAATCTATTTTATCTTTGGTTTTGTATGTCTTACTGTCAATCGGCAAAAGTGGAGTGATGCTCTATGTTGTCAGTGATGTCAGGGAGTCAGTGATGTGTCCAGGCATCTTCCACATGCTGTTCCCTTTCCGTTTTAACGCTCTTTCCATCCATTTCAGTGATTTTCTTGCCCCCCTGTTAGGGTCTTCTGGAGAAATGCTTGAGTTTTCCATTGACTTCCATTATACGCGTTACTCAAATCGAGCCCATGGAGGGTCTGCTCGATTCCAGTGCCAAGCACCGAAACATTTTGGTGTTCACTAGTGATGAGCGAGCATGCTTGTAACTACTCGGTACTCGCACGAGTATCACTGTACTCGGGCTGCTCGGCGGGTACCGAGTAATTTTGCAATACTCGTGCTTTACTCGTGGTCGTCATCCCTGCATGTTGGCGCTCTTTTGAGAGCCAGCCCTCATGCAGGGATTGGCTGGCAGACCACTGCAATGCCACAGCCCTGTTAGTTGTGGAATTGCAGTGATTGGCCGGCCTGCACAGCGTGACCGAGCCTTTATACCGGCCGGCGCGCTGTGCTCTGTACACAGCCATCTCATATTCCCTGCTTTCCACGCCCACAGGCGCCTATGATTGGTTGCAGTGAGACACGCCCCCACGCTGAGTGACAGGTGTCACACTGCACCCAATCACAGCAGCCGGTTGGCGTGTCTATACTGTGCAGTAAAATAAATAAATAAATAATTAAAAAAACGGCGTGCGGTTCCCCCCAATTTTAATACCAGCCAGATAAAGCCATACAGCTGAAGGCTGGTATTCTCAGGATGGGGAGCCCCACGTTATGGGGAGCCCCCCACCCTAACAATATCAGTCAGCAGCTGGCCAGAATTGCCGCATACATTATATGCGACAGTTCTGGGACTGTACCCGGCTCTTCCCGATTTACCCTGGTGCGTTGGCAAATCGGGGTAATAAGGAGTTATTGGCAGCCCATAGCTGCCAATAAGTCCTAGATTAATCATGTCATGCGTCTATGAGACACCCTCCATGATTAATCTGTAAGTTACAGTAAATAAACACACACACCCGAAAAAATCCTTTATTAGAAATAAAAAACACACACATATACCCTGGTTCACCACTTTAATCAGCCCGAAAAAGCCCTCCTTGTCCGGCGTAATCCAGGATGATCCAGCGTCGCTTCCACCGCAGCTGCATGGAGGTGACCGGAGCTGCAGCAGAAACCGCCGCTCCGGTCACCTCCACACAGCAAATGAACACAGCCGCGCGATCAGCTGCTGTCACTGAGGTTACCCGCTGTCACCGCTGCATCCACCGGTGGCCGCGGGTAACCTCAGTGACAGCAGCTGATCGCGCGGCTGTGTTCATTTGCTGTGTGGAGGTGACCGGAGCGGCTGTGTGTGCTGCGGCTCCGGTCACCTCCATGCAGCAGCGCTGGATGCGACGCTGGATCATCCTGGATTACGCCGGACAAGGAGGGCTTTTTCGGGCTGATTAAAGTGGTGAACCAGGGTATATGTGTGTGTTTTTATTTCTAATAAAGGATTTTTTCTGGTGTGTGTGTGTTTATTTACTGTAACTTACAGATTAATCATGGAGGGTGTCTCATAGACGCCTGACATGATTAATCTAGGACTTATTGGCAGCTATGGGCTGCCAATAACTCCTTATTACCCCGATTTGCCAACGCACCAGGGCAAATCGGGAAGAGCCGGGTACAGTCCCAGAACTGTCGCATATAATGTATGCGGCAATTCTGGGCGGCTGTTGGCTGATATTGTTAGGGTGGGGGGCTCCCCATAACGTGGAGCTCCCCATCCTGAGAATACCAGCCTTCAGCCGTATGGCTTTATCTGGCTGGTTTTAAAAATGGGGGGAACCGCACGCCGTTTTTTTTAATTATTTATTAATTTTAATTATTAATTTTAATTATTTATTAAATAATTTAAAAAAACGGCGAGCGGTTCCCCCCATTTTTAAAACCAGCCAGATAAAGCCATACGGCTGAAGGCTGGTATTCTCAGGATGGGGAGCTCCACGTTATGGTGAGCCCCCCACCCTAACAATATCAGCCAACAGCCGCCCAGAATTGCCGCATACATTATATGCGACAGTTCTGGGACTGTACCCGGCTCTTCCCGATTTACCCTGGTGCGTTGGCAAATCGGGGTAATAAGGAGTTAATGGCAGCCCATAGCTGCCACTAAATCCTAGATTAATCATGTCAGGCGTCTCCCCGAGATTCCTTCCATGATTAATCTGTAAATTACAGTTAAAAAACACACACACCCGAAAAATCCTTTATTAGAAATAAAAAACACTAACAAAGTCCCTCATTACCAATTTATTAACCCCGACAAACCCTCCATGTCCGGCGTACTCCACGGACTCCGGCGTCGCGTCCAGCTCTGCTGCATGGAAGTGACAGGAGCTGCAGAAGACACCGCCGCTCCGGTCACCTCCACGCAGCTAATGAAGACAGCCGTGCGATCAGCTGAGCTGTCACTGAGGTTACCCGCTGTCACTGGATCCAGTGACGGCGGGTAACCTCAGTGACAGCTCAGCTGATCGCGCTACTCACCTCATTTGCTGCGTGGAAGTGACCGGAGCGGCGGTGTCGGCTGCAGCTCCGGTCACCTCTATGCAGCAGCGCAGGATGCGACGCTGGAACATCCTGGATGACGCCGGACATGGAGGGCTTTTTGGGGCTGATTAAAGTGGTGAACCAGGGAATGTGTGTGTGTTTTTTATTTCTAATAAAGGATTTTTCGGGTGTGTGTGTTTATTTACTGTAACTTACAGATTAATCATGGAGGGTGTCTCATAGACGCCTGACATGATTAATCTAGGATTTAGTGGCAGCTATGGGCTGCCATTAACTCCTTATTACCCCGATTTGCCAAAGCACCAGGGCAAATCGGGAAGAGCCGGGTACAGCCCCAGAACTGTCGCATATAATGTATGCGGCAATTCTGGGCGGCTGCTGACTGATATTGTTAGGCTGGGGGGCTCCCCATAACGTGGAGCTCCCCATCCTGAGAATACCAGCCTTCAGCCGTATGGCTTTATCTGGCTGGCATTAAAATGGGGGGGGGACCGCACGCCGTTTTTTTTTAATTATTTATTAATTTATTTTACTGCACAGTATAGACACGCCCACCGGCTGCTGTGATTGGGTGCAGTGTGACACCTGTCACTCAGCGTGGGGGCGTGTCTCACTGCAACCAATCATAGGCACCGGTGGGCGGGGAAAGCAGGGAATAGGAGATTGTTTAATGAGCGGCCGGCTTTTTCAAAATAGTAAAAGCCGCCGGTCACCTCCACGCAGCTAATGAAGGGAATAGCGCGATCAGCTGCTGTCAGTCAGGTAACTCCCGGCCACCGCTGGATCCAGCGGTGGCCGCGATTAACCTCAGTGACAGCAGCTGATCGCTCTACTCACCTCAGTTGGTGCATGGAGCTGACTGGAGCGGCGGTGAGTAGCGCGATCAGCTGAGCTGTCACTGAGGTTACCCGCGGCCACCGCTGCATCCACCGCTGGATCCAGGTAACCTCAGTGACAGCTCAGCTGATCGCTATACTCATCTCATTAGCTGCGTGGAGGTGACCGGAGCGGCGGTGTATTCTGCAGCTCCTGTCACTTCCATGCAGCAGAGCTGGACGCGACGCTGGAGGACTGTGGAGTACGCCGGACATGGAGGGTTTGTCGGGGTTAATAAATTGGTAATGAGGGACTTTGTTAGTGTTTTTTATTTCTAATAAAGGATTTTTCGGGTGTGTGTGTGTTTTTTAACTGTAATTTACAGATTAATCATGGAAGGAATCTCGGGGAGACGCCTGACATGATTAATCTAGGATTTAGTGGCAGCTATGGGCTGCCATTAACTCCTTATTACCCCGATTTGCCAACGCACCAGGGTAAATCGGGAAGAGCCGGGTACAGTTCCAGAACTGTCGCATCTAATGTATGCGGCAATTCTGGGCGGCTGCTGACTGATATTGTTAGGGTGGGGGGCTCCCCATAACGTGGAGCTCCCCATCCTGAGAATACCAGCCTTCAGCCGTATGGCTTTATCTGGCTGGTATTAAAATTGGGGGGACCGCATGCCGTTTTTTTTAATTATTTAATTATTTATTTCACTGCACAGTATACACACACCGGCTGCTGTGATTGGTTGCAGTGAGACAGCTGTCACTCAGTGTGGGAGCGTGTCTCACTGCAACCAATCATAGGCGCCGAAAAGCAGGACAGCAGGGAATAGGAGATTGATTAATGAGCGGCCGGCTTTTTCAAAAGAGGAAAAGCCACCGGAGTTTGAACAGCTGTGCAGCGCCGCGGCAGTGATCGGGGAACGGTAAGTAAGAGAGAGGGGGGGGAACTGACCGACAGACTGTGAGAGGGGGACAGACAAGACAGAGAGAGACAGACCGACGGACTGAGGGAGATAGAATAAAAAAAAAAAAATGACCGACATCGCTAGTAAAAAGCACAAAACGTGCGTTTTGGACATCGGAGTGCCACACAAGGTTTTCATGTAAAATCTTTCATGTATTAATCTCAAAAAGTAACATACACCAGCTCTATCTCACTATTGGGTATGTGCCCTTAACATTTCCGCCATGAAAATTCATTTTGGTGTCATTTTGGAAGGTTTTCTGGTGAGTCCGTAAAAATGGCGTAAAACTCGAACAAAATTGTTCACATCTGTGACTTTTGAGTGATAAATGCTTCAAGGGGTCTTCCCCATGCTGATGCCATGTCATTTGAGCACTCTTCTGAGACTTTTGTGACATTTTTAGGGTTTCTACATGCTGCCGGGGGGTCATTTCACAAAAATACTCGGGTCTCCCATAGGATAACATTGGGCTCGGTGCTCGGGCCGAGTACACGAGTATCTTGGGAGGCTCGGCCCGAGCTTCGAGCACCCGAGCTTTTTAGTACTCGCTCATCACTAGTGTTCACTAAATCTTTTAGGGATTTTAATCCCAGATGGCATGCAATTTCAGTAACCAGGATTTATTAATTGGGGTAAGAAAAGCCAATAAATCTGGGTGAATCTGTATCTTTAAGGTAACATTTTGGAGAAAAAAAACATTTCTGAAAGCTTTTTCCTTAAATTCCAACATGGTCTCGGCACATAACTGCAGCACATTCTCACACATACAGATGAGAAGGGAAGAAAACATTAGATGACAATGAAAATAAACGCAGAATATGTGTTCACGATGTGATATATAAATGATCTGTTAAATACAGACCTCCGAACCACACGCAGCATTGGACAGACCTCAGCTACGATCATCTCTTTCGAGCCTTCAATTTGAACTTTCGAGTTCAGCAAATTTTTTTTCTTCCACACCCACACATCGACCAGGAAGATTTTGGAAAAAAAAAACTTGAAAGTTTAAATAAGGTCAAATGTATTTTTATATAGAAAGATTTAGGTTTTTTGTTTTGTTTGAGGGGGGCCGGGATGGAGGAGGGCTAGTCAGCAGGAATTTGAAGAACAATCTCAGCCATGAATGTGTTTATACATTTCTTACGTTTGATCTTCGAAAGTGGTTGAGATTTGGTTGGATTTGATTTTAGACAAATGAACCACAAAAGACGTAAAAATATCTGTGTTTTTTTATTAGAACGCACTTAAAGGGGGTTTTGGCTTCTCATAAAGCCATGGCATATCCCTAGGATACATTGTTGGCCTGGGGTGCCAAGGTCCCAACATTGACATTGATTCTGGTGGCCTCAACATGCATTATTGCGTAATTATTGTTCAGAAATGTACCTATACTTCTATAAAATAATAAGCTGAGTCATTTCCTAAATAAATGATAAGATGCTGCCCATGTCTGGACATGTTACATAAAGTGTTCTGTGCCAAACCCTGGGGTGATGAGTGGCCCACCAAGGGATTTACCTGCTCTCCGGAGGGCCAGTCTGTGAGGTTTATGATAAGGAATATGACATTCATATATCAGTCAGCTGTCATTGTTCATGTTATGATTCTGGTTAGCGGTGCTGTGAAGCCCCACAGGTGTTGTGTCGGTGCATTACCTTCAGGGACTCCACTCGGCTGGATCTGGTCACAGGTAGGAGATCTTCTTCTTGTCGTGACGCCACTCTCAGTATTGCGGCCAGTAGGGACCGCCACTGCAGGTTGAGGGTCGCCTGGGGCTGATGGTATGTGCAGTTAGTTGGAATAGCCTCCTGAGAGTGAGGCAAGCCCCAGGGCCCGATGTAGGTGCGTAGTACCACAAGGCGCAGAATAACTCCACACAGGCAGAATGTCTTTCAGGGTTTTTACTCACTTCAGGTGGCAGGGTGAGTAACCCGGGCGTAGCTGGGATGAACCAGGCGGGAACCAGGTGTCCTTCAGGCTGACTTGTGAGGGTGACTACTAACTCGCCTTCCTTAGCCCTTGGTGGTTTGGGGTGACCCCGACTTTGAGTCCCTATGGGGGTCACCCAGGGAAGTTGCTGAAGCCTCACTCCCCTTCGTTTGCCGTGTGCTTGTTGCCTGGGCCAGATCACTCCAGCTTCTTGCCTCCTGTGAGCTATGGGCCCTAACTGTGGCTACGTGGCTGCGGCTTTTTGTGGTGTTGTGGCGTGGGCTTTGAGAGCCCCACACCGGCAGGTTTAGCAAAAGAAAGCTGGATCTATCTCCGCTTCGGGATCTGCCGCCCGTTTGGGCCTGGTACTCCCTAGCAGTCTCCTTACTTCCCACTCTGTGCTCTCTCTCTAGCTGGAGATGGGTTTCGGGTAGCCCTCCTAGTTGACCGTTCTCCCCCGTCGGTAGCCACTGCGCGGACGCTGTCAGACTCCAGCAGCCCAGGGGAAGGGGTCAGCTCTCCTCAGAGCTCCCTGGACTCTGCTCTGAACCGGCTCACATCTGGGACCTTCACTGCTGCTCCTGTCTGAGCTTCACTTTCCTGCTCCTCACTCCTCCACACTCTGCTGCAGACTCTAGACTGTTTACTCATCCTTCTCTTTTCCCTTTGTGCCTGCCTACGTCACCTAGCAACCAGACTCTCTTACCACACCCCTTGAGAGGAGATGGAGGCTTTTGGCCCCCTCCACTATTCCAGTGAAGGTCAAGGCTTTTCCCCCTCCTGGGATCCCCAGGGGTCCTCTCATGGGTACATGTGTGAGAGCTGATTACTATGCGCCTGTGTACCACACCCCTGTCAGCCTTCTGGATTACCTGTATTATACTGTCCCCAGCATGGGTGCAGTACTCAGTGGTGCCTGACCAGGTCAGGGGCGCCACATTCCCCCTTAGTTATCACCAGCACGTCCTCGGGCTGCAAGACAACATTTTAAAAATGCATAAAACATTAAAACATGTAAAACATTTTTTTAAAAGCACCAGGTACCATACATCACCACCCTCCACCCACAAGTCCGTTAACCCACCCAAAACCCTCTCACGTTGGCCGCGGCTTCAGCCACTTCTGGCAGGATGTAGAGGCGGCTTACATGGGCTGGTGGTTTCAGGGTATACCTGGCCTGGTGAATCCGCGCCTTCAGCCTCTTCTGGCAGGATGCAGAGGCGGCCTCCACAGTTGGTGCTGACCAGGTACCCTCTTTGTGGTGGAGAGCCAGGCCCCATAAACAGGCATGCTCTCTGGTTGCAGGTAAGCCAAGGCCCTATATACGGACGGGCTCCCTGGTTGCAGACGAGCCAAGCCCCTAAACAGGCTGACTCTGGTGGCGGTGGTGCCCTCTGGTGTAACTATTTACACTGCGAGAGTTTGTGGCTATAGCCAGTTCATAGCCTTAAGGTTTATTTCTCACAATAGTTTTTGTGGGCACATTCTTGAACTTTAAAACGTTGCAAAACAAACTTTCCAAACTGGTCAAAACTCGCTGTACTTTACTTAAACTTAGGCGGATTCCTCTTCACCAGGGCTTGGGCCTGTAGGGCTGCGGCACCTGTTGCTTTCTTGACCTTTTTCTTCATCTGTGGTTATCTCTTCATTAGGTCTTTGGTCTTTTCTTTCTTTAATACTGTCTTTCCTTTCTTCTTCTTTGGGACATGGCACTACATCTAGCGCGTACCAGCCTCTTTCGCCTTGATGCAGGGTAAACTGTACGGAATCTCCCATTCTTAAGTTTCTGCCAGGGTGTCCTCTGGGCAGATGAGCTCTGACGTCTCGTCTATTGACAAAAATGCCTTCTTTGATACCAGGTGCTACGATGAACCCGTATCCTGACTTGAGGCTGAAGTCCTCCACTACTCCTCTGCAAAGGGGTCCTCTGGCCTGGGCTTTGGCTCTTCTCAGGAACCTTTTCTCCTGTAGGTCTCTGGCCGTGACTTCTCTCTGCTCTGGGGATGGCGGTGCAGGGGAAAACTGGGTTCTGCTGCGGCGCTGTGTCTTGCGGGCTGGATTCTGCGAAGTGCAGCTTACAAGCTCCCAGGTGAGGCTTTGGGGCAGATCTTCTTCCGCAGGAGGTGTCAGGTCTTCCTCGTCCCAACGGGAATATGGCAGCATCTCCGGCTCTGGGACTAGCACTGCTGCTGGCTCCGGGGGCAACTCCTCAGCTTCTTGCCCTCCTCTCCCCCTTAGTTCTTCGCTGCACTCTGGTCGTGGCAGCGCTGGGGATGAGTGTTCCTCAGCTGGCCCAGGCGGTGGACTCTTCGGCGTGGTTGCCGCAGGGGTTGCCTTAGGGGTGTTCGGAGGGAGCATGTATCGGTCCACCATCTCCTGTGGGAACTTGGCCTCCAGGTCAGCCTTCAGCTGCCAGTATGCGGAGTCTTCACCTATCAGGGATTTCCTAGTAGGGACTTCCTTAGGCTGGGGAGCGGTGTCTGCTCTGGCCTTGCAGGCCGGGGAAAATGGTGATGCAATCTCTTGGCGGGCCGCGCCCTGTATGGCGGCGGCCTGGTCTTGGCGGGCCGCGCCCTGTATGGCGGCGGCCTGGTCTTGGCGGGCCGCGCCTGGCATGGCGGCGGCCTGGTCTGTGCGGGCCGAGCCTGGCGTGGCGGCGGCCTGGATCTGCGTCGCTGTTGCGGCCAGTTCTTGGCGGGCCGGACTGGGCGTTGCTGCAGGGACCGGGTCTTGGTGGGCCGAGCAGGGCATCGCTGCGGCGGCCGGGGCTTGGCGGGCCGAGCAGGGCATCGCTGCGGCGGCCGGGGCTTGGCGGGCCGAGCAGGGCATCGCTGCGGCGGCCGGGGCTTGGCGGGCCGAGCAGGGCATCGCTGCGGCGGCCGGGGCTTGGCGGGCCGCACCTGGCATGGCTGCGGCCTGGCTCAGCGTCGCCGCGCCGGGCGCCTCTTCTGGGACCGCGGTCGTAGCAGCAGGGGTTGGAGCACTTGCGCTGGCCGGGGCAACTCTGGACTCACCCATCAGTGGCACCATCGGGATCTGAGTCGTCGCCGCTCGATCTGGCAGGCGTCGCGCGGCTCCCTCCTCGTAGGTCCGAACCGCCGCAGCCATCTCCAGAAGCTCCGTGCGTCCCTCACTGAGCTGTCGCATAATCCTGGCCTCCAGCTGATCGCAGAAGATAGCAAGCTCCCGGCACCACCAGGCAGCAGAGCCTGGTTCTGGGTATCCACGTCCGGACTCCATCTCTTCTCTCTGCAGCAGCAGGCTTGTGGCTCTCTTTCCTTCCCGCCGTCTCTGGACGCTCCCGCTCTCTTCACAAGCGAGGTCAGAACTCTGCAGGGGATCTCTGGGTAGCCACACCTCTTCGTGGGCGGTAACTTCTTCCAGCGCGGGCTGCTGTTGTTTTTCAGCGCGCTTTTCATGGTGGCAATATGGCGGCGCTTCCAATTTTTCAAGCGGACCGCCCAGGCACATGGTCACCTGTCTCAACAGGTCTAGTCCTTATCCTGTTCGTGACGCCAGATGTGAAGCCCCACAGGTGTTGTGTCGGTGCATTACCTTCAGGGACTCCACTCGGCTGGATCTGGTCACAGGTAGGAGATCTTCTTCTTGTCGTGACGCCACTCTCAGTATTGCGGCCAGTAGGGACCGCCACTGCAGGTTGAGGGTCGCCTGGGGCTGATGGTATGTGCAGTTAGTTGGAATAGCCTCCTGAGAGTGAGGCAAGCCCCAGGGCCCGATGTAGGTGCGTAGTACCACAAGGCACAGAATAACTCCACACAGGCAGAATGTCTTTCAGGGTTTTTACTCACTTCAGGTGGCAGGGTGATTAACCGGGCGTAGCTGGGATGAACCAGGCGGGAACCAGGTGTCCTTCAGGCTGACTTGTGAGGGTGACTACTAACTCGCCTTCCTTAGCCCTTGGTGGTTTGGGGTGACCCCGACTTTGAGTCCCTATGGGGGTCACCCAGGGAAGTTGCTGAAGCCTCACTCCCCTTCGTTTGCCGTGTGCTTGTTGCCTGGGCCAGATCACTCCAGCTTCTTGCCTCCTGTGAGCTATGGGCCCTAACTGTGGCTACGTGGCTGCGGCTTTTTGTGGTGTTGTGGCGTGGGCTTTGAGAGCCCCACACCGGCAGGTTTAGCAAAAGAAAGCTGGATCTATCTCCGCTTTGGGATCTGCTGCCCGTTTGGGCCTGGTACTCCCTAGCAGTCTCCTTACTTCCCACTCTGTGCTCTCTCTCTAGCTGGAGATGGGTTTCGGGTAGCCCTCCTAGTTGACCGTTCTCCCCCGTCGGTAGCCACTGCGCGGACGCTGTCAGACTCCAGCAGCCCAGGGGAAGGGGTCAGCTCTCCTCAGAGCTCCCTGGACTCTGCTCTGAACCGGCTCACATCTGGGACCTTCACTGCTGCTCCTGTCTGAGCTTCACTTTCCTGCTCCTCACTCCTCCACACTCTGCTGCAGACTCTAGACTGTTTACTCCTCCTTCTCTTTTCCCTTTGTGCCTGCCTACGTCACCTAGCAACCAGACTCTCTTACCACACCCCTTGAGAGGAGATGGAGGCTTTTGGCCCCCTCCACTATTCCAGTGAAGGTCAAGGCTTTTCCCCCTCCTGGGATCCCCAGGGGTCCTCTCATGGGTACATGTGTGAGAGCTGATTACTATGCGCCTGTGTACCACACCCCTGTCAGCCTTCTGGATTACCTGTATTGTACTGTCCCCAGCATGGGTGCAGTACTCAGTGGTGCCTGACCAGGTCAGGGGCGCCACAGTGCTCTGTTATCCTGCAGAGCCTATGCTGGGCCTCATAGTTTCCTCTGGTTCCCAATCTAGTCCTGTGTTGTGTGGGAGGGGCCTATTCATTGGAGCCTCGCTCCAAGTGATTGCTCCTCTTTATCTGGCAGTTATTTCACCCGGAATGCCGCAAGTGATAGTTCCTGTTTGGCAGTGCACGTCTCTGGTTCCCGTAAGTGACTGACCTGACCTTGTCCAGCTACCTAGTTCCTCATACCTCATTCTGTCTCCTCCCCTACTCTGACCTGACTCCCTGTCTCAAAGACCTTTGGTTAGTTTCCTGACCCCAGCTCCTTTTGCTCCCATGTACCCAACTTGTTCTCTTGGCTTCCTGACCTCGGCTCGTCCCCTGGCTCCGGCTACACTTTCTTTGTGATTCTTGACATGACTTTCTGGTTTACAGACCCTCGGCTCTCACTTAGACTTTGGCTTGTCTTTCTCCCCCATCACTCACGTTACCTCTCGGCTTCTAACTCCTGGCTTGTTCAACTATCCCTCACTAGAGTGTTTAGTGACACCTAGTGTACACCCCCTGCAGATATCCTCCACTATTGTGTTTGCTGACACCTAGTGATGTAGTCTCATTACACCTTGGTGTTTGGCATCAGAGTTCATTTACACATCCCCTGCCCTGCCAAAAGGAATTCTCTAGATCTGATCCCCAAATGGCCAGCTGACAAATACAATCAAGACTAAAGGCCCAGTCACACTAAACAACTTACCAGCGCTCCCAACAACGATACAACCTGATAGGGATCGCTGGTAAGTTGCTAGGAGGTCGCTGGTGAGATGTCACACTAAGCGGTGCTCCAGCGATCCCACCAGCAACCTGACCTGGCAGGGATCACTGGAGCGTCGCTAAACGTGGAAGCATGCTGCGCTTGGTAACTAAGGTAAATATCGGGTAACCAACCCGATATTTACCTTGGTTACCAGCGCACACCGCTTAGCGTTGGCTCCCTGCACACCTAGCCACAGTACACATCGGGTTAATTACCCGATGTGTACTCTGCTACGTGTGCAGGCAGCAGGGAGCCGGCTTCTGCGGATGCTGGTAACCACGGTAAACATCGAGTAACCAAGAAGCCCTTCCCTTGGTTACCCGATATTTACCTTTGTTACCAGCATCCGCTGCTCTCACACTGCCAGTGCCGGCTCCCTGTTCCCTACACTCCTAGCCACAGTACACATCGGGTTAATTACCCGATGTGTTCTCCGGCTACGTGTGCAGAGAGCAGGGAGCCGGCACTTACAGCTGAGAGCGGCGGACGCTGGTAACGAAGGTCACTCTCGGGTAACCAAGGGAAGGGCTTCTTGGTTACCCGATGTTTACCGTGGTTACCAGCGGCCGCAGAAGCCGGCTCCTGCTGCCTGCACATTTAGTTGTTGCTCTGTCGCTGTCACACACAGCGATGTGTGCTTCACAGCGGGAGAGCAACAACTAAAAAATGGCCCAGGACATTCAGCAACAACCAGCGACCTCACAGCAGGGGCCAGGTTGTTGCTGGATGTCACACACAGCAACATCACTAGCAAGTTGTGCCTAAGCAGCGATGTTGCTAGCGATGTTGCTTAGTGTGACGGTACCTTAAGGAAGCCAGAGCAGCCCCCATGCTATCAAGTTTTACAACCAGCTTCTAACAAGAATCCTAGACTTTGAGGCTCCTGTGTATAAGAGTTACAATATTAGGCTTGGGCCACACGGGCACTACTGCGATCCACTTGCATGACACTTGGCTCGTGCTGGCAGTACAGCAGAGCCGAGTGTCATGCGTGTGTCCTTGCAACCAAGGTCCGTTCGTGCGAGCAGACCTCAGCTTCGGGGGACAGGCAGGCCGGCACTGAGGAGGGGAGGGAGGGATTTATCTCCCTCTCTCCTGCGTAGCTGGATATTGCCATTATCGCACTGCACTGGCAGTACACCGGTGTACCGCGAGTGCAGTGCGATTTTTCTCTCGCCCCATTCACTTGAATGGGTGCGAGAGAAAGAGTCTCGGCTTACAATCGCAGCATGCTGCGATTGTTTTCTCGGTCCGATTAGGGCTGAGAAAATAATCGCTCATGTGTGCTGACACACAGGCTAGAATTGGTCCGAGGGGAATGCGATGTTTTATCGCACTCCACTCGCACTGTTTTTCTCGCCGTGTGGCTTAGGCCTTAGAGAGGGCTTCACATATAGGGCAGGTATATTTCTGACATTTTATGACAATGAGATGCACGTCACACATATTTTCTATTAATAGTACGATGTGTGGATCAGCTCAAAATTAATAACTCTCCAAGGTAAGCCCCCAGACCCATCATGTTTCATAACTATGGATATATCAAATCAAACTAGAACTATGATGGTCATATCTTCTGCGTAGGACACTCAGGGGCAGAAATATCGGGAAAACTGCTAATTCATAACTTTCTGGAAATTAAAGTCACAACCCATGCCCAGTGAATGGCACTGTGGCCCAAAGGGATTGCCTTTCCATGCACAACCAGGGATGTCAGTAACAGGGAGAAATTAGAAGAGGAAAAAGAACTTTATCAGTGCTCCTTCTTTTCAATTTTCAGGATCAGCGTATTTATCTCAGAGGTCAACCCTCCACCTGTCCTAAAGTGATGTCACATTCTAGCAAGATGCCTTAACCTTAAAAGGTGGGAAAAAACCCTTTGCACATTTATTTGATCACATTTTTCATTTTGCAACTTTTGTAACATGATTTTTTTTCTGTTGCTACATCAGCTGTGTGTAGAGGTGTTATATCAGTCATTATAATCTCGCCTCTGCTGGCACAGAGTATGCTGAAAACTCTTTCTGGAAGAACAAGGAGTATGGATCTAAGAAGAAAAAAACTGTGGCAAGTATGAAAATCATTGGATTACTAACTTTGTCTTTTTAATAAAGATCTTCTTTACACCTAAAAAAATGACAAATTAAGAGAAAAAACTATATATATTAATGTGTATATATATATATATATATATATATATATATATATATATATATGTATATATATACAGTGCAGACCAAAAGTTTGAACACACCTTCTCATCTTTAGAACAACTGTTAAGAGGAGACTTTGTGCAGCAGGCCTTCATGGTAAAATAGCTGCTAGGAAACCACTGCTAAGGACAGGCAACAAGCAGAAGAGACTTGTTTGGGCTAAAGAACACAAGGAATGGACATTAGACCAGTGGAAATCTGTGCTTTGGTCTGATGAGTCCAAATTTGAGATCTTTGAATCCAACCACCGTGTCTTTGTAGAAAAGGTGAACAGATGGACTCTACATGGCTGGTTCCCACCGTGAAGCATGGAGGAGGAGGTGTGATGGTGTGGGGGTGCTTTGCTGGTGACACTGTTGGGAATTTATTCAAAATTGAAGGCATACTGAACCAGCATGTCTACCACAGCATCTTGCAGCGGCATGCTATTCTATCTGGTTTGCGTTTAGTTGGACCATCATTTATTTTTCAACAGGACAATGACCCTAAACACACCTCCAGGCTGTGTAAGGGCTATTTGACTAAGAAGGAGAGTGATGGGGTGCTACGCCAGATGAGCTGGTCTCCACAGTCACCAGACCTGAACCCAATCGAGATGGTTTGGGGTGAGCTGGACCGCAGAGTGAAGGCAAAAGGGCCAACAAGTGCTAAGCATCTCTGGGAACTCCTTCAAGACTGTTGGAAGATAATTTCCGGTGACTACCTCTTGAAGCTCATCAAGAGAATGCCAAGAGTGTGCAAAGCAGTAATCAAAGCAAAAGGTGGCTACTTTGAAGAACCTAGAATATAAGACATATTTTCAGTTGTTTCACACTTTTTTTTAAGTATTTCATTCCACATGTTTTAATTCATAGTTTTGATGCCTTCAATGTGAATCTACAATTTTCAGAGTCATGAAAATAAAGAAAACTCTTTGAATGAGAAAACTTTTTGTCTGTACTGTATGAAAGGCTGACAATATAATAGATGAGAAATAGAAAAGTCACTAAGTGGAGAAGTTACCCATGTGTATGGGACGAATTACGGTTCCAATGGAGTGAGATGAAGGACAACCAGTGAAATAAACTTGTTTGCAATGATTCTTCATGTTTTCTAACATTTTTGCACATACCACTTTTTGCATATTTACGATATTTCACGATAATTTTTTTGTTTCCGTTCTTCTTTTTCTACATTTTTCAGAGTCATGAAAATTAAGAAAACTCATTGAATGAGAAGGTGTGTCCAAACTTTTGATCTGTACTGTATATATATATAAATATTTAATAATAATATATTAATAAATGAATAAATAAATAAATGTTTAATAATATTTAATAATAATAATAATATATATATAATTTATATATGTATATGTAACACAAAACCTAATTTATATAGTGGGTAATTTTTTTTTGTGAAAAATGTGACTATAAATTTGTAAAAAAAAAAAATAAAAACAGAACGCACATCAGATTTATTTCCCTCTTTTTTTTCCAGTAATTCCCATCACCCCTTACTTGTTAAAGGCTTCTTTAGCAAATCATTCCCCAGTTGTGATTTTAATTGATTATCCAGAAGGACACTGTGTTCAGCGGGGTTAATAATTAAGCCTTCTCATTGCATGGGGTGATAATACTGGGAGACCCTCTTGTGCTGATCCCGGTGGGGTAGGAGGCTCCTCAAGAAACTTTTAATTTGTATTTTGTCAACAAAAGCTGATTAATCCTACAGAGAGGCATCTTTCTGGCAGCCCCGGCCATTGTCCTGGGGGTCTCTGAGTGCAAGGAGCGGGAAGGGGGGAAAGGATTTAATAGCGACATGTAATTTATGGGTGAAAGGACGTATTTGAAGTTGTCAAACAGTTGTAAGCTCCAGAATGAGATCCCAACTTATCTTCTTTTCAGGATGGTCGCAACAATTTAGAGGAGAGATGCCGGGTTAATCTTAAAAAGTATTCTTTTTGCTTACTGGGATTTTTTTTTTAGATTTGCTTCTTTTCAAACAATGTAATTTTAAGAAAAAAAAATGTTGTATAATTTTTACTGTTTGAATTAAAATTGTAATTGATCTGTAGTTATTTGTCATTTTGAATTAATTAAAAAAAATAGTAGTTAGTATGGCAAAGTACCGTGATGACTGAGTACATTTTATTATATTGTTGTTATTGTTTTCTATTAATTATATTTTTTTAAAATCTTTTTTATCACCTTTTTTTCAGCACTATTGAACAGATGAAACTATTCTTAAAGGTCCAAGAGAGTAAGGGGTACTTTGCACGTTGCGACATCGCTACTGCGATATCGTCGGGGTCAAATCGAAAGTGACGCACATCCGGCGCCGGTAACGACGTCGCAACGTGTAAAGCCTAGAAGCACCGATAAACGATCGCAAACGAGTCGAAAATCGGTGATCTGTGTAGTGTCGGTCATTTCCATAATTTCGCACCAATAGGAGATACGATGTCGTCCCTCGTTCCTGCGGCAGCACACATGTGTATGAAGCCGCAGGAGCGAGGAACCTCTCCTTACCTGCGTCCCGCCTGCAATGAGGAAGGAAGAATGTGGGCGGGATGTTTACGTCCCGCTCATCTCCGCCCCTCCGCTTCTATTGGCCGCCTGCCGTGTGACGCCGCACAACCTGCCCCCCTTAGGAAGGAGGCGGGTCGCCGTCCAGAGCGACGTTGCAGGGCAGGTAAGTGTGTGTGAATCTGCCTTAGCGATAATGTTCACTACGGCAGCTATCACAAGATATCGCATGTGCCACGGGGTCGGGTACTATCGCGCTCAGCATCGCTATCATCGGCTAGCAATGTCGCAGCGTGCAAAGTACACCTAAAAGTCTTTGTCGCGGGCGGAGGAGGGGACGCCGCGCTCTCCCTACTGCTCGAGTCCGGCTGCCACGGCTGCTGCGGCCTGCTGCTGCTCGGTGGCTCGAGCGATGGGCCGGATCCCGGGGACTCTAGCGGCGCTCCTCGCCCGTGAGTGAAAGGGGATTGGGTGTTGGGATATAGTCTATTGTCCGTGATGCCACCCACGGTTGTGGTGATTTGTTAGCACCACCGCTGCTCTGTATGGGGATCCCGGGAGTGATGGTATGGAGCAGCCAGTTGTTGTGTTGCCCCTCCGTGGGTAGGGGTTGGTGATCCCGGGGCCCAGTGATGAGGTGGGAGATGCAAGGCTTGGTGGGCGCAGGGACGCGGGGGCAGCGCTGTGCCTTGCGGCACTGTGGTACTCACTCAGCCTGAGACGATGACACAGTTCTCGGTAAAACACACGGCTGGAAAGACGGTTCCCACGGACGGCTGCACTTGCTTTCCCCAGTAGGTGACGGTCCCTCTGTCTTGCACCTATGTTGATGATGGTTGCGATGGGTTCCCACCGGTAACCCGCTCCCCGGCTTGGATATGGGCCGGAGGAGCCCTACTTTGCCCGCAGGTGCTGGCCCTGAGAAACTGGTGCCCTGGCGGTGGCGGTGTCTCTCCGTTACGGTTGGACTGTTGCCTTCTATCGGGACTTGGTTGTTGGGAGACAGTCGTCCCCTTCACTGACGGATTTGGCAAATTATGGCGACTCCTAGCCTTGCCGGGATCCGAAAGGCCCCTGCCCTGGTGCTGACTGTCCTTTGTATACTGCTCCAGACCGCCGGGCCACTACCCGTCCGCGGTCCTTCCAGCAACCTCAGAGCAGTCACCCCTGCGGACAATCACCGCCGTCTGCTGACCTTGCTGTCACTGTCTGGACACACAGCCGGACCAACTTCAGGCTTTACTACTGTCACTTCAGATTTTCTCTTTAGCTTTACTACTGCTTCCTTAACTCGACTGCTTGTTTACTCCTCTCACTTCCTCCTCCTAGACTCATCTCCTCACTCAAGCCCTGCCTGGGCTAAACTGCCTGGTTCTTCCTGCCTCCAGGGCTGTGAACTCCTCGGTGGGCGGAGCCAACCGCCTGGCCCACCTCCTGGTGTGAACACAAGCTCCTGGAGGAAGGCAACAAGGATTTTTGGGTTAGCTTAGATGTGCCTAACTGGGGTGTAGGGTGTGGTGGTGTGATGACCTGTGACCCCTGGCTTGCCCAGGGTGTCACATTCCCCCTTAGCAAAATGCAGACCGTCCACGGGCTGCCCGTCCAACACCGGTTTTATTTTCTGAAAAATATATAAAAGTGTAAAACGGTAACATATTTACATTTTATTACATCTTCCCATAATGGGAGGCACTTTTCTTAAACGTTGCAAACGGTTTACGGTTACGGTTTCCGCTCTCTCCCACCCAAGTAACCTGGCCCTGATGCTGCCCCTAAAACCCAGGCAGCACCCCTTGACCCAAGTCCAGCACAAGTTACCCGAGCGGGATCTGTCCTTCCCCTCCAGAGGGTAGCCACTGGTCCCTGTGGTGGCTGGGCCCCAGCCGGCTCTACTGCGGGCCCTCCCTCCAACCTGCCTCTCCGGAGGCGGCAATGCGGAAAACGGTAACGGTAAACAACTTATTTACAAGCCACTAACGTCTGTGGTTGCCCTGCAAGTTCACGAGCTTGTCCATGGAAAGTCCTCCATGCAACCTTTTTAAACGGTCCCCACGGGGACACGGTGCCGGCAACGGCCGGTTTTCCAAATCACAGCAGAATCAGGTTACTGTTCGGTAATCATCTTTGCTTATCATTTTTCAAACTTTCAAACAAAACAACTCACACAGACTTGTGGTCCCAACGGGGACTGCTGCAGCGGGCATCTGCTGCCCTTACTCTGGGTCTTCAGCTAGAGCGGATCCATCACCCTCCACCAGCATATCAAACATGCACTGACATGCCTGCTGTGACAGGGGCACCCGGTACCCATTTCCACCGGTACGCGGGGTATGGAAAACCACTGGGGCTCCTACATAGCGGGAACGCTCACTTGCCTCTTCAAACTCAACAGCGTGCCCGGGGCTGGGGCAGGAGTCATCCTCTCTTGTTTCTGCGTCAGGTGGGTTGCCGCCAGCTGCCGCAGCCTCCTGGTCTCCAGCATCCAACACTTCAGCCCCTTCTGCGGTAGCACGGAGCAGCAAATTAGGCGAGCTTACACTGAGTACACTGAGCCCCATAAGTAACGGCAAGGGTGATGCATAGGCCGAGACTAGGCCGGGCCCCTCAGCCGCAGCGGCCGGTCCAGGTAGGACATAGGGACGTGGGTCACCAGTCGACTCTGCTACATCCATTCCCCCTCCGTACCTCGGGGCAGTCGTAGTCAGCATCTCCACCTCGCTGGTCCACTGCTCCATCATCTGGAGGATTTGTTCCTGCTGACGCTGGTGGAACTGAATCACCCGGGCCCTCATCCAGGCCACGGTCCCGGGCTCAGGGTCTGGCACAGTCTCTACTGGGACTTCTGGCACCATGCTGTTAAGGGGTCGCGGTTCTAGCGGTTCCCCCTGGTGTACTTCAGGGACGTCCCGGACGTCTGCAGCCGGCTGGTCCGCCGGAGCGGCTGGGCAGGGTATCGCTACCAATTGGGCAGGTAGTGGGCCTAATGGCGGAGCGGCAGCAGCTATCACGGGTAGCGGGGAGAGAGGCAGGGTGAGCGGAAGCCGGCCGGGCCCCTTAGCTCCAATGGCCGATCCCTCAGGAATACAGGGGCGTGGGTCGCTTACCCGCTCCTCCAAATCCTCTTCTACCTCGCGTCTCCACATAGCAGCCACCACGTCCGCCATGTCGGTCTCCCACTCCTCCAGGAGGAGTTGCATATGGGCCTGCAGACGATTACTCAGCGGGACGGTCCGGTCCCTCAACCACGTCGCCGTGCCGGGCGCTGGGGCTTCCTCGTTGAGAGTTGAGTTGTACATCTTGGCAATCGTGCCTTCCAGGAACCCAGTATTGCTGTAGAGTCCTGGCGTCCCTGCTTTTATAGCTGCTTTCACATGCAGCCAGCCGCCATCGCGTCCCCCTTAGCTTCTTTCCGGCCCCTCCTCTATTGGGGCGGGGTTTTTTGGCCTTCGCGCCTCTGCTACTCGAGAAGACGCTCGAGCGGGAACTTTTCGCGCCAAAGATGGCGACTTCTGAAATTTTTCAGACGGATACCTCCGGCGGTCACAAGGCGCACCTCTACCCAATGGCAGAGTGGTAAGATCCTGTTCGTGACGCCAAGTTGTCGCGGGCGGAGGAGGGGACGCCGCGCTCTCCCTACTGCTCGGGTCCGGCTGCCGCGGCTGCTGCGGCCTGCTGCTGCTCGGTGGCTCGAGCGATGGGTCGGATCCCGGGGACTCTAGCGGCGCTCCTCGCCTGTGAGTGAAAGGGGATTGGGTGTTGGGATATAGTCTATTGTCCGTGACGCCACCCACGGTTGTGGTGATTTGTTGGCACCACCGCTGCTCTGTATGGGGATCCCGGGAGTGATGGTATGGAGCAGCCAGTTGTTGTGTTGCCCCTCCGTGGGTAGGGGTTGGTGATCCCGGGGCCCAGTGATGAGGTGGGAGATGCAAGGCTTGGTGGGCGCAGAGACGCGGGGGCAGCGCTGTGCCTTGCGGCACTGTGGTACTCACTCAGCCTGAGATGATGACACAGTTCTCGGTAAAACACACGGCTGGAAAGACGGTTCCCACGGACGGCTGCACTTGCTTTCCCCAGTAGGTGACGGTGACGGTCCCTCTGTCCTGCACCTATGTTGATGATGGTTGCGATGGGTTCCCACCGGTAACCCGCTCCCCGGCTTGGATATGGGCCGGAGGAGCCCTACTTTGCCCGCAGGCACTGGCCCTGAGAAACTGGTGCCCTGGCGGTGGCGGTGTCTCTCCGTTACGGTTGGACTGTTGCCTTCTATCGGGACTTGGTTGTTGGGAGACAGTCGTCCCCTTCACTGACGGAATTGGCAAATTATGGCGACTCCTAGCCTTGCCGGGATCCGAAAGGCCCCTGCCCTGGTGCTGACTGTCCTTTGTATACTGCTCCAGACGCCGGGCCACTACCCGTCCGCGGTCCTTCCAGCAACCTCCGAGCAGTCACCCCTGCGGACAATCACCGCCGTCTGCTGACCTTGCTGTCACTGTCCGGGCACACAGCCGGACCAACTTCAGGCTTTACTACTGTCACTTCAGCTTTTCTCTTTAGCTTTACTACTGCTTCCTTAACTCGACTCCTTGTTTACTCCTCTCACTTCCTCCTCCTAGACTCATCTCCTCACTCAAGCCCTGCCTGGGCTAAACTGCCTGGTTCTTCCTGCCTCCAGGGCTGTGAACTCCTCGGTGGGCGGAGCACCCGCCTGGCCCACCCCCTGGTGTGAACACAAGCTCCTGGAGGAAGGCAACAAGGATTTTTGGGTTAGCTTAGATGTGCCTAACTGGGGTGTAGGGTGTGGTGGTGTGATGACCTGTGACCCCTGGCTTGCCCAGGGCGTCACATCTTCATGCACATCGGAGGAAAGTCAGCGAAACAAACGTTTGTTGTCACTCAAAATATTAATCGGACATGTTGGATTTTAGTTAGGTAATCATAAACACTGGCTGTGCCAATAAAATGTAAAACCACCTGTGACGGCCAGGGAAAGGGGTACTCGGTCCCCGGGCAGAATATACCGTTAGGGATGTCACTTTGGTGGCCGTTGCCCGGTCTGTGCCCTGGGCTTCTTTTGTAAAGGGAAGATATTTACAGGGGTGAATAGAGTTAATGTCATGTGACGCCACCTGTGGGTTGCGGTTAAGGATAGAGAACCGCCGCTGCTAAATGTGGGTACTCCCAGAGCTGGTGGTGATTGCAGCAATGGTGTTGGGCCCTCCGCAGGTAGGGCTGTGCCTGAGAGACAATGAGGGGTAATAACGGAGACCACACCGGGTTGTCTTTAACAGTCTCTACTCGCTCGGTCCCAGGGGTTGCTGGTTCAGGTCCCTTGGAGTATCAGTGCCAATGTAGTGACCCAAGTTGCTCTTTCCCTCACACTCTCTGTTGGTTGGGTCCCCGTAGCATGGAGCGTTTGGGGCCCGACTGTCCCTTTTGGGGTACAGTCTCCTTCTCCGTACGGCAGACAGTGCGGACCCTGTGCAGAGGTACATGTCCGAACCCCAATCCTAGTTTACTGCTGATGCTCCCGGATTATTTGGCTCGGTGAAATCCGTGAAGGTGTCCTCACCGGGCAAGTATTTATCAAGCCATGTAAAACTGGCGCCTGATCTAGGGCCCTGTGCCCCGCGCCTGCTCTGGTCCCAACAGTATCTCCGGTACCCGACCTGGCGACCTCACTCCTGTGCCCCCGGGTCACCGTTGCACGGACCCAGCTCAGGCACGTCTGCACACCTCTCCTGTGTGCTGCACACTCTCTTGACTCTCTACTGACTGCTGACCCCTCCCACTAGGCTGGCTAATCCCAGGGACTCGTTCCTTTCCATGGCGACCATCCCCTTACATGGTTAACCCCCTATGCCCGGTGTGGAGTAGAGAACTAGGATTTTGGTTGTGCTTTCGTGGTATTGGCACTGGTACTCCAGGTCCCAGGGGGTAGGTCCTGCATCCCCAAGAGGATGCAGTTCCTTGTAGTGCACTGAGTGGCTCAGGGGCGCTACACCACCCATCTGGTCTGAGTTGTTCGGGTATTTCTTACCGGCAATGAAACAACGTTCATCCTACTGATGAACAAGGATTCATTGGCCCACCCAGTCTTATGTGTATGGCAACCCTAGCCCCCCATACGGATTAGATCACCGTTGGCTGAGTTACTTCCCTATAAAGATAGGTGACAACTGATGAGCGGGCACTACTGTGGCGCCCCTGACCTGGTCAGGCACCACTGAGTACTGCACTCAGGCTGAGTGAGTATAAAAAAAGGTAATCTCAAAGGCTGGCTAGAGTGTGGACACACAGACACGAAGTAACTAGGAACACACACACAGCTTAGAGGGGACCCCTGGGCAAACCCAGCGAGGGGGCAGAGCCCTCGCATCTCAGCTAGTGGTGGGTAGTGGGACTGGAGACGGAGAGTAGTGCAGTGGTAGTCAGAGGAGTAGGAGTGGAGCAGCCGCGTCTGAGGTGTAGAGCAGAAGAGCAGGACACTGTCAGACCCTGCACCTGTAGTGGAGGCTGGCGGGAGAGAGCGGCTACCCAGTGGTGCCGCCTGAAAACCACCTAGAGCTGTAGTGAAGAGGTGGCTGAGTAAGGAGACTACCGGTAGACCAAGCCCGCACGTGGAAACAGGTCCCCACAGCAGGAACCCATCTACTTGGCCTGCTAAACCTGCTGATGAGGTTGCTGGATGTACCTCACTGAACCACACAGAACCCGCAGCATCAACAGCAACGAGGGGGCCCATAAGGAGGATCGAGCCTGGAGCCATCTTATCCTTGGTCCACGCTGTCAGTGAAACGGGTCAGAAAGGGGAGAACGGCAGTAGCAACTTCCCTGGGTGATCCAGAAGGACTCCAAGTCGGGCTCACCTCAAAACAAGAAGGGCTAGGAAGGCAAGTAAGCAGTCACCCCTACGTCGGCCTGAAGGATACCTGGTTCCACCTGGTTTATCATAGCATCGCTCGGGTTGTCTCACTCTACCAGCAAAAAGTGAGTAAAAACCCTGAAAGACATTGCTGCCTGTGTGTGAGTTCTTCTGCGACCCGTGGTACTACACACTTACACTGAGTCCTGGGGCCAGCCTCACTCTCGGGAGGCCACACCATCTAACTGCATCTACCACCGGCCTCAGTCGCTCCCTAAACTGCAGTGGCGGTCACCCACTGACCGCAAATACCGAGAGTGGCGTTACGATTCCCATTGAAGTTAACCTGACCTACCCGTTCAAGGAAGATTCCCAGCACGTGAAGTCCCTGGAGACCCTGAGGCGACCTGAAGGTAATGGGGCTTCACACTACCATGCTCGGGTGCTCGATACTCATGTAACTAGTGATGAGCGAGCACTACCATGCTCGGCTGCTCAATACTCGTAACTAGTGATGAGCGGGCACTACAATGCTCGGGTGCTGGGTACTCGTAACTAGTGATGAGCGGGCACTACTGTCGCGGGCGGGGAGGACGCCGTCGCTGCTGCACTCTCGCTAACGCTCGGGTCCGGCGCTGCTGCAGCTGCTGCTGCTGCTCGGTGGCTCGAGAGGTGGGCCGGATCCGGGGACTCAAGCGGCGCTCCTCGCCCGTGAGTGGAAGGCGTGGTTGGTTTGGGGGATTTAGTCCGTGACGCCACCCACGGGTCGTGGTAAAGATGGGCACCACCGCTGCTGGTGACGGGGATCCCGGGAGCGATGGTAGGGAGCAACTGGGATGTTGTTTTCCCCCTCCATGGGTAGGGGGCGGTGGTCCCGGGGCCCGATGATGTGACGGGGAGGCAGGGTTGGTGAGGTGCAGGGTTGCAGGGACAGCGCGGCGCGGTGCCGGATGGCACGGGTGTACTCACTCAGTAAGAAATATACAAAGTCCTCGGTAAACCAAACGGCTGGATGGATGGGTCCCGCAGCCGGCTGCCGTGTCTCTCCCTGGACAGGTGATGGCGGCTGTCTTTCCCTGCACCTTGATGTTCTCGTTTAACTACTATGGATCCCCAACGGTAGTCCGCTCCCCAGTGTATGGGTACCGGAGGAGCCCGTTTGCCCGCAGGCGCTGGTCCTTGGGTCTCTAGCCTTAGGCGGTAGCTGTATACCCTCACGGTGTGGGCGTTTGCCTTCAATTGGGACTTCTGCTGTTAGGAAACCCCTGGGGTTCTGGTCACATTCGGATTTGACTATTGTTGGCGGCTCCAAGCCTGGTCGGGGTCCAATGGCCCTGCCTGCGTGTGCTGGCTTCACTTCGCTCCCCGGTCAGTACCGGCGGGCCAACGCCCGACCCCGGTCCTATGGTTCCACGTTGCTCCACCACTCCTGCAGATGGCCACTACCGTCTGTCAACCTTGCTGTCAGTGCCTGGGCCACAAATCCAGACACCCAAGTGCTCACTCCTCTCACTTCAACCTCCAAACTCTATCTGACACGTTTCCCGCCTCCAGGCCTCTGAACTCATCGGTGGGTGGGGCCAACCGCTTGGCTCCGCCCCACCTGGTGTGGACATCAGACACTGGAGGGAGGCAACAAGGGTTTTGTGTTTGGCTGGTGTCCCTGTCTAATGGGGGAGGGGTGTTTGTGTGTTATTTGTGACGACCTGGCTAGTCCAGGGCACCACACTACCATGCTCGGGTGCTCAGTACTAGGTCATCACCAGTGATGAGCGAGCACTATTGTGCTCAGTACTCGTAACTAGTTATGAGCGAACAGTACCATGCTCCGGTACTCAGTACTCAACAATATGGGCAGCACAGTGTCTTAGTAGTTAGCACTGAAGGGTGGCTTGGTGGTTGGCACTGTACAGTGGCTCAGTAGTTAACACTATAGGGTAACTCGGTGCTTAGCACTGTACAATGGCTTGGTGGTTAACACTGTACAGTGCATTGGTAGTTAGCACTGTACTGTGGCTCGGTGGCTAGCACTGTAGTGTGGCTCGGTGGCTAACACTGTAGTGTGGCTCGGTGGCTAGCACTGTAGTGTGGCTCGGTGGCTAACACTGTAGTGTGGCTCGGTGGTTAGCATTGTTACTCCAGTTTCCTCCCATAGACATGCAGATACGGAATTTAGATTTTGAGCCGCAATGGGAACAGTGATGATTATGTCTGTAAAGCGCTATGGAATTAATGGTGCTGTACAAGTGATTAAAATAAATAAAATTATCTGATGGACAATAATTGGAGCGCTGGCCTTTGACTGTTGTTTCTTTCAGGCATTGGTTCTGTAGCGCCCCACGAGACCTGCAGGGCTACCCGTCACCAGGCTAGTGGTATTTGGGGTTGCTGTGACTGGCCTGACCCGGCTCCGTGGTTCCGTTGGCGATGGGAGGAAGGGCCGTTGGCGCCGAAGCGTGGGGCAACGGCGACGGTAATAAGAGGCAGCGGTTGCGGGTCCAGGTCTTTTTACTCACTACTCCTAGTTCTTAGGATGCTGCCCTCAGGGTACCGGTCACTGCCGTGCTGGGCCCCAGCCGATCCCAGATGAATCCGAGGTCACCACTGGTGTTGTGGAGTATGTGAGACCTTTCTCCTTGCGCCTTGTAGTATGGATCCCCGTGGCGTGAAGCTACTTGGGGACCCCAGTATCCTTGGCTTTAGTTGCCATCCTGTACGCAGGCAGCACAAAACTTGTTATGGACCCGACTGTGGCCATGGCTCCTGTCTCTATATGCTGCTGGTGCCCCGTGACTTTTGGTGGTGGAGCCATCTTATCCTTGGTCCACGCTGTCAGTGAAACGGGTCAGAAAGGGGAGAACGGCAGTAGCAACTTCCCTGGGTGATCCAGAAGGACTCCAAGTCGGGCTCACCTCAAAACAAGAAGGGCTAGGAAGGCAAGTAAGCAGTCACCCCTACGTCGGCCTGAAGGATACCTGGTTCCACCTGGTTTATCATAGCATCGCTCGGGTTGTCTCACTCTACCAGCAAAAAGTGAGTAAAAACCCTGAAAGACATTGCTGCCTGTGTGTGAGTTCTTCTGCGACCCGTGGTACTACACACTTACACTGAGTCCTGGGGCCAGCCTCACTCTCGGGAGGCCACACCATCTAACTGCATCTACCACCGGCCTCAGTCGCTCCCTAAACTGCAGTGGCGGTCACCCACTGACCGCAAATACCGAGAGTGGCGTTACGATTCCCATTGAAGTTAACCTGACCTACCCGTTCAAGGAAGATTCCCAGCACGTGAAGTCCCTGGAGACCCTGAGGCGACCTGAAGGTAATGGGGCTTCACACTACCATGCTCGGGTGCTCGATACTCATGTAACTAGTGATGAGCGAGCACTACCATGCTCGGCTGCTCAATACTCGTAACTAGTGATGAGCGGGCACTACAATGCTCGGGTGCTGGGTACTCGTAACTAGTGATGAGCGGGCACTACTGTCGCGGGCGGGGAGGACGCCGTCGCTGCTGCACTCTCGCTAACGCTCGGGTCCGGCGCTGCTGCAGCTGCTGCTGCTGCTCGGTGGCTCGAGAGGTGGGCCGGATCCGGGGACTCAAGCGGCGCTCCTCGCCCGTGAGTGGAAGGCGTGGTTGGTTTGGGGGATTTAGTCCGTGACGCCACCCACGGGTCGTGGTAAAGATGGGCACCACCGCTGCTGGTGACGGGGATCCCGGGAGCGATGGTAGGGAGCAACTGGGATGTTGTTTTCCCCCTCCATGGGTAGGGGGCGGTGGTCCCGGGGCCCGATGATGTGACGGGGAGGCAGGGTTGGTGAGGTGCAGGGTTGCAGGGACAGCGCGGCGCGGTGCCGGATGGCACGGGTGTACTCACTCAGTAAGAAATATACAAAGTCCTCGGTAAACCAAACGGCTGGATGGATGGGTCCCGCAGCCGGCTGCCGTGTCTCTCCCTGGACAGGTGATGGCGGCTGTCTTTCCCTGCACCTTGATGTTCTCGTTTAACTACTATGGATCCCCAACGGTAGTCCGCTCCCCAGTGTATGGGTACCGGAGGAGCCCGTTTGCCCGCAGGCGCTGGTCCTTGGGTCTCTAGCCTTAGGCGGTAGCTGTATACCCTCACGGTGTGGGCGTTTGCCTTCAATTGGGACTTCTGCTGTTAGGAAACCCCTGGGGTTCTGGTCACATTCGGATTTGACTATTGTTGGCGGCTCCAAGCCTGGTCGGGGTCCAATGGCCCTGCCTGCGTGTGCTGGCTTCACTTCGCTCCCCGGTCAGTACCGGCGGGCCAACGCCCGACCCCGGTCCTATGGTTCCACGTTGCTCCACCACTCCTGCAGATGGCCACTACCGTCTGTCAACCTTGCTGTCAGTGCCTGGGCCACAAATCCAGACACCCAAGTGCTCACTCCTCTCACTTCAACCTCCAAACTCTATCTGACACGTTTCCCGCCTCCAGGCCTCTGAACTCATCGGTGGGTGGGGCCAACCGCTTGGCTCCGCCCCACCTGGTGTGGACATCAGACACTGGAGGGAGGCAACAAGGGTTTTGTGTTTGGCTGGTGTCCCTGTCTAATGGGGGAGGGGTGTTTGTGTGTTATTTGTGACGACCTGGCTAGTCCAGGGCACCACACTACCATGCTCGGGTGCTCAGTACTAGGTCATCACCAGTGATGAGCGAGCACTATTGTGCTCAGTACTCGTAACTAGTTATGAGCGAACAGTACCATGCTCCGGTACTCAGTACTCAACAATATGGGCAGCACAGTGTCTTAGTAGTTAGCACTGAAGGGTGGCTTGGTGGTTGGCACTGTACAGTGGCTCAGTAGTTAACACTATAGGGTAACTCGGTGCTTAGCACTGTACAATGGCTTGGTGGTTAACACTGTACAGTGCATTGGTAGTTAGCACTGTACTGTGGCTCGGTGGCTAGCACTGTAGTGTGGCTCGGTGGCTAACACTGTAGTGTGGCTCGGTGGCTAGCACTGTAGTGTGGCTCGGTGGCTAACACTGTAGTGTGGCTCGGTGGTTAGCATTGTTACTCCAGTTTCCTCCCATAGACATGCAGATACGGAATTTAGATTTTGAGCCGCAATGGGAACAGTGATGATTATGTCTGTAAAGCGCTATGGAATTAATGGTGCTGTACAAGTGATTAAAATAAATAAAATTATCTGATGGACAATAATTGGAGCGCTGGCCTTTGACTGTTGTTTCTTTCAGGCATTGGTTCTGTAGCGCCCCACGAGACCTGCAGGGCTACCCGTCACCAGGCTAGTGGTATTTGGGGTTGCTGTGACTGGCCTGACCCGGCTCCGTGGTTCCGTTGGCGATGGGAGGAAGGGCCGTTGGCGCCGAAGCGTGGGGCAACGGCGACGGTAATAAGAGGCAGCGGTTGCGGGTCCAGGTCTTTTTACTCACTACTCCTAGTTCTTAGGATGCTGCCCTCAGGGTACCGGTCACTGCCGTGCTGGGCCCCAGCCGATCCCAGATGAATCCGAGGTCACCACTGGTGTTGTGGAGTATGTGAGACCTTTCTCCTTGCGCCTTGTAGTATGGATCCCCGTGGCGTGAAGCTACTTGGGGACCCCAGTATCCTTGGCTTTAGTTGCCATCCTGTACGCAGGCAGCACAAAACTTGTTATGGACCCGACTGTGGCCATGGCTCCTGTCTCTATATGCTGCTGGTGCCCCGTGACTTTTGGTGGTGGGCGAAGGGACATGAAATCTCCCTCCCCTGCAGATTCTGGTACTCCAATGTGGAGTGTGGTCTACCCTAGGGCTCTGCACCCTGCCGGCACCGGTCCCGAAGGGGCTGTTCGGGCTCACCCTCCAGCTACCTGTCGCTCCTCTATCTCACCAGCTGCACCAGGTCGTCTCCTTCTCCTTCCAGTCTGCCCGGTCTTAACGGAGGGAGATATGAAGCCCACCCTCCGCCACCGTGGTCCTACGAGTCCATGATGTCCTGTAACTCTCTCTGTTCTTCCCGGGATAGCTCTTAAGCACGCATCCCAGGTGGCCCCTCTGAGGGGAGCTTAGGCAGCACATCCCCCAGCGACCCTGTTACTTATTCTCCTTCGTCTCAGACTGATCTGAAGAGATTTACTAAACTGTCTGTGTGTTCCTACTCCCTCAGTGCAGCCACCACCTTTCTGATGACTCACTGATGCTGGGAATTTCCCGGGTTGGCTGTCTGACTGTGCGTGTGTTGTATAAGCTATTAGCATAGAATGTTGTGTAAGCTCCAAACACCAGTGGCTAACCTCTTCTTACCCGGGATAAGTACCACATCTTAAGACAGATGCAGTACTCTGAAGCCTCAGGGGCGCCACAGTTCCACTTGTGTTTTGCAAAGACGAGTGCAATCTGATAAAACATCAGATTGGATTCTCACCAGTGCCATATCGGCATTAGAAATGAATCGCAGTATGCTGTGATTGGCAGCAAATCTCGGCTCACATGCACCCATACAAGTCTATGGGTACGTGTGAAACATCGGACTGCACTTGCATGTCCTCCGACTGCAGTGCGATGTACACAGAAACAGCATGCGGAGGAGGGAGAAAGTACTCTCTCACTCTTTTCCACAGCTGTGATCTGATTGCAAGATTGGATCACCCTCACATGACCCTCGGCTCACACTCGCTGTAGAGGGTCATTAGCATATCGCTTACGATGCTCTCGCAATGGAACCTATGCGCAAGTGGAACCGAGGCCTCAGGCTGAGGCCTGCAGAGTTCTGTTCTCAAGATTTTTGGAATCTCAGCTTTGGAACCCCCAGAGATCATCTAGAGATTACCTATCCTAACTAAGTGTATCCACAGCAAGGGAGAGGGGATTGAATGACTGGGTGCTTGATCCTGATCCCCCGAAAAAATCTTAAAGTTATAAATACTATGATGGTGCAATCTAGTATGGTAAGTCCTATAAATATGGATGGCACCGCACTGTTTTCTCGGAGCTTGCGCTCAGTGAATGACAAGTAAGACATCAATGGCCACAAGTCTTATTTCTCTGTGAAAAGATGAGGACCTTAAGAAAGTGATTTATCCTTAGGGCTTTGTTATATGGGGGTTATGTTAAAATGGTGTCAGGAGGGCATTGGCCAAGGGTCTAAGGAAAAGGGAGGGATTTCATCTTTTTTAATTAAGACACAGTGCAACTTAGGGACAAGAAGAAGAAAGAGACAGCTTGGATTTACGTGTATTTATCTATAGCTTCATTCTTCCTGGACATACGGAGCAGGACTAACAGTAGATTGGATTACAGCCTCAGACTCCGGCACATCTGAATTCCATCATCTTGTAGAAAAAAGAAAAAAAAAGTTTTTTGTGATCTGTCTGGCTCCATCTCCGAAAGAGGAAAAATAAATAAGATGTTCAGGAGACACCCAAAAAGCAGGTGGGGAGTTCCTTGTCTTCTCCAAGTCAGACTAAATATTCCTCTCTGTCCCGGGAACATACTGTACATGTATTGATTGGAAAAAATAATCAGAGTACAACTGATTTTGTGCAGTAATACAGAAATTAAATTATGTTTTGTACAACTATTTCTCAGTTTTAGAAACTGACAGTCAAAAGGTTGGATGAACGTGTGTGCGCCAGATATCTATCCCAATTTTCCTCATACACATGTATGCTCAATTCAACAGAGCAATCATGTGTATTTCAGTGGTAGCAGAGGAGAAAGTCGCTGCCAGATACCTGTGGCTGAGGCTTTCCACCCTTGAAAACAAAAAAAATAAGTATATAAGCCAACCACCCCAAAAAATCTGTTGGTGGAGAGTCGGGAGACCCCATTCGGTTTGGTTTGACCAAAATTCTTCTGATGTCTATGGAAGTCTATTCTACCTTCAATACAGAGAGCGCCGTCATGCAGCTTATTGTTTTACTTCATTGTTGTCACGCTAGGTATGGAGAGGTACCAATCGAACAGCAAAAGATAAGGGAAGGGGACTCCTGCGTCTAGCGAAGGGGGAGATGGGGACCCCTGACCGAACCCTGGGGACCCTCACTACCCTAGATAGGTTCCGCACTTATGCGCCGAGCCAGATACCTGACCCTAAGTATCCCTAGTGCTTGACCCTAAATACCGAATGGGTGGATTAAACTCTTCATCAACCCCAATAAACGCTAAAGTAGGACACAAGAAGGACACACATGGAAAAAAGCATGAACTACATATCCACAGATGTCTCAGGCAGAAGTTCAGTAACAATACTACAAACTGGAGTAACAGAAAACAACCTCTCCAGAGCATATCCAGGAACAAACTATAAACCGCACAGAAGGCCTCCCAGGGTGAGGTTAATAAAGGAAGTCAGAGGCTTTGTGCTCACGGGACAATGTACCCGCGGATATATCCGCAGGTATGTCCACAGGTTTCCCGCAGCAGCTCCCCGGAAACCACAGCTATCCATTGCTGCGATATATGGGCGGAGTTGTTGCGGTAAACCTGCGGGACAAGTGCAGAAATACCTGCGGAATTCCCGCCCTGTATCTCCAGAGTGGAGGAGCGGGAATTCAGATATTTCTCCATGAATAATTGACATGCAGTTACGTGCGACTGCGGGAAATCCGCAGCATATTCCGCAGCCGCACATACCGCAGCATGGACACAGCACTCCCCAAATCCCATAGGGTAACACGGGGAGTGTCTATACTGGCTTAAACCTGCGGATTTAACTGGAAAATCCAGATAAATACGCAGGTATTCTGCAGCAAAATCCGCGGGTACATTGTCCCGTGGGCACATAGCCTGGATGTGGATGGTGGATGGTGGATATGTCCCCGCTTCAAGGACCTAAGAGATGTCTTTATGAATTTTACAATTTCTCTAGGACATGCAGATTTAAATTTGCTGCGAACCTGCAAGGAAAAACTAAGCAACATGTACATGAGACATTAGGAACCTCATTCACTTTGCTGACGCTAGGAAATCCTTCAAGTTTTCTGACAAACCTGAACAGAAAAAAATCTGTCAACTTTGGCAGAGCTGCTGAGCTCACTGATTGCTTGTCGCATTGTCGATATGACATCACCAGGAGAAGCGATGGAGGCTCAGTGGTGGACACAGTGAGGATGAGATTTTTTTATTTTAAACAAATTGCATGGCATAGTGGTTTTTCGAAAAAAATAAATAAAAAATCTTTAACAAACCTTAGAACATCAGAAACATCCACTAGATGACTCTGGAGGGAAGCTGTTCTCCTTCTAGAGAAGAGCAGAGGGGTAGGAGCCCCTCTTTGCCCGCAGGCGCTGGCCCTGAGAAACTGGTGCCTTGGCAGTGGCGGTGTCTCTCTCTAACGGTTGGACTGTTGCCTTCAATCGGGACTTGGTTGTTGGGAGACCCAGAGGTCCCCTTCACTGACGGATTTGGCAAATTCACGGCGACTCCTAGCCTTGCCGGGATCCGAAAGGCCCCTGCCAATGGTGCTGGCTTCTCTTTGTATACCGCTCCGGTACCGCCGGGCCACCACCCGTCCACGGTCCTTTCGGCAACCTCCAAGCAGCCTCTCCTGCAGACAGTCACCGCCGTCTGCTGACCTTGCTGTTCTCAGTCCGGGGCACACATCCGGACCAACTTCAGGCTTTCTCAACTGTCACTTTCCCTGTCACTACTCTCACTGTCCTCCTTCTCCTTCCTCTCTTGCTCCTCTACCACTTCACTGTTTACTCCTTCACTTCCACTCTCTATCTCTCTCTAAACTCTTCTGCCTGGTTTCCCCGCCTCCAGGGCTGTGAACTCCTCGGTGGGCGGAGCCAACCGCCTGGCCCACCCCCTGGTGTGGACATCAGCCCCTGGAGGAAGGCAACAAGGAATTTTTGGTTAGCTTTGGTGTACCTATCTGGGGTGTAGGGTGTGGTGGTGTTATGACCTGTGACCCCTGGCTTGCCCAGGGCGTCACATCACAACCTCACCACAACCGTGGGTGGCGTCACGGACAATCAATCCCCAAAACCATTCCCCTTTTCACTCACGGGCGAGGAGCGCCGCTCGAGTCCCTGGATCCGGCCCACCGCTCGAGCCACCGAGCAGCAAGCGAAGCAGTAGCAGTGCCGGACCCGAGCAGTGGGTGAGCGCAGCGTCCCTCCTCCGCCCGCGACAATACCTCATGGAGACCTTCCTACAAGTCATTGGGTATGGTGGCTGTGTGGAGTGGCCTCCACCCTCACCTGACCTGACCCCATTGGACTTCTTTCTGTGAGGTCCCATCAAACAGCAGGTGTATGCGACCCCTCCACCAACATTGCAGGACCTATGACGACGTATCACAGATGCTCGTGCAAACGTGTCACCTACCATATTGCACAGCGTGCAGCAAGATACAGTATGCTGTCCAGAGTCCAGATGTGCATTGCAGCTCACGGGGGCCACTTTGAGCATCAAAGTTAAATGAGCGCCATATGCGTGACCAGCATTCAATGTTTGGGGGGGTCATGGGTTTCATATCATAGCATTTCTGTATGCAAGGTGTCGATTCGTATTGAATTGATGATGCCATACAACTTTGTAATTCACTTTTTTCCTCTATCTCGTTCCGTTTTCGATAAAAATGCTAACTCCGTTGATTTCCACCAGGTGGCGCTATAGGTGGTTTCATTGCGTAGCGCATGGCTACTTTACTATACCTAGACACCACTTCTATGCCTATAGCTGCCGCTGTTCTCAAGGTAATGGCGGTGGACAGGATATGGGTGGACACACTGTATACAACTAGTAACTAGAACTAGTACATAAAACTGACCTTACACATCAAGCAGGTGATTCCCTCATTGCCATGCATGTTACTTTTTTCTTTACCTCTAAAACCTCCCAAATTATTCCACGTCTACTGGAAAACTAATGACTCTTCTATTTGCTATCATCTGGTGTACTGACAAAAATGAGACCCCATGGGTAGTAATACAACAGGAGTCCAGAAAAAAAGGATTGGGCATATCGGAATTGAACATGCCCAATCTACAATACTACATTCTCAATTAATAGATGCTTGTATTAGGAAAGTTGCTGTAATTTACAACTGCCTTTTCTATATATAATGTATATCAGCTGCTTACTTCTTAAGCAATTAACAACTGGCTGGTTGCCCCTATGGCCATTGCCCCCACAGATGGCGGCATATGTCACAGAGCTTCTATATAGGATTTTCTATTATGCAAGAAGAGTTTAGAAGCAAGTTCTCCATCCATGAAGATGGGATTAGTCAGTGAATATAAAGCAATGAGCCCGCTCACTTCTTAACGCCTCATCAGGAGGTTTAGCAGATGACAAAAGCAAAACTTTAATGTGTAGAAATGCAAAAGAATGAAGTTAAATTCCATCAAGTATCAAATCTACCCGGAATCACGTCACGGAGACTCTGCTGAGAGCAGATCACCGTCAGTGGAAGCCTCTCATAACTTTCCATGTATCTGATCTACTGGAATGTCCCAAAATATTTAGCATATTATATCAATTGTGTAGTTGAGGTATGAAATTATTACACTAGCCCAATTCCAAAATGGCAAGTTGTTAAAAAAATTAAAAAAAAAATAAAAAAAACCCACACACTTTATTAAAAATGAGAACAAAATTAAGAAATATATTTTTTTTTCCATATTTTTATTATTTTTTTATTTTACATTCATAAACAACTACTAAAATACATTTTAAATTATGTTCTCCTTTTTATAAGAATTTTTTTATTTATTACACACTTTATTGTTGTAGTTGTTGGGGTAGGACTGGTAGCAGTTTATTCTTCTTTCCTGATTTTCTTTTTATTTATTCATTAAATCAAATCAACGCTTTGTCTGTGTATTACAATATAGCACAGGTCCTCCGGAGGACTCTATTTAACCAATATTAAATTTGTAATAGATTCCCACATTCCCACTTAATTCATAGGTAAATGCTGCATTCAGCAAAGACAGATTTTCCTATTATTCAGATAGGAGATGACAGTTGGTCCTCATAAGATTCCATGGGGATGTGGAAGGAGCTAGAAGAAGACACAGATATTCTGCTGCAATTTCTCCAGAAATCATAGTTACAGCTTAAGATTTATTGTGGCTTTATTTTATTGTTTTAAAGGGAATCTGTCACCAGGTTTTTAACACCTAATCTGAGGACAGCATAACCTAGGGGCAGAGATCCTGATTCCAGCAATGTGTCACTTATTGGGCTGCTTACTGTACTTTTGATAAAATCACTGATTAATCAGCAGTAGATTATCATTACAGGACTACTTCGCTTCCTGCAGGTAGTCCAGCATATTCATTAGTTCTGTATAACTGCTTGATCTGCTGCAGAGAAAACATTGATTGTTTCAAAATGACAGCAAACAGCTCAGTAAGTGACACATCACTGGAATCAGAGTCTCTGTCACTACATTATTCTGCTCTCAGATGGGGAGGCAAAAACCTGGTGACAGATTTCCTTTAATACACACAGGCATTGTTTTTTAAGAATTATTAGATCTCTACTTTGGGAAAACAAGTGTAAGAAATCTATAAAAAATATCCCCTATATTAGACTTTATATTTCTGTTCATCCTCATATAGTGTTGATTTTGATATAAGATAATACCGGTACACATTTAGGTTTGAGGATAAACTGCAGCAACGACTCGTAGGCAGAGGATTTTCCGAGATTGAATACTTTTTTTATTATTATAGCTTACCTATAAACAGTCAGAAAAACCTTTAGGGAGATTATTATTTACATTTTTGCACTGTACGCTTCCATTCCAATTTTGGCTGATATTGTGACCATTGTCAGTGATAGAGAGATGCCACCCACTAGTGACCGCCTGTTTATTAAGTGATCCTTATTGGATCAACTCCGTGAATCTGCACCGGCGAGGTCTAATGACCAGGACTGCCTTCAATATACAATGGGTGACCCTTCAGCCGTTTAATTACTTGCCTATCATAGAAGCTAGTTAGCCGAGTATTTGGTGACATTTTTGCCTCAGTAGCTATAAGGCCACGCGAACACGTTGAGTATTTGGTGAGGTTTTTACCTCAGTATCCATAAGACCCGCAACACACATCCGTTTTTTTTGTACGTGTGCGGTACGTATTTGCACGTACCGGAGACACGGAGACCCATGTTATTCAATGGTAGATGGCACACACACGTAAAATCACACGGAACGTGTGTCCGTGTGGTAAGTACGTGTGTGCGCTTTTCTACACGAACGACATGTCCGTTTTTGGCCGAAACCACGCAGGAACAGACCCGCTTTAGTCTATGGGTCCGTGCCTGCACGGACCGCAGACGGAGTATGTCCGTGTTCAGCACGTATCGTCCGTGTCCGTTTTTAATCCCAAAATCTGAAACACTTGTTACCAATCTATCAGGTCAATTGATGGCAAACAACAACACCAGGATCTCATGATGAATGATTAACAACGTTAATTGGGTAAGAATGCGGGCCTTTATAAATGGACAGCACGCGGACAGCACACGTACGTATTTTATGTCAATACGGACATTCCACACGCACACACGGCTCGCATACGCCATCACACGGATGCCATACGTACCGGAGAAACGCCCCTAAAAAACGGAACACGGACCCGAAAAACGGACCGTAAGACACGTAAGTTTTTTTTGCGGATGTGTGTTTTAGGCCTAAGGCCTTGTGCACATGTTGAGTATTTGTTGAGGTTTTTACCTCAGTATCTATAAGGCCACATGCACATGGTGAGTATTTGGGGAGGTTATTACCTTGGTACCTATAAAGCCACGTGAACACGTTGAGTATTTGTTGACGTTTTTACCTCAGCATCTATAAGGCCACGTGAACACGTTGAGTATTTGGTGAGGTTTTTACCTCAGTACCTATAAGGCCACGTGAACACGTTGAGTATTTGGTGACGTTTTTACCTCAGTATCTATAAAGCCACATGCACACGTTGAGTATTTGGTGAGGTTTTTACCTCAGTATCTATAAGGCCACGTACACATGGTGAGTATTTGGGGAGGTTTTTACCTTGGTACCTATAAGGCCATCTGCACATACTGAGTATTTGGTGAGGTTTTTACTCAGTATCAATAAGGCCATGTGCACACGTTGAGTATTTGGTGACGTTTTTACCTCAGCATCTATAAGGCCACGTGAACACGTTGAGTATTTGGTGAGGTTTTTACCTCAGTATCTATAAGGCCACGTGCACACGAGTATTTGGTGAGGTTTTTACCTCAGTATCTATAAGGCCACGTGCACATGGTGAGTATTTAGTGAGTTTTTTACCTTGGTGTCTATAAGAGCTCGTGTGCACGTTGCGTAATTGCATGTATTTACGCTGCATATTGCACTGCAGCGTAAATGCATGCATCCTGTGTCCCCAGCACAATCTATGTAGATTGTGCATGAGACGTGCGCACGTTGATTTTTTGAATGCAGCGATTTGGGTGGTAAAATTTTGACCCAAATCCGTGCGTTCAAAAAAGCAGCATGTCAATTATTCTGTGCGCTTTGGATGCAGCTCCCGCTCTGTCTATGGTGCGGGCAGCATCCAGAGCGCATGAAATCGGCTTTTTTCGACACAAAAACTGCATCCATTATGCAGTCTTTCTGCAGCGCTTTGAAGCACACATGTGATGTCAAATCGCTGTAGAATATTAAGCATTTACGTGCGAACAAGCCCTTAGGCCACATGCACACGCTCAGTATTTGGTGAATTTTTTACCCCAGTATTTGTAGCCAAAACCAGGAGTGGAACAATCGGAGGAAAGTATTATAGAAACACGGGCACCACTGCTGTACTTATCACCCACTCCTGGTTTTAGCTACAAATACTGAGGTAAAAACCTCACTAAATACTGAACGGGTGCACATGGCCTTAGTTAACATTAAATGGAGAAATGAAATTTACTATGTTACTATGAGCAACAAGACTACTTTTTCGCCAAAATATTTTTCATATGGTTTATGTACACTATATGGAGAAAAGTATTGGCCTAGTCTCTTAATCATTGAATTCAGGTTTCTTATTCACTCCCATTGCCCCCGGTGTTTACCATCTGTCCACACGTCCCCTGGTGTATAACGTCTGACCCCTTGCCCCCCGCCGATGTATAATGTCCTGACCCTTGAACATGGTGTATAACATCTTGCCCCTCACCCATGGTGTATAACATCTTGCTCCTCACCCATGGTGTATAATGTGACGCCCTGGACCCCCAGGGGTCACAGAATAACACCACATACACACACCCCCTCCCCTGGTTAGGTACATCAGTCAAAAAAAATCCTTGTTGCCTCCCTCCAGGGTCTGATGTCCACACCAGGTGGGGCGGAGCCAGGCGGTTGGCCCCACCCACCGAGGAGTTCACAGGCCTGGAGGCGGGAAAAGTCAGTGAGTTGAAGTGGAGAGTTGAAGTGGAGAGTTGAAGTTGAGAGGTGGAAGTGAGAGGAGGAAAGACTGTGTGTGTGTCTGGGTTGGAGCCCAGGCACAATCAGCAAGGTCGGCAGACAGTGGTGGTCGTCTGCAGGAGTTGGTGGAGGTCAGCGGAACCGTAGGACCGGGGTCGGGCGGTGACCCGCCGGTACCGAACCAGGGAGCAGATTGAAGCCAAGCACCAAGGCAGGGTACTCAGACCCCGACTAGGCTAGGAGCCGCCGTAAAGGTCAAATTCTCTGATTGCGGTCTGGACCTCAGGGGTTCATTCCCAACCAAGTCCCGTCAGAAGGCAACAGCCCAACCCGTCCGGATAAGAGCCACCGCTAAGGGCTAGAGATCCAAGGGCCAGCGCCTGCGGGCAACCGGGCTTTCCCGACACGTACACGCCGGGGAGCAGACTACCCGTGGGAAGCCATAGGAGTCAAATACACATACATAGGTGAAGGAAACGACAGCCACCATCAACCCGTCCGGGGAGAGTGAGAACACCGCAGCCGACTGTGGGCCCCGTCCATCCAGCCATTTGGTTTACCAGAGACTCTGTCCTTTTGTGCCTGAGTGAGTACAACAGTGCCATCCGGCACCGCGCTGCACCGCAACGTTGCACCCGCGCCCACGCTGCCTCCCCGCATCCGGCCCCTGCACTTGCACCTATACCTTCCCTCACCAACCAGGGCCCGGGGACCAACAGCCCCTACCCACGGAGGGGCCAACACCTCAGCTGCTCTCCGCCATCGCTCCCGGGAACCCCCGTCACCAGCAGGGTGGTGCCCACCATCACCACAACCCCGTGGGTGGCGTCACGACCGACATCCCACCACAAACCTCCCCTTTTCACTCGTGGGCGAGGAGGCGCTGCTTGAGCCCCCGGGTCCAGCCCAGTGCTCAAGCCACCAAGGAGCAGAAGCACAGGACCCGAGCGTCAGCGATTCCCAGGCGAGCGGCGTTCCCAGCCCCTTCGCCCGCTACAATAACATCTTGCGCCTCACCCATGGTGTATAACATCCAGCCTCTTGACCCCGCCCAGTATATAAATTCTGGCCCCATGTCCCCTAGAGTATAACCTCTTGCCCCTCTCCACTGGGGTATAACATCTGGCCCCTTGCCCCTGGTGTATATCATCTGGCCCCCCCCTGGTATATATCACCCAGCTCTGTCCCCCATGTATAACATCCGACCCCTCGCCCCCCGTGTATAGCATCCAGCGACCCTTCTCCCCCTCCCAGTATATAAAATCCAGCCTCTCTCTCCTGGTGTATAACAACCAGTCCCTGCCATGCTGTTTGCCTCTACTAACATGTGAATGACCATCTCGTGGTGCAGAGCTCACCGATACCAGCTTAGTCCTGTAATAAGAGCCACTGGGATAACAAGTCTGTTCATTACATTTCTCCCTGTTAAATCTTCCCCCATCACCTGTGAGTGATATTATTGAGAAGTGGAAGAAACCACAGCAACTCAACCCCGAAGTGGAGACCCTGTAACGTTCCAGAGCGGGGGGAAAACTGCTGAGGAGCAGAAGCCACCAACACTCTGCTGACCCCATAACTGCAGAGACCAGACCTCCTCTGTAACATCAGTACAAACACTGCGCCAGCCGGGAGCTTCATGGCCAAGCAGCTGTCTGCAGACGTACATCACCAAGCGCAATGCTGCGTGTTGGATTGAGTGGTGTAAAGCCGCCATATCAGGACTCGAGCGGAAATGTGTTCTGTGCAGTTGTGACGCCCTGGACTAGCCAGGTAGTCACAGGTAGGCCCTTGCATAACACCCGTCCCCCTAAAAAGGTAACAGCAGCCAACCACACTAAAACCTAGTCACCTCCCTCAGAGCTTAATGGTCACCCCAGGGAGCGGAGCCAGGCAGTTGGCCACGCCCACCAAGGAGTCCAGAGGGCCTGAGGCAGGAGAAACAGTAGTCCCTTGTTGATAGTTGACAGTGGAGTAGAGAGGAGTGTGCAGCAAGCCTGTGGTGACAGGTCTGCAGCGGAAACTGACAGGTGCCCGGGTCGTAGCCCTGGTACCTTGGCTAGGAGGCAGGCGGTGGCCTGGCCTGCAGGAGTCAGGAAGACGGCCAGGTGGAACCGTAACCGGGGAACCGACTGGAAACCGGAGCACAAGGGGGGTACTCAGACCCAGAACGAGGCCCAGAAGCCACTGGACCACGTTGAATTCACTGATTGAGGACTGGACCTTAGGTCCTTTCCCATCCCAAGACCCGAAAGAAGGCAACAGCCTATCGAGGGGGATAGAAAGCCACCGCACAGGCAGAGAGATCCCACGGGCCAGCGCCTGTGGGCAAACGGACTCCACCGACACATATACAGCCGGGGAGTGGACTCCCGCTGCTAAGGCACAGGCAGTCTACACAAACATAAAGAGGTGCAGGAGAAAGGCCAAGACCACCAACCTGGGTGGGGGACAAGACGCATCTGGCTGCGGGCACCGACCACCATCAACTTTGTTCATCAGAGACTTGAGTGTGTCAGTAATCGTGAGTACAATGGTGCCATCCGGCCATGCACCGCCCTGCACTGCCCAACTGTCACTCTCCCCAAGCGGGTCCCGGGGCCACCATCCTTCCCACGGAGGGGTTAACATCTTGCTGCACGACCATCTCCCCTGGGTTCCCCCGTAACTCCAGCGGTGGTGTCTACATCTTCACCACGTCCCATGGGTGGCGTCACAAACTCAAAAACGGCTCCGGCCATACACCTACCTAACCACCCCAATCGAGATTGCCAGCATCCCCTTGCAGAGCGACGTGACCCCCGGGTCCGGAGGCGCTCGAGCCACCCACCAAACAAGCCTGAACCCGAGCGGCTCGGCTACAGCTGAGCGCGGGACGGTACACAGTGACGGATCACACGTCTCTATTTGGTATCTGATGGAGAAGTCAGGGTTTGGTGAATGGTCAGGAGAATGTTACCCACTTGAGTGTATTGGGCCAGTTGTACAGTTTGGTGGTGGAGGGATAATACTATTGTTTTTTAGGGGTCGGCCTCAGCGCCTTAGTTCTAGGGAAGGGAAAGCTTAATGCTTCAGCACAAGACGTTGTGGACAATTGTAGCTTCCACAGAAGTTTGGACTTTGGAGAAGGCCCTTTTCAATTCCCCATGACTGTGCCCAGTTCACAAGGTCCATAAAGACATGAGTGGTGGGCGTTGGTGGAAGAACATGCCCGGCTGCACAGAACTCTGACCACAAACCCATCCTAGACCTTTGGGAAGAACTGGAACAGAGATTGTGAGCCCGGCATCTCCCCGACATCAGTGTCTGCCCTCACAAATGTTCTTCTGGATGAATCGGCAAAAATTTCCACCGATGCCTCCAAAATCTTGAACAAATCCTTCCCAGGAGAGCAAAAGCCATTATATCTGCAAAGGGGCTGACTTTATATTAATAGCTATGAATGTTGAATGTGAGGTCAGAAAAGCTCCGGTTGGGTGAAGGTGGAATGGTCCCAAAAGAGTTGACAATTTTCTGTGATTTTAGTGAGGATAACTGTAGAGATTTCGGATATATAGTTCTTGGTGAGATATCTTACACTTTTTCCTTCCTTAGGAAAGGGAAGAAAATGATTTGGGTAAATGAGCTTTAACCAACCCGGAGGAGTCTTCATCTTTTCCCAGGCATAAGATATTCCTCCTCACATCTTGCATTAGGGCGATATCGGAGCGGTGTATCCCAATAACAAGGAGCTGCTCTCCGCTTTTCACTGCACTTCTACATAAATGGGATATTTACTCTCATACAGAGCGCCGGACAATGGGAGGCTAAATTCTGCCCAACATGCACCAAGGGGATCTTTCTTCTCAGGCTGGAACTGGTTTAGGCTGTCTGGAATCCATTAAATCTTAATTATAAATGCCTTATTTAATCTCTGTTTGTGGCTATTGAGATGCAGTTCATGAAAAGGGGATTTAAGGCTAAATTAGCTGAGCTTTTATGACATATTTGAAGGGACTGGCTCACGACTAAAAAGGGGATTGGGAAGCTGAAACACTTGCCAGTTAGTCCATTCTCCAATCTATTCCTAGGCCAGAACCTCGCTTTGTAAAGAATTGGGCAAACGATGGTTTTTTTTGGAGACCTCAAAACATTCCCTCCTTTACTACTAATTTACAAGAACGTCCAATGTTAAAGTGAAATTCTTTCTTTATGGCTTCCTTATGCCCAGGCCTAATATTCTGCCACATAAATACACAGGGAAGTATACAGTAGTAAAAAATAAAAATAAGAAAACATTTTAGGGGTTGTACGGAATTGGATAATATTTGCTGCTATCTTATAAAAAAGAGTGAAATGCCTACCAAATGTTAGGACGAGCTGCAATGCCAGACACAACCATGACCAGCTGTGGCACTGTTTAGGTAAAAATGCAACCTTGTTTTTCTATTATTAAGATTAGGGATAATAATAATAATAATAATAATCTTTATATAGCGCTAACATATTCCACAGCGCTTTACATACATCACGAACACTGTCCCCATTGGGGCTCACAATCTAAAGTCCCTATCTGTATGTCTTTGGAGTGTGGGAGGAAACCGGAGTACCCGGTGGAAACCCACGCAAACACGGGAAGAACATACAAACTCCTTGCAGATGGTGTCCTTGGTGGGATTCGAACCTTGGACCCCAGTGCTACAAGACTGCAGTGCTAACCACTGAGCCACCGTGCTGCCCGGGATGATCGAATACCGCAAATATTCGTCAACGCTCATATTCGCCGAATTGGTCGCCACTATTCGACGATTTGCGAATATTCAATGCGCAATGTAAGTCTATGAGAAACCCGAATATTTGCCGAATAGCAACTATTTGAGCTTCCCATAGACTTATATTGCACATCGAATATTCGCATAGCGGCAAACTATTCGTCGGATATTCGCGAAGCCGAATATTTGTGATATTCGATCATCCCAAATTAAGAACAAATATGGGTCAAGATAGCTGTTCTACACAAAAAATGGACTAGTTACAAACAAGAGTGTACCTCCAAAATATGATATAAAAAAATAAGAAAGTAAAGTTTGCAGCCTGATCCGAGTTTCAAATGTTTCTCTAGTAGAAGTTTCTCTCCCGGTAATACAGGCTGGATGAGAGCTGTGTTTATCCAGAGTGTTGCAGAGTGCCTCATTAGCTGATTTATCAGCACAGCTTCTATCCTGCCCCTATTTTCTGTTCATGTTTTTTCATCCTTTTTTTAACTCTTTTGCTATTACTATTTCTAATTCATTTTCAGTCCCCTAAATATTTAGTTTGCAGCCTGATCCAAGTTTCAAATATTTCTCTAGTAGAAGTTTCTCTCCCAGTAGTGCAGGCTGGATAAGAGCTCTGTGTTTATCTAGAGTGTTGCAGAGTGCCTCATTAGCTCATTTATCAGCACAGCTTCTATCCTGAACTTATATTCTGTTCATGTACTTTCATCCTTTTTAACCCCCTTCCTGCTGCTCTCTTAATTCATTTTCAGACCCACAATATTTAGTTTGTAGCCTGATCCAAGTTTCAAATGTTTCTTTTGTTGAAGTTTCTCTCTTAGTAATACAGGCTGGATGAGAGCTCTGTGTGTATCTTGAGTGTTGTAGAGTAGCTCATTTATCAGTACAGCTGCTATCCTGCACTTATTTTCTGTTCATGTACCTTCATCCTTTTTTAAACCCCTTCCTGGTTCTATCTCTAATTCATTTTGAGACTTCCCAATATTTATTTTGCTGCCTGATCCAAGTTTCAAATGTGTCTCTTGTAATATTTTCTCTCCCAGAAAATACCAGTTGGATGAGAGCTTTGTGTGTATGTAGAGTGTTGCAGAGTGCCTCGTTAGCTCATTTATCAGCACAGCTTCTATCCTGCACTTATTTTCTGTCATGATATTTCATACTTTTTTTTAACCCCCTTGCAACTACTATTTCTAATTCATTTTCAGACCCCTGAATAGTTTGCAGCCTTACCCAAGTTTCAAATGTTTCTCTAGTGGAGGTTTCTCTCCCAGTAATACAGGTTGGATGAGAGCTCTGTGTGTATCCTTACTGTTGCAGAGTGCCACATTTGCAAATTTATCAGCACAGCTCCTATCCTGCACTTATTTTTTGTTCATGTATTTTCATCCTATTCTTAACCTTATGCTACTATCTCTTAATTCATTTTCAAACCTCCCAATATTTAGTTTGCAGCTTGATACAAGTTTCAAATGTTTCTCTAGTAGAAGTATCTCACCCAGTAATATAGGCTGGATAAGAGCTCTGTGTGTATCTTGAGTGTTGCAGAGTGCCTCGTTAGCTCGTTTATGAGCACAGCTTCAATCCTGCACTTATTTTCTGTTCATGTAATTTCATCCTTTTTAACCCCCTTGCTGCTACTATCTCTAATTCATTTTCAGTCCCCTAAATATTTAGTTTGCAGCCTGATCCAAGTTTCATATGTTACTCTAGTAGAGGTTGCTCTCCCAGTAATACAGGCTGAATGAGAGCTCTGTGTTTATCCAGAGTGTTGCAGAGTTTCCTCATTAGCTTCTATCCTGCACCTACAGTCAGGGCCAGAAATATTTGGACAGTGACACAAGTTTTGTTATTTTAGCTGTTTACAAAAACATGTTCAGAAATACAATTATATATATAATATGGGCTGAAAGTGCACACTCCCAGCTGCAATATGAGAGTTTTCACATCCAAATCGGAGAAAGGGTTTAGGAATCATAGCTCTGTAATGCATAGCCTCCTCTTTTTCAAGGGACCAAAAGTAATTGGACAAGGGACTCTAAGGGCTGCAATTAACTCTGAAGGCGTCTCCCTCGTTAACCTGTAATCAATGAAGTAGTTAAAAGGTCTAGGGTTGATTACAGGTGTGTGGTTTTGCATTTGGAAGCTGTTGCTGTGACCAGACAACATGCGGTCTAAGGAACTCTCAATTGAGGTGAAGCAGAGCATCCTGAGGCTGAAAAAAAAGAAAAAATCCATCAGAGAGATAGCAGACATGCTTGGAGTAGCAAAATCAACAGTTGGGTACATTCTGAGAAAAAAAGGAATTGACTGGTGAGCTTGGGAACTCAAAAAGGCCTGGGCGTCCACGGATGACAACAGTGGTGGATGATCGCCGCATACTTTCTTTGGTGAAGAAGAAGAACCCGTTCACAACATCAACTGAAGTCCAGAACACTCTCAGTGAAGTAGGTGTATCTGTCTCTAAGTCAACAGTAAAGAGAAGACTCCATGAAAGTAAATACAAAGGGTTCACATCTAGATGCAAACCATTCATCAATTCCAAAAATAGACAGGCCAGAGTTAAATTTGCTGAAAAACACCTCATGAAGCCAGCTCAGTTCTGGAAAAGTATTCTATGGACAGATGAGACAAAGATCAACCTGTACCAGAATGATGGGATGAAAAAAGTTTGGAGAAGAAAGGGAACGGCACATGATCCAAGGCACACCACATCCTCTGTAAAACATGGCGGAGGCAACGTGATGGCATGGGCATGCATGGCTTTCAATGGCACTGGGTCACTTGTGTTTATTGATGACATAACAGCAGACAAGAGTAGCCGGATGAATTCTGAAGTGTACCGGGATATACTTTCAGCCCAGATTCAGCCAAATGCCGCAAAGTTGATCGGACGGCGCTTCATAGTACAGATGGACAATGACCCCAAGCATACAGCCAAAGCTACCCAGGAGTTCATGAGTGCTAAAAAGTGGAACATTCTGCAATGGCCAAGGCAATCACCAGATCTTAACCCAATTGAGCATGCATTTCACTTGCTCAAATCCAGACTTAAGACGGAAAGACCCACAAACAAGCAAGACCTGAAGGCTGCGGCTGTAAAGGCCTGGCAAAGCATTAAGAAGGAGGAAACCCAGTGTTTGGTGATGTCCATGGGTTTCAGACTTAAGGCAGTGATTGCCTCCAAAGGATTCGCAACAAAATATTGAAAATAAAAATATTTTGTTTGGGTTTGGTTTATTTGTCCAATTACTTTTGACCTCCTAAAATGTGGAGTGTTTGTAAAGAAATGTGTACAATTCCTACAATTTCTATCAGATATTTTTGTTCAAACCTTCAAATTAAACGTTACAATCTGCACTTGAATTCTGTTGTAGAGATTTCATTTCAAATCCAATGTGGTGGCATGCAGAGTCCAACTCGCGAAAATTGTGTCACTGTCCAAATATTTCTGGACCTAACTGTATTTTCTGTTTTTCTGTTCATGTTTTTTCATCCTTTTTTTAACTCTTTTGCTATTACTATTTCTAATTCATTTTCAGTCCCCTGAATATTAAAGCCTGCTTTACATGTTACGATTCTGCATACGATATCGTATGCGATCGTAACCGCCCCCATTGTATGTGCGGCACGTTAAATTTTGTTGAATGTGCCGCAAAAATGATTAACTCCCGTCACACATACTTACCCGTCCATACGACCTCGATGTGGGCGGCGAACGTCTACTTCCTGGAGTGGGAGGGACGTTCGGCGTCACATCGACGTCACGTGGTAGCCGGCCAATAGAAGCGGAGGGGCGGAGCTGAGCGGGACGTAAACATCCCGCCCACCTCCTTCCTTCCGCGTTACCGGCTGGGAGCCACAGGATGCAGGTAAGATCTGTTCATCGTTCCCGGGGTGTCACACACTGCAATGTTCCCGGGAACCATGAACAACCTGACGTTCAATTCATGAGGAATGAACGACTTGTGTGCGATGAACGTTTAACCTTTCAATCGCAATCGCGCGTAGCTGTTACACACTGGATGTGCGTCACTTACGACGTGACCCCGCCGACACATTGTAAGATACACTGCAGTGTGTAAAGCGGGCTTTAGTTTGCAACCTCTTGTGGAAGTTTCTCTCCCAGTAATACAGGCTGGTTGAGAGCTCTGTGTGTGCCCAGGATGTTGCAGAGTGCCTCATTAGTTCATTTATAAGCACAGCTTCTATCCTACACTTATTTTCTGTTCATGTACTTTTATCCTTTTTTTAACCCCCTTCCTGCTGTTATCTCTAACAGTGAGAGAAAAGAGGGAGAGGAGGAGAGCAGATAACCAGAACCAGGAACAGATGGATTTTAATAAAGACACACTTTAGAAAGATGCTATGTATCGCAAATAGATGGTCCTTTCTCTAAGGTCACCCATAATTTTACACTATACCTAAAAGAGAGCAACTAATTTTTATTAAACAAGGATCTACAATAATTATCCCTATAAATATACAAAGATGTTGATAATGATATATTCGAAATGAAAAAAAGAATTGCAAATTTTCTCATTTGCAATTATGCAAAAATAAAAAAAAAAATAAAAAACGAGTGAACAGATTGTTTACATTAAGAAACACCACAGTTATTATTATTACATCCGCGGGCTGAAGTGTAGAAACTCAGCAGTTTTGTTTTTTTATAGCAAATACGTGAATTTTATAAGTTTTACCTCGGCTGTCATGTAACACATGTTCAGAAGTTTTCAGGAAAATTGCCATGCTAGAAAAATAAGTAAATGGGGAATATATACTCCCCCGCAATGCAGGAAAAACTTACAGCTTTACAAGCGCGGGAGAGATCTGGCTGACCTCACTCAAGGTCATTGTTTCGATCTCATCAAAACCGAAATTACAAGATGTTTAATGAGACATTATTTAATTTACAGGATTTTCACATAGTGCCAAGCTTTAATATTGCTGGCCACCTTGGAGAGCAGAGATTAGGTGAAAAAAATGTATGTGTAATTTTCCCTTTTTGCATCATGGATGTTAAAGTTTTCTTCATAGAATAGTGGAGTTGGAAGGTACCTCACGGGCCATTGGGTCCAACCCCCTGCGAGTGCAGGCTTTCCTAAATCATCCCAGCTATATGTTATTCCAGCTTCCGCTTGAAGATTTCCATTAAGGAAGAACTCACCACCTTCCGTGGTAGCCTGTTCCACTCTCTGACTGCCCTCACTATCTCCCACAGTAGCCTGTTCCACTCTCTGACTGCCCTCATTATCTCCCGCGGTCACCTGTTCCAAGCTCTGACTGCCTTCACTATCTCCCGCGGTAGCCTGTTCCACTCTCTGACTGCCCTCACTGCCTCCCGCGGTCACCTGTTCCAAGCTCTGACTGCCTTCACTATCTCCCGCGGTAGCCTGTTCAACTCTCTGACTGCCCTCACTATCTCCCACGGTAGCCTGTTCCAAGCTCTGACTGCCTTCACTATCTCCCGCGGTAGCCTGTTCAACTCTCTGACTGCCCTCACTATCTCCCGCGGTAGCCTGTTCCCAGCTCTGACTGCCCTCACTATCTCCCACAGTAGCCTGTTCCACTCTCTGACTGCCCCCACTATCTACCGTGGTAGCCTATTCCAAGCTCTGACTGCCCTCACTATCTCCCACGGTAGCCTGTTCCACTCTCTGACTGCCCTCACTACCCCCCTGTGGTCACCTGTTCAACTCCCTGTCTGCCCTCACTGTTAGAAAGTTTTTCCTAATGTCTAATCTGAATCTGCTTCCTTTTAGTTTCATCTCATTGCTTCTTGTACTGCCTTGTGCTAATGAGAATAGGGTAGTTCCCTCTGCACTGTGAATACCTTTCAGATATTTGTAGACCGCTATTAAGTCTCCTCTCAGCCTTCTCTTTTTCAAGCTAAACATCCCTAGTTCTTTTAGCCGTTCTTCATATGACATGGTTTGCAGACCTTGTATAACCATTTTCTTAGTCCTTGAGCTATTAACACAAAGTAACTAGAATAATGATGTATATTGCATTGGGTATATTAACCAGGGACGCCTGTAATATAAAGAAGTCCCCAGAAGAAGACATCAAGTTTTCAAATAGACATACCTCACCGACCCCAGAAAAAGAAACTCCACATTGAGGCCAACTTGCTCCCTTTCCAACTAATTAGCTAGTAAGTGGGTCACTAAGGGACAAAGACACTATTCTCATATATGCAGTGCCATAAAGTGTCCAGATATGTTTCTATAAATTTTCCAGATAAAAAATAAATATAGTGACAGATAAGTAAAATTCTAGGCATTCTGTTCAGAGGAAGTTCTTCTGTCACAGGGAGTGTGCTGACAGACCGGGGGTTCCTAAACTGGCCTGCAGTCTCAAGATCCTGCGCTGTCTCTCTCTTCTTGGAGGTAGGCTTGATGGTAGCCAGGTCTGAGCCCCCAACGTGACCCTGTCTCCTGTCCGAGCCAAGATCTTACTCCCCCCACCCTGGTAGCAAGCTCAGAGACCCAGAAACAAAACCTTACAGAAAAGACATGGACAAGGGAGAACGGAACCTCGTACAAGCTATACTCAAACACAAAGGAGAGACATTATGTGTACAGGGAAATAAATAAAAGAGTAAGGAATAACTCACAACAGGGAAAAGTTCACACCACGCAGAAAAATAACTGTTGTTCCCCATGAAGTGACAATCAAACCAATGAGACCGGGATCGTGGCTACTATCTTCGGTGTTCTCCTACTTCAATCCCCAGCCTTACATTGGAAGAGACCAGCTGTAGATGGTAATTAGCAACCCAGCTCTCAGAAAAGTTGCACACTGCTCTAAAAAGGATAAATTCCTGCATGACTGAGAGCAGTGAAAAAAACTCAGCCGATGCCCAGCTGAGCTGAGCACTTAAGGGAAACCAGGTTGCTTGTCGGACTCTGCAATATGAGCAGAGTCCAACGCCGTAGTAGTAATCCATATGCGCAGATTCGGACAGCACATGACATCTTCCCTTGGTAGTGCAGGAGGTTGTAGGTAATATCATTAGGTTATTCATAGTGTATGGTAAAAAAAAGTAGTTAAAGGGAATAAGTCAGGCTAATTTTAGTACCAAAACTAGTGGTATAGCTATATTTATCCTATTAAAACAAAAAAAATGATACCTGTTTTGTTGCCATCCAAGGTAGGAGTGCTGAGAAATCAAGCTTTCAAGTTACATGCAAATTAGACAGGAAGTACATTGTGAGGCATGCACTATGAGTGTACTGACACGCCTCCAATGCACTTCCTGGTTAACTTGCATGTAACTTCAAAGCTTGATTTCTCAGCACTGGTACATCGGATTGCTACAAAGCAGGTATCATTTTTATTGTTGTAATAAGATCAATAAAGCTGTGCCACTAGTTTTGATACTAAAATCAGCCTGACATATTTCCTTTAACTACTTTTTTATCATTTTTATTGTTGTATTACTACCTGCACATCCATACAGGTAGTTTCAATAGTAAAATAATCCTGCCAAGTTTTGTTTAACTACTTCACTACCCAACTCAAGCACTGTACTATAACTTTATAAAGTCATGTGATTAATCTCAGTAGTAAAATCATAGCTATAGCATACCGATGATTAACAGTTGTCCACTGGTGTCTGAATGTAGCTGACATATACAAACCTTCACAAGAACGTATGGATGGATATATGGATGTGACACCTTTTGCTGTGATATACTTCATCTGTTTGTGCTACTGCTGTAAAAGGTCTTCTGTTACCTGAATGTTCTGTAAGACACCAATCAGGGTCCATTAAATGATATATGTGTATACTATATGAAGAGTGATTAAGGCTGCTTTCACACCTCCGGTTTCTGCAATGCGGCACACTCCGGCACTTTGCAGGAAAATCGCAACCGGTTTTTTTTGCTGCCGATTGCGTTTTTTCTGCATAGACTTTAATTAGTGCCGCATTGTGCCGCATGGCCTTGCGTTCCATCCGGTTTTTGCCGCATGCAGCAGATTTAGCCGATGCGGCGGCTGGATGGAACGTTGCCTAGCACGTTTTTTCGTGCGGCAAAAAAAACCCGCATCGCGCCGCATTCGGCCGATGCGGCGCATTTTTCAATGCATGCCTATGGCGGCCGGATGCGGCGCGATGCGGCAAAAAACGCATCCGGCCGCCGCATGCGGTTTTTGCCACTGCGCATGCTCAGTAGCATGCCGCAAGCGGCAAAAACCGGACGGGCAGCAAGGGAAAAACTTATGCAAAGGATGCGGTGTTTTCACCGCATCCGTTGCATAGCTTGCACAGCCGGATTGAGCCGCAGAGCTCATGCCGGATGTGTGAAAGCAGCCTAAGAGGTTGTCCTTTTGTGGACATTTTTTCTTCCTTACGTAAGTACATGTATTTAAAATATTTTTTGCAATTGATTGAATGAGTTATCGGAGGATTAGTCAGTGAGTTTGTTCCGACGGTCCAATGGGAGAGCTTTTACCTCTTCTATCTGTCTTTAGAGATGATTTGTGACCGCAGACCATAACAAAGAGCCTGAAAAAGCAAACCAGTGCAAAATCTTTAATGAAAATGAATTACTAAAATATTATTTTAGCTCTAAAAAAAAGGTCCCAGGAGGTTGAAAACTCAGGCTCCTTCCATCACCTGTTATTCTACCAATCTATGGGAAGATGCAAAGAAAACAATCCATGTTATTACAGACAGCCCAGTGCAAACTGCTGTTTGGCTACGAATCCAATTACGCCATAATATACACATATCAGATCCGGGGCTATGTCCTGCAAAAAAACACTACCATGTAGGTAAAATGTCCTCTATCACCCTGGTTTTGTAACATGTAATTATGCTCTGATTTCTAGCTCGGTGCTCAGCCCGATACGAACCACTTGCAGTGTTTGAACGTCTCACACTGGGGGTAACAACAGCGTGATCGGATGTAGTGGGCACCAAACAAAAAAAAGTTGAAAAACCTCACCCACCCGCCTCCAGAAGTGATCTGTTTATGGCTGGCTGCATGTGGGCGGAGACCTGAACTGCCCAATCAGTGACTTCCATTATGGTTCCAAACTGAACTTTATGTAAAGCCATCTGAACCCACCGAACCGAACTTCCACGGGTCCGCTCATCTCTAGTGACCACCTTTTGTTGACCTCTATGTAGGTTGGACCCCTGGTCTGCAGCAGATCCAACTTCATAAACCTTCACCCATCAGGCTGTAACACCCCTTTTCTCCGCTGCCAGAGCAGGGTGTTTGGTAGTTATCACCTTGATATGACGCAGTGCCCCCACCCGAATCTTGTTAGGAGCTCTAGGGGAATGAAAAAAGGGTCTTTGTCTTCTGCTAGCGGTCGACTCTGGAAACCCCTGCCCACGCTGCCCACGCTCCGTACACACTCACAACAGGTTTATTTGCAGGAGGATGAGAACCAGAAATTGCAAAGGGAAGTAGCAAGTAATGGTGAACAACAGGTAATGTTATGCAGAATTCTACAGGGGTGCGTTGCAATAGACCTGAAGTTTAGGGGTAATGTTTCTTCTTTTACCTACAACACACACTCTGCAGACTAACTATAATTTACCTACTAACAGCTGCAGCCTCGCAAATGATAGAGTCCCAAACTGGGGCTCCAGCGGATGTTGGGGCACTTGCTGTACGTTGGTGCACTTAAGGTAATGGCAGTATGCCCCCAGGGCTGGTCCTATACAAACTCCTAATTAGTGCAATCAAAAGTCCTCTTTAGCATGACCTTGTAATTTGCTGCAGCACACTTCTCAGACTGTAGACCTACAAGTCCCAGGTACACTCCCTCATGAATAACTTCAGTATACTTTTCCAGTAGTAGAACTACAAGTCCCTGCAATGCCCTACTCACTTCCGTCTGTAGCAGCTCTGTTCTCTCAGACTATCCCACGCTGGAGCTTCTGGATCCAATGGCTTGGAGAGGATGGGAACGTCAGTCAAATTGCTTCTTCTGAGTGGGAAATCCGGAGGACGGCAGTACCTATCAACAGCATGTCCTGTAGCTTCAGAACTCAGTCTCTCGTCACACGGAGTTGCAGCTTCACCCCAGCAAGATGGCTGAACCTCCTCACACCCCGCAGTATAAACCCTGCCTCCCTTCTTCTTCCCCATGTTCCACCAATCCATCTTAAGCGGGCTTTACACGCTACAATATATCTAACGATGTGTCGGCGGGGTCATGTCGTAAGTGACGCACATCCGGCATCGTTAGTTATAGTGTAGTGTGTGAAAACTACGTGCGATTGCGATTGAACGAAAAAACGTTGATCGCATACATGTCGTTCAATTACTAAAAATTGAACGTCCAGTTGTTCAATGTTCTCGAGGCAGCACACATCGCTGTGTGTGACACCCGGGGAACGATGAACACATCTTACCTGCATCCCGCCGGAAATGCGGAGGGAAGGAGGTGGGCGGGATGTTTACGTCCCGCTCATCTCTGCCCCTCCGCTTCAATTGGCTGGCCACTTTGTGACGTCGCGGTGACGCCGAACGTCCCTCCCCCTTCAGGAAGTGGATGTTCACCGACCACAGCGAGGTCGTATGGAAGGTAAGTACGTGTGATGGGATTTAATCGTTTATGCGACTCAGTCAACAAATTGCACGAGCCGCACAAACGATGGGGGCGGGTGCGATCGAATACGAGATCACTTGTGTAATTGTAAGGTGTAAAGCAGCCTTTAGTCTCTTCTGCTGCTCCTTTTCCCCCAGATTTGCAAGTCACCTTGGGAATTGTTGTTTTCTGCAGTTCAACCAAAGAAGCAGCATCCGTAGAGTTTAATGTGGGTGGAACTCTATAGCTAGCTCCCAAAGCAGGTGCCACAAGGCATTTATGGTATATATTGTGAATATACCAACCAGGGCCGGATTATAGGCGGGGCAGGTGGGGCTCCAGCCCAGGGGCCCCCACCAAAAGAGCTTCTAAGGGGGCCCCCACCATACTTGGCACTAGGCACCTGTCAGCATTTTTTTTTTCTTCACACCCTCTCCCCCTCCGTAAAGACAGTCTAATAAATCAGCTGTGTTTTCGGGGGGGGGCGGGGTGTTGAAGCACCGCTATTTATTTGTATCTGCATCTTGAAGACGCAAAAACAAACTGCGGGCACAGGACGCTGATTGACACCGGAAGTACCAGCGGCCGCTTGCACTTCCGTGGTCAGAGGTGTGCTAATGCTCCCTGCTATGTGCTGCGGCCGTACCCAGCGAGGGGCGGGGGGGGGCAGCTGCCCCCCTAGAAGCAAGGGCACGGTGTAATGGGCCGCTGTATCTGCTGTCCCCGCTGCGCTCCTCTACACTGTGTACATGCCAGGCACACTAGCAGGAGGCAGCACGCTGTGCCGGCTCTGCTGTGTGCTGTGCTCGGCATGCACCCAGTGTAGAGGAGCGCAGCAGAGCCGATGACCGCAGCTTCCTCTTTCCGTTCCTATTCAAATGTATTTGCGTCTTTCAGACGTAAATACATTTGAACAGCGCGCCGGGACCCGGCCCCGCCCCCGAAGCGCAGCAACGTGATGAGATCAGCACCTTGCTGACGTTATCACAGTGCTTCGGGCGCCACACAGGGGACAAGAGGAAGCGAGCGCTCCATGAAGGAGCTGAAGAGACAGGTGTTATTAATGGGGATGAGTGAGGAGGGGCTGAGGACACATAACGGGGAACATTTGTGAAGGAACACAGCTTTGTGACAGGCAGAGGAGGAGTACTGTATTCAGGGAGGGGGGGAGGCAGGAGTGTGTAGTGATGGGGCAGTGTAATTTGTGTGTGTAGGGGGTGATGAGGGTTGTATTGTGTGAGGGGTAATGGAGGGTGCATTGTATCGTGTGTGTGGGGAGGGGTAATGGAGGGTGCATTGTATTCTGTGTGGGGGGAGGGGTAATGGAGGGTGCATTGTATCGTGTGTGTGGGGGGAGGGATAATGGAGGGTGCATTGTATTCTGTGTGGGGGAGGGGTAATGGAGGGTGCATTGTATTGTGTGTGGGGGGGAGGGGTAATGGAGGGTGCATTGTATTCTGTGTGGGGGAGGAGTAATGGAGGGTGTATTGTGTGTGTGGGGGAAGAGGTAATGAGGGGTGCATTGTATTGTGTGTGTGTGTGTGTGTGGAGGGGTAATGAGGGGTGCATTGTATTGTGTGGGGTGGGGTAATGAGGGTTGCATTGTATTGTGTGTGGGGAGGGGTAATGAGGGGTGCATTGTATTGTGTGTGGGGAGGGGTAATGAGGGGTACATTGTATTGTGTGTGGGGAGGGGTAATGAGGGGTACATTGTATTGTGCGTGGGGGAGGGTTAATGGGGGGGTGCATTGTATTGTGTGTGGGGGAGGGTTAATGGGGGGTGCATTGTATTGTATGTGGGGGGAGGGGTAATGGGGGGGTGCATTGTATTGTATGTGGGGGGAGGGGTAATGGGGGGTGCATTGTATTGTGTGTGTGTGTGTGTGTGTAGGAGGTGATGTGGAATGTGTGTGTGTGTGTGTGTAGGAGGTGATGTGGGGTGCATTGTGTGTGTGTGTAGGAGGTGATGTGGGGTGCATTGTGTGTGTGTGTAGGAGGTGATGTGGGGTGCATTGTGTGTGTGTGTAGGAGGTGATGTGGGGTGTGTGTGTAGGAGGTGATGTGGGGTGTGTGTGTCTGTGTGTGTAGGAGGTGATGTGGGGTGCATTGTGTGTGTGTGTGTGTGTGTGTAGGAGGTGATGTGGGGTGTGTGTGTGTGTGTGTGTGTGTGTAGGAGGTGATGTGGGGTGTGTGTGTCTGTGTGTGTGTAGGAGATGATGTGGGGTGCATTGTGTGTGTGTGTGTGTGTGTGTGTGTGTAGGAGGTGATGTGGGGTGCATTGTGTGTGTGTGTGTAGGAGGTGATGTGGGGTGTGTGTGTAGGAGGTGATGTGGGGTGTGTGTGTCTGTGTGTGTAGGAGGTGATGTGGGGTGCATTGTGTGTGTGTGTGTGTGTAGGAGGTGATGTGGGGTGTGTGTGTGTGTGTGTGTGTAGGAGGTGATGTGGGGTGTGTGTGTCTGTGTGTGTGTAGGAGATGATGTGGGGTGCATTGTGTGTGTGTGTGTGTGTGTGTGTGTGTGTGTAGGAGGTGATGTGGGGTGCATTGTGTGTGTGTGTGTGTGTGTGTGTGTGTGTGTGTGTGTGTAGGAGGTGATGTGGGGTGCATTGTGTGTGTGTGTGTGTGTGTGTGTGTAGGGGGTGATGGGGGGTGCATTGTATTGTGTCTGTGTGTGTGTGTGTGTGTAGGGGGTGCATTGTAGTGTGTGTGTGTGTGTCAGAGCTGTGTGTGTAAGAAGCAGTACTGTGTGTGTGTATATATGAATTAGAGCAGTCAGTGGGCCCCCCCAGAACTATATGGGTCCCCCAGAGTGCTATGTCACCCATCCCAGTAATGAGTACACCACCAGAGCTGTTTGCCACTCCAGTAACATCTATGACCCCTGCCCCTCCTGTAATGTATATATTGTAGCCCCCTGCCCCTCCTGTAATGTATATATTGTAGCCCCCAGCCCCTCCTGTGATGTATGCACAGCAGTGCTGTCGGTGTGCAGTCATGTCTGTTAGTGACAGCCATCGTGAAACACAGCCACATGTCCTGAAGGAGCTGGACAGAAACAAGCGGGAGAGGTGAGTGAGGCTGCTGGCGACTTCCCCATATTAATACCTGTAAGGACTCATGCGCACGTAACTGCTGAATATTCTGCAGCGATTTGACAGCACATGTGCGTGTCAAAACGCTGCAGAAACACTGCATAATGGATGCAGTTTTTCTGTAGAAAAAAAGCCGATTTCATGCGCTCTGGCTGCTTCCCCCACCATAGACAGAGCAGGAGCTGCATCCATAGCGCACGGAATAATTGACATGCTCCTTTTATGAACGCACAGATTTGGGTCAACATTTTAGCACCCAAATTGCTGCGTTCATAAAAGTAACGTGCGCACGTATCATGTGTAACGGGGTGCCAGGGGTGCCTCGGGGATTGTAGTCGTGGCCCCTCCTGTTAGGCTTACCCCTGGTGCCGCCGTCACTTTTGAGACAGGAGATGACTTGGTGGGGCAGAGTGTGGTGGTGCAGACACCGTCGTCAGTTGTACAGAGACTCTGCAGACATGGATCAATTGAACCAGCAGGCATTTTTATTAAACACTTCTTCACAGAGGCACAACACTTCAGGTGACTTCACACTTTTTGCTGAGGGGAAAAACCTGTTCCTGACGTCTCCTCCAGTGGGGATGTGCCCAGCTAATCCACTTCACCTGGCTCCCACTCCGGCTAACACCTACTGGACCCACACCAGTATTGCTTCGCACTTGAGGCTACTCCTTCTCTTCTTTTCTCCGGCTTTCCTATTCACCCAGCTCCCACACTCTGCCCCTTCTGCTTCTTCTCTCCCGTCCCGGACTCAACTGCCTGCTGGCTCTACTTTTTTCCCTCACAACTCTTCTTCACCCTCCCCTTTCTTCTGCCGGCTCCTCCTTTCCTCTGCCCTGTTTCTGTGGAGACAGCCGTCCCACCCGGCCACCAGGGGACCCCACTAAAACAGTGTAATAACAATAAAACATTTTTATTAAATCACATCAACATTCCGGGGAAACTGTACCTCATTGTAAGGGGTCTGCCCACCCATACATACCTCCCCTCTTTAAGCCTAAGCCTCCCGGCAAGGCACAAACCGAAAAAACACATTTATGTAATAAAGCCATTTAAAAAAAAAAACTACAAACATGTCCATCTTAGGCCACACGCAAGGGCGCACCAGTCCGGCGCCCGGAGTCCCTCCTGGGAGCTCCCGGTCTTAGTAGATGGCGTGCCCGGAGGCCTTCAGCAAGCACTCCCGGTCTTTGCAGGGCTTCTGCCTGGAGGCTTTTGCAGCACTCCCGGTCTTAGTAGGCAGGAACACTAAACCACAGAGTCTTTTTCAACAACACGGAGGGAGCCCCTGACTCAGTCCAGCGTTAGGCTCCTTCCGGGCTCAGCAGCTTGAACAGGTTGTAAACGGTAAAACTTTTCCGGCTCTTGAACAATGCCGGTCTCCAAACAAACAGGTCCATTAGCTCCCGGTCATGACAGTTCACTCAGGGTGATAAGCCCGTTGCCATTCAGCCCGTTGAGCCTTCACGTAGTCAGACAAGGACTGACCAGGAAACCGGTGCAGCCTCCGGAAGGGTTCATAGTTGACGGTTGGCTCCGGTGTCTCAGTCTCCGGTCTTGTCTCCTCAACCCCCGACGGGGGTGATGGGGTCGCTGCACGGGACGGCTGGGGGCTGCCCATGACGATTACCGGGTGAGTAACCAGGCTCTGTTGTATAGCCAGCACCGCCGGGGTCCCCTTCTCTGGGTCAGCGCTCGGTCCGGTCATGACTTCAGGTGCTACTGCCAGTGTGCTTCTCGGGCGGGAAATCTCAGCTAGTACCGGTCTTTGCTGTGTACGCCGCCGGTATTGGCATTCTTCCCACTCGATTTCTTGCTGCCATTGTGCAGCCTCTTGGGTAGTGGGCATCCGGGTCACTCCTACTGCGAATAGGCCCCGGCATCCCACCTCTCTCATGAACCTCACCTTCTCTCCCGGGTATAAGGTATGAAGGCATTGTGGTAGGCCCTCAGTGTTCAAGTTCACCCGTTTGTAAAAGTAATGGTCACCGGTCTCTTCATCCTCGATGAAACCATAGCCCTCTTTCTGGTTGAACTTTACTACGGTACCGACGGTACACTGGCGTTCGAACTCATCACTCCGGGGACCAGTCATCATTTCGCGGGCCACGGTCTCGGCCAGCAACCTCTCCTGTACCGGGTCGGGTTCAGGTGATGGGGACTTCCGCCGAGTCTGGGACGACGGCTTCACTGGATCCCAGAAGAACCCCCACTCGTCCTTTTCTAGCTCCCGGGCGTGTGGTTCTTCCGGGGCCGGAACTGTTGTGGGGGTTGAAGATCCCACCGCGACCGGCGGGGGTACCTCCGGGCACCGATAGGGAGTTCCCAGGAGTCTGTTTCCCGACGGCAGCTGTGCCGTGTAAGTAGCTCGGACCTCGGTCGTGGTCTCTCCGGTCGCGGCGTCCCAGGTGGTAACCCAGGTAACCTTCGTGGGCCGCTCCGGTCCTCCGGGCACAGCCGGTAAGTTAGGGGTGAGTCCTTCCGCAGCCGCAGTCTGCTTTGGGAATCCTCTGCCCAGACTAGTCGCGACCAACGCAGCCACCGCAGCTTGCTGTCTTTCTGAGTTCTCCATCTTGCTCGACGTCACTTTCTGAGTAGTTGCTTCTGTTAATGGCGTCGGGGACAGTGGAGATGCTGGGGAAGGTGGAGGCGGGCCTTCTTTTCCCGCTCTTGGGTAGACTCCACGCCCAGTCTCGCACATCACGTCGACCCGGCCAAGGCGGTTCTTCTTTCTTGCTGCAACACCGCCCACTTCACATGTCTTCCTCAGCATCATCCCGGGGCCAGCACCTCCCCTCTTTAAGCGGCGCACTCCGCACTTCTTTTTCTTCACCGGCCAGCCGCAGGCTCTTCTTTTGGCGCCAATTCTTCGCGCGCTCACTGTGTCCATGAAGACAGCGACCATCTTGCCGCCACCTTGTGCCCGGTCCAACGCCTTAGGCACCACTTCTTCTTCCCACCATGGGATCGGGACCCTTTTCCAATAATCCGGATCCTGTGCCCTAGGCACCACTTGGTCTCCATCTTCTTGAATCGAGACCCCTTGCATATAATCCGGATCCTGCCGACTACGCCACATGTAACGGGGTGCCAGGGGTGCCTCGGGGTTTGTAGTCGTGGCCCCTTCTGCTAGGCTTACCCCTAGTGCCGCCGTCACTTTGGGGACAGGAGATGACTTGGTGGGGCTGAGTGTGGTGGTGCAGACGCCGTCGTCAGTTGTACAGAGACTCTGCAGACATGGATCAATTGAACCAGCAGGCATTTTTATTAAACACTTCTTCACAGAGGCACAACACTTCAGGTGACTTCACACTTTTTGCTCAGGGGAAAAACCTGTTCCTGACGTCTCCTCCAGTGGGGATGTGCCCGGTTAATCCACTTCACCTGGCTCCCACTCCGGCTAACACCTACTGGACCCACACCAGTATTGCTTCGCACTTGAGGCTACTCCTTCTCTTCTTTTCTCCGGCTTTCCTATTCACCCAGCTCCCACACTCTGCCCCTTCTGCTTCTTCTCTCCCGTCCCGGACTCAACTGCCTGCTGGCTCTACTTTTTTCCCTCACAACTCTTCTTCACCCTCCCCTTTCTTCTGCCGGCTCCTCCTTTCCTCTGCCCTGTTTCTGTGGAGACAGCCGTCCCACCCGGCCACCAGGGGATCCCACTAAAACAGTGTAATAACAATAAAACATTTTTATTAAATCACATCAACATTCCGGGGAAACTGTACCTCATTGTAAGGGGTCTGCCCACCCCTTACACATGCACAATCTACATAGATTGTGCAGGGGACGCAGGACGCATGCATTTACACTGCAGTGCTATAAGCAGCATAAATGCATGGAATTACGCAACGTGCGCACGAGCCCTAATGCGTCTGTGTCTGCATGTATGTCAGTGTATATGACTGTGCATATATTTGTATTTTTCTGAATTTGTCTTCAAATATGTATATACGTATGCCTGTATGTGTGTGTGTGTGTCTGTGTGTGGATGGGGTCCACTGAGACTCTTTCACCCGGAGGCCACAAAAACCTGGAGTCGGCCCTGGCTACCTTAACATTGGGATCAATAAAAATACGTGAGTAAAGCGGGCTTTACACGCTACAATATATCTAACGATGTGTCGGCGCGGTCACGTCGTAAGTGACGCACATCCGGCATCGTTAGTGATATTGTAGTGTATGACAGCTACAAGCGACCCTAATTGTGTGTTAAACCGTTGATCGCATACACGTCGTTCATTTTCTAAAAATTGAACGTCTGGTTGTTCATCGTTCTTGAGGCAGCACACATCGCTCCGTGTGACACCCCGAGAACGAGGAACACAGCTTACCTGCGTCCCGCCGGCAATGCGGAAGGAAGGAGATGGGCGGGATGTTTACGCCCCGCTCATCTCCGCTTCTATTGGCCGGCCGCTGTGTGACATCGCTGTGACGCCGAATGTCCCTCCCACTTCAGGAAGTGGATGTTCGCTGCCCACAGCGAGGTCGTTTGGAAGGTAAGTGCGTGTGACGGGAGTTAATCGTTTGTGGGACACAGGCAACAAATTGCCTGTTCCGCACATACGATGGGGGCGTGTGCGATCGCCCCCATAAGGGTGGTTATTAATGGTACGTACTTGGACTGGGTCTCAGTTCATAGTGGGGTACCACAGGGGTCAGTACTGGGCCCGCTTCTTTTCAACATATTTATTAATGACCTTGTTGGGGGCATGCGGAGTAGAATTTCAATATTTGCAGATGATACTAAACTCGGCAGGGTAATCAATACAGAGGAGGATAATTTTATATTACAGGGAGATTTATGTAAATTGGAGGATTGGGCTGAGAAGTGGCAATTGAAGTTTAATGTAGATAAATGTAAGGTCATGCACTTGGGTAGAGGAAATAAAATGTATGATTAATTATGTACTTAATTGTAGAACACTGGGTAAAACAGACACAGAAAAAGACTTGGGTGTATGGGTGGATGGTAAACTTCACTTTAGTGGCCAGTGTCAGGCAGCTGCTGCCAGGGCTAATAAAATAATGGGATGTATTAAAAGAGGTATAAGTGTTCATGAAAAAAATATAGTTCTACCTCTGTACAAGTCACTAGTGCGACCGCACTTAGAATACTGTGTACAATTCTGGTCACCGATATATAAGAAGGACATAGCTGAACTGGAGAGGGTGCAGAGAAGAGCCACCAAGATTATTAGAGGAATGGGTGGGCTGCAATACCAAGACAGGTTATTAAACTTGGGGTTATTTAGTCTGGAAAAACGAAGGCTTAGGGGGGATCTAATCACAATGTATAAATATATGAGGGGACAGTACAGAGACCTTTCCAAAGATCTTTTTACACCTAGGCCTGCGACTGGAACACGGGGGCATCCGCTACGTCTCGAGGAAAGAAGGTTTAATCATAACCACAGACGAGGATTCTTTACTGTACGAGCAGTGACTATGGAACTCTCTGCCGCATGATGTTGTAATGAGTGAGTCACTACTAACATTTAAGCAGAGCCTGGACGCCTTTCTTGAAAAATTTAATATTACCAGTTATGTATATTAGATTTTATGACAGGGTATTGATCCAGGGAACTAGTCTGATTGCCGGATGTGGAGTCAGGAAGGAAATTTTTTCCCCATTGGAACTTGTTTGCCACATTGGGGTTTTTTTTGCCTTCCTCTGGATCAACATGTTAGGCTACGGGTTGAACTAGATGGACTTAGAGTCTCCCTTCAACCTTAAAAACTATGATACTATGATACTATGATACGAGATCGAAATGTGTAAAGCAGCCTTAACTCTACTTTCCGTGTATAAGTGACGGCTGTGAGTTATCCTGGACTGTATCTGTATTGTAGTTCTGGAAATCTGAATGTGACAGAACAGGAGAAGATAAATGTTCATTGGATTTATATCTAAATGCTACAGTTCGCGCTCTACTGTTATGGCTAAAAATGTTAACGTTATGGGGCCCCCACCAGATTTTCTGCCCAGGGGCCCCCACCAACCTTAATCTGGCCCTGATACCAACCATACATACTTTAGGCCCAAATGATCATTTGCATATATTTTTCTTTGTGGATTCCGTTGATATTTTTTGCATCAAATTGTTCAAAATTGCACAAATTAATTTTGAGCAAAAGAAGAAATTGTTCTTTATTTTTTAGCACCATTTTAAAGCAAAAAGTTGCATGTTCCAGTAAAATGTCACATAGTTAACATGGGTTGAACTCGATGGACTTGAGTCTAACTTCAACATTAAACACTATGAAACTATGATTTGCACCAATAATCGGGGGTGCATAAAATCACTCCAGAAGGAAAGTGACGGATATTGCCACAAAAATGTAGCACTTTTTGAAAAAGTTGCAATTTGATTAAACAGCTGGAAACATTTGGAAAACAAAAGCCATGCCCAAGATGGCAAACATAAAAGAAGACAAACGAACGAACATATGAAAAAAAAAACTTTAAGAAAGGCATAAATTAAAAAAGTAAATTGGAGCTAATTTAACCTTCGTCCGGCTGAATAGGTACAATTGTAACTATTCCCTTTTTAACCCTTTCACGACCGGCCGATTTTTCGCTTTCCGTTTTTTTTTTTCGCCATTCTTTTTCTGAAAGACGTAACTTTTTTATTTTTCAGTCAATATGGTCATGTGAGGGCTCATTTTTTGCGGAACGAGCTGTACTTTTAAATGAAACCATCAGTTTTACCATATTGTGTACTAGAAAATGGCAAAAAAATTCCAAATGCTGAAAAATTGCAAAAAAAGTGCGATAGCACTATGGTTTTTGAGATATTTTATTCACTGTGTTCACTATATGGTAAAACTGATGTGTGGGTGTGATGCCTCAGGTCAGTGCGAGTTCGTAGACACCAAACATGTATAGGTTTACTTTTATATAAGGGGTTAAAAAAAAATCGGAAGTTTGTCCGAAAAAAGTGGCGCACGTTTTACGCCATATTCCGTGACCCGTAGCGTTCTCATTTTTCGGGATCTTAGGCTCAATGACGGCTTATTTTTTGCGTCTCGAGCTGACGTTTTTAACGGTACCATTTTTGCGCAGATGCTACGTTTTGATCGCCTCTTATTGCATTTTGCGCAAAAGTTGTGGCGACAAAAAAACGTCGTTTTGGCGTTTGGAATTTTTTTGCCGCTACGCCGTTTACTGATCAGATTAATTGATTTTATATTTTGATAGATCGGGCGTTTCTGAACGCGGCGATACCAAATGTGTGTATATTTTTTATTTTTTTAACCCTTTAATTTTCAATGGGGCGAATGGGGGGTGATTTGAACTTTTAGGTTTTTTTGTTTTTTTTTAATTTTTTAAAACTTATTTTTTTACTTTTTTTTTTTATTTTACTAGTCCCCCTAGGGGGCTATTGCGATCAGCATTCCGATCGCTCTGCAGTATCTGCTGATCACAGCTGGAAGGCTGTAAACAGCAGATACGCTGTCTTTCTCTTTTGCTGTGCCCCGGGCACAGCGAAAGTGAAACCAATTCATGTGTAGTACAGGAGTCATCACATGACCCTGTACTACCATGACAACTATCGGGAGTCACGTGATCGCGTCACGTGACTTCCGGTTTCGGCGGTAAGTAAAACTTTACCGCGATTGCGCTTATAATGGCGCTGTCATGTATTGACAGCGCCATTATAAGGGGTTAATCGGCACGAGCAGATAACGATTCTGCTCGTGCCTAGCAGGCACACATCTCAGCTGTGAAAATCAGCTGAGATGTGCGCCGATCGCGGCATGCTGCCGCCGGAGGACCGCGGGCAGTAAGATTATGTCATTTAGGACGTAATTTTACGGCCCGCGGTCGTTAAGGGGTTAAATTGCAATCATTTTTTTTTTCCAAAAGCCGTAGAGGGCTGAAATTTCATGACATCTCTGCAGTTTTGGTCCAGAATATATTGGCCAAATTTCAATAAAATATCTCCACCTCCTTCCGAGATAAGGGGTCGAGAAATTTTGGCAAAATTATGCAGCCTGACAAAGGTTAAAAATAGGCTAAAAACACCGAAAAGTAGTTAAAAAAATGTTGACAATGCAATAATGAATTGGGCCCTTTTACATTTTGCCTTCTCATTTTTAAGGTCTTGGTTCATTGTCAGAATGGAATGGAAACATTCTTGTTTATACAGTGTGTCCACCCATATCCTGTCCACCGCCATTAACTTGAGAACGGCGGCAGCTATAGGCATAAAAGTGGTGTCTAGGTATAGTAAAGTAGCCATGGGCTACACAGTGAAACCACCTATAGCGCCACCTGGTGGAGAACAACGGAGTTAGCATTTTTATCTCGAAAACGGAACGAGATAGAGAAAAAAAGTGAATTACAAAGTTGTAGGGCATCATCAATTCAATACGAATCGACACCTTGCATACAGAAATGCTATGATATGAAACCCATGACCCCACCAAACATTGAATGCTGGTCACGCATATAGCGCTCATTTAACTTTGATGCTCAAAGTGGCCCCCGTCAGCTGCAATGCACATCTGGACTCTGCACAGTATACTGTATCTTGCTGCATGTTGTGCAATATGGGAGGTGACACGTTTCCACAAGCATCTGTGATACGTCATCGTAGGTCCTGCAATGTTGGTGGAGGGGTCGCATACACCTGTTTGATGTGACCTCACAGAAAGAAGTCCATTGGGGTCAGGTCAGGTGAGCAGAGGCCACTCCACACAGCCACCATACCCAATGACTTGTAGGAAGGTCTCCATGAGGTATCGCTTCACGTCCGCAGCCTTGTGAGTTTTATATGTTCTAATCATAGCATTTCTGTATGCAAGGTATCGATTCGTATTGAATTGATGATGCCCTACAACTTTGTAATTTACTTTTTTTCTCTATCTCGTTCCGTTTTCGAAATAAAAATGCTAACTCCGTTGTTTTCCACCAGGTGGCGCTATAGGTGGTTTCATTGTGTAGAGCATGGCTACTTTACTATACCTAGACACCACCTCTATGCCTATAACTGCCGTCGTTCTCAAGTTAATGGCAGTGGACAGGATATGGGTGGACACACTGTATACAAAATGGTCCAGGACACAGCATGTCTGGATCATGGGCACATACCCTAAGTACTAAGCAGTTGTTAAAGCTGGACATAAGGTTTTGATAAAGAGGAATGTTTCCATTTACTAAAAGCAAGCAGAGATCTAGAATTAAGTAAGAGATTGAACCATATAGTGAAACCCGGAGAATTGCAGACCGGCTGAGAAACGGTTATTATAATGTGGGGATATTTGTGATATCAGAAGAACAAGGCTCATAAACCCCAGTGGCTTTTATTTTTATCTTGTTAGTTTTGGTAAAGACCTCGGCATGTGGTAAAACAAAGAATCAAAGAGATTGGTAATTATTTCAATTCCAGGGTAGAAATGGAGACGTTTGTGGGATGTAATACCAACATGTATAGAATATTGTATCTTCAGTCTGTAATTTTGGAGAGGAGCCTCATGCCAGTTGGCAATGAATCTGAAAAACAAAGAACACAATAGAAAGTGCTGAATTGTCACGTAACGGAGAAGTCCAGAACATTTACGAGCACAATAAATTAAAAAAAAAAAACAAATATACCAGCCTGGTACACACAAGGAACATACAACGTCAATCATCCCCGAATCTAGAAGACATCAGAAGAAGACCCATTGAGGTTTTACGTAAAAGAATAACACATACCAGTTCATGATAGCACACGACCGCCATCGTGGGACAAAGGGGAAGGGATCTGTTTCTTACTTGGCTTTAGTTTTAGAAGAGGTATGTGACGGGTTTACATGGCCGGTGTTAAACAACCGCGAGTTGGCTACATGATTGGAATTGGTAGCCTATTTAAACAGGCTGACCGCACATTCAATGCACACAAGGCGATCGGTAATTGATTATTCTGTTCCCGTAGCCCTTCGTTCTTCTCAGAAGCACATGTCCTGTTAACAAGGAACGATGTGCTGCCAAGAACTCTAAAATAAAGCCCCTTATGGCTCTAAACAAGCAGGCACTCCACTACTGCTCTAAACTACCCCAGACTCTTCCCAAAAAAAACCAAACCCCTTACTGCTCTTGACGACCAGGGGCCACATCAATGTCTTTACCATCAAAAGTTTTTTGACAAAGCTTATAAGGGTAGGTGCCCATGATCAGGATTATGTGGCGTTCTGGATGCATTGTGTTCTCCCACACGAGAGACTCAAGCGTCTCCGCACAAGAAATTGACATGCTGTTATGGGTGTGTAACATGTAACAGACAGTTATGTGGTTTCTGGCCATAGAAGGTCACAGCATTTGGCAGCACAGACTTCCCATTGTTCTCGCTGTCAGTATTCATTGATCATAGAATCATAAAATATTAGGGTTGGAATGGACCTCCTGGGTCATCTAGTCCAACCCCCTGCTCAAAGCAAGATTCACTAAATCATCCCACACAGATGTCCGTCCAACCTCTTTTTAAAGACTTCCAATGAAGGAGAACTCACCACCTCTCGTGGCAGCCTGTTCCACTCATTGATCATACTCACTGTCAAAAAGTTTTTTCTAATATCTAACCTGTGTCTCCTCCCCATCAGTTTAATCTCATTGCTTCTATATAGGTAGCATTCCTGCTGGATTCATCTCTCTCCCTTTTGGACCCAGCAGGAGCTCGACTTCCAACCAACTGTTGATCCTCAGTATTTTCTGGAGTTTATACACCCCTTCCTTGTACTGGTGATATTTTTCAATTCCTTAAAGCTCTGGTTACAAGCAGATGGCTTGTACTCCTCTCTGGTATCATTGCTGAAAATTCTGCTGAACTTCTACCTCAGTCACCTGAGTCACAGCACATTAGATTTCAATAAATCCCATCCACTATGTTTGTACTGTACAACGCTGCAAACACTGATGGTGGGCATGGGCCCTAATGGTATAAATTAACAAAAGATTAATACTCATCTCCATGTTGCTCCCTACGTGATGTTTCTTTGGTTCCCCACCTGTTTTTGCAGGATATTGGAGAACCCCAATGAGCCCTAGAGGTCTCATGCACATGTGTCATTCATGATTGTCACATATAGCACTCATACCCATAACATTATTATTATAGCGCCAATTATTCCTTGCCACTTTACATGAGAAAAAGAGTATATATAATAAAAACAAGTACAATAATCATGAACAATATAAGGCATGGCCTGTACAGGAGCAGAGAGGTCCCTGCCCATAAGGGCTCACAGTCTACAGGATATTTTATGGGTCTGTGCATATGTCTAATCTTTTCCTCAGTCCGAGTGGTCCGAGATATAAATTTGTGACATATCTGATTTTGGTGTGTGATCAAAATCAGCAATGCAAGTTTATGGGTTCATGAAAACATCACACCGCACTTGGATGACAGAGGTCACAGGGTTGCAGGGGATAACAGGGGACCGGGGCTCCTAGACTGGCCCTCAAACTAGGGGGCCCTAGCTGTCCCTGATCCCAGAGATACGTCTGATGGTGAGGATGTCTGAACCGCCTTCTTACCCCTGCTCCTGGCCAGCCCTGATCTAGTACCCCCTCCCTCCCTCCCCTAAGGGGGGGGATGGGACAAGACCGTGTAAACAGCAACAGTGATAGAAAAACAGGGGAAGCCAAAACTCTATCACACAGCAGAGTAATCAGACAACAAGGAGAAAACTAAAGCAGGGAGGAAAAAAACAGACAACGGGAGGAATTCCACAGCACACTAAGCAACACGCAGTAAATCACCATAAAGGGAAACAACAGCACACGGACCAAAGTAGCAGAAAGCTATAGATGGCACAGGAAGATACATTCCTCCATCTTGAATAGGTGGAGAGTAACGGTGATAGGTCTCTCGTAACATGTGATCCAAAAGGTAACCAACAGGCTAGCAAAAATGAACTCTTGCTAGTCCGATCACTAATGAGCACACAGCTAGTCAATGCCCAAGCCTGGCTGTGCAACTCAGAAGCACCAGACAAAGCATAGTGAGGAGAGTCATAGTCTGTGGTCCGAACAGTGTTTGATGCCACCATGACACTCGGTGAGTCTAGAGCAAAACACAGTGTGACAACATCAGAGCGCGGTACCATTTTCACAGACTGAAACCTTTCTTTTTCCATCTTACGACGAGAAAAAATGATGCCACTCTGGTCAAAGTATGATCAGAAGAATCAAATGCTTTTTATCTGATGGTCGTGTGACCCCAACCTAAGAATCGCAACTTAAGTACCTGTGTGTCACGGTAGGTACAGGGAAATACCAAGTGAGTAGTGAAATGTAAGGGAAGGGAAATCGTGCATCCAGGGAAGGGGGAGATGGTGACCACTGACCAAACCTACTTCTGGTCCCTAGAGTCCCTCACCACCCTAGATAGATTCCACATATGTGCCAAGCTGGATTCCTGACCCTAGGTATCCCTAGTGCTGAACCTAGGGAATGGGTGGTATGAGCTCTTTATCAACCCCACTAAATGCTAAAGCAAGACACAAGGAGGACACACAGGGGGAAAGTGCATGAACTACTTATCCACAGATGACTCAGGCAGATGTTCAGCAAAGCTTCAGCAACAATACTACAGAGTGCTACAAACCACCTGCTTGCATCCAGAGCTTGAATGAACGGAAAAATATCACCAGCACCACTATAAGGTAGATGGGAGTATTTAAGCACCAAGAGAATACTGATGATCAGCAGCTGGATGGAAGTTTAGCTCCCCTAGGTCCTAAAGGGGAATGGATGTGTGGAGCCCACCACCTGCAGCGGTCGCCCCAGGGACTTCACTCCACCTTCGGGGACGCCACAGGGTCTCCACTTTTCGGTAATTCTGGCAACAGGTATGTCAGGTTTTTGTATGTATAGGAGATGTGATGCCACTCATGGTTTGCGGTCAGGGGTATGGGTGACCGCCACTGCAGATTTAACGAGCGTCTGGGGCTGATGGAGTCTGCAGTCTGATGGTGTGGCTGAGATGGTGTGAGTGAGGCGAGCCCCAGGGGCTCGGGTGTGTAGAACCACAGGTCCCAGAATAACTCAGTCTCAGTCCGGAAAGTCTTTCAACTTGTTTTACTCACTGTTGCTGTTATCGTTATGTAACCAGCTGAGATAAACCAAGTGGAACCAGGAACTCCTTCAGGCCGATCTGAGGGCAACCATTAACTCGCCTTCCTAGCACTTCTTGTTTAGGATAACCCCTGACTTGCAGTACCGTGGGGTCTATCCAGGGAAGTCGCTACTGCCTTTTCTCCCCTTTTTGGCCCGTCTGCCGGCAGCGTGGACCAGGTGAGATGGCTTCTGGCTCTGTCTACTTATGGGTCCCCCTGTTGCTGCTGAGGCTCGGACTCTAGATCGTTATTGACGTACCTCTAGTCCCCTCACCGGCAGGTTTAGCAGATCAGTAAATGGACGTCTATTCTAGGGACCTGTTCCCCGTGCATGCCTAGTCACCAGCAGTCCAACTACTTGACTGCCTCTCTTCAGGTGTCTTTCTGACTGACTCTCTGGTAACCGTTCTCACCCGCTAACGGCTACTTCACGTGCAGGGTCTCACTCGAGTCACGCGCGTCCCTCCAGCAACTGCTGTGCTCCCCCCCAGACTGGCTCACTCCTCCCACTTTCCTTACAGCCTCTGCATCTTAGCTTCCAGTCCCTCCACTACACCTCTTGACAAGAATTGAAGGCTAGTCTCCTCCGGAGGCTGCCCAAGGGTCCCATCTAATGGTGTGGGAGACCTGGTTGCTATGTGTCTGTGCGTACACACCTCATTCTGGCCTTTGGAATTACCTGGAAGCACTATCCCAGCATGGGTGCAGTACTCAGTGGTGCTTGACCAGGTCAGGGGCGCCACAGATGAAAACCCAGCAGGAAAACTGTGTAATACAATGAATAATAACAGCAGGAACAACAGAAAGTCAGGGAGTATTTTGCACTGCCAAATGCTGTGACCGTCTATGGCCAGAAACCACATGACTGTGTGACAAACATTTACAGAAACAATCTAGCTTCCAGATCATCTAAACAAGTTAAAGACCCTCACGGATGTCTGAAGCATCACTACTGGGGCCACCATTAGCAGGTGAGGATGCCTCATTTTCTTTATTAACACTTTCTCTGCTTTTAGTACATTTGTTTATATCCCAGACTCTCCCAATTAAGACATTGTTATTACTTCATTTTAATTTCTGTCTCTCGGCACTTGGATATTTCATTCTTGTCCCTTGTTTTTGGAGTTTTGGATTTGACCACCACAATCATCCAGCAATCCCCAACCTGTTAGCTTCTGTGTTAGAATCGGTGTTTCCACGTCAGGTCTCATTTTTATTGTTCTACATTTTTTTTAGTGTTACATTCACTTCTCCGCCTGATTGAACAGCACCGGCGCGGGGATCTGCTGACAACTTTCAATTACAGCTTAAATGTGTTTATAGGAACGATCCCCCCAGATAGGTGTGTGACAAGAGTGATAGAAATAGATACCACGGACCTGTCAGAAGATTATGCATACAGGATCCGAGAGATGAGCGAATCCAACAGTCTCCATTCCGCAGATGTGGAGGGGAAATTTGCTTAAAGGGAACCTGTCACCAGAATTTTCGCAATTAAACTTAAAGAACCCCCTTCTGCAGCTCCTGGGCTGCATTCTAGAAAGGTTCCTTTTCCTACTGGCCCCCCTTTCAGACCTAAATAAACACTTTATAAAATCTTACTTTTTTGTATGCTAATGATGGTTTATGGCCACAGGGGCGGACTGTTTTTCGTCCGTTATTCCCCCTCCTGCCGCTCTTCGCCGTCCCCCGTCGTTCATTTGCATACATGATGCCGCCGCCCTCATGTAACGCAGTGCTCCTGAGTTCTCGCGCATGCCCAGTGGCACTATCGCGGGACTGAGCATTGTGCAAATTGCGAGCGCTGGTGAGGTTATTGCGCAGGCGCGAGATTATGGGCGGCGCTGTGAATGTCATCACCAGCGTCACCCAAGTACCCGCCCATAATCTCGCGCCTGCGCAGTAACCTCACCAGCGCTCGCAATTTGCACAATGCTCAGTCCCGTGATAGTGCCACTGGGCGTGCGCGAGAACTCAGGAGCACTGCGTTACATGAGGGCGGCGGCCTCATGTATGCAAATGAATAATGGGGAACGGCGAAGAGCGGCAGGAGGGGGAATAACGGACGAAAAAGAGCCTGCCCCCGTGACCATAAACCATCATTAGCATACCAAAAGGTAAGATTTTATAAAGTGTTTATTTAGGTCTGAAAGGGGGGCCAGTAGGAAAAGGAACCTTTCTAGAATGCAGCCCAGGAGCTGCAGAAGGGGGTTCTTTTAGTTTAATTGCGAAAATTCTGGTGACAGGTTCCCTATATGAATTTATTTGAGGCAAACTGAATTGGCAATAAACAGAAAACATTCATTTTGTAGGGATTCAAGCAGAAAACTATATATTCATCTCGCACTCACCTGTCCCGACACTATAACCCCTGCCCTTTTCTCCGCATGCTCGCCGCCCTCCACCAGGTACAGAATTCTCCTTCGTCTCTTGTCTATTTATCTATTTGGCACCTTTGGTGCTTACCAGGACTCACTGTTAAGGTGAACTCTTAACCAGAAATCACTAGTTGCCTACTGCCTGGCCGAATTGGTATATACCAAGTGCATGCATAAAAGAGTTCACACCAGACACAGTCGGATATGTAGTCTCTTTTTGGTCACAGTAAAGATGGCACCAAACAGACAGAGAAGGAACATGCGTCCTCTTGATATAGGCTAGGGGCGTACACAAGTTCAGATATGCCCATTTAGTGGGACAGTTCATAAGCCAGCCAATGGGGAGATCCATGTTGCTGTTGATGGATGCGTCTGACTTCAGTAGATGAAACCATGATGATGGGAGGGACGGCATCTGATGCATCCATGCTGATGGTTTGGTCTGTGTTGTCTTATAACTTTACCAGGGGTCTTCCCTTATATGGTATCTTCTTTCATTCCCTGCATTCCAAGCAAGGTGTGGTGAACAGGAAATGGCAGCCATCTTTATATCTGTGTCATGTGTATGATCTGAGAGCTGAATTATGTAAGGCAAATCGACATATTTCCCACAATGCTCTATGTCCAGAGGTTAATTAAGTATTTCATTTTATGGCGTCATGATGTTTGTTGCCTTTCAGAGTCATAATATAATAATAATCTTTATATAGTGCCAACATATTCTGCAGCGCTTTACATACATCAGGAACCTTGTCCTCATTGGGGCTTACAATCTAAATTCCCTATCAGTCTGTCTTTGCAGTGTGGGAGGAAACCGGAGAAAACTCACACAAACACGGGGAGAACAAACAAACTCCTTGCAGATGGTGTCCTTGGTGGGATTTGAACCCAGGACCCCAGTGCTGCAAGACTGCAGTGCTAACTACCGGGCCACCATGAAGTCATTTGAGGTCTACTTAAAGCTAAAGAAAGGAAGTGATCCAAAGGAGGTCCAGGTGAATGGCCATGACAGGTGAGAGGGAAGGTGAGTGCAAGCCTACAACCTACAATAGCCCTCAGCCCAGTAGACCACTGCGCAACCAGCTCTGTCCTCACCTATTGTACCATCACCCATTCCCTGTAGACTGAGCCCTCGCGGGCAGGGTCCTCTCTCCTCCTGTACCAGTCTGTTTTGTACTGTTAATGATTGTTGTACGTATACCCTCTTTCACTTGGAAAGCTCCATGGAATAAATGGCGCTATTTATTATTATAATAATTATTATTATTATTATTTATTATTATTATTATAGCGCCATTTATTCCATGGCGCTTTACAAATGAAAGAGGGTATACGTACAACAATCATTAACAGTACAAAACAGACTGGTATAGGATATTAAAATAATAAATAATAATAATAATAATAATAATAAAAAATAATAATAATGTTTTCTTATTTTTATAGCCCTTACTGGCACAAAAAAAAGAAACAAGCAAAATAGCGGCCAGTTTTTCCAAAACAAAGCTCAAAGCAGTGAGACTTTGAATCTTATAACCTATCGTTAGGATAGTTCACCAATATTAAAAGCAGCCTCAAAACACAAACTGTCAGTGAAAGGAGGAAAGGGGGACGGGGGATGGAATCCAGCACCAGCAAAAATGAGGTGGTTTATATAAAAATCAAAAATTTAATAGAACATAAAAATTAAAGTGAAAAAAAAAAACGGAAATGGGCAAGGATAATACATCATTTACATCCTTACGCATTTCGGAGTTAAAAACATGTCCTTAATCATAGGTAAGCAAAAAGTCCAATGCGGCAAACTTTTAGTAGCTGATCATCACAGTATAAACATGGAAACGAGGCAGTTTCGGGTGGAGTAGGAGAATCAAAAAACAGCTGTGAATCGAGAAAGGGTTAATGCCAATCAAATGCAAGAGGTGAAGAATATGTATATATATGTGAAAGATATATATATATATATATATATATATATATATATATATATATATATATATATATATATATATATATATATATATATAAAAGTAAAAAAGAAGCATATTTTGGTAATGCATAATGACTTAAAGTGCACATATACAAATATATATATTTATGTGTGTACTAATGGAATTATATATATAAAAAAAAGATATGTTTTATATAAAAAATTCTTTGATTTTGTTATATATAGAAAATTTGTTATATAGAGCGCATACATGAATAAATAAAGAATGGAAAGGCATACTATGTGTTTTTTTAATATATAAAGGGAATAAATACAGTTAGGTCCAGAAATATTTGGACAGTGACACAATTTTCGCGAGTTGGGCTCTGCATGCCACCACATTGGATTTGAAATGAAATCTCTACAACAGAATTCAAGTGCAGATTGTAACGTTTAATTTGAAGGTTTGAACAAAAATATCTGATAGAAATTGTAGGAATTGTACACATTTCTTTACAAACACTCCACATTTTAGGAGGTCAAAAGTAATTGGACAAATAAACCAAACCCAAACAAAATATTTTTATTTTCAATATTTTGTTGCGAATCCTTTGGAGGCAATCACTGCCTTAAGTCTGGAACCCATGGACATCACCAAACGCTGGGTTTCCTCCTTCTTAATGCTTTGCCAGGCCTTTACAGCCGCAGCCTTCAGGTCTTGCTTGTTTGTGGGTCTTTCCGTCTTAAGTCTGGATTTGAGCAAGTGAAATGCATGCTCAATTGGGTTAAGATCTGGTGATTGCCTTGGCCATTGCAGAATGTTCCACTTTTTTGCACTCATGAACTCCTGGGTAGCTTTGGCTGTATGCTTGGGGTCATTGTCCATCTGTACTATGAAGCGCCGTCCGATCAACTTTGCGGCATTTGGCTGAATCTGGGCTGAAAGTATATCCCGGTACACTTCAGAATTCATCCGGCTACTCTTGTCTGCTGTTATGTCATCAATAAACACAAGTGACCCAGTGCCATTGAAAGCCATGTATGCCCATGCCATCACGTTGCCTCCACCATGTTTTACAGAGGATGTGGTCTGCCTTGGATCATGTGCCGTTCCCTTTCTTCTCCAAACTTTTTTCTTCCCATCATTCTGGTACAGGTTGATCTTGGTCTCATCTGTCCATAGAATACTTTTCCAGAACTGAGCTGGCTTCATGAGGTGTTTTTCAGCAAATTTAACTCTGGCCTGTCTATTTTTGGAATTGATGAATGGTTTGCATCTAGATGTGAACCCTTTGTATTTACTTTCATGGAGTCTTCTCTTTACTGTTGACTTAGAGACAGATACACCTACTTCACTGAGAGTGTTCTGGACTTCAGTTGATGTTGTGAACGGGTTCTTCTTCACCAAAGAAAGTATGCTGCGATCATCCACCACTGTTGTCATCCGTGGACGCCCAGGCCTTTTTGAGTTCCCAAGCTCACCAGTCAATTCCTTTTTTCTCAGAATGTACCCGACTGTTGATTTTGCTACTCCAAGCATGTCTGCTATCTCTCTGATGGATTTTTTCTTTTTTTTCAGCCTCAGGATGTTCTGCTTCACCTCAATTGAGAGTTCCTTAGACCGCATGTTGTCTGGTCACAGCAACAGCTTCCAAATGCAAAACCACACACCTGTAATCAACCCCAGACCTTTTAACTACTTCATTGATTACAGGTTAACGAGGGAGACGCCTTCAGAGTTAATTGCAGCCCTTAGAGTCCCTTGTCCAATTACTTTTGGTCCCTTGAAAAAGAGGAGGCTATGCATTACAGAGCTATGATTCCTAAACCCTTTCTCCGATTTGGATGTGAAAACTCTCATATTGCAGCTGGGAGTGTGCACTTTCAGCCCATATTATATATATAATTGTATTTCTGAACATGTTTTTGTAAACAGCTAAAATAACAAAACTTGTGTCACTGTCCAAATATTTCTGGACCTAACTGTACATGTAGATGAAAGAAATGAGGTAGGAGATTGTAGACTATACTGTATGTATGCTGGCATATGTAAAATATATATAAAATTATGGGTAAAATAAAAAAATAAAAATGTTCAACTTTAAATCCGACTTGCGTTATATCATCTAATAATGTCATTTTGGTTGCACACATTTTTTTATTATTATTTTTTTGGGAAGTGAGAGGAATGAAAATTCCAACACCTATAGTGCTGATAGAAAGCTGATGAAGAACTGTCTACTCATAAGGAGTGATTGGCAAGTTACAGACCACGCTAACATGATACGTTCCTTGAAATATCAGACTGATATGTGCACTAAAACATTACTTTTAGCTTGTTATGGGGCATGAATGGGCAGGGAAAATGTTCCTACAGTTTTGGTTGAATATTTTCATTGAACCCCTGAACATGGCGATTTGTGGATATCATATTATTGCAAGAAATATTTTGTGGGAATTTATTTTTAAAGAACAGATTTTAATTCCAATGTTATTAATGCTTGACAGCCCTCCTTGTATTCAGGGAAAAAATGTCACGGCTGTCGGGTGTAGCAAAAGTCACAAGGACCGTTCAGACCTACGTGCATCTGAAGCACAACAAAAAACACAAGAAAAAGGGGGCATCGGGGATACAAAAACAATGGCAGGCCCTGGAACTAGTGAGAGGAATAGGTGGTCACCTGCTAACTTCACCTGCAACTGTCCTCACCGGTCCCTATATAACTGTCCCCGAAAAAGAACCTGGGACCTTCGGAAGACCCTATAGTAGCCCTGACTAGTGAGGGGCAAGTGGGGTTCACTAGACCTCACCACTGCACTAACAACACACCAAGGACATCAAGACAAACAGGAGGAATATAGACAAGCAAAAGGATATAGCCTGAGCACAGGAACTTGACAAGCAGAACCTTCCTCAAAGGCAGCCAGGACTCAAATGACTTTGTATCTTCAGCAGGGAATGCTGGGATACACTACAATTTAAAGCTGAAGAGTGTCACTACTTAGTAAGTGCACCTGATCACTCAGCAATGAACTCCTTTGGAAAAGCAGCAGTATCAAAACTGGCACTTAACCACTTCAGTGCCAAGAGAAATTAAACCAATTTAAATGAAAAGAGCCCTATGAGAGGCTCCAATCCAAACGCTGTCACTGGTCTCAACATGCAGGGAGATGATTGTGACAAAAAGAGATAGCTATCAACCAGTAAAAAGGATAGAAGATCATTATTAGACTATAGGGCGTCTGACTCCAGACACCAACCTTGTTCTACCTGTGTCTGGTACTGTATCTTTGTACAATTTATTTGAAAGAGGCTGCAGTACCAGCTACAGCCACTATAAAATGTACGGCGCTGTGCCTAGTAATCAATAAAGAGGTGACTCAATTCTGACCAGCAGGGATGAGCAGGAGCCCCACTACTCTGATATTGATGGGTTAACCTCAAGGATAAAATCATGAAAAATTAATTTTCTGTAAATTTAGTTTCTGTCAACTTATTATTTAATTATGCACAATATTTAATATCTAAATTTTATTTTATTTACATACATTTTTCAAGCATTGGCAACTTTGTTAAGCAACTTGATTAGGGGATTTATCTTCATTTTCCAAACCCTTGTTGTTCCTCAGCATATTTCCCGGCCATCAGCTGCACAACTATCAGTATGTACTCATTTGGAGTACAGATGATGGCAGTGATTTGTCAGCTCAGCACCTGAGACTCAAGCATTGTAAACTTTGTTAAGCTACTGTATTAGGGGATTTATCTTCATTTCTGTTAAAAAAAATAGCATTTTCCAAACCCTTGTTGTTCCTCAGCATGTTTCCCGGCCATCAGCTGTACTGCTATCAAGATGTACTCATTTGGAGTACAGATGATGGCAGTGATTTGTCAGCTCAGCACCTGAGTCTCAAGCATTGTAAACTATGTTAAGCTACTGAATTAGGGGATTTATCTTCATTTCTGTTAAAAAAAATAGCATTTTCCAAACCCTTGTTGTTCCTCAGCATGTTTCCCGGCCATCAGCTGTACTGCTATCAAGATGTACTCATTTGGAGTACAGATGATGGCAGTGATTTGTCAGCTCAGCACCTGAGTCTCAAGCATTGTAAACTATGTTAAGCTACTGTATTAGGGGATTTATCTTCATTTCTGTTAAAAAAAATAGCATTTTACAAACGCTTGTTGTTCCCCAGCTTATTTCCTGGCCATCAGCTATACTGCTATCAAGATGTACTCATTTGGAGTACAGATCATGGCAGTGATTTGTCAGCTCAGCACCTGAGTCTCAACCATTGTAAATTTTATTAAGCTACTTTTATTAGGGGATTTATCTTCATTTCTGTAAAAAACTGCATTTAAGTGTCTTCCAATCCCTTGTTGTTCCCAAGCCTATTTCCTGGCTATCAGCTGCACTGCTATTAGTACGTACTCATTTGGAGTACAGATCATGGCACTGATGGGTCAGCTCCACACATGAGTCTCACTAACTCTAGGGATAATCTGCTGCAGGAGCAGTTGACGAGGAGGGAGACAGAGGAGGAGACAGGAGCGGACCCATCACTGCCATCATCTGTACTCCAATTGAGTATGTTCTGATATAAATACAGCTTAGTAAAGACCAATAAACTGGGGACAAGCCAGGGTTTGGAAGCCACTTACCGTATATGCATTTTTTTTTTTTTACAGGAATGAAAACAAATTTCCTAATAAAGGGATTTACAAAGTTGCGGAACTTTCCATCCTGAACAAAATTGGAAAAAAAGAGAATTTTGTTTACTTACCGTAAATTCTTTTTCTTATAGTTCCGTATTGGGAGACCCAGACATTGGGTGTATAGCTTCTGCCTCCGGAGGACACACAAAGTACTACACTCAAAAGTGTAGCTCCTCCCTCCGAGCATATACACCCCCCTGGATGACCATATCCAGCCAGTTTAGTGCAAAAGCTGAAGGAGAACAGCCACCCACAAGTAAAAACAGAGCAAGAACCGGAACAACCGGAGACTCTGTCCACGACAACAGCCGGTGATAACACGCAGAACAAGAAACTGCCAACAGGCAACAGGGAGGGTGCTGGGTCTCCCAATACGGAACTATAAGAAAAAGAATTTACGGTAAGTAAACAAAATTCTCTTTTTCTTTATCGTTCCTATGGGAGACCCAGACATTGGGACGTCTCAAAGCAGTCCATGGGTGGGAATAAACAGAAAAACTAAGAAGTAGGCGGAGCCTAACTTCACAAATGGGCGACAGCCGCCTGAAGGATGCGTCTGCCCAAGCTCGCATCTGCCGAAGCATGAGCATGCACTTGGTAGTGCTTTGAAAAGGTATGCAGGCTAGTCCAAGTGGCAGCCTGACAGACTTGTTGAGCCGTAGCCTGGTGCCTGAAAGCCCAAGAGGCACTGACAGCTCTGGTCGAGTGTGCCTTGATCCCCGGCGGGGGAGGCACCTGAGAACACTGGTAGGCGTCCGAAATGGTCGACCTATTCCAACGGGCTAAGGTCGGCTTAGAAGCAGAGAGGCCCTTGCGCCGACCTGTGGTTAGCACAAAAAGAGAAGTGCACCGCCTAAGAGCAGCGGTGCGAGACACATAGATCCGGAGAGCACGCACCAGATCCAGAGTATGCAATGCTTTTTCAAAGCGATGAACAGGAGCCGGACAAAAGGAAGGTAGGGTAATGTCCTGGTTAAGGTGGAAAGGAGAGACCACCTTAGGAAGAAAGTCCGGAGTCGGACGGAGAACCACCTTGTCTTGATGAAAAACCAAAAAAGGTGACTCCGAAGAGAGCGCAGCCAAATCGGAGACTCTCCTGAGGGAAGTTATGGCCACTAGAAAGACCACTTTCTGTGAAAGACGAAACAAAGAAACCTCCCTAAGAGGCTCAAAGGGGGGTTTCTGCAAAACCGTGAGAACCAAATTGAGGTCCCAGGGATCCAAGGGCCGCCGGTAAGGCGGAATGATGTGAGACGCGCCCTGCATGAAGGTGCGGACCTGAATCAGCCGGGTGAAATGCCGCTGGAACAGCCCTGACAGAGCTGAGACTTGTCCCTTGAGAGAGTTGAGGGACAGTCCCAGCTGCAGACCGGACTGTAGAAAGGACAGAAGGGTCGGCAAGGAAAATGGCCAAGGAGGATGGCCGGAAGAGTGACACCAGGATTTTCCAAGTCCTGTGATAGATCTTGGCGGAGGAAGACTTACGGGCCCGAGTCATAGTGGAGATGACTTCAGGAGGGATACCAGAAGCCGTTAAGATCCAGGACTCAAGAGCCACGCCGTCAATCTGAGAGCCGCAGAATTCTGGCGGAAAAACGGACCTTGTGAGAGAAGGTCTGGACGGTCCGAAAGATGCCACGGCACCTCTACGGACAGATGGAGCAGGTCTGGGTACCAAGCTCGCCTGGGCCAGTCCGGAGCAATGAGGATGACTCGACGGCCCTCCATTCTGATCCTGCGCAGGACTCTGGGCAAGAGAGCTAGAGGGGGAAACACGTAGGACAGACGAAACTGGGACCAGTCTTGAACCAGAGCGTCCGCGGCGAATGCCTGAGGATCGTGGGAGCGAGCCACGTAAACGGGAACTTTGTTGTTGTGACGGGATGCCATTAGGTCCACGTCCAGAGTGCCCCATTTGCGGCAGATTGACTGAAAAACTGCCGGGTGCAGGGACCACTCGCCACTGTCCACGGTTTGACGGCTGAGATAATCTGCCTCCCAGTTTTCCACGCCTGGAATGTGGACTGCGGATATGGTGGACTTGGAGTCCTCCGCCCATTGAAGGATGCGTTGTACCTCCAACATTGCCAGACGGCTGCGTGTCCCGCCTTGGTGATTGATGTAGGCAACCGCTGTCGCGTTGTCTGACTGGACTCAGATGTGCCTGCCCGCCAGCAGATGGTGAAAAGCTAGGAGAGCCAGAAGCACGGCTCTGGTTTCCAGCACATTGATCGAAAGGGCTGAATCGGACGGAGTCCAAGTGCCCTGCGCTCGGTGATGGAGACATACCGCTCCCCAGCCGGATAGACTGGCATCCGTGGTGAGGATCACCCAGGACGGGGCCAGAAAGGAGCGCCCCTGAGACAGAGAGAGGGGCCGAAGCCACCACTGAAGAGAGCTCCTGGTCTGTGGCGACAGAGCCACCAACCTGTGTAAGGAGGAAGGCCGCTTGTCCCAACAGCGGAGAATGTCCAGCTGCAGGGTACGCAGATGGAACTGGGCAAAGGGAACAGCCTCCATTGACGCCACCATCTGACCCAGCACCTGCATCAGGCGCCTGAGGGAATAACAACGGGGCCTCAGCAGAGAGCGCACCGCCAGTTGGAGGGACTGCTGTTTTACTAAGGGCAACTTCACCAGTGCCGGCAGTGTCTTGAACTGCATCCCTAGGTACGTGAGACTCTGGGTCGGAGTCAGAGTGGATTTGGGAAGATTGACAAGCCACCCGAATTGGGCTAGAGTGGCGAGAGTGAGCGAGACACTCCGCTGACAGTCTACGCTGGATGAAGCCTTGACTAGAAGGTCGTCCAGGTAAGGGATCACTGCCAACCCCTGTAGGTGCAGGACCGCAATCACTGCTGCCATGACCTTGGTGAATACCCGAGGAGCTGTGGCCAACCCGAAGGGGAGAGCCACGAATTGGAAATGTTCCTTTCCGATTGCAAAACGAAGCCAACGTTGGTGTGAAACTGCAATTGGCACATGCAGATAGGCATCTCTGATGTCGATGGATGCCAGGAAATCCCCTTGGGTCATTGAGGCAATGACTGATCGCAGAGACTCCATGCGAAAATGCCGCACCTGAACATGCTTGTTGAGAAGCTTGAGATCCAGGATGGGCCGGAAGGAACCGTCCTTTTTGGGAACTAGGAAGAGATTTGAGTAGAAACCTCTGAACCGTTCCCGGGCGGGAACCGGTACAATTACTCCGTTGGCCTGCAAGGATGCCACGGCCTGAGAGAAGGCGGCGGCCTTGGAGCAGGGGGGAGTTGACAGAAAAAATCTGTTTGGCGGGCTGGAAGACAATTCTATCCTGTAGCCGTGGGAGATGATATCTCTCACCCACTGATCGGAGACGTGTTGAAACCACGCGTCGCCAAAGTGGGAGAGCCTGCCACCGACCAAGGACGTTGCTGGCGCGGACAGATAGTCACGAGGAGGCTGCCTTGGCGGCAGCACCTCCTGTGGTCTTTTGTGGACGCGCTTTTGGGCGCCAGTTGGATTTCTGGTCCTTGGCTGAGTTAGTGGACGAGGCCGAGGGCTTAGAGGACGACCAGTTGGAGGAACGAAAGGAACGAAACCTCGACTGATTCCTGCCCTGGACAGGTTTCCTGGTTTTGGTTTGTGGCATGGAAGTACTCTTCCCGCCAGTAGCTTTCTTAATAATTTCATCCAGCTGTTCACCGAACAGCCGGGACCCAGCAAAAGGGAGTCCAGCAAGGTACTTCTTTGAAGAAGCATCTGCCTTCCACTCTCGAAGCCACAAGATCCTGCGGATAGCGAAGGAATTAGCCGAAGCCACCGCAGTGCGGTGAGAAGCCTCCAGCATGGCAGACATGGCATAGGATGAAAAAGCTGAAGCTTGGGAAGTTAAGGTAACCATTTCAGGCATAGATTCCCTGGCGAGGGAATGCATCCCCTCTAGAGAAGCAGAGATGGCTTTGAGAGCCCACACTGCTGCAAAAGTCGGGGAGAACGAGGCCCCTGCCGCTTCATATACAGATTTGGCCAGAAGGTCAATCTGGCGGTCAGTGGAATACTTAAGAGAGGTGCCATCAGCCACCGATACAACGGTCCGGGCTGAGAGTCTAGACACCGGGGGGTCTACCTTTGGGGAATGAGCCCACTCCTTGACCACCTCAGGTGGAAAGGGAAAGCGGTCATCAGAACCACGTTTTGGAAAGGGTTTGTCAGGACAGGCCCTGGGCTTGGTCACAGCGGCCTGAAAACTGGAGTGGTTAAAGAACACACTCTTTACTCTCTTAGGCGAGGTAAACTGGTGCTTTTCTGCCAGAGAGGGTTGCTCCTCTGAAACTGGCGGATTGAGATCCAGTACAGAATTAATGGACGCAATCAAATCACTAACATCTGAGTCACTTTCGGACAGATCAATGGGGTACATGGAGTTAACCTCCGAGCCCCCCGTAAAGGCATCCTCCTCGTCCTGCGAGTCAGCTCCTGAATCAGAGCCGCGGGACGAGGAAGGAGAGGGAACCCTGCGTCTCTTCATAGAAGGATGGGGTCTGGGACCAGATGATGAATCCTCTGTGAGTTCCGGTCCTGAGAGACCTCTAGCAGCAGAGGCACCCTGTGAAGGGGGCTGATGCATGTTCAGCAAAGTCCTGGACAGAAAACCCATGGAGTCGGCAAAAGACTGGGAGATAGACCTAGAAAAGGATTCTACCCAAGCCGGGGGTTCAGCCACAGGAGCAGGAGCAGCCTGAGAGACCACTGGGGGTGAGACTCCAGGCTGAGGCACCGCCAGGTTAGAGCAGGCATTACAATGTGGATAGGTGCTCAGTTCAGGCAGTAGGAGCTTACATGCAGTGCATACTGAATACAGCTTTGGAGCCTTGCTCCTCGTGTGAGACATGCTGCTGGAGTGGGGGCTCTGCCAGAGAATGAACCCCAGAGAGTATAATCAGAGGTCCACAACCGGAGACCGGTTGTGGCTTACCAGACCGCTGGAGCGGTGTTGTGTGCCCTCCAGATCCCGAAGCCCGGACCTCCAAGCACAGCAACTGAGCAGAGATGCTGCAGACCAGCGCTGCAATGCAGAGAGAACGCTGAGAAAATGGCCGCCGGAGCGAAGAGAGGGGGCGGGACTTGCTTAGGAGCGGGATCTGGAGGGCCATAGAGACCTACAGGGGAGGGGACATACCCTGCAGTGAGGAGTATCCCTCCCCTGTGCAGAACGGCCGCCGGGAGGAGCCGAGCCTGTCCCTCTGCATGAATGACATGCGAGGGCAGTGAAACCGAAACTAGGCCTCCGGCGAAGACGGGGCCTAAATTTGAGCGGCGCGGCCGGCGCGCAGGCACCATCGGCGCGGTTCTCAGGCGGCAGCCAGAGAACCCGCCGGAAATGTCATAAAACACACTCAGCACACTCTCCCACAACAATAAAGTACAGGGACCCCGAAATATAAACGTCTCAGGTACTTAGCTTGCTGAGACGCAGGGTTCCAAGTCCCTGGGGGTGAGTGCTCCTGTCCAGCAGGGTCCTGAAGGGCTGCAGATGGAGACCGGTCTCCTGCCAAGCATGGAGACCGTGCTGGCTCCCACTTCAAGCCAGAGCCCAGGAGGGATGGTGAAGGAGCGCGGCATGTAAGGCTCCAGCCTTGGAATCAACCTTAACAACACCGCCGACACAGTGGGGTGAGAAGGGACAGGCCAGGAGTCCAGACTTGGACCCGCTTTTCTTCAAACATTTTCCAAAAATCAAAAATCAGATGAGAATGCATGTGTGGATGTATGCCTCCTGAACACAAAGCGATAAACTGGCTAGATCTGGTTCTCCAGGGGGTGTATAAGCTCAGAGGGAGGAGCTACACTTTTAAGTGTAGTACTTTGTGTGTCCTCCGGAGGCAGAAGCTAAACACCCATGGTCTGGGTCTCCCATAGGAACGAAAAAGAAAAGGAAATTAAAGAGTAATAACAAACTCTGAAAGAAGCAAAATATCACAACGCAGGGCTGTGAAAGCACGTAAAATCCCTTTAAAACTTGAAACCAGTTCTGGAAATTAAGATTAGGGAAGCCCTTCCTCGGTCCATGACAACCTGGTTTATGTGTCTCCTAATAAATGACGAAAGTGGCTCATTGGAAAGGATAAAACAGAGAAACACTAGACGATGGAGCTGTGGTCCTATATAATAGGCCTCTGGCCTCTATCACAGCGAGAGTTAAGTCTCGGCTTTTTTGTCTCCTCTCCATGATCCATCATTACAGCATACACATAAATACCCGCAAAAAATGGCCAGGAATTCCTGCAAGCTGCCGAGTCTAAGATACTTAATGTGCTCCAATGACAGCTCCAAGCTTCTGGGGCTCCGTCCCGCTGTGCCGTGTATTGCAAAGTCCCATAAAAGAAGGTATTTAAAAGCAGATTTCTCCATTCTTATTCCCCCATTCGAACATGGCAGGAATTGGTAATAAAAAGATATTTACAGGCGCTGCTGCAAGACTGTGAATAGGAGCATATTCTCTGCAGGATGGTGCTATAGTAATGGTGGACAGATACAGGGTGTCGCACTCTGCTGAATCTTCTGCGGGATCGGGGATCAGAAGGTCTCAGCGTTTGGTTGATCGCAGATCCCTTTTAGAAACCACTCATTGCTTATTCACCTGAGCAGAAACTTAGTTAAAGGGAACCTGTCACCAGATTTGGCGCCTATAAACTGAGGCCACCACTGAGCCCTTTTATATAGCCAGGGCCGCCACTAGGAATTTCAGGGCCCCACACTGGCAAAATTTTGGGTACCCCATGAGATTCCGCCCAGGCTCCACTCCATCCTGCAAACCTTCCACACTCACCGCCATTCTTGGAAAAATGTGTGTGTGTGTGTGTGTGTGTGTGTGTGTGTGTGTGTGTGTGTGTATATATACACACACACACACAGTCATGGTCAAAAGTATTAGCACCTTGAAGTTGTTCCAGAAAATGACGTACTTCTCTCAGAAAATTACTAATACACTCCCGACACCGCCATTCTCCAAAATATACCCTCTACACTGCCCCTCTCCATAATACACCCTCTACATTGCCCCTCCCCATAATATCTCTCCCACACTGCCCTATGTATAATATACCCCACATACAATACCTCTCTGAATAATAAACACTAATATACACACACTGCCCCTGTGTATAATATCCCCCCACACACACACTGCCCCTTTGAATAATATCCCACACACACACTGCTCCTCTGTATAATATCCCCCACAAACACTGCTCTGTATAATATCCCCCACACTGCTCCTCTGTATAATATTTCCACACACACACTGCTCCTCTCTATAATAACCCCCCACAAACTGCTCCTCTTTATAATATCCTCCCACGCACTACTCCTCTGTATAATATCTCCCACACTTCTCTGTATATTTCCACACACACACTGCTCTTCTGTATAATATCCCCCTACACACCCTGCTCCTCTGTATAATATCTACCACACACAAACTGCACCCCTGTATAATATCCCCCCAAACACACTGCTCCTCTATATAATATCCCCCACACACTGCCCCTCTGTATAATATCCCTTAAGTATGCTGCCCATTTGTATACTATCCTCCACACAAGCTGCCCCTCTTTTTTTTAATATATATATATATACATATATATATATATATATATTCTCAAACAAACACACTGCTCCTCTGTAAACTATCCCCCCACACACATTGCCCCTCTGTATAATATCCTCCTGGTATATATGTCCTACTCCTGGTATATATGTCCCCTTCTTGGAATATATCCCCATCCTGGTATATATTAACTTATCCTGGGCCCTTCCTGGTATGTATTTCCCCATCCTGGGCCATACCTGGTATGTATAGGGAATGAAAAATACAATTAGCCATATGAAAAAAAGAAAAAATTGAAATGTGACATTGCATAACTGCTGAGGATTATTTAAAAAAAAAGAGATATTTAGCTGATGTATTGATCAATTCATTACTGCCACATCACCAACTTCACGGTAATCTGTTATTTATGGGGTCCCTAACCAAATGTTACCTCTATATGCGGTTAAAACCTGCTTGTGTGCATGGGTACCTAACCAAATGTTACCTCTATATGCGGTTAAAACCTGCTTGTGTGCATGGGTACCTAACCCCCATAAATAAGGGACCCCATAAATAAGAGATTACCGTGAAGTTGGTAATGGGGCAGTAATGAATTGATCAATACATTAGCTAAATATCTCTTTTTTTTTTTCAAAAAAGGCTCCTAAGCTGTATGTAGAGTGTGAATGTGGAACACCGGTGATTAACCCCTCTTACCTGAGATGGACACCGTAACTGAGGTGCAGTACCCTGTGGCTACCAGAGCCTCAGGGGCACCACACCAGACGTGTTCCCCTGCTTAAGCCAGTACATGTCTGGGCCCATCTGCAGTTTGTTAGAGAGCATTTGGATTATCCAGACGAGGATTGGGAGAATGTCATCTGGTCTGATGAAACCAAAGTACAACTGTTTGGTGGAAACACAACTCATCGTGTTTGGATGAGACAGAATGCTGAGTTGCATCCAAAGAACACCATACCTACTGTGAAGCATGGGGGTGACAACATCATGCTTTGGGGCTCTTTCTCTGCAAAGGGACCAGGACGATTGATCCGTGTACATGAAAGAATGAATGGGGACATGTATTGTGAGATTTTGGATGCAAACCTCCTTCCGCTGTCAAGGTTGGGAATTTTGGGGAAACCACAAGTGGGGTCTCTCAGGGTCACAGAGGCGGATTTCAAATCGATCTGCGCAGATATAAATGAATCAGACAATGATCATGCCAAGACGTATTCACTCTTTGAGCAAAATCAAGCTTCTGGCTCATGTATTAAAAATCTCATGATTATACAGTCCAACATTTGACCTTGAAACGGAAACAAGGAGTAAAAGATAAAGCCCCAGTTTCACATCCCAGCTGGTGAGAACCAACATGTTATGAATACAATCAGTGTTTTATGAATACTTCTTTGTTCATTGTACATTTTGGCTTATTCATCTTGGTTAACACATTCCTGAGCGCACATCTTAAAATTATGTTATGGCGTCTATGCGATTGTCATACAGACATACAGATAATTATGCAACGACATCTATGCTTTAATTATATACACACACAGATTATCTTATTACATCTGGACAAATGGCTTACAGCCTGGCCTTACCCCCACACCATCACCAAAGGCATTGAAGATGAAACGTATCTGGGTCTTTTAGCATGATAATGATCCCAAGCACACCATTAGGACAACAAAGGAGTGGCTTCGTAAGAAGCATATGAAGGTCCTGGAGTGGCCTAGCCAGTCTCCAGATCTCAACCCCATAGAAAACCTTTGGAGGGAGTTGAAAGTCCATGTTGCACAGTGACAGGCCCAAAACATCCCTGTCTAGAGGAGATCTGCATGGAGGAATGGGCCAACATACCACCAACAGTGTGTACTAACCTTGTGAAGACTTACAGAAAACGTTTGACCTCTATCATTGCCAACAAAGGATATATAACTAAATATTGAGATGAACTTTTGCTATTGACCAAATACTTATTTTCCACCATAATTTGCAAAAAAAAATCTTGCCAAATCAGACGCGGTGATTTTCTGGATTTTATTTCTCATTTTGTCTCTCATAGTTGTGGTCACCTATGATGTCAATTCCAGGCAAATCTCATCTTTTTAAGTGAGAAAACTTTCACAATTGGTGGCTGACTAAATACTTTTTTTCCCACTGTATATCCCCCTCCAGTGCACATTCTGGTATATATGTTCCCCATGCTCGTTTTTGTCCCCTTTCTGGTATATATGGCTTCCTTCTTGTATATACAGTTAGGTCCAGAAATATTTGGACAGTGACACAATTTTCGCGAGTTGGGCTCTGCATGCCACCACATTGGATTTGAAATGAAACCTCTACAACAGAATTCAAGTGCAGATTGTAACGTTTAATTTGAAGGTTTGAACAAAAATATCTGATAGAAATTGTAGGAATTGTACACATTTCTTTACAAACACTCCACATTTTAGGAGGTCAAAAGTAATTGGACAAATAAACCAAACCCAAAAAAAATAATTTTATTTTCAATATTTTGTTGCGAATCCTTTGGAGGCAATCACTGCCTTAAGTCTGGAACCCATGGACATCACCAAACGCTAGGTTTCCTCCTTCTTAATGCTTTGCCAGGCCTTTACAGCCGCAGCCTTCAGGTCTTGCTTGTTTGTGGGTCTTTCCGTCTTAAGTCTGGATTTGAGCAAGTGAAATGCATGCTCAATTGGGTTAAGATCTGGTGATTGACTTGGCCATTGCAGAATGTTCCACTTTTTTGCACTCATGAACTCCTGGGTAGCTTTGGCTGTATGCTTGGGATCATTGTCCATCTGTACTATGAAGTGCCGTCCGATCAACTTTGCGGCATTTGGCTGAATCTGGGCTGAAAGTATATCCCGGTACACTTCAGAATTCATCCGGCTACTCTTGTCTGCTGTTATGTCATCAATAAACACAAGTGACCCAGTGCCATTGAAAGCCATGCATGCCCATGCCATCACGTTGCCTCCACCATGTTTTACAGAGGATGTGGTGTGCCTTGGATCATGTGCCGTTCCCTTTCTTCTCCAAACTTTTTTCTTCCCATCATTCTGGTACAGGTTGATCTTGGTCTCATCTGTCCATAGAATACTTTTCCAGAACTGAGCTGGCTTCATGAGGTGTTTTTCAGCAAATTTAACTCTGGCCTGTCTATTTTTGGAATTGATGAATGGTTTGCATCTAGATGTGAACCCTTTGTATTTACTTTCATGGAGTCTTCTCTTTACAGTTGACTTAGAGACAGATACACCTACTTCACTGAGAGTGTTCTGGACTTCAGTTGATGTTGTGAACGGGTTCTTCTTCACCAAAGAAAGTATGCTGCAATCATCCACCACTGTTGCCATCCGTGGACGCCCAGGCCTTTTTGAGTTCCCAAGCTCACCAGTCAATTCCTTTTTTCTCAGAATGTACCCGACTGTTGATTTTGCTACTCCAAGCATGTCTGCTATCTCTCTGATGGATTTTTTCTTTTTTTTCAGCCTCAGGATGTTCTGCTTCACCTCAATTGAGAGTTCCTTAGACCGCATGTTGTCTGGTCACAGCAACAGCTTCCAAATGCAAAACCACACACCTGTAATCAACCCCAGACCTTTTAACTACTTCATTGATTACAGGTTAACGAGGGAGAAGCCTTCAGAGTTAATTGCAGCCCTTAGAGTCCCTTGTCCAATTACTTTTGGTCCCTTGAAAAAGAGGAGGCTATGCATTACAGAGCCATGATTCCTAAACCCTTTCTCCGATTTGGATGTGAAAACTCTCATATTGTAGCTGAGAGTGTGCACTTTCAGCCCATATTATATATATAATTGTATTTCTGAACATGTTTTTGTAAACAGCTAAAATAACAAAACTTGTGTCACTGTCCAAATATTTCTGGACCTAACTGTATATCCCATGCCAGGGCCCCTCCTGGTGTATACAGTCATATGAAAAAGTTTGGGCACCCCTATTAATGTTAACCTTTATTCTTTACAACATTTTGGGTTTTTGCAACAGCTATTTCAGTTTCATATATCTAATAACTGATGGACTGAGTAATATTTCTGGATTGCAATGAGGTTTATTGTACTAACAGAAAATGTGCAATCCGCATTTAAACTAAATTTAAAAAAGTTTGGGCACCTCAACATAAAGTGACATTAATATTTTGTAGATCCTCCTTTTGCAAAAATCACAGCCTCTAGTCGCTTCCTGTAGCTTTTAATGAGTTCCTGGATCCTGGATGAAGGTATTTTTGACCATTCCTGTTTACAAAATAATTCCAGTTCAGTTATGTTTGGTCGCCGAGCATGGACAGCACGCTTCAAATCATCCCACAGATTTTCAATGATATTCAGGTCTGGGGACTGGGATGGCCATTCCAGAACATGGTAATTGTTCCTCTGCATGAATGCCTGAGTAGATTTGGAGCGGTGTTTTGGATCATTGTCTTGCTGAAATATCCATCCCCTGAGTAACTTCAACTTCGTCACTGATTCTTGCACATTATTGTCAAGAATCTGCTGATACTGAGTTGAATCCATGCGACCCTCAACTTTAACAAGATTCCCGGTGCCGGCATTGGCCACAGAGCCCCAAAGCATGATGGAACCTGCACCAAATTTTACTGTGGGTAGCAAGTGCTTTTCTTGGAATGCCGTGTTTTTTTGCCTCCATGCACAACGCCTTTTTGTATGACCAAACAACTCAATCTTTGTTTCATCAGTCCACAGGACCTTCTTCCAAAATGTAACTGGCTTGTCCAAATGTGCTTTTGCATACCTCAGGCGACTCTGTTTGTGGCGTGCTTGCAGAAACAGCTTCTTTCGCATCATTCTCCCTTACAGCTTCTCCTTGTGCAACGTGCGCTGTATTGTTGACCGATGCACATTGACACCATCTGCAGGAAGATGATGCTGCAGGTCTTTGGAGGTGGTCTGTGGATTGTCCTTGACTGTTCTCACCATTTTTCTTCACTGCCTTTCTGATATTTTTCTTGGCCTGCCACTTCTGGGCTTAACAAGAACTGTACCTGTGTTCTTCCATTTCCTTACTATGTTCCTCACAGCGGAAACTGACAGTTTAAATCTCTGAGACAACTTTTTGTCTCCTTCCCCTGAACATCTATGTTGAATAATCTTTGTTTTCAGATCATTTGAGAGTTGTTTTGAGGAGCCCATGATGCCACTCTTCATAGGAGATTCAAATAGGAGAACAACTTGCAGGTGGCCACCTTAAATACCTTTTCTCATGATTGGATACACCTGCCTATGAAGTTCAAAGCTCAATGAGGTTTCAAAACCAATTTTAGTGCTTTAGTAAGTCAGTAAAAAGTAGTTAGGAGTGTTCAAATCAAGAAATTGATAAGGGTGCCCATACTTTTGCACCGGTCAAATTTTGTTTAAATGCGTATTGCACATTTTCTGTTAGTACAATAAACCTCATTTCAATCCAGAAATATTACTGAGTCCATCAGTTATTAGATATATGAAACTGAAATAGCTGTTGCCAAAACCCAAATTGTTATAAAGAATAAAGGTTAACATTAATAGGGGTGCCCAAACTTTTTCATATGACTGTATATATCCCCCTCTTGGGCACATTCTGGTATAATGTCCCCCTCATGGTTTTTGTTCCCTTCCTGGGCTCCTCCTGGTGTGTGTGTGTGTGTGTGTGTGTATATATATCCCTAGACAGTGGCGTAACTACCGCGGTCGCAGCGGTCGCGATCGCGACCGGGCCCGGGCGGTTTGGGGCCCGCGGGGACCCGGCAGATCAGCAGCCAGCTCCTCTCAGTGAGAGAGAAGCTGCGCTGATCTATCACAGTGCACGCGCCCACTATATGACCCGCTGCCGCCCCCGACACCGGGCCCTCCTGCCCGATGTCAGCGGCGGCACCGGGGCCCCCCTCCCCCGTCACCGCGCACAGTAATAATGAAGCAAAGAGCGGCCGGCGCCGCTCTGCATCATCATTCTGCCCCTGTGCCTGTGCGGTGAGTGGTGACGTCACTCCTGTGCGACTGCTGTGCTGAGTGCACAGAGCGCAGGGAGGGAGGACGCCGACCGCAGCACCGGGAGGACGAGCAGCAGTGGAAGGAGGAGAGCAGGGAGTACAGCATCAGTGGAACAAGGAGACGTCAGGACAGAGCAGCAGTGGAAGGAGGAGAGCGGTGAGTACTTGTTTTTTTTTTTTATATATATATGAGTACACGGTGGTCAGAGGCCTGGAGTGGGGAGGCTGCATTATACTGTACATGGAGGCCTGGGGTGGGAAGGCTGGATGATACTGTACATGGAGGCCTGGGGTGGGGAGGCTGCATCTGTACATGGAGGCCTGGGGTGGGGAGGCTGCCTGATACTGTACAAGGAGGCCTGGGGTGGGGAGGCTGCCTGATACTGTACAAGGAGGCCTGGGGTGGGGAGGCTGCATGATACTGTACAAGGAGGCCTGGGGTGGGGAGGCTGCATGATACTGTACATGGAGGCCTGGGGTGGGGAGGCTGCCTGATACTGTACATGGAGGCCTGGGGTGGGGAGGCTGCCTGATACTGTACATGGAAGCCTGGGGTGGGGAGGCTGCCTGATACTGTACAAGGAGGCCTGGGGTGGGGAGGCTGCCTGATACTGTACAAGGAGGCCTGGGGTGGGGAGGCTGCATGATACTGTACATGGAGGCCTGGGGTGGGGAGGCTGCATGATACTGTGCATGGAGGCCTGGGGAGGCTGCATTATACTGTACATGGAGGCCTGGGGAGACTCCATTATACTGTACATGGAGGCCTGGGGAGGCTGGCAGCATTATTATACATGGAGGCCTGGGGAGGCTGGCTGCTATATTATACATGGAGGCCTGGGAGGCTGGCTGCTATATTATACATGGAGGCCTGGAGAGGTTGGCTGCATTATTATATATGGAGGCCTGGTGAGGCTGCATAATAAACATGAAGGACACCTTATACATTGAATATAGAGGTGTAATATACATAGAGGTCTATGAGGCTGCATTATACTGGAGGTCTATAGGGCTGCATTAAAATGGAGGTCGGGGGGGGGCTGTATAATACAAAATGAAGGGACACCTTATACATGGAATATAGGGGTGAATTATACATGGAGGAGTATGGGGCTGCATAATACCATCTGAAGTTTTATGGGGTTGTGTTATAATACATATAGGACTATGGGGGCTACATTATAATATATGGAGGACTATGGAGGCTCCTTATACATGGACTATGGAAGTGCATTATAAAACATGGAGGACTATGTGGTGCAGTATAATATATGGAGAACTATGGGGTGCATTAAAATATATGGAGAACTATGGGGTGAATTTTAATACATGGAGAACTATGGGAAATGCATTATAATTGAAGGGCTACTTTATACATGGAGGATTATGGGGGTGCATTATAATATATGGAGGGCTATGTATCTGCATTCTAATATATGAAGGGTTATGTGAGACCCTTTATACAATTATTTGGAAGGCTATGTGGGGGCTGTTATAGTATTTTGAGAACTTTATACAGGGGGGACAAAGATACAAGTATGGGATGGAAATGTTTTGTGCTGAGGGAAAAAGGCTCTTTCCCTCAGCAGCCAACTTTCCCATGCTCTGCTATACATCTCTCAGCACCCAGCTTTCCCATGTTCTGATATACATCTCTCAGCACCCAGCTTTCCCATGTTCTGATATACATCTCTCAGCACCCAGCTTTCCCATGTTCTGATATACATCTCTCAGCACCCAGCTTTCTCATGCTCTGATATGGGAAAGCTGGGTGCTGAGGACAAGATAAATATCAGAACATAGGAAAGCTGGGTGCTGATAGAGGGATTTCAGGGTGCTGTGGGTGAGAGCCAAGTGTCAGCGTCATTATCCTGTACCCCGAGTGTCAGTGTCATTATCCCTTACCCCATACCTCCCAACCGTCCCGGATACAGCGGGACTTTCACGCTTTACGTTGTTTGTCCCGTTGCCACGATCGGGACGGCCGGCTCCCGGGCTCCGCCCACCCACTCTCTCTCCGCCTCCCTGCTTTTCCCTCCTACCATCCCAGTAGACGTGGCATAACAGAGAGGAGCGCTGCCTGTGCTGCTGCTGGTACAGTAAAATCTCCCCAGCGCTGATTTCCCTCCCTCCCCCCCCTCACCCCCGGCCGGAGCCTCTCTGTGCGGTCGGCCGGCCGCCTGTCTGTGCGGTCGGCCGGCCGCCTTTCTGTGCGGGCGCCCCCCGGCCGCCTGTCTGTGCGGGCGCCCCCCTGCCGCCTGTCTGTGAAGGCGACCGGCCACCTCACTGTGTGGGCGACCGGCCGCCTCACTGTGGCTCCCTGCGTGTCCATGCTGGAGGCCCGCCGGCTGCCTGCGTGTCCATGCTGGAGGCCCGCCGGCTGCCTGCGTGTCCATGCTGGAGGCCCGCCGGCTGCCTGCGTGTCCATGCTGGAGGCCCGCCGGCTGCCTGCGTGTCCATGCTGAATGGGTGTGGATGGGGAGTGGATATGGGCGTGACTGTGAAATGGGTGTGGTTAGGGGGCGTGGCCTAAAAATTTGCCGCGGCGCGCTATGCGCGCCGCAAACTTTGTCCTTCTTTTCCTTCTTTAAAAGTTGGGAGGTATGCCTTACCCCAAGTGTCTGTGTATGTGGAGGGGGGCCCAGGTCTAAACTTTGCACCAGGGCCCATCCAACTCTAGTTACGCCACTGTCCCTAGATATATGTAGGGATCCTGGAAGGGGACATAAATACAAGAAGGAAGAGCCGGACCAGAGAGCAGCAACACCCATCAGACAGGACCACCCACTACGTGAGTATAATACGTGTTTTTTACATTCTTCAGAGTGGCCTGGGCTCTTATATACAGCATTCTGGAATACTGTATATAAAGGTTCCCTTTAATTCCATTTAGTGGTGAAGGGGTTGGGGTCTCTTTTCTATCCTGCTGAGATTTACTTGTAACTGTTACCCTTCAGCTGCAGCGACCCCCTTCTGCTTTATCAACTCACTCCTCAGATTAATAATATTTTTGCAGTAAGGAGATGAGAGTGAGGTTTCGACACATAAGTTTGTCTGTAAATGTTTTATATGGTTTAGTTGGAAAAACTAAATGATGAAGGGAAACAGATCTAAAAATCACTACTTAGTAATACATGGACCTTTTAGACTTGTAGAAGAAAAAAGTACAGGAGGAAGTAAATAATTAGCAAAAGCTCCCTTTGGTGATAAGGATCGTTGTCTTCTACCATTGTGATTTGGAGAACAGTTCATGACATTTTTGGGGCACCATGGACCGTGGTGACCGCATGCTTGAAAAGATCATCTATTTTAATCCCAGCTTTTTAGGAGAGCCACAAAGGTAGTGTATATATCACCAATGAACTGGTCACACTAATTTTGGGTGCAGTGTCTAATTTTGCCCTTCATCCTTAATTCCTGTGGTAGTCAAAAGATTGTAACGTAATCTGTAAGATTTTATGATCAGCAATAATTGAAAACAAGTGAATCCCCAGTAAAAGGACTTTTTCAAGGTACACCCCATTATATTGTGTAATTTTCCTGTGGTGTTCAGGTCCACACTCGTGGGGTGCCGCGATAGTAGCGGTGGACTTTGTTCAAATTGCAGAGTACGGCAGGCAACCTGAGGTCTTCTAGTTGCTCAGCCTCAACCGGGCGTTGGCTGAGTCTTTTCTACTACTTTCCAGTCCTTCAGGAGTTAATTCCTTTGGAGTGGTGTGCAGCTATTGGAGACTCAGGTTGCTAATTCCAGTTCAGCTGTCTCCTCCCTATTTAAGGCTGGAGAGTGTTTTTATGCTGCCGATAATAGCTTTAGCTTATGCTCCTGCGATTCCGGTCTTGGTGGCAAACCTATTTGTGGTGATCTGTAGTTTGCTGTTTGAGTGGTGTGGAAGTTTTCCTGTTGTGCGTTTGCTTCCTTTCCTATATTTTATTCCCTCCGTACACATATTGTCTCTCCTTTGTGTTTGTGTGCAGTGTGTACGAGTTCTGTTTTATTCCCCTGTCTATGTTGTTTGTGGGCTTTGTTATGTTGTGTCCAGCCCTCACCAAGGGTGGGGGAGATGGGAAGTAAAAGCAGAGCTCGGACAAGAGTTAGGATCACAGCAGGGGCTCAGACCTGGCTACTAATGATGAGCGAGTTTCAAACTACTCGGATTCGCAATATTTGTAACGAGTACTGTCTAATACTCACGTATGCGTTACGAATAGTGTGTGCAATGCAAGTCAATGGGTAATACTCGCAATGTAACGAGTAACCCAAATGCCGTACTATTCACTACTCGCATGAATAGTGCGTCATTTAGGTTACTTGTTACATTGCGAGTATTCCCCATTGACTTGCATTGCACACACTATTCGGAATGTATATGTGGAGCCCTGCAAAGCTGCATTACCTTCAGGGATCCTCTGGTCACAGGTAGGGTCAGGTTGACTTCTATGGGAAATGATTTGTGACGCCACTCTAGGTATTGCGGTCAGAGGAACCGCCACTGTAGATTGGGTAGCACCTGGGGCTGATGGTAGGTGCAGTTAGGTGGTGTAGCCCCCCGAGAGTGGGGCTGGCCCCAGGGCCAGGTGTAGGAGTGTAGTGCAGCAGGTCGCCGATCAATCCACACACAGTCCAGAATGTCTTTCAGGGGTTTTACTCACAATTGATGTTGCAAGTGAGCCAACCCGGGCGATGCTGTGATTAGCTGCAGGAGAACCAGGTACCTTCAGGCTGAATCCAGGGGTGACTACCAGCTCACCTTCCTAGCGCTCTGTTGTTTGTGGTGACCCAGACTTGGAGTCCTACGGGGGTCACCCAGGGAAGTTGCTCTCAGCCTGTTCTCCCTTTTTTCGGCCCGTCTGCTTGTAGCCTGGACCAGGTCACTCCGGCTGCTTTCCTCCTGTGAACTATGGGCCCTCTCGTTCCTACGTGGCTCCGGACTCTGTGGTGGTTTGGTGAGGGGCATGTAGTGCTCCCCACCAGCAAGTTTAGCAGGCTTAATTTAATAAATAAGTTCCTGCTCTGGGGACCTGTAACCCCGTGCGGGTAGAGTCTACTAAGCAGTCTCCTTAATCCACCACCTCTCAGCCCTTCTGGCCCTAGGTGATGTTTCAGGCGGCGCTACCAGGTAGCCCTTTCTCCCCCACCGGTAGCCACTGCACCTGCGGTGTCAGACTAGTGCCTCCTCCCGTCTGCACTCTGCGCTCTCCTCACACTAACTGACTCGGCTCACTACTCCTCTCCCCACTGTGCCTGCCTCCGCAACCCTAGCAACCAGCCTCTCAACCACACCCCTTGAAGTGGAGATGGAGGCCACACCCCCTCCTGGATTCCCCAGGGGTCCCTTCAAAGGTCCATGTGGGAGACCTGGCTACTATGTGCCTGTGTGTGTCTACACTCTGGTCAGCCTTCAGGTTTACCTGTGTTGTACTCACTCAGCATGAGTGCAGTTCTCAGTGGTGCCTGACGAGGTCAGGGGCGCCACATATATGCGAGTATTAGACAGTACTCGTTACGAGTATCGCAAATATGAGTATTTCTATACTGGCTCATCATTACTTGCTACAATAAAGCTTATGTCTGAGATAAGGGACAGCGCAGGGACCGTAGTCTGAGGGCCAGTATAGGTGTCACTGTTTAGTCATTTTATACCACGTGATAGTAACACCCAAAAAACTAGTAGAAATGCCCCTTTTTATGAACTCTAAATTTTAGTGGTTTGAAAACCTAGCCATCCCATATTGACTCTTATTCTATGGAGAACATAAGAGCTACAATACTAACAAAGCCAAGGGTCATAAGAGGAAGAACCACAGGACAGGAACCAAGAATAAATTAATAGGTCTAGGAACATCCAAAAATGCAATAAATCAGAGCTAAGGGCAGACAGACCGCCAGGGAAAAATGCCAAATGAGGTGAAAAATAATAACTCAAGGGTGAGGTGTTCATCCAAAGTGGACAGGTTTTGTGTAGAGAACTACAGCCCCTTATACCTTTAATCCATGGGGGCTCCAAGTAAGAGACCTCCTCCCCATTAATGCTATCTCAAGTCTCAAAGATTGTCTAAAAGTTGTTGAAGGACAGGGGCAGACAACTAAAGATGGCCATAGACATTAGAGCGGTAGAGAGCTCTGGCAAGTTCTCCTTATTCAGAACAATTGCATTCTTGTCTAACACGAGTAGCGTAGCCATCAGCTGAATGAAGGTTAAAGGAGTATGCTCAAGTTTGCAAGATATCCCATATCCATTGGATAAAGGATGGCTTCCTGATCACTGAGGGTTAAACCACTTCATGCCCAACTAATCCCATGGACCAGGGCTCTAAAGAGTCCTATGTGAATGGATTGGCGGTCTACCATGTACACTACCACTCTATTTATTTTTAAAGGTACAGCTGGTGATAGAGTGCTGCCCACGGTGGGTTTTCAACACTGTTAAATGAATGAATGGAACACCAGTGTGCATGATCGACCAACGTTCCAGTCACGCAGGGCTTAGGTTGGGGAATTCCTAGTGGTGGGACCCTAAGGGCTTGGGAAGTTATGTCCTATCTAATGGGATAACTCGAAACTTAAATATACTTCATAGAAATAATTAAATGCCCAAACATTGATATTAGGTGTAAAATAATCTGACCTATTCATCTGTGCTGGATAAGAGTGGCTTGCTTGGCCAAGTGGAAACTAATATGGTTCAGATGGACATCCTTCCAAGTATTCCAAAAGTGCTTCCCACTTTGCTGTGTATTTAATCTGGGACCCAGCTGACCACTTGTTACCATTCACATTGGAGTTTTGATAGACACAAGTCAGGTATATACAGTATAATGGTTTTAACTTTAGTTGGTTAGGGACCGTCCCAGATGGGTACACCGTGGCGAGGTGGGATGGCTTCTTACGTTTTTGCAAAAATGTATATACTAAGTACCCTGTTATAAAGCACTTGCAGTTTATTCATTATTATTCAGGGTATTTTTCATACAATTTTTCTCTTTGGTTTTATCCTTCCAAGTATGCCTTGCAAAATGTCTAATCCTGTCTTTAAATGGTTGCTTTTTTTTTAGTGAATACCCCTAGATGAACCCTATTTCTCAATGTAGAGCAAAACTATGGCTTTTTCAGGACTATACTCTAAAGTGGGCTTTACACGCTACGATATCGTTAACGTATTATCGTCGGGGTCACGGTGTTTGTGAAGCACATCTGGCGACATTAACGACATCGCCGCATGTGACACGTACGAGCGATCTTAGTCGATCGCAAAAGTGGCCAAAATCGTTCGCCACGGAGAGGTCGTCCTGAATCAAAAAATCGTTAATTGCTTTTTAGCGATGTTGTTCGTCGTTCCTGCGGCACCACACATCGCTGTGTATGACACCACAGGAGCGACGAACATCTCCTTATCTCCATCCACCGACAATGAGGAAGGAAGGAGGTGGGCGGGAAATTACGTCCCGCTCATCTCCGCCCCTCTGTTTCTATTGGCCAGCTGCTTAGTGACGCCGCAGTGACGTCGCTATGACGCTGAACGCACCGCCCCCTTGAGGGAGGGATAGTTCGGCGGTCACAGCGACGTCGCTGTACAGGTATGTGAGTGTGACGCTGCCGTAGCGATAATGTTCGCTAAGGCAGTGATCACACAATATCGCACGTACGACGGGGACGGGTGCTATCGCGCTCGACATCGCTAGCCGATGCTAGCGATGTCGCAGCGTGTAAAGCCTGCTTAAGAGCTGTTCACCCTTTTTGGGGTGATAACCGATAACCCTGTTTATCCCTTTAGTGGTCAAACAGCTTAGATAAAAGTAGATGAAATATTGACAAGTCAAGTGTTTAATTTACATTTTGATCCATAAAATGATCTTTCTGGAAATGTTATTGGAATGTTCTTTCACAAAAACATCTTTTGTGAACTAGGGAAAATTTCAAACACAGCAACATCTTTCTTGGCAGAAAACGTCCGCCATTGGCTGGCTTTAGTTTTGATTGATTTTAGATTAAGTGGGCTTTACACGCTCCGACATCACTAGCATCGGCTAGCGATGTCGAGCGCGATGGCACCCGCCCACGTCCTACGTGCGATATTGTGTGATCACTGCCGTAGTGAACATTATCGCTATGGCAGCGTCACACGCACATACCTGTTCAGCTCCTTTCTAAGGGGGCGGTTCGTGCGGCGTCACAGCGACATCACACGGCAGGAGTCCAATAGAGGGGCGGAAATGAACGGGACGTAACATCCTGCCCACCTCCTTCCTTCCGCATTGCCGGTGGAGGCAGGTAAGGAGATGTTCGTCGCTCCTGCGGTGTCACACATAGTGATGTCTGGTGCCGCAGGAACGAGGAACAACATCGTTAATAAACTGAAAACGATTTTTTGTTTCAGGACGACCTCTCCGCGGCAAACGATTTTGCCCTCTTTTGCGATCGTTTTAGGTCGCTCAAAAGTGTCACACACTGCGATATCGTTAATAACGCCGGATGTGCGTCAGAAACACCGTGACCCAGACGATAATTCATTAACGATATCGTAGCATGTAAAGCCCGCTTTAAGGCATCATTCAGATGTGACGCCCTGGGCAGGCCAGGGGTCACAGGTCATTACACCACCACACCCTACACCCCAGTTAGGAACATCAAAGCTAACCAAAATCCTTGTTGCCTTCCTCCAGGGGCTGATGTTCACACCAGGGGGTGGGCCAGGCGGTTGGCTCCGCCCACCAAGGAGTTCACAGCTCTGGAGGCGGGAAGAACCAGGCAGTTAAGCTAGGGAAGTGAAGGAGTAAACAGCTAAGATGAGTTAAGGAAGTGGAAGTAGAAGGAAGTGAAGTGGTAGAGGAGCAAAGGATAAAACTGGAGAAAAGGAGTAAAAGTGAGAGTAGAAAAGCCTGAATTTGTCAGCAAGGTCAGCAACGGCGTTGATTGTCCGGAGGGGTGACCGTTTGGAAGTTTCTGGAAGGACCGCGGACAGGTGGTGGCCCGTCTGGAGCAGTGTACAAAGGACAGTCAGCACCAGGGCAGGGGCCTCTCGGACCCCGGCAAGGCTAGGAGTCGCCATAATTTGCCAAATCCGTCAGTGAAGGGGACGTCGATCCCCCAACAACCAAGTCCCGATTGAAGGCAACAGCCCAACCATTACAGTAGAGACACCGCCACTGCCAGAGCACCAGTTTCTAAGGGCCAGCGCCTGCGGGCAAAGAGTAGAGCTCCTCCGGTCCAGCTTGAAGCCGGGGAGCGGGTTACCGGTGGGAACCCATCGAGACCATCAACAACATTAGGTGCAGGAAAAGGGACATCACCGTCACCTACTGTGGAAAGCAAGTGCAGCCATCCGTGGGAACCGTCTTTCCAGCCGTGTGTTTTACCGAGAACTGTGTTAACGTCTCAGGCTGAGTGAGTACCACAGCGCTGCCCCCGCGTCCCTGCGCCCACCAAGTCCTGCATCTCCCACCTAATCACTGGGCCCCGGGATCACCAACCCCTACCCACGGAGGGGCAACACAACAACTTGCTGCTTCATACCATCACTCCCGGGATCCCTACACCGAGCAGCGGTGGTGCTAACAAATCACCACAACCGTGGGTGGCGTCACGGACAATAGACTGTATCCCAAAACCCAATCCCCTTTCACTCACGGGCGAGGAGCGCCGCTCGAGAACCCCTGGGATCCGGCCCACCGCTCGAGCCACCACTGAGCAGCAGCCGCTGGACCCGAGCAGAGGGGTGAGCGCAGTGCTGACACCCTCCTCCCCGCCCGCGACACAGACATCAGGGGGTTTTTTTTCACGAATGAGAAAAAAGGACCGAGTTTCATAAGTTTGGTTCATCTGTTTTTCACATAGAAGAAAAGAATGAATAAAGTTTCTCAACCTTGTCCTATGTAAGAGTCCATGAAAATCAGACTGCATTCACATGGCATCAGATTGCTGACCAATTTTTTACAGATCCATAGACTTGCATTGTCAATTTTTATCCGACACTCAGATTAATATTGGACATGCTGTCACGCACGTGACTAGCAGGGTTTTACCCGATACCAGGTAAACCCACAAAAGATGGTACAACACAAAGGGAACACAGGGGTCATGATACAACGGAGGTCCTTGCCGCTAGGGAGAGGGATGAGGGAACACTTCCTGAACTCACCTCAAACTGTTACCAGAGCTCCCTATTGTCCCTATACAATTCTTGCAACCTGTCGCCGAGCCGTATACCTTAAGCTCCCATAGATTGTAAGCTTTCGAGAAGGGCCCTCATTCCTACTGTAGCTGTTGAATTATGTACTATTTTGTTTTGTTTTTGTCTATACAAGCCCCCACCTGATTGTAAAGTGCTGCGGAATATGTTGGCGCTATATAAATAAACTTTATTATTATTATTATTATTATCTAGCCCTCCACTCAACCTAGCTAGTGAGCAGGCCGTCGAGATCACTAGACTCACCACTACAATACAGACAGGGGAAATAGACATGCCAAGGAAAAGACACTCCAGGAGGCTTCAGTGCAGCAAACACCAGAGCTACACCCAACAAGACAGACCTCTTCCAGAGCAGGCTCCTTCCAAAGTGGACCACATAGAAATGAGGGATTCAGTCTCTATCACAGGCATCATGTGATCAGATGACTTAAATAGTGAAAGGGAGTGAGCTCAAAGAACCGCACCTGAGATTGGAAGCTACAGCCAGCAGCCAGGCAGGAAAGGGTGCTTAACCCTTACAGCACCACAAGCAAGGAGATGTTATCAAATAACAGTAGTGAACGTGCCAGTGGCACTGTGACCATCTGACACCAGATTCACCCAGAGTCTCCCCCGAGCGAGATACGCTCATGACACATGCCATCACAATTTTGCACGGATCTCCCTGTAAACAGCCCCATACACTATCATAGGTAAAAGTACTAACTGTGGAAAAACAAGGATGGCAGTTGCATGGAAAAAAAACAGAAATCTAATTAAGCCCTAACATTAAGGCTAAGCGGCAACTTTGCCCGAAACACAGGTCATGTGGCCAAAGATCGCTATGTGACACTGTTACATCGCAGTACAATACAAGTGAATGCAGTCGCATTGTGACGCCAAAAGGCACTGCGACCACAACAAGAAAGTTGACAAAAATCTAACCAAGTCCAATTTTTTGCAACTTGCTCATCACAGTTCCCTTGGAGATCACAATGTGACAACATTCACTGGTATTGCATTATGATGGAACACTGGCAAATAACGATGTTTGGTCGCGTGACCTAGCCTAATGTCTACTGCCTCCCTTAAGCCTGCTCTACACGTTACAATTACACATGCGATCTCGCACACGCCCCCATCGTATGTGCGGCACGTTCAATTTGTTGCCCGTGTCGCACAAATGATTAAATCCCATCACACGTACTTACCTTCCATACGACCTCGATGTGGGCGGCAAACAACCACCTCCTTTAGCGGGAGGGATGTTCGGCGTCACAGTGACGTCACACAGCAGCCGGCCAATAGAAGCGGAGGGGCAGAGATGAGCGGGACATAACATTCCGCCCACCTCCTTCCTTCCGCATTGCCGGCGGGACGCAGGTAAGCTGTGTTCATCGTTCCCGGGGTGTCACACACTGCGATGTGTGCTGCCTCGGGAACATTGAACAACCAGACGTTCAATTTTTAGTAATTGAACGACGTGTATGTGATCAACGGTTTTTCGTTCAATCGCAATCGCACGTAGGTTTCACACACTGCAATGTACCTTACGATGCCGGATGTGCGTCACTTTCGACGTGACCACGCCGACACATCGTTAGATATATAGTAGCGTGTAAAGTCCGCTTTAGTTGTCCACCCTTCCAATTTTGGAAAAAAAAATTCTAATTTGTATTATATGCTGTATTAACTTTTTAAAAAAATCAACGTTTCATATTTACGGACTCCATTTTTCCGATTTTGCAGATGCAACTTTTTCAGTGAGGACTTGGCACTTTGTAATTGGAGGAGCGGAGATCTGGAGATAATGTAACCTCAATATGTTTATACTTCACTGATAGATCTGAGACAAGTCAAGCCAGGCGAGATAACCTGGTCAGCAAAGACCACCCCAAGAACTTCTGGCATTGTCTATTATCTGAGTGACAAGGAATCTTCCAAAGCTAAACCAAAGCTAGTGTGTAAACATGAAACACAAGGACAGATAGTGCGAGCAGACATATCTGTAATACATGAGAAAGCAAGACAACGGGCACAAATATTTATGCATCCAAGGATTAGAGATGCAACCAGCCGCCCTAATGACTAAACATGGATGAGTGATAGCCGGGTATTGACCAAACATGCTGGGATTTCACACCAGCGATTGCGATTGAGGTTCACAAATATCCTAGCTCCAGCTTTCCCACAAATGGTCCGTTACGATGGATAAATACTACAATGATTAAACAATAATGTTGTCTTAAGCTTTGCACCTGTCCTTTCTTGTATCTACACCGGGCCTATTGAGAAAGCAAAGTGCTTCTGAGACCGTCCATCAACACTCTTAGGACATGCAATGGACAAAATATACAAACAAACCAAAGATCTCGGACGTTCACGGATGAAAGAGTGAGCTAAATATAGGACTAATAAGTCCTACAGATATTGTACATGTCCCATCTACCGTATACAGACATGATCTTAAAATAAAAACTTACTACTAGTGATGAGTAAATAATAGGGATGATCGAATACCTCAATCATTCGACTTCGCGAATATTTGACGAATGACTCGCCGCTATGTGAATATTCGATGCGCAATGTAAGTCTATGGGAAGACCGAATAGTTCCGAATAGTTGTTATTTGGGTTTCCCATAGACTTACATTGCGCATAGAATATTCGCGAATAGCGACCTATTAGAAAAATATTCGCAAAGCCGAATATTTGAAGTATTTGATCATCCCTAGTAAATAAGCTTGAAATTTGCCTAGAAAATTACAAAAAAAAAATCGGATTTGCCTATATCTGAATTTTTGGTTATCAGCTTTGGGTAAATCTTGTACAATGGGGGCAATTTGTGTGGCATTTTGCTCAATTTGCCCCAAGCAAATGACCAAAAATTCGAATATAGGGCCATATTGGGTTAAAAAAAATTAAAAATGATACTCATCTGGTCTTTACCAGTCCCGTAGCAAAGCTTGGCTTCAGTCTGGTAGTTTTTTTCTGTCCGATCACCAGCGTAGTCTCATCAAAGTCATCTTTGGTGCCTCCGATACCAACTAGGTATCATGACTAGGGATGAGTGGACACATGGATCAAGTCATTTAATAAAATATAAATTTTAAAAGTGCCCCCCATAGATCACACAGAACCCCTTTAAAATAACATAGAATAAAAAAATTATATTCTTAAACCAGGAGGCGGAGGATCAAGTGGTGCAGGAGGTTAAGGAGGAGGTGGATGTGGCGGTATAGGCAGAGGAGGTAGAAAACATTGTTTTCTTTTCATTTATGGAGGACCCAAACATTGGGAATGGCAAATAGAATGAAAAACTGCAGTGGAGTATGACAATGGCTTGGTGCGGCTGGTAAACATTTCTAGTCAGCTAAAGATATAGACAATTCCTGCTTCATTTTAATACATGTGAGCTTGCCAACGTTGCCCGTGGACAGGCGGATGTGCCTGTCTGTGTCCTGCCGTGCTAATCAGACCTATTACTCTGCACATAGACACGTGTGGACACATACTTTTCCACAATGTTCTTGAAACGCTGCCTCCTGCTAATTTGGACCATATCAGATGGTGGTGCCGGATGTTCTTGCATACTCAGAAATTTTTTTCCACATTTCAGCTAGGCTAATGCGGGCGTCACACGTGACGATCTATCGTGCGATCACACAAGCAATCGTACCCGCCCTCGTCGTTTGTGCATCACGGGCAATTAGTTGCCTGTGGCGCACAAAGTCGTTAACCCCCTGTTACATGCACTTACCTCCCGGACGACCTCGCTGTGGGCGGCGAACATCCTCTTCCTGAAGGGGGAGGGACGTTCGGCGTCACAGCGACGTCACACAGCGGCCGCCCAATAGCAGAGGAGGGGCGGAGATGAGCGGGATGTAAACATCCCGCCCACCTCTTTCCTTCCGCATTGCCGGCAGGACGCAGGTAAGCTGTGTTCATCGTTCCCGGGGTGTCACACTGAGTGATGTGTGCTGCCACAGGAATGATCAACAACCGGCGCAGAAGAAGAAACGACTTTTTTAAAATGAGCGACGTGTCAATGAGCAATGATAAGGTGAGTATTTTTGCTCGTTCACCGTCGCTCGTAGCTGTCACACGCTACGATATATCAAACGATGCCGGATGTGCGTCACTTACGACGTGACCCTGCCGACATATAACCCCATATATCGTACCGTGTGACGCCCGCATAACCCTACCTTCCAAGATGGTCCTGATGCCCCAGCTGTTTTGGAGATTGCCTCCTCCTCTCCCTCCTGCTTCCACTGAGACACCACTGTCATGTGGTAATGCCGTCAGTATTGCGCCTACCAGCGTGCACTTGTATTCACGCATTTTCTGATCATGCTCAATGATGGTACGTTGTCCTTGTAGCGGAGATCCATCAGGGTGGCCACCAGTAATCAGCACTGGTAAGAATCCGGGCAACTCAACTGTCATTGTGCAGGCACACCAGAATGAATTCACTCATGTGTGCCAGGCTGCCCAGAGGCAACAACAAGCTGTCCTCAGTGGGAGGTGTATCATCTGTGTCTTCTGTATCCCCCCCAGCCACGCTCCCGTAATGCCCATGAGCTGCTTTGAGTGCCACCCTGCTGCAAAAGGAAGCAAAATAGGGGTGATTGCCCTGTAAACAAATGTGGATAGGGAATAAATAGATAAAAAAAGACTTGGGATCCTGCCTATTTTTGATAACTAGCCAAGGACTAGAGGACAGCTGATGAATGATGTTATCAGACTGAGAAGGCCCATGGTTATTTGATCATTCCCATCCTAACAATAGCAGCCTGCAGCCACCCCAGAAGTGGCTCATCCATTAGTTGCTTCAATTCTCGCGCTTTGCCCAGCGATTCCTGATTGTCATAGTGCGGTGGAAATCGTGGTTAACCTTTTGGGGATGATGTCAGCTGTGAATTAACAGCTGGCATCAAGCCCAGGTTTTTTTTTTTAACTCTACACTTGCCCCATTACTAACCCTCAAGTGTACAGTAACAAAAACACAAACACAGGGAAAAAAAAGTTTATAATCAGTCCATCACACTCTCGTCCACCAATTTATTACTTAAAAGTAAATTCTGGAAGCTCCAACGTAATCCAATGAAGTAATGTCTCACAACGCCCATCGATTCCTATGGAGCTTCGTTAATGTCACTGAGTTATTGATGTCACCGCTCATGAGAAATTCTGTGCTTGCCTCTGGCCGGCAGTGACCTATAGAGCATCATTCTGAAAAAGTTCTCAGAACAACGCCCCATAGGATTCGATAATCATCGTGGGACATTACACTTTGGATTATGTCGGAACTTTGAAGATTTATTCTGAAGTAAGAAATTGGGGAATGAGGGAGTGTGGGGGAGTCTTTATTCAAATAAACTTTTTTTTTCACGTGTGTGTTTTTTTAACTATATGCTTACCGTGTTAGTAATGGGGGTGTCTAATAAATAGCTCTCCATTACTAAGCCCAGGGCTTGATGTTAGCTGTTAATTCACAGCTGACATCAACCCCAAAAGTATTACCACCATACCAGGTCAATCATGAAGAGGCAAGCAAAGTGCCAGAATTGGTGCATCCAATGGATGCGCCACTTCTGGTGTGGCTGTGGGCTACTAATTTTAGGCTGGGAAGGAACCAAATAACCATGAACCTTCCCAGCCTGATAACACCATCCCCCAGCTATCTGCTTTAGCTTGGCTGGTTATCAAAAATAGGGGGGACCCCATGCCATTTTTTTTATTATTCATTTAAATAATTTTTATATATGTAGTGGGATCCTCTGTATTTTTGATAACCAGCCAAGGTAAAGCTGACAGCTGAGGGTCAAAGCCCGCAGTTGTCTGTTTTCACCTGCGCTGCTTATCAATAATAGCCTGAAGCCCACGTGTTTTTTTTCTCTTTATTGTTTACAGCAGGGGACAGGCAACTTCTGAATGTATTAATGCTTGGTGACTGCCAGTCTTTGAACAAAATTTATTACCATACAAATAGTACCCAAACTCAAAACTCGGACACCGACTCCTTTTTTAGTCCATGTTTGAATTCCAAACATGAACACCCAGTCTTCGGTACGAACGCCAAACTTTAAAATTAAATCAGTAACCTTAAGACTGTAAATATGTATATCTATGTGAGCTTGGCAACATTGCAATGCACTTCACTACATCAATGGTCGGACTTTAGTAATTAGTTACTGCTTCTCGGCACTTTAGATGGGAATAAATGGCCCATGTCTCCTGAACGCTGCAGTGGAGCAAATGTTCGTTCCTCAGTCACTGGTCCTTGGTATCTGATCTTTGGTGCTTGACCATGTAGTCTGGTCTTCCTTTGGTGACTGTATTCAGTATTTGTTCTTTGGGTTTCTCTGGTGACGTATTTGGTATTCGGTCTTTGGGTTCCTCTGGCGATGGTATTTGGTGTTTGGACTTTTGGTTCCTCTGAAGATAATATTTGGTGTTCGGTCTTCAAGTTCCGCTGGAGATGGTATTTGGTGTCTGGTCTTCAGGTTCCTCTGGTAACGGTATTCAGTATTCGTTCTTTGGATTCCTCTGGCGATGGTATTTGGTGCTTTGAGTTAGGATTCCTTTGATGGTAATATTTGGTGTTTTGTCTTCAGGTTCCGCTGGTGATGGTATTTGGTGTTCAATCTTTGGGTTCCTCTAACCATGGTATGGCTCAGGTTAAACTCAGTACATTTCCAGGGGATTCCACTACACATAACAAGGACCTGCTATGCTGCGTACACATCCGCTTCCCTCACACTCATGGCTCCAACTTCACCTCATTGCTGCTAGCCCAGTCTTTTATATTTTGTAACTGCGCCACAGCTGTCACCTGACCTGACGCTCCCGTCTAACTTTTCTGTCCAAGAAACAAACTCCCTACAGTTCAGTTCCTGTCGGTTCTGGTTAACCAGTGGAGGGCGATGTTGGTTTGCAGCTGCTGGGGAGCATTAATGATGGGTGTCTCTTTGGGCCACCCCCTTACACTTGCATGTTGCCTATGGTGCTATTTTTCGTTAAAAAAAAAATACCCCTATGTTAAAAACTTTCCTTAGCTCATGACTTATTAATTCATTATATCTCAGTTAAGACTTACCCCTGCACTTTCACAAAGAGCATAATTGTTGTTGTGTAATTCTAACCAGAATTTGTCACTGAAAAGGCCAATAAAATTCGTAGACTCGCATTTACCTCCAAGTTCAACCACTAATAGCAGTGACCAAAATACAGCATCATATATAACACCATAAAACTTGATGTCAAGAGGGCTCCTCAAGTTGCACTTCTTGCTCTAGATTTATAGACAGTCACTCAATTGCACTGATGTTTTTACCACCTTTTAGCCACATTCTGGCCTGTAAACCAAACAACAACATGATTATGTTACTTATAGTCTAGGGCTATTATCAGGCAATAAAAAGATTTAGCCTAAGGTGCCCGTCCCCCACTACATCCCCCAACTCATGCTGTTGGCCAACCTGTTTGCAAATTGGTTTGTGCTGAATAGGCTTGTAGATTACAAGGAGCACTGAGATAGCACAATCTGTGCTGACCAGCACTGCCTCCTTCAAAGAGAAGATGTTCCTGTAGCCCACCATTTCAAAAATTCTACGAAATTGTAAATCCTAAAATTTATGACTCACAGGCACAATGCCCAATCAATGCATAGGGATGTGGAGTATGGCATGTGAGCCATTGAGAGCTTCCTTTCCAAAATCTCAGCAAAACTATTCAGTGTTGAATGCACCCTTAGGATATATTCACACAAAGTTTTCTTTATCTGGATTTTGATGTAGATTCCACTTCAAAAACTCTTTAGAAAATAAGATAGTCATTGAATAAAAGGAAAAGTACTCCTACAGTGCATAAGATTCTGTTTTTTCTGCACGGGAAAAGAAGCAACATGTCAATTCTTGAAGGTGTGGATGCTTGATAAATGCCCCAAATCTGACTGAGGTTATAAAAACTCACAAAATACTCAACGTGTGAATGTGGTCTTAAAGGGAAACTGTCCCCAGATTTGGTGACTATAAGCTGCGGCCACCAACAGTGGGCTCTTATATACAGCATTCTAACATGCTGTGTATAAGAGCCCAGGCCTCTGTGTAGAATGTAAAACTGACTTTATAATACTCACCTAAACGGTCAGTGCAGTGCAGGCTGATCGAATGGGTGTCTCCGTTTTCCGGGTCCCACGCCTCCTCTTTTGGCCATCTTTGTCCTCCTTCTTCTGAAGCCTGGGTGCATGACGTGTTCTATGTCATCCACACTAGTCGGCATTGAGGTCTTAGGCATGCGCACTACAATATTTTGATCTGCCCTACTCAGGGTAAATCAAAGTGCGCCTGCACAGGACCTCAATGCTGACTAATGTGGATGACGTAGGAGGCATCATGCAACCAGGCTTCAGAAGAAGGAGGACAAAGATGGCCGAAAGAGGAGGCGACAGACCCGGAGAACAGAGACACACATTTGATGAATTGAAGGTCACTAAGAGCCAGCAGAGAAATTCAGACCATGCAGATTAGTTGGTATAAATTCCTTTTCAGTGAAGGTGCATGAGTGACATGCTTTATTTTTACAAGCCTTTTTATAGAGCAATAATCTCTTAGTAAAATTCCTAAGTATGCCATTGGCTATCTTAAAAGCATATGCAGAAAGCCTGTGACATTTATCCATTTTTTGGGACTTCCCCTCCAGCCCCTCCTGTTTTCCGACTCCATAACTTGCAAGGTGCCTGTCACGTAACTCAGTCATAAATTTGGACTTGCGCAGATGCAGCTGCAACCATTGTTATCAATATTTCCCTTCTGTTCCCTTGTTTCACGATATCAGCTGCTGACCTTGGTGTACACAAGCTTACAGGCTCTTGTTTAAGATCGATGTAGCCCCTCTTGTATCGGGTCTGTATACTGCTATGCACAATTTAAGCTGTACCGTGTTTGATTTTGTTTAGGTTGTTAATAGAAGGAAGTTAAAAAAAAAAAATACTCAATCTGTGCATGTGGCCTTAAAGGGAACCTGTCACCAGTTTTTTTTCCTATAAGCTGCAGCCACCACCAGTGGGCTCTTATATACTGCCTTCTAACATGCTGTATATAAGAGCCCAGGCTGCTGTGTAGAATATATAAAAAAACACTTTATAATACTCACCTAAACTGGTTGCTGCGGTGGATGTGGCTCAAATGGGCGTCTTCATCCTCCGGTGCCAGCGTCTCCTCTTTCAGCCATCTTCGTCCTCCTTGCTCAGGGCAGATCAAAGTGCGCCTGCTCAGGACCTGAATGCCGGCGAGTGTGTATGACGTCGGACAGGTCATGCACCACGGCTTCAGAAGGACGACAAAGGCGGCGACAAAGATGGCCGAAAGAGGCAGCGCTAGCACCGGAGGATGAAGACGCCTATTTGACCCACATCTGCCGCAGCGACCGGTTTAGGTGAGTATTATAAAGTGTTTTTTTATGTTCTACATAGTGGTCTGAGCTCTTATACAGTGTGTCCACCCATATCCTGTCCACCTCCATTAACATGAGAACAGCGGCAGCTATAGGCATAGAAGTGGTGTCTAGGTACAGTAAAGTAGCCATGCGCTACGCAATGAAACCACCTATAGCGCCACCTGGTGGAAAACAACGGAGTTAGCATTTTTATCTCAAAAACGGAATAAAAAAAGTGAATTACAGTCATGGCCAAAAGTTTTGAGAATGACACCAAAATGATATTTTCACATGATCTGTTGCCCTCTGGTTTTTAATTGTGTTTGTCTGATGTTTACATCACATACAGAAATATAATTGCAATCATATTATGAGACCAAAAGGTTCTATTGACAGTTAGAATGAGTTAATGCAGCAAGTCAATATTTGCAGTGTTGACTCTTCTTCTTCAGGACCTCTGCAATTCTCCCTGGCATGCTCTCAATCAACTTCTGGACCAAATCCTGACTGATAGCTGTCCATTCTTGCATAAGCAATGCTTGCATTTTGCCAGAATTTGTTGGTTTTTGTTTGTCCACCCGTCTCTTGATGATTGCCCACACGTTCTCCATGGGATTAAGATCTGGGGAGTTTCCAGGCCATGGACCAAAAATCTCTATGTTTTGTTCCATAAGCCATTTAGTGATCACCTTTGCTTTATGGCAAGGTGCTCCATCATGCTGGAAAAGGCATTGTTGGGCGCCAAACTGCTCTTGGACAGTCTGGAGAAGTTGCTCTTGGAGGACATTCTGGTCCCATTCTTTATTCATGGCTGTGTTTTTAGGCAAGACTGTGAGTGGTGCGATTCCCTTCGCTGGGAAGCAACCCCACACATGAATCGTTTCAGGATGCTTAACAGTTGGCATGAGACAAGACTGGTGGTAGCGCTCACCTCTTCTTCTCCTAATAAGCTGTTTTCCAGATGTCCCAAACAATCGAAAAGGGGATTCATCTGAGAAAATGACTTTACCCCAGTCCTCAGCAGTCCACTCCCTGTACCTTTTGCAGAATATCAGTCGGTCCCTGTTGTTTTTTCTGGAGAGAAGTGGCTTCTTTGCTGCCCTCCTTGAAGCCAGGCCTTGCTCAAGCAGTCTCTGCCTCACAGTGCGTGCAGAAGCACTCACACCAGCCTGCTGCCATTGCTGAGCTAGCTTGGCACTGCTGGTAGTCCGATCCCGCAGCTAAAACAGTTTTAAGATACAGTCCTGGCGTTTGCTGGTCCTTCTTGGGCGCCCTGGAGCCTTTTTGGCAACAATGGAAGCTCTCTCCTTGAAGTTCTTGATGATGCGATAGATTGTTGACTGAGGTGCAATCTTTGTAGCTGTGATACTCTTCCCTGTTAGGCCATTTTTGTGCAAAGCAATGATGGCTGCACGTGTTTCTTTAGAGATAACCATGGTTAACTGAAGAGAAACAATGATACCAAGCACCAGCCTCCTTTTAAAGTGTCCAGTGGTGTCATTCTTACTTAATCATGACTGATCGCCAGCCTTGTCCTCATCAACACCCACACCTGTGTTAATGGAACAATCACTAAAACAATGTTAGCTGCTCGTTTTAAGGCAGGAATGCAATGATGTTGAAATGTGTTTTGGGGTTAAAGTTCATTTTCTTAGCCAATATTGACTTTGCAAGTAATTGCTGTTAAGCTGATCACTCTTTATGACATTCTGGGGGATATGCAAATTGCCATTAGAAAAACTTAAGCAGTAGACTTTGTAAAAATTAATATTTGTAGCATTCTCAAAACTTTTGGCCATGACTGTACAAAGTTGTAGGGCATTATCAATTCAATGCGAATCGACACCTTGCATACAGAAGTACTATGATTAGAACACGTAAAACTCACAAGGCTGCGGAAGTGAAGCGATACCTCATGGAGACCTTCCTACAAGTCGTTGGGTATGGTGGCTGTGTGCAGTGGCCTCCACCCTCACCTGACCTGACCCCATTGGACTTCTTTCTGTGAGGTCACATCAAACAGCAGGTGCATGCGACCCCTCCACCAACATTGCAGGACCTAAAACGATGTATCACAGATGCTTGTGCAAACGTGTCACCTACCATATTGCACAACGTGCAGCAATATACAGTATGCTGTCCAGAGTCCAGATGTGCATTGTACCCGACGGTGGCTACTTTGAGCATCAAAGTTAAATGAGCGCCATATGCGTGACCAGCATTAAATGTTTTGGGAGGGTCATGGGTTTCATATCATAGCATTTCTGTATGCAAGGTGTCAATTCGCATTGAATTGATGATGCCCTACAATTTTTTACTTCACTTTTTTTCTCTATCTTGTTCCGTTTTCGAGATAGAAATGCTAACTAACTAACTCCATTGTTTTCCACCAGGTGGAACTATAGGTGGTTTCATTGCGTAGTGCATGGCTACTTTACTATACCTAGATACCACTTCTATTCCTTTAGCTGCCGCCGTTTTCAAATTAATGGCGGTGGACAGGATATGGGTGGACACACTGTATACAGCATGTTAGAATGTTGTATATAAGAGCCCACTGGTGGTGGCCGCAGCTTATAGGGCAAAAAACAGGTTCCCTTTAAGTACCAAAAATGTCACATACACATAGCCCGCATAAAAACACCCCAAAATAGATGTCAAAAATGTTGCTAAAAAGCTAAATTTTTGACACCTTTTTGGGGTGTTTTGGGGTGTTTTTTGACCAGAAGATTTTTTTTAGCCTGGAAAATCCACGTGAACAAATTTGAGCATACCCTCTGTGTGAGCATACCCTCTGTGTGAACATACCCTCTGTGTGAGCATACCCTCTGTGTGAGCAGACCCTGGAGTCTCCTTTAGATGGACAGATAACAGCCCATAAATGATCATCAATTGACTGTATACAAGTTAATTACTGCTCCCATAAAGACATAATTACAGAGGCTGATGTAAACTGTACTGGGAGAGAACAGTCAATAATAAATTATAGTAAATCTGTCAGGACACGTTTAGCTCCATCCTTCTAAGCAAGTCTTGACCAATTTTGAAAAGCGACTGGGCTGGAGTAGAAAAATGCCGAAAGTCCCAACATTTATGCAAAAATATTTGTTGTGTTTTTATAGACCAGAAAAACTTTGCACATTGCAAGATGAAATCCCCTCAATAATTTTGGAATTCAAGTTTGTAAATTTTGCTGTGGATCAACAGGAAATCTGAAGCCAAAGTTTCAACCGAAGTCAAAGGAGGTAAATCTGCACAACATGTGAAATTCTGCACTGAAAATTTTCAGGGTGTAGATGAGATTTGGTAAAATGACATCCACTTGTCTGCTGATTTTTCATGCTCAGTTCTACACTAGGGATGAACAGAGTCATGGATGTTGGGGTTCGCCAGGTTTGTCTGAAGTTTAGTTAAAACTTTACCGTTTGGGTTCGCTCATCCCTATTCTGCACCAAAACTCTCAATCAAACCCATTTCATGTGAATTTAGGCTAAACGTTATTAGAGATATACAGATAATATTAATGATCCAACCTCAAAGTAAGATAATGTCTGGATGCATCAAAACTTACACCATCTGCCCGGAGCTCTGCAGGGGTGAGAAAACTTTGCTAAAGTCCCCCAGAGATTTACAACATGCTGTAAATCTCTTTTGAGCAAAGCCCTCCTTACACAATAGATAGCTGAAGGCTGAAGGATCACTTGGCTGACAGTTATTTCTCATTAGTGTCCCATACGCTTGGCCAAACGCTCTTGTGTTTCCTATGACTGATCCACTGTCAGGTTTCGTTCACACTAGCGTACGTTTTCTCATGCAAGAGAATCGGATGCTACATCCAAGTGATCCTCTGCTCCAACTCTGTTCTGAGTTCCAGCCGATTTTACTGTGATCTGATTCTCTCGCATGTGAAAATCAGATCCTCCTCATTCAACCCCCCCAACTGACCTATCCATCAAAGTTGATGGCTGCTCTCCCCAGTCCCACACGCTGGTTGCTAAGGAGTAATTCTCGACTCTGCTCTCTCCTTCAAGCCACACATCCAAGCCTTCTTCACCTCCTGCCAACTACAACTCAAAAATATTTCCCGAATTCATACATTCTTTAACCAAGAAGAAGCATAAACCCTAGTGCATGTCCTCATTATCTCCCGCATGGACTACTGAAACCTCCTGCTCTGTGGTCTCCCTTCGAACACTATCACACCCCTACAATCTATTCTAAACTCTGCTGCCCGGCTAATCCACCTGTCCCCCCACTACTCCCCGAACTCTCCTCTCTGCCAAACACTTCACTGGTTTCCTATTGCCCAATGACTCTAATTCAAAACCTTAACAATGCGATAGAAAGCCATCCACAACCTGTCTGCTCCATACGTGTGACCTAGTCGCCTGGTACTTACCTGCACGCAACCTTTGATCCTCACAAGATCCCCTTCTCTACTCCCCTCTCATCTCATCCTTCCACAATTGCATCCAAGATTTCTCATGTGCATCCCTCATACTTTGGAACACTCTGCCTTAACATATCAGACTCTCGCTTACCATGGAAAACTTCAAAAGGAACCTGAAGACCCACCTCTTCCGATAAGCCTACAACCTGCAATAACTTCAGTCCACTATAGTGCCACATGACCATCTCTCTAGCCTCACCTACTGTATCCTCGCCCATCCCTTGTAGACTGTGAGCCCTCGCATGCAGAATCCTCTCTCCTCCCGTACCAGTCTGTGCCTTGTATTGTTCATGATTATAGTACTACTATTGAGGAGGAGTCCTAGCTGCCCAGACATCGAGGTTAGTCCAGATAGTGGCATTTTAAGTTAGATTTTTTAGTCTAGCTGCCCAGACACGGATATTTTTAACCTAGATAGTGGCATTTTAGTTAGGTACCCAGAATATTGAGATTTACCTTGCCGTTGGTTTCCGGGCTTACATGCATTGGCCAATTCATAAACTAAAAATCTCATTTTTTTATATAGCAGTAATGCAGTACCAGAGTTCCCTTATACATTGATGGCATTTTAGTGTGCAGCTGTATGCATTTTGCAGAAGGTAGAATTGTGGCACACGCTGTTGTATATAAGTCCTTGCTTTATTATAAATGCATAAAAGGTGAGCGGGTCCGAGACCAGATGCTGACACTCCGGAGGACAACAGACGTTTCACGCTGCTGCTCTTCTATGGGTCCAGGAAACGGTTACAACAGGAGAGACCGCTTACAACCTGGACAGCTGATCAGTAAACTCTTTCACTGGCAACAAACCAAGGGGAAATGCAGGTATATATAGACATAGAGAGTGGGGATAAGGATTTGCAGCTGAACTGGCAAGATATCTGCAGGGTCCAAAACGGAAAGAGTTAACCCTAAAAGGGAAAATTCATGGAACTCCATTCCCATCAAGGAAGAAAGAATGGAATATCAAGGAGCAGTTTGTACAGCCAGACGCAGCGACCTTCTGCAGCCAGACACCACAGGGTTGTCTATCAACCGTGACACACCCATGGCACAAAGTGCCCTCATACCAGCCACTATTGACTGATAATGAAAACAATGGCCTCCATGAAAGTCATAATATCCTGGTGAGGATTGCACAGATGTCTCCGAGCTCTAGGCAAGATGGAGCATAAGGGCACTGGCCCATAGTGGTCACCTTATTGTTCTGTGGGCTCTTGTTCGTCAAAAACTTTCATCCAATCTTAAAATTTAGCTTATTTTAATAAATGGATAAAACTGAAAAATCAAAAATAATTCCAACAAAACCTTAGAGCTGCATCTGATGGTTGTTGAAAAAGTGAGCAGAGAAATTCGCAATTTCTGTCCAGATGAAGATATCAACGAGAGGGAAGAGGAGGCGGAGTACCTTGGTGGCACATGATGGAAAACATCTCCATTACATGGAAGCAAGTAACTAAGAAATGTGTCGGACTTCTCCAATACGTGTCCCCGTGAATGGAAGTGGCTGCCATTGTGACGAGGATAAATAAGGAGATTGTCCGAGGCTTTTTGTTTTGTTGGAGAGCAATTTTTTTTTCCAGCAGAAACTATGAGAAAGGTGTGTCCGACCTGCTGAATAGAGCTACTGTGACCAATACGCCGATTTGTTCTGCTGGGTTGAAGAGGAATAGACATGCCAGTGTTCAGCCGAGCAGCGGGAGGGCGGGCGGGTGTATGTGCTGACTAAATTAGACTCATCAGTAAAGAGATTCTGCCTATTGTATGATGGGTTATAAAGCTGTCACTGCTCACAGCATTGAGATTCTCTCCCATGGCTGTCCTGGCACTTAGCTGTGAACACAGGCCTATTCCACGCCTTTGTCTTCTTGAGAAACCATTGGCACCTTTACCCTTATAAAGCCATCTCAATGCTGCCATATGAAAATGAACAGCCCTCGCTTCACACAGGACACTACTCTGCCGGTCACGTCACTACTGACAGCGAAGGCTCTTTATTAGGTGACCTTGACTAGGCTACTCGGAAAAGCCTCCTTAACCTATATATTAATTTGTAATGTTTTTCATTGGTTTTTTTTTTGCTTAGCTTTGACATAATTAGTGATTTTGGAATATTTTGGATTGTAAGACATTCAAATATAATGCTGTAATTTCCCGTAACGCTATGTTCACATTTGTCTTGGTCGGTAATTTTTATAGGTGTTAAAGACATGGTTCACTACTTAAGCTTGCTTTACACGGGACGACCGATGGTGCGATTTCACAATCGATTGTACCCGCCCCCGTCGTTTTTGCGTCACGGGCAAATCGCTGCCCGTGGCGCACAAACTTGTTTAACCCCCGTCACATGTACTTACCTTCTGGACGACCTCGCTGTGGGCGACGAATGTCCACTTCCTGAAGTGGGAGGGACGTTCGGCGTCACAGCGACGTCACACAGCCGCCGGCCAATAGAAGCGGAGGGGTGGAGATGAGCGGGACGTAAACATCTCGCCCACCTCCTTCCTTCCGCATGGCTGACGGGTGTCGCGGGACGGAGGGAAGCTGCTGTTCATCGTTCCCGGGGTGTCACACGGAGAGGCATGTGCTACCCAGGAACGATGAGCAACCGGCGCCATTTTAATTAAACGAGATAATGAAACCGAGCGACGAGTACACGACTCACGATTTGTGAGCGATACTGCGTCGCTCGGAGGTGTCACACAGCCCGACGTCGCAAGCGATGCCGGATGTGTGTCACAAAAACCGTGACCCCGACGATCTATCGCACGATAGATCGTCTCGTGTAAAGCACCCTTTAGTTTTCCAACCATATCGATATAACGTTGAGAAACAAGGCTTCTCTCAAATACCTTGTGTTGACAATAGTGCCTGTGAGCGGCGCTATTGCGGACCGCTCATCCCCATCGCGTGCCCCCCGGGCTCCATAATCTCTAATGTCCGATGGTGTCACGTCAACTTCCAATTGACCTGACATCACCGAGGCCAGCCCCAGTCTCCATGAGGGTTGTGGGTGGCGTTTCACCGATCGTCACAGCCCAGAATCGCTCCTGCTTGCAGCGCTCTTCAGTGAAGGAGAGTGCCGGGAGATTCTGGGCTGTGATGAGCAGTGAAACACCACACATGGCCCATGGAGACTGGGTCCCGCACGTTCTGAGAGTGGCATGCATCATATAAAAGTGCAAATTCACAGATTTACTCCAACTGTACTATAATACAAAATGAGATTTTTAGCAAATAATTGATCAATTCTTTGAGCCACCCCTGCCACTTCATGGCAAATCTCGTTAGAGGGGTCCTACTCTATATTATGTATTTCATGTTAGGTTGTAGTTATGCTACATTGGTCTGGTGGCTGACCACCACCATTACCATGCACGCCTGACTTTGGTTTGCGGGCCCCGGGGAGGATGATGGAGGTAGTAGTGGCAGTTGGCGCCGAAGGGCGGGGCGACGGTGACGGAAATAAGAGGCTGAATCAGCTGCTGCGGTTCCAGGTCTCTTTACTCACAGTTCAAGTGCAGCCCTCAGAGTACTGGTCTCTGCCATGATGGGCCCCAGCCGATCCCGTATCCTTTAGCGGTCAGAACCGGTACGGTAGTCTGTGGGCCCTTCCTTCTTGTGAATCCCCGTGGCCTAAAGCTGCTTGGGGACCCCGATTCTTGTAGTGTTAGCTCCCGTCTCATGTGCAGGTGACGCGGGTCCGTGATGGGTCCTGACCTTGATCACAACTCTGGACCCTCGGTGCCACTGTGCTCTGGGATCTTGTGGGGGCCAAAGGGACATACAATCCCCCTGTCCTTTAGATTCTGGTGATACAACGTGAAGTCTGTTCCACCCTAGGGATCTGCACCCTGAGCTGTGCCGGTCCCAAGGTAGCAATGAAGCTCTCCCCTCAGTGACCAATTTGTCTGCTACGTCCCACAGGAGCTACTGAGAAACCCATCTGCTCCTGTCCTCTCCAGCTGGAGAACTCTCTATGTAGCGTCCACGGGGCCTTAGAGTACTCGTCACCGGGCGGCCAGTGGTTACTTGGGGTATCTGTGACTAGCCTGACCTGGTTTCGTGACCCCGATGGCTACATGTTAAATAAGAACAGAAAACGGATTAGTGTCCAATACAGATGGGGATGGAAGGAGGGTGACGGGTCCCTGGGAAGTGTATCACCGGTTGCAGCGGTGACTGGGGTCTCGGCCTCCTCCGCCGCTGACCCTTCCTGTGACTAGTCCTCTCACAGGGGCAGTACAGTATGGGGAATGGGGATGCTTTGCAGCGCCACCCGCGGTATGCGGCCAGGAACTAGCCATCACTGCACAGTCTCGCTCCGGGGCAGATGTTATGTGCAGCCAGGATGGTATCGCTCCCCACGGGCAGAGCGGGGTACCCCGGGAGGTTGGTGAGAACGGAGGCGGCAGTCCACGGGAGCGCCGGAGCGCAGGGTGGCAGCAGTTACAGAGTCACCAGGTGCGGGTTCCAGTCACTTTATATACTGGTTCAGGTTGTATCGCACCCCGGGTGCTGGTCCTCACCATCAGAGACTCTGGTCGCTTCCCGGGCAGGTCAGAGGCTGGATCCGGTTTGATAATCTGTGGCCTCTCTCCTCCATGGATAACTCTGTACTCTCCCTCGGTCCAGGCCCGAAGGGCTGGCAGCCTGAGCCTCTCGTGGGTCGGACTCCTATCCCTTTCCCCAGTCTCCCTCTCTGCTGTCGCGCCACGGCCACCGTGACTAGGGCTTTGTACCTCTCTCTTGTGCTCAGTCCCATTCTGCTAAGAAATGGCTGAGTCACTTCCTGTGTCTGTAGAAACATTGTTAACTCTTTCCTAGTGACTGCTTCTCCCTGCTGTACGGTGGTGTGAGGTGTGTGTAGAACTTACTAGATTGACATCTTGACCTGCCAGGGAAGGATATAATGAGATACCCTGTAGCGACCAGTCTCCAGGAGCTACATCTACTTGTGTGTCAGCTCCTAACGTCCCCCGGTGGCCGCTCCTCCCTCGGTTCCCTGTCACTAGTGGGTGGCAGCCCCCCATGTTTGGTGACTACCTTAAGACCCGACCCAAGCCCGGTCCCCATTGGGGAGGGCAACCTGACTGTGTGTATGAGTTTGTGTGTTGTGGAACCGGTACCGACCTCCTCTGGACCCAGGATGAGTACCGCACCTTACGTGAGGTGCAGTGCGCTGTGGCGACTGAAGCCTCAGGGGCGCCACATGATTATTATATAGTGGGATGGCTGTACTTTATCTGGTCTGATCTTGATTTTATTCTCTACAAAATTATATGACACCTTTTTTAAAATAAAATGATAATTTTGTTTGCACTTTAGAAACTCTTTTCTTTAATCTCTAAATTATGTTTATGAGTTTGTGCTACCTGTGGAACTCCAGTACCATTTGGAACCATAGGAAAAATTATGGTATGGTGATACGGAGTTTAATCCTAATATTGTACATTTATCTGAACATAGTCAGCTTTAGAGGATATATATATATATATATATATATATACTTTATCCCATAAAAAAAGCAGTTTTTATGCAATAAGTCTGTATTCTAATGCGCCCAATGACCCCTGTAGTGTGCTACATGGAAAAACTGCACATTTTACCATCATTGCCCCACTTTTGCAGTGCATTTATTTTTGTCAGTTAACTTGAACAGGAAAATATAGGAAAGATGTACCATGCAATCCGAAAAGCCTTACAAACGCACACTAATTTTTAATAAAAAGTGCAAGGTTCTGCCTTTATTAGAGACTGTCACGCTAGATACGGGGAAGTACCAAGCGAAAGGGAAGGGAAACCTTGTGTCTAGAGAAGGGGAAGATGATGACCCCTGACCAAACCTACTGCTGTTCCCTGGGGTCCCTCACCACCCTAGATAGATTCTGCACCTATGCGCCATGCCGAATGCCTGACCATAGGTATCCCTAGTGTTGGACCCTAAATAGGGAATGGGTGGGATGAACTCTTCGTCAACCCCACTAAACACTAGAGAAAACACAAGGAGGACACACAGGGGGAAAATGTGTGAACTTCTTATATACAGATGACTGAGGCAGAAGTTCAGCAAAGTTTCAGCAATAACACCATAGATGGGTGCAAGCCACCTGCTTGCAATCAGAGCTTAAATGAACTGAATAATATCACTAGCACAAGTCCAGGGAAGATGACAGTTTATAAACCCAAGGAGAAATACACATGATTAGCAGCTGAAGGGAAGAGGAGCTCCGCTGGGTTTTAAAGGGAAAAGAATCAAAACCCAGCAGAGGAGATACCTAATGCACTGAATACTGACAGCAGGAACAGTAGAAAGTCAGGGGGCATTTTGCACAGCCAATGTGATCTTCTATTGCCGGACACCATAGTACTGTCTATCTTCTGTGACACACCCGTAACAAAGACCAGAAATTCAATTTATGCTGCTCTGGTCCAGCAACTTGTCTGATAACAGTTGGCATACAATCTTCATTTTTGTGCCCGGTATCTGTTGCCAAGCATCTTGATGCATTGAGCACTTACTAGTCCCTCTAACATTATGACGTTGTGTGCAGCCTTGTCACTACATTACAATGTACATCTTGGGGCCTAGCAAATGCCAGTAGCGCCCAGGATGTTAAGCCAGGGATGCCAGACGCAGAATGAAGACCTCCTGGCATGTGCCATGGATGGTTCTGCCTTTGCTAGCTATAAGCAATTAAAATTCACACTGCTTTGGTCAAGCAACCAGTGGGATCCTCCATGGCAACCAGTCTTTACTTTTGTGCCTGGATTACCATAGGACTCAATAGGCCCTGTGATGTCATGATGTTGTTTGAGGACTCCTCAGTACATCACAATGTCCATCATGGTGCTCAGTAAGTGCCAGTAGATCCCAGGATGCTGAGCCATGGATGCCAGACACAAAATTAAGACCTCCTGCCATGTGTCATGGATGGTTCTACCTTTGTTAGAGCTAAGCAATTCAATTACCATTGCTCTGGTCCAGCAACCAGTGAGATCCTCAATGGCAACCAGTCTTTACTTCTGTGCCTGGATGACCCTGGAACTTATTAGGCCCTGTGATGTCATGACATTGCGTGAGGCCTCTTCACTACACTACTAATGTCCACCATGGTGCTTAGTAAGTTCCAGTAGACCTGAGTCAAAGATGTCAGACATAGGGTACCTTCACACTTAGCGATGCAGCAGCGATCCGACCAGCGATCTGACCTGGTCAGGATCGCTGCTGCATCGCTACATGGTCGCTGGTGAGCTGTCAAACAGGCAGATCTCACCAGCGACCAGTGAACAGCCCCCAGCCAGCAGCGACGTGCAAGCGACGCTGCGCTTGCACGGAGCCGCCGTCTGGAAGCTGCGGAGACTGGTAACTAAGGTAAACATCGGGTATGGTTACCCGATGTTTACATTAGTTACCAGTGTGAGCAGGGAGCAGGGAGCCGCGCACACTGAGCGCTGGCTCCTTGCTCTCCTAGCTACAGTACACATCGGGTTAATTAACCCGATGTGTAATGCAGCTACATGTGCAGAGAGCAGGGAGCCGCGCACACTGCTTAGCGCTGGCTCCTTGCTCTCCTAGCTGCTGTACACATCGGGTTAATTAACCCGATGTGTACAGCAGCTACATGTGCAGAGAGCCGGAGCCGGCACTGGCAGCGTGAGAGCTGCAGAGGCTGGTAACTAAGGTAAATATCGGGTAACCACCTTGGTTACCCGATGTTTATCTTGGATACAGCTTACCTCAGCTGTCAGACGCCGGCTCCTGCTCCCTGCTCGCTTCATTTGTCGCTCTCTTGCTGTCACACACAGCGATCTGTGTGTCACAGCAGGAGAGCGGCTTTGAAGAAAACGAACCAGGGCTGTGTGTAACGAGCAGCGATCTCGCAGCAGGGGCCAGATCGCTGCTCATTGTCACACACAGCGAGATCGCTAATGAGGTCACTGCTGCGTCACAAAAAGCGTGACTCAGCAGCGATCTCGGCAGCGAGCTCGCTGTGTGTGAAGCACCCCATAGAAGTGAAGACCACTTGCCATGTACCATGGACGAAAGGCCTGGACACCACACTAGTCAGCACAAATCCAATTGGTTGCCTCTAGCCCTTATCATTGAGCGCAAATTTTTCTAAAACTGTTTCTTTTACAATTTTTGCCCTCAAATTGTAATTTTTGGTTTGTGTGCCATAGTCATGGGTGTCTCAATCTCACGGCTGCGTGTGGGTGAGGTTCTATAAAAATCTTGCAATCCTTATTTTCTAGGCACAAGGGTTGATCTCACTAATAAGTTTGCCTCACGTGTCAGCGTTTTGGCAGATCGAGAAGGCATGCCAAATTTTTGTCTGATGGAGGAGCATCAAAAATATCCAAACACTATTCTCTTTTTAGGTTTTTGGGAAATAGATATTGTCTAATACCCTCAAACTCTTAAGGGGGCTTTACACGCTACGATATCGTTAATGTTTTGTCGTCGGGGTCAAGTTGTTAGTGACGCACATCCGGCGTCATTAACGATATCGCAGCGTGTGACACTGACCAGCGACCTTAAGCGACCTCAAAAATGGTGAAAATCGTTCACCTTGGAGAGGTCGTCCCAAACTCAAAAATCGCTTCGCTAGGTGTGACACCGCAGGAGCGAGGAACGTCTCCTTACCGGCCACAATGCGGAAGGAAGGAGGTGGGCGGGATGTTACGTCCTGCTCATCTCCGCCCCTCCGCTTTGATTGGCCGGCCGCTTAGTGACGTTGCGGTGACGTCGCGGTGATGCCGAACGTCCCTCCCCCTTGAAGGAGGGATTGTTCGGCAGTCACAGCGACGACGACGACCAGGTAAGTATGTGTGACGCATGCGCGACGAGGGCGGGTACTTACAAATTGCTAGCGATATCGCTACCGTGTAAAGCCCCCTTTAATATTGAGGTGGAAATCTTTAGATGGTTGTCGTTCCAGCAGCTTTGTTGCCCCCACAGCTCTGCGGTACAAAATATTGTTTTACACCCATGGAGAGAAAAGGTTTTTCCTTTTTTTTCGCCCCAAATCACTTCTTGAAATAAGACCTGAATAGAAAAGTTGAGATGTTTATAGACGATACAAGAAGTCTTTTGGATTGAGATATCTTCCCCCGCCCCACCATTGCAGTCGTTACATTTCATACTCTCGTCCAAAACGCCGTGTGATAATAATCGTTTCTTTTGTGGGCTCTTTGCGTATTAGCAAGGGCCTGCAGTGTGTTTGAGGTGGTGACAAAGGGAAGGAGAGTGAGTTTTATTGAAAAGCTTATTGTGGGGTGAATGCAAATTTCTCCAGCTAGAGAAGCAAACAAGGATTAGAAGCAGAGGGGTTTCAAAGTGGCAAAGGCCATCTGTCCGGGCCTGAGAAAGAAGCCTTCTCGCTTCCAATGTATGTTAATTAACACTCGGATTGGCTCAGCTGTCACCTCCATACAGCTAACTCACATTCAAAACAGCTCCCTTTTTTATTGTCGTCGTCCTCGTCATTGCGAAAACTTGACATTCTAGAACACTAAAGACGCACTCCAAACTTTTCCAAGCTGGGACACAATTTTGCTCAGTTTTTTTTTTTTTTCAATTTGTACATTTTAAAAAATTCTAGCAATAAAAACAAGAAAAAAAATCAAATAAATAATTTTTAAACAAAAATTAAAAAATTGCAAAACTTTATTATTGATAAAAATTAAATATACTAATAAAAATGGTTTTAGAAAAAGAATTAATAAATAATTACAAATTGGAATATATGCAATTTCCATTAATATTGTGACATATTTCCTAAGTATGGATGATACTAACACTAATAATAATGGCAATAATAAGATATGTAAAAAATACTTAAAATAATGGAAATAAAAAAAAAAAACATAATAATAATAATAATATTAATACAATAAATTAAAAAATAATTACAAATTGGAAAATATGTAGATTCCATTAATATTGTGACATATTTCCTAAGTATGGATAATACTAACACTAATAATAATGTCAATAAATAATGTAAAAAATATTGACAGTAACATAATAATAATAATATAAATAAATTAATGAAAAAATAATTACAAATTGGAATATATGCAATTTCCATTAATATTGTGATATTTCCTAAGTATGGATGATACTAACACTAATAATAATGGCAATAATAAGATATGTAAAAAATACTTAAAATATTGGAAATAAAAAAAACCCCTAATAATAATAATATTAATACAATAAATTAATAAATAATTATAAATTGGAAAATATGTAGATTCCATTAATATTGTGACATATTTCCTAAGTATAGATAATACTAACACTAATAATAATGTCAATAAATAATGTAAAAAATAATAAAAATATTGACAGTAACATAATAATAATAATATAAATAAATTAATGAATAAATAATTACAAATTGAAAAATATGCTGATTCTATTAATATTGTGACATAATAATAATAATAATAATAATAATAATAATAATTAAAAATTGAAAAATATGTTGATTCTAATAATATTGTGACATATTTCCTGAGTATGGATAGTCTGACACTAATAATAATAATAATAATAATAATGGTACTAATAAAATAATGTAAAATATTGACAATAACATAACAATAATAATAATAATAATAATAATTTAAAGATTTCCAATATTGTGATCATGATGATATCTACAGAAATCTGAATTGAAAACATTTGTAGGGATTCTTTCTGAATCAGGCTTATAAAATTCTGATATTACTCTTCAGAAGTAATGGCATCTAAAAATAATAACTTAAAGAAAAGATATTTTCAAACTAATTTTGTTCTCTAAATTGAAAAATATGTAGATGGAATAAATATTGTGACATATTTCACAATGATGGATAAAATTAACACTAATAATAATATCAATAATAAAAGAGTTGTTAAAAATATGAGCAATAAAATATTATTATTATAAAATGATGAATAATATTAACACTAATAATAATGTCAATAATAAGATCATTTAAAAAAATAAACATTAACAATAAAATAATAATAAAAATATGATTAATGACAGTTAAAATAATTACATTATTATTATTCATAATAATAATAATAACAAAAATAATAGTAATAATTACAAAATAGTAATATATACATATATATTCAAAAAACATATTTTCCTTAGAGGAAACAAGCCAGTAATAATGAAAACAAGTTGACAGCTTTGTCTCTGCATTGGCAAATGTGACTTAATTTGTCATGGTTAGGCACTGACCATTTCACGGTGGACGCTGATGGTCACTCACTCGGGGCTTATTAAGTTCACAGTCCACACATGGGGAACAAAGCATAGCTTTACCTTCTGTCAGACAATGGCTCTTGCTTCACCCTCATAGAATGCCAGACAGCAGGTTTTGAAGAAGACAATGGAGTCACTAATGCACGTGAATACAGAGGCTTTAACATGTGAATGGATTATTGATTGGCTGTCCCAAAACAAGACATGACCTAGCACTCAGTCCAATGCTATGAAAAGCTTTCCATAGCAAATGTCTCCAACCAGAAAATGAAATCAACACTGGTTGCTAAAGTTTTGGTAACAGATAACATTGTACTCCTGATCACCGGGTCAAAGAATTTTGAGCACCCACAAAAAAGTCCCAATATTTAGCAATCAAATTGGCTAATATCACTCTATAGAGGTCTCTTAACTACTAAAATAATGAAAAGAGAATTCATGTTACATCTTTATGAACTTGTATGGTACAGTCCCTGACAGAAGTTCTGTCGCTTATCCATGTTATGTAAATAAACGCTAATAACCTGACTTTAAATTCATCCATTGGTTTTGTAAATGACTCTTTTGAAAGCTGAAAACCTCCCAAATTTGGATTAGGTGATGAAAATAAAGTTGCTGCCAAGCTGAAATATTGATCAGTTAATGAACACAGAAAGGTCAGATTTTGGCAAGAGAAAAGTTTTGTCGCCTTGTCGTATAATGCACCCAATCCTAGTTTACATCCTCACCTGTGCTCACTAAATGATCGGTTAATTAGTGGGTGTGTATAAAAAAAAATCCAGCACCCCAGACCTTCATTTGAACTGCAACTTGACCTCTGACAACATGCCAAAAATCCACCCTGCGACCAAAGCCTTGATTATCAAGAGGCTGAAGACCAGATCCACTGAAGAGGTGGCTGGCACCTTTAATGTGTCTCAGCGTCAAGTACAAAGAATTAAAAAAAGATTTAAAGAGACTGGAGATGTTTTTGACAAGCCCAGGTCTGGCAGACCCCGCAAGACAACTGCTCAGGAGGAACGATTGTTGGTTAGAAAAGCCAAAGCCAGCCCCTCTTCCACTGCAACAGAGCTCCAACAGGCCTGGTCACCTCAAGTCCCTGTGTCAACTAGAACAGTTTGTAGGATTCTGTCTCGAAATGGCCTCCATGGTCGAATCAGTGACCAGAAGCCAGCACTAAACAAAAGGCAATTAAAAGTCCCATAGCCTGCAAAACAGATGGATGCAGGAAAAGTGACAGAAGGTGGATTTTTCTGATGAGTTTTCAGTTGAATAATACCCCAGCCGCTGCAAATACTGCAGGAGACCTACTGGAGCCCGTATGGATCCAAAATACACCCAGAAAATAGTTACGTTTGGTGGTGGAAAGATCATGGTCTGGGGTTACATTCAGTATGGCGTGTACAAAACATTTGCAAGCTGGAAGGTAATATCAATAGCCTAAAATATCAAGAAGTATTAGCTACCTCTTACATTCCCAATCATAAAAGGGGTCAAATTCTGCAGCAGGAGGGTGCTCCATCTCATACATCCATCTCTACAACAAAGTTCCTCCTGGCAAAGAAGATCAAGGTGCTCAAGGACTGGCCAGCCCAGTCACCAGACATGATCATCATTGAGTATGTTTGGGGTAGGATGAAAGAGAAAGCTTAGAAGACAAAACCAAAGAATCTAGATGAACTCTGCTAGGCATGTAAGACTGCATTCTTTGCTATTCCTGATGACTTCATCAATAAATTGTATGAATCATTGTTGAACCACATGGATGCAGTCCTTCAAGCTCATGGAAGTCACACAAAATATTAAATATGGCTCTAATAGCACCACAACTTCATTCACCAATGTTATGCAACATATCTTTGAATAAGAAGTTAATTATTTGTTTGAATTTCACATTACTTTCTGTGGGCGACAAAACATTTGTCTTGCCAAAATCTGACCTTTCTGTGTTCATTAAATGATCAATATTTCAGCTTTGCAGCAACTTTATTTTCATAAATTAAACCAAATTTGGGAGGGTTTCAGCTTTCAAAAGAGTAATTTATAAAACCAATGGATGAATTTAAAGTCAGGTTTTAAGCTTTTATTTACATATCATGGATAAGCGACAGAACTTGTGTCAGGGAATGTACAAGATGTCATTCAAATGAGTTCAAGTAGGGCCATATTATAGGGGAAATACAAGAGGCACCTCCTTGAGGACTCACCCATCTACCTGACTATCTGCATCATATTTACCAAAAAATTTCTAATATTTGACCCCTAAAGTAGGTGTTTATAATGTAGGAACTAGAGATGATCGAATATTTTGTAATTTGAGTATGCCAGCTTTGGTAGATTTTACCAAAATAATATCCAAAGAAAATTTACTACAATTGCCCTTAAAATACATGCTTAAAGCTGGGTTTACACACTTCAACATCGCAAATGACATCGCTGTAACGTCACTGGTTTTGTGACGTAACAGCGACCTCCCTAAGTCTCTGTTGAGTCGCTGGTGAGCTGTCAAATAGGCAAACCTGGCCAACAACGCAACAGCGATCCGGACCTGGAGAGCGACCTAGCTGGTTGTTGGGGACGTTGATAAGCAGCTTTTTGAAAGGGAAGTTGCTAACAAAGTCGCTGCAAAGTCTTTCACACACTGAAACTTTCTAGTGATGCATGCTGCACAGCGGGAAACAAAGGACCTAGGAATGGTCCTGAACGATTTGTAGCGATCAGCAACTTCACAGCAGGGGCCGGGTCGCTGATGTGTTTCACACACTGCAACACCGCAAACGACATCGCTATTGCGTCACAAAACCGGTGACGTTACAGCAATGTCGTTTGAGATGTTGCAGTGTGTAAACCCAGCTTAACACTTTGAAATCTCCTACAACTGTATCCAACCCCTTTCAACTTCTTTAAAGCATGACCACTGGATAAACAGGAAGATGCCGTAGTGCCATGAAGATGGATATTGTAGCGCCCCACAGGACCTGCAGGGCTACTCGTCACCAGGCCAGTGGTATTTGGGGTTGCTGTGAATGGCCTGACCTGGCTCCGTGGCCCTGTCGGCTACATCAAAGAGGGTGCAAGGTGACTGGTAGTAGGGGATGGGGTCTGCTTTGCTGCACCACCTGTGGTGTGCGGCCAGAGATTAGCCGCCGTTGCAAGATGTTGCTCTCCTCTGGGGCTGATGGCAATGCAGCTCAGATAGTCCAGCTCCCCACAGGTGGTGACAGGGAAAGGGCCGTTAGTGCCGAAGCGCAAGGCGGCGGCGCCGGAAAATCATAGTCTCTCACAGGGCCTGCGGTTCCAGGTGTTTTACTCACAATTCTTGTGCTGCGCCCTTCGAGTACCTGTCATTGCCGTGATGGGCCCCAGCTGAACCTGGATGAATCAGAGGTCACCATCGGTGTTGTGAAGCATGTGAGACCTTCCTCCTTGTGGCTTGTAGCGTGGATCCCCATGGCGTGAAGCTACTTGGGGACCTTAGTGTCCTTGGCTTTAGTTGCAGTCTCGTGTGGAGGCAGCGCGAAACTTGTTATGGACCTGACGGTGGCCGTGGCTTCTGTCTCTATATGCTGCTGGTGCCCCAGGACCTTTGGTGGCGGGCAATGGGATGTGAAATCCCCCATCCCTCCAGATTCTGGTAGTCCACCGTGAAGTATGTTCTACCCTAGGGCTTCTGCCCCCTGTGCGGCGCCGGTCCTGAAGGGGCTGTTGGTGCTCACCCTCCGGCTACCGTGTTGCTCCTCTGTCTCACAGCTCCACCCAGTAGTCTCCTGCTTTTCTATGAGTCTGCCCGGTACCTGGTTGGCCCTTCTGGGGCGAGCCGTTCAGCATCCCCCAGAGGCCTTGCTCTTCTCTGTCTCAAGTTGTTCTCTCTGCTCCGTCCCAGGCTGTGCTTTGAACTGTTCTGAGGTGAAACTGTTCTGAAGTTAAACTGTGTGTGCTAGCTCACTTCCACAGGCAGCCCCCACCTTCCTGATGACTCACCAGTGCTGGCGAAAACCTGTTGCTATGGTACCCACCTGTAGTCCAGTCTGGCAGGAAACCAAGTGTATTGTGTAACTGCTGACTCATTGTGTTGTGTAAGCTAGAAAACATCAGTGGTTAACCTCTTCTTACCCGGATGAGCATTGCACCTTAAGTCAGATGCAATACTCTGTGGCAACTGAGCCTTAGGGGCGCCACAGTATCAACAGTGATTTTTATTTCAATGCATTTCGGAGAGAAACCTCTCTCCTCAGGAACAATCACAATGTGATTGTTCCGGAGAAAGTAGAGGGGATTGTCTCCGAATCGCTTTGAAATAAAAATCACTGTTAATACCCTCTGGGCCTTTTTCATTTTCACAGCACTACGGCATCTTCCTGTCTATCCAACATTTATTCTCTTCTACATGTAGAGCCGTGGCAGCCGTGGCTTTCAGATATCTAACAGTCAGTTGTGACTCACATAACTGCCGAAGGTGAGTCCCCCTAGAGAGATTTTTCTCCCTGGTATCATCTGATAAGACCCTATTTATGTGCTATTTATCTTCCAGCTTTTCCTACTACAAGTTCTTTAAAGCAAACAGCTGAGAAAAGGGCAAAGTGACCTCTACATATATGGGTTTAGGAAAATAGATAGTGACTGCTCTTCAATGCTGTTTTTCACACACTATTTGTACCATATATTCAGAATTTTTTCTTTCTATTTCTATTGCTTAGTTGTGGGCTTTGACATCCTCTCACTAAAAAACTGAAATTACAAAATGTTTGCGGCGCTGCATTCCGTGTCTCGCCTTTTATACAGGCTGTTATAGGCTATGTTATAGTATGTGATGTAATGTGATAGCTGCAAGTCATTATTGGGAAGCCTGCCCAGTCGCTCACAAGGTCATTTGAGCCTTCTCTGGCTGATATAATCTTAATTGTGTAATATAGCTGTGGGAATTTTTGGTGGTTCATGGGAATTAAATCACAATTTATTCAAATTTGCTTGAAAACAATTTATAACACTTTGCAAATCAATTCATTCACCTATAATAAGTCCCTCACTTAGCTGGGGAGGTCAGTAAGATCCCCATCTCCCTTATTGCTGTTGCTTAATTCCAAGAAGAGATTTTGAGCATGCATGGCTCCCTCCTCTACCTCCTGAATCATAGATGTCAGTAATATCAGCCGTCTCTCCCATACCATGAAACAGAGAGCTCCTGTGTTCTGTATGAGAAAGCCGCCAAAATATGTCATGGCCTGCTACTTTTCTCCAGAAGAACAAAGTGTCACGGATGTGTCACGGGTGACAGACAGTCCTGTGGTGTCCAGCAATAGGAGGTCACAGCATTTGGCTGCGCAAATTGCTCCCTGGCCTTCTATCATTCCTGCTTGAAGTATTTGGTATCCTATGTATCTCTTCTGCTTTATTTTCATCCCTTTCCCTTTAGGACCCTGTGAAGTTCCTCACCCTTTCAGCTGCTTTTCATCAGCACTTCCTTTGTGTCTATATATACCCTCATTTTCCCATACTCCATGCTGGTGATAAGTCCTCTACCCATTACAAGTTTTTAGGGCAAGCAGTCGGCTCGCTTTCTTCTGCGGTAACCTGTTTCTTGTTTGCAGTTCCTCTTCCTGAGGCATCTGGAGTTAATTTGTTATTTCCGTCCCTTGTTTGTTATCTCTGCATGTCCTTAGCGTTCAGTGAGGTTGGCAAAGAACTCATCCAATCCGCTCTCTACCTAGGGTCCAGATACAGGGTCAGCCTTGAGTCAGGTATACTGCTTGGCACATAGGTGCAGAACCTACCTAGGGTGGCGAGTAAACCCAGTGCCTACCAGTAGGTTTGGTCAAGGGTCACCATTTCCCCATTCCCTAGACACAGGGTTTTCTTTCCCTTTCGCCATATGCTGGGTACTTCCCTGTAGGGTGACAGAAAGTGTTGACAGTCATCTTCCTCGACAATGTTTTCCGAGGCCCCCAGGCAAACTAGACTGTCAACGAAACTGTTGACATTTTCAGCTTTGGCTGCCAATTGTCTAATATGTATGGGGGCCTTAAGAAACCATATTTTTTCATTAAGAAGCAGTTATAATTAACTAGAAGGTGGCCCGATTCTAACGCATCGGGTATTCTAGAATGTGTATGTTTGTTAGCAGATTGAATAATCTATATATATAATTGCCCTCCACCAGCATCAGCCTCTCTCATTCCAGCCTCCCCCAACATCAGCCTTCGCCAGCATCAGCCTCTCTCCTTCCAGCCTCCCCCAGCATCAGCCTCCCTCTCCCAGCCTTCCCCAGGATCAGCCTCTCTCCTCCCAGCCTCCGTCCTCCCAGCCTTCCCCAGCATCAGCTTTCCCCTCCCAGCCTCCCTCAGCATCAGCCTTCCCCAGCATCAGCCTCTCTCGTCCCAGCCTCAGCCTCTCTCCTTCCAGCCTCCCCCAGCATCAGCCTCTCTCCTTCCAGCCTCCCTCAGCATCAGCCTCCCTTTCCCAGCCTTCCCGAGGATCAGCCTCTCTCCTCCCAGCCTCCTTCCTCCCAGCCTCCCCCTCCAAGCCTCCCTCAGCATCAGCCTTCCCCTCCCAGTCTCCCCCAGCATCAGCCTCCCCAAGCATCAGCCTCCACCAGCATCAGCCTCTTTCCTTCCAGCCTCCCCCAGCATCAGCCTCCCCAAGCATCAGCCTCCCCCAGCATCAGCCTCCCTCGTCCCAGCCTCCCCCAGCATCAGCCTCCCCCTCCCAGCCTCCCCCAGCATCAGCCTCTCTCCTCCCAGCATCAGCCTCTCTCATCCCAGCATCAGCCTCTCTCCTCCCAGCATCAGCCTCTCCTCTCTGTCCCCAGCATCAGCCTCTCTCCTCCCAGCCTTCCCCAGCATCAGCCTCTGTCCTCCCAGCCTCCCCCAGCATCAGCCTCTCTTCTTCCAGCCTCCCCCAGCATCAGCCACTCTCCTTGCAGCCTCCCCCAGCATCAGGCTCCCTCTCCCAGCCTTCCCCAGGATCAGCCTCTCTCCTCCCAGCCTCAGCCTCTGCCAGCATCAGCCTCTCTCCTTCCAACCTTTCCCAGCATCAGCCTCCCTCTCCCAGCCTTCCCCAGGATCAGCCTCTCTCCTCCCAGCCTCCGTCCTCCCAGCCTTCCCCAGCATCAGCTTTCCCCTCCCAGCCTCCCTCAGCATCAGCCTTCCCCAGCATCAGCCTCTCTCCTCCCAGCCTCAGCCTCTCTCCTTCCAGCCTCTCCCAGCATCAGCCTCTCTCCTTCCAGCCTCCCTCAGCATCAGCCTCCGTTTCCCAGCCTTCCCCAGGATCAGCCTCTCTCCTCCCAGCCTCCTTCCTCCCAGCCTCCTTTAGCATCAGCCTTCCACTCCCAGTCTCCCCCAGCATCAGCCTCCGTTTCCCAGCCTTCCCCAAGATCAGCCTCTCTGCTCCCAGCCTCCTCCAGCACGCCGTGCTCCTCTGCCGACACTCACACACCCGATCGCATCCACTCACACACACCCGATCGCATCCACTCACACACACCCGATCGCATCCACTCACACACACCCGATCGCATCCACTCACACACATCCGATCGCATCCACTCACACACACAGACACTGACGATATCGCACATACGCGCTCACATTCACAACATCCGGAGATACCACATGCTTCTGGCCATGTGATCCTCCGGCAGGTCCTGAAAGCTCACACACAGCACAGTATCGCGGCCGAGAAGCAAGCGATATCCCAGGATGTTGTGAGTATGTGAGTGTGATGAGTGAGTGTGATGTGTGTGTGTGTGTGTGTGTGTGTGAGTGTGTACTCACCTGTGGCTCCGTGTCAGTTGGGGGAATGCGTGCGGGGTGCGGGGCCAGAGCGAGCGTGCATTGCGTGAGGGGGGCGGGGCCTGCAGAGAGCCGGGGCGAGAGGCCAATCCGTGTGGGGGGGCGGGGCCATGGCGAACCCAGCGGCCAATCAGCTTTGTGTCACCGTAAGGACATGTCACCGTGACACAATTTTGGAGCATGACAGACAGACAGACAGAATAAGGCAATTATATATATAGATAAATGGGATAAGGAGACTAAAGGGGGCTTTACACGCTGCGACATCGCTAGCAATGTCCCTAGCGTTCGCACCCACCCCCGTCGTTTGTGCGTCATGGGCAAATCACTGCCCGTGGTGGACAAAATCGCTAGTACCCGTCACACATACACTGCTGGCCAAAAGTATTGGCACCCCTGCAATTCTGTCAGATAATACTCAGTTTCTTCTTGAAAATGATTGCAATCACAAATTCTTTGTTATTATTATCTTCATTTAATTTGTCTTCAATGTAAAAAAAAAAAAAAATTGTCATAAAGCCAAATTGGATATAATTCCACACCAAACATAAAAAGGGGGTGAGCAAAAGTATTGGCACTGTTTGAAAAATCCTGTGATGCTTCTCTAATTTGTGTAATTAACAGCACCTGTAACTTACCTGTGGCACCTAACAGGTGTTGGCAAAGAACCTTGACTAACATCCAAACAAGTTCAAGCTGCCCTGCAGTCCAACAGTGTCAACCCGTACTATCCGTCGGCGTCTGAATGAAAAGGGACTGTATGGTAGGATACCCAGGAAGACCCCACTTCTTACCCCGAGACATAAAAAAGCCAGGCTGGAGTTTGCCAAAACTTACCTGAGAAAGCCTAAAATGTTTTGGAAGAATGTTCTCTGGTCAGATGAGACAAAAGTAGAGCTTTTTGGGAAAAGCCATCAACATAGAGTTTACAGGGAAAAAAAAGAGGCATTCAAAGAAAAGAACACGGTCCCTGCAGTCAAACATGGCGGAGATTCCGTGATGTTTTGGGGTTGCTTTGCTGCCTCTGGCACTGGACTGCTTGACCGTGTGCATGGCATTATGAAGTCTGAAGACTACCAACAAATTTTGCAGCATAATGTAGGGCCCAGTGTGAGAAAGCTGGGTCTCCCTCGGAGGTCATGGGTCTTCCAGCAGGACAATGACCCAAAATGCACTTCAAAAAGCACTAGAAAATGGTTTGATAGAAAGCACTGGAGACTACTAAAGTGGCCAGCAATGAGTCCAGACCTGAATCCCATAGAACACCTGTGGACAGATCTCAAAATGGCAGTTTGGAGAAGGCACCCTTCAAATCTCAGGGACCTGGGGCAGTTTGCCAAAGAAGAATGGTCTAAAATTCCACCAGAGCATTGTAAGAAACTCATTGATGGTTACTGGAAGCGGTTGTTCGCAGTTATTTTGGCTAAAGGTTGTGCAACCAAGTATTAGGCTAAGGGTGCCAATACTTTTGTCTGGCCCATTTTTGGAGTTTTGTGTGAAATGATCAATGATTTGATTTTTGTTTCATTCTCTTTTGTATTTTTTCATTGCAAGCAAAATAAATGAAGATAATAATACCAAAGAATATGTGATTGCAATCATTTTCAAGAAGAAACTGAGTATTATCTGACAGAATTGCAAGGGTGCCAATACTTTTGGCCAGCACTGTACTTACCTTCCTAGCAATGTCGCTGTGGGTGGCGAACAGCCTCATTTCCAAGGGGGCGGCTCATGCGGCGTCACAGCAGCGTCACACGTCAGGTGTCCAATAGAAGCGGAGGGGCGGAGAGAAGCCGCATGAAAGTCACACCCACCTCGTTGCCGGAGGACGCAGGTACGGTGTTGTTCATCGTTCCCGGGGTGTCACACGTAGCGATGTGTGCTGCCTCAGGAACGACGAACAACCTGCGTCCTGCACCAGCAACGATATTTGGGAAATGAACGCTGTGTCAACGATCAACGATTAGGTGAGCAATTTTGATCGTTAACACGCGTTCATAGGTGTCACACGCAACGACGTTGCTAATGATGCTGGATGTGCATCACGAATTCCGTGACCCCGACGACATCTCGTTAGCGATATCGTTGCGTGTAAAGCCCCCTTAAGACTCTGGCCGTCCCCTTTGAAACAAAAGATTGGACATGTTTAAACCGCTCTCAGTGCTTTCCCTCCCAATATTTTCTTAATAGAGAAAGGCTGAGATCTTCGGCCAATCTCACCACAATCGATTAGATGCAATTGTCACTTCAAAATGAATTGAGTCCAGCACAAGTCACCCGAGCGGGATCTGTCCTTCCCCTCCAGAGGGTAGCCACCGGTTCCTGTGGTGGCTGGGCCCCAGCCTGCTCTGCTGTGGGCCCTCCCTCCAACCTGCCTCTCCGGAGGCGGTAAATGCGGAAACGGTAACGGTAACACAACTTATTTACAAGCCACTAGCGTCTGTGGTTGCACTGCAAGTTCATGGGCTTGTCCATAGAAAGTTCTCTATGCAAATTTTTCAAACGGTCCCCACGGGGACAACGGTTCACGGTTTCATTTTACTTATCATTTTTGCAACAACTTTCAAACATACACTTGTGGTCCCAACGGGGACGGTGCAACGGGGCTCCGCTGCCGTTATTCAGATTCTTCTGCTGAGGCGGACCCATCCTCCGCCACCAGTATATCAAACATGCACTGACATGCCTGCTGTGACAGGTATACCCGGTACCCATTTCCACCGGTACGCGGGGTATGGAAAACCACGGGGTCTCCTACATAGCGGGAACGCTCACTTGCCTCTTCAAACTCAGCAGCGGACCCGGGGCTGGGGCCGGAGTCATCATCTCTTGTTCCTGCGCCAGGCGGGTTACCGCCAGCTGCCGCAGCCTCCCGGCCTCCAGCATCCAGCACATCAGATCCCTCTGCAGCAGCACGGGGCAGCAGGTCAGGCGAGTTTACACTGAGGCGCCCCAGAAGTAACGGCAAGGATGATGCATAGGTCGAGACTAGGCCGGGCCCCTCAGCCGCAGCGGCCGGTCCTGGTAGGACATAGGGACGTGGGTCACCAGTCGGTTCTGCTACATCTGTTCCCCCTCCGTACATCGGGGCAGTTGCAATCAGCATCTCCACCTCGTTGGTCCACTGCTCCATCATCCTGAAGATCTGATCCTGCTGACGTTGGTTGAATTGAATCACCCGAGCCTTCATCCATGCCACGGTCCCGGGCTCGGGGTCTGGCACAATCACTGTCGGGGCTTCTGGCACATTTTCATTACAGGGCCGCGGTTCCAGCGGTTCCCCCGGGAACGATTCGGGAACATCCTGAGTGTCTGCAGCCGGTTGGTCCGCCGGGGCGGATTGGCAGGGTATCACTACCAGTTGGGCAGGTACCGGGCCTAGTGGTGGGGCGGCAGCAGCTAACGCGAGTAGCGGGGCGAGAGGCAGGGTGAGCAGAGGCAGGCCGGGCCCCTCAGCTTCAATGGCCGATCCCTCGGGAATACAGGAGCGTGGGTCTCTTACCCGCTCCTCCAAATCCTCTTCCACCTCGTGTCTCCGCATAGCTGCCACCACGTCTGCCATGTCGGTCTCCCACTCCTCCAGGAGGAGTTGCTTGTGGGCCTACAGACGGTTACTCAGCGGGACGGTCCGGTCCCTCAACCACGTCGCCGTGCCGGGTGCGGGGGCTTCCTCGTTAGGAGTTGGGTTCTACATCTTGGCAATCGTGCCTTCCAGGAACCCAGTATTGCTGCAGAGTCCTGGCGTCTCTGCTTTTATAGCCGCGGCTACATGCGGCCAGTCGCCATTCCGTCTCCCTTAGCCTCTTTCCGGCCCCTCCTCTATCGGGGCGGGGTTTTGGCCTTCGCGCCTCTGCTACTCGAGAAGACGCTCGAGCGGGAACTTTTCGCGCCAAAGATGGCGACTTCTGAAATTTTCCGGCCGGATACCTCCGGCGGTCACAAGGCGCACCTCTACCCAACGGCAGAGCGGTAAGATCCTGTTCGTGACGCCAAGTTGTCGCGGGCGGAGGAGGGGACGCCGCGCTCTCCCTCTGCTCGGGTCCGGCTGCCGCGGCTGCTGCGGCCTGCTGCGGCCTGCTGCTGCTCGGTGGCTCGAGCGATGGGCCGGATCCCGGGGATTCGAGCGGCGCTCCTCGCCCGTGAGTGAAAGGGGATTGGGATTTGGGATAGTTTATTGTCCGTGACGCCACCCACGGTTGTGGTGATTAAGTGGACACCACCGCTGCTCTTTCTGGGGAGCCCGGGAGTGATGGTATGGAGCAGCCAGTTGTTGATTTGCCCCTCCGTGGGTAGGGGGTTTGGTGGTCCCGGGGCCCAGTGATGGTGTTGGTATGGTGGACAGGCGGGTATGGGGCCTGTGGAGGTGCAGGGGCGCAGGGGCAGCGCTGTGCCGCACGACACGGAGGTACTCACTCAGCCAGTAAACACGACATAGTTCTCGGTAAACAAACGGCTGGTTGGACGGGTCCCTCGGACGGTTCACGGTGCTGCGGTTCCCTGCAGTTAGCGGTGACGGTCTCTTCCCTGCACCTATGTAAAGTCTCTTGGTAGCGATGGGTCCCCACCGGTTACCCACTCCTCGGCTTCAATCTGGGCCGAAGGAGCCCTACTTTGCCCGCAGGTGCTGGCCCTGGGAAACTGGTGCCCTGGCGGTGGCGGTGTCTCCCCTTCACGGTCGGGCTGTTGCCTTCAATCGGGACTTGGTTGTTAGGAGACAGAGGTCCCCTTCACTGACGGATTTGGCAAATTATGGCGACTCCTAGCCTTGCCGGGATCCGAAAGGCCCCTGCCCTGGTGCTGACTGTTCTTCGTATACTGCTCCAGTACCGCCGGGTCACCACCCGTCCGCGGTCCTTCCAGCAACCTCCAAACAGTCCCCCTGCAGACTATCACCGCCGTCTGCTGACCTTGCTGTCTCAGTCCGGGGCACACACCCGGACCAACTTCAGGCTTTCTTAACTGTTTCTTTTCTGTCACTACTCTCACTTAGTCTTCCACTTTTACTCCTCTCTGAAGCTCCTCTACCACCTCCTTCTACTTTCTCCTCCCTAGCTTGACTCCACTCTAGCCCTCAGCTAGACTTCAACTGGTTTTCCCGCCTCCAGGGCTGTGAACTCCTCGGTGGGCGGAGCCAACCGCCTGGCCCACCCCCTGGTGTGGATATCAGCCCCTGGAGGAAGGCAACAAGGATTTTAGGTTAGCCTTGGTGTACCTGCCGGGAATGTGGGGTGCATGTGATATTGTGACCTGTGACCCCTGGCTTGCCCAGGGCGTCACACCCCCATTGCACATGCGATATCTTGTGATAGCTGCCGTAGCGAACATTATCGCTACGTCAGCTTCACACGCACTTACCTGCCCTGCGACGTCGCTGTGGCCGGCGACCCGCCTTCTTCCTAAGGGGGCGGGTCGTGCGGCGTCACAGCGACGTCACACGGTAGGCGGCCAATAGAAGCGGAGGGGCGGAGATGAGCGGGATGTAACATCCCGCCCACCTCCTTCCTTCCGCATAGCCGTTGGAGGCAGGTAAGGAGATGTTCCTCGCTCCTGCGGCTTCATACACAGCGATGTGTGCTGCCGCAGGAACGAGGAACAACATCGTATCGCCTATTGGTGCGACATTATGAAAATGACCGACGCTACACAGATCACCGATTTACGACGCTTTTGTGATCGCTTATCGGCGCATCTAGGCTTTACACGTTGCGACGTCGTTACTGATGCCGGATGTGCGTCACTTTCGATTTGAACCGATGATATCGCAGTAGCGATGTCGCAACGTGCAAAGTACCCCTTAGTGTAGTATTAGAATGGAAGAAAAAACTGAGAACAATGCAGATCAAGAGGCTATCTGCTCAACTTGTAGTGTTTTGCAAAGTATGGGCACAATTCCATGCAAGACATGTATATCTATTTCATAATGTTTAAGTTGAACGATAGACTTAAGTCCATCGAGTTCAACCCATGACATAACCTAACATGTTGATCCATAGGAAGGCAAAAACCCCATGTAACACCCTGTAAGTGTGGCGCCCCTGAGGCTTCCGTCGCCACAGAGACATTGCACCCCATCCAGAGGTGTGATATCCCATCCTGGGTAAGGAAAGGGGTGCATGCCAGTTCCCAGGTAAATCTGCACTACACCCATTGCTAGGCACACACAGGGACAGGGGACTGTGGCAGCAACCCTCGTGGCTGGCTCGCCTCAGAGGGCCGGTAAGTCCCATCCCCTTTCCGAGTGGGTGGTAGCTTAGCAACTGGGAGGTGGGAGGAGCCACTAGAGAGCAGACAGAGAAAGGAAGGTCAAGTTTGAGCAGTCTGAGAGAGAGGGGAGAAGGTGTAGGAGGTCTGCGGGAGGCAGAGGAGAAGGAGAGGCAGTAAGAAAGCTCTAGTCAGTCAGGAGCTAAGGAGAAGAAAGTGACGCTTCCTGGTGAAGACCGTGGGACTCAGAGGGTCCAGGTGACACCAAGCAGGGAAAGAAAGGATTCCAGGGCCACAGATAGCTTTTGAGCTGGTGGCCTGTTCCACAGGAACATCGGTGGAGGGATCAAGCTGCATCCAGGGGACGGTCCCTAGTCATTGGAGGAGGAGAAGTCAACTCCAAAGGTTAACAACCGAGGTCCAGGGAAGCTGCATGCTCCCCGGACCCCAGCCCACAGCAGAACCTCTAGAAAAGGGGCAAATAACCGACAGGTGAGCTCCCAGCACGGAGGCTGCAGTGGAGGCCGAGCCAGGTTCAGCCAACAAGGGCAAGGCTAGTGAAGTCAGCTGAGAAGAAACACATAGAGGGGTGCACTGGCATTTACCCCCAGATCTACCCGGGATCGGCGGAGGTCCCTGACAGGAGATTCCAGCACACCAGTGGGCAACCGGACAGCTGCCGTGTCAAATAACCAACTGTGAGTAAACATCTTGAAACTGCAGTCCCTGGTGTTGCCTCTTTTATTTCATCTGCATAGACTTCCATCACACCATAGACTCTCATGAGCACCAACTGTTGCCCCGGGGTACCGCTCCACCTGTGGGGAGCAGGACCATCCAAGCTGCCATTCCATCAGCCCAGGAGGCCCCATACAGCAGCGGCGGCTTAATAGCCGCAAACCACAGGTGGCGTCACGACAACCATAAACTTTATTCACCCCCATGTCACCAGCCATATTTAATTGACACCCACCAGGGCCACGGAGTCGGGCCCCGCCACCACTGATGACCCCCGGACTAGTCCGGCCAGGCACCGGGTGTCCCATAGCCCTAGGGTGGGAGAGTCATAAGCGCCACATTAGAGGAAACAATTCCTTCCAGACTCCACATACGGCAATCAGACTAGCTCCCTGGATCAACGCCTCATCACAGAATCTGGGGCACATAACTAGTGATATTATATTTCTCAAGAAAGGCATCCAGGCTTCTCTGAAATTTACAAGTGAATCAACCATTACAACATTATGTGGCGGCGAGTTATTTCTATAGTCTCACTGCTCTTATAGTAAAGAATCTACGTCTGTGATTATGAGCAAGCCTTCTTTCCTCTAGGGCAAATGTACCGTCCCCGTACCAGCAGCCAGACTGCTCGGATCCGGATCCGCAGTGTGGCTCGAGGGAGTCTACCGGACCCGGGGGTCGCGTGGACACTTCAAATAAAAGGGGACGTATTTGTATGGGATTTGCCGTAAACTGTCTGTGACGCCACCCACGGTGTGTGGTGAAGTGTGGCACCACCACTGCTGTTGTGGACCTCCCGGGGGCGATGTGTTGGCAGCTGGATGTTAACCCCTCTGTGGGTAGGGATGGATGCCCCGGCGCCCAATGTCTTCGTGCTGGGGATGGTGACTGCAGGGGCCGGCGAGCCCGGTCAGACTGGGGGATGTTAGGTTACTCACGGTTGAATAAATCACACAAGTCCAGTGGTAAACCAAGGTGCTAGTGGCCGGCTGCTGCGGTCGGGTGTATCTGGTCCCACACCCAGGCTGATGATCCGTGTCACTTCCCTCTGCACTCAGTGTGTAGTGTGTTGGATTTCCCGGTATGAAACATGGGAGTCCGCTCCTGGTCCTTTTGGTTGGGAGCCTTGACCGCTGACGCTGACCCTCGTGATCTACCGGGCCCTGGCGGATGCCCTATCCCTCTCAGTGGGTGGTTGTCTGCTTTTGGGACTTTGGTTGGGACAGGACCTATAATCCTGCCCTCAATTGGTTAATTAGCTAGGCCGTTGGTTCCGGTCCTGGCTTCAGGGTCCAAGTACCCCCTCTGTGCACGGTTTCCGGGTCGGTTCTCCGGTGTCGGTACCGGCGGGTTCCAACCCTGTCCCGGTCCACCTCGGATCTGTGGCAGCCATCTTCCCATCTCCTGCAGACGCGGATCACCGTCTGCCACCTAGCCAGCACGCCGGGGCTCCAACCCCGATGCCTTTCATTCTCTGCACTTCACAGGAGCTACACTGCTCTGCTCCTTCCACTTGAACCTCCACTCCTCTCCAACTCTTGAACTTCACTGGACTGACTGTTTTCCCGCCCCCGGTTCTCTAGACCCCTAGGTGGGCGTTTCTCATCCGCCTGGTCCGGCCCACTGGTGTATCTGTCCTACTCTGGGGGGGTGACTAGGATTTCAGGTCGGCTGTATGTAACTCTGTGTGGGAAGGTGTTGTGCGGGGGGCCTTTCTGTTTGACACCTGGTTTTGCCAGGGCGTCACACAAAGGTCCCCTATCCTTTTGACCATAAGAGCCACATTGGGCTTCGGGAGAGGGTTTTGAGCCACATACAGCTCTGCAAGAGGCTTGGAAGCCACATCCAGCTCCCGCCCTCCTCACAGTAGTGACACCCAGAGACCCCATTACCAGTATCATGCAGCTAAAGCTTTTCCACATAAATCACACTGAGGCAGTATACCGAGATCCAGGGGATCCTACCCTACGCCCAATCAGATCTGCTCTTCTATGTTAAGCTACTCACAAGTGTCACCATCTAGAGACCTGCTCTTCATAGCTGATTACTAGGCCTGGTGCTTATGCACTAAGCTGTAAGACAGCCAAAAGCCACACATCACAGGCCCACAAGCCACAAGTGGCTCCCGAGTTACAGGTTGGGGAACCCTGCTCTAGAAGTAATGGATGCCCCCTTGTCCCTCTTTCAGACCTACGTGTAAAAAGGTCATTAAAGAGAGCTCTGCACTGTCCGCTCATACGTTTGCACATTGGAATAAGATCGCTCCTAAGTCAAATTGTTAAACCACCTCTGTCCGGGAACAATATCCTACTGCTGAGACTCTCAAAATCTTGATAGATAGTAATCAGTTGGGTGAGCGATAGATCCACTTGTCGGGACAGGATGTGACGCTGCGGAGTGCAACTTGTTTGACATACAGTATTCTTAGATTAAAACAAATGCTATTCTTTATTCAAAGCGAAACGCGTTTCGGTGTGTCGATTACAACCTTGGTCAGCCACAACAGCCAAAATGCGTTTCATTTTGACGAAAGGATAAGATTCATATCGGATTAAGGGTTCTCTATATCAAACAAGTTCCACTCTGTATTGTCACATGCCGCCCCAACAAAAGGTTCTATCCCTCATCTGCTGAAAAGTTTACTTGGTCATTGAAATTAGTGGGGAACCTTGTAATTCAAGCTCTATGTTGCTGTTTCTTAGTGTCTGCTCACTATGTGGATTCCTTATTTCTTATTTTCTATTAATAAGGTTTTCTTCATGGACTCCATTGGATGCCATGTTGCCTCCCACCATAATACAGGACATTTTTCCTCCTGAAAGGTTCTGTGCACATACATTTAAGCCATGTTATATACAAACTCTAGTTGCCTTGGTCTATCATTAAATTTTTGAAAAGTAAAAATAAAAAAGTCAGAAACTTTTTTTCAGAATAGCCCAATTCTGCACTCTATTTTAAGAGTAGGACAATCAGTGATCAAATCCTGGAGCTGAGTGACCACTTTGACAAAAAAAATACTTTGCCTCAGACACCTCACATGACCAGGAGGTGTTGTCACGCTAGGTACGGCAAAATACCAAGCGAGCGGCGAAAGGGAAGGGAAAACCTGTGTCTAGGGAAGGGGGAAATGGTGACCCCCCCTGACCAAACCTTTTGCTGGTCCCTGGGGTCCCTCACCACCCTAGATAGATTCCACACCTATGCGTCAAGCCAGATACCTGACCCTAGGTATCCCAAGTGCTGGACCATAAATAGGAAATGGGGGGATGAGCTCTTTGTCAACCCCGCTAAACTCTAAAGGAAGACACAAGGAGGACACGTGGAAAAAAAGCATGAGCTACTTATCCACAGATGACTCAGGGAGGAGTTCAGCAAAGGTTTAGCAACGATACTACAGATAAGAGCAAGCCACCTGCTTGCAACCAGAGCTAGAATAAACTGAATAATATCACCAGCACCAGTCCAGGAAATAAGGGAGTATTTAAGCATCAAGAGAATACTGATGATCAACAGCTGGGTGGAAGGCGAGGTTCTACTGGGTCCAAAAGGGGTGGAGATGGAAATCCAGCAGGAAAGCTACCTATACCAATGAATACTGACAGCAGGAACAATAGAGAGTCAAGGAACATTTTGCACAGCCATATGCCATGACCTTCTACTTCCAGAAACCACATGACTGTCACCGTTGACAGGTGTGACTTTAAGGAAAACATAGCAAAATCCCTCAAAAGGAGGCATCTCTTGAAATGCATTAATGTGTGTCCACATTTTGGCACAAAAAAGGGCTAAAATTTGGAAAGCAAGAGGTTGCATTAGATGTAGAAACATGGCAAATTTCTCATCCATCTAGTCTAGGTTTAAGCCGTCGAAGGCTGTATTAATAAATCTGCCCCCACTTCTCCACTTTAGTTGCAGCAAATTATTATTTTACTTCTTACAAGCAAATTGTAAGTCATTATTCATCGCGCAATTGAACATAATTAGCCGACATGCTCAAATCCGGCAGAAGAGACAGATAATATATTTATTTTTTATAAAAGCCAAACAGAAGTAATTGCCGATTTGTTGTTGACTGATATTTCCAAAGAAGTCGCTTTGTTTGCGCAGGAGGTTTTTTTTTTTCCCTTCAAGTAACGTGTGAATTCTAAATAAGATGAAAGCTCCGACGTCTCAGCCGCAGTCACAATAATTATGTTTATCTCATTATTAAAATAATGAAGGTTTCAGTTTAAAGCTTGAAGACCCAAAAAAAAAAAACAAAATTCAATTTAATCAATTTGCTTTACAGGGTGAGAACCTGAGAAGAACAAATTATGAGACTAAAGGATGTAACAGACCAACAGGGCCACCCTACCGGGCACCGGCTGAGAAGATGCCATCAACTCAACAGCTTTTCAGAACATTCCACTCTTCGACTCGGCATCTATTAGATCAGTGTTATCCTACTCTAAAAGAAACAATATTTCCAAAATAAAAAAGTCATTCCAGTTTTTGGTAAAAATTCTATCAATGGAAACAAAAAAATATACTCAAAGATCCATTAGTACATAATCAAAATCATGTTTTAGAGAGTCTTACAAGTTTTGAGCCCAAATCCCCATTCTAAGGGGCCCTTTGCACACTACGACATCGCAAGCCGATGCTGTGATGCCGAGCGCGATAGTCCCGGCCCCCGTCGCACATGCGATATCTTGTGATAGCTGCCGTAGCGAATATTATCGCTATGGCAGCTTCACGTGCACTTATCTGCCCTGCGACGTCGCTCTGGCCGGCGACCCGCCTCCTTCCTAAGGGGGCGGGTCGTGTGACGTCACAGCGACGTCACACGGCAGGCGGCCAATAGAAGCGGAGGGGCAGAGATGAGCGGGACGTAAACATCCCGCCCACCTCTTTCCTTCCGCATTGCAGACGGGACGCAGGTAGGAGATGTTCCTCGCTCCTGCGACTTCATACACAGCGATGTGTGGTGCCGCAGGAACGAGGAACAACATCTTACCATCGCAGCAGCCAAAAAAATGAAAATGACCGACACTACACCGATCATACGATACCGACGCTTTTGCGCTCGGTAATCGTAGTTAAAACGATTTACACACTACGATGTCGAGAGCGACACCGGATGTGCGTCACTTTTGATTTGACCCCACCGACATCGCACCTGCGATGTCGTAGTGTGCAAAGAACCTCTTAGACTACTAAGGACTAAGTTTCAGGTATAATACTCCATAAAACTTGATTTTAATCATGTACTTGTAGCACCCAGTCCCAGCGCAATAACCCTCCACGCTCCAGCTGTCTTGCCTTGGCGGGTGCGCCATTCTCCTCATCTGCCCGGCGGGCCCATGCGCCCTGTTCCTGCTGTGGGGCCTGCTGTAGCCTCCTCATGCTTCCAGGCCATACACAGGCCTTCTGGGAGTACCCAAAGGGAGGGTGGTGGCCATGCCCCCTTTCTTAAAGTACCAGCGTCCTATTATCCGGAAGTGACCATTGAGGTCATCAATCACCTTGAGGGTATTTAAGGCACTTCCTCTTTAGGTGAGGTGCCTGAACAACGTTGCCTATCCGTAATGCATTGCTAGTTCTCAGATCCCGTACCCGGTACTGTGTCTAGTCCTGCGTCACGTGTCCTAGTACCAGTTACCTGTACCCGCAAATCTGTCTCTTCCTAGACCCTGCTGCTACTACCACCTCTGTGCTGTGATGTCTGAGTTACCACCTCCGTGCTGCCACATCTGAGTTACCACCTCCATGCCGCCACGTCTGAGTCACCACCTCCATGCTGCCACATCTGAATTACCACCTCCATGCTGCCACGTCTGAGTCACCACCTCCATGCCGCCACGTCTGAGTCACCACCTCCATGCTGCCACATCTGAATTACCACCTCCATGCTGCCACGTCTGAGTCACCACCTCCATGCGGCCACGTCTGTGTTACCACCTCCGTGCCATTACATCTGAGCACATCTGTACTGGACTTCAGAGACTCTCCTGCAAAAGCCAATACCACTGGTCCTGAAGGTCGTGCATTTAGGCTCCCTGTGGCTGCACCTGGCATTCCCTGTATTGGGTTTAGCTCGAGCTTAGCTCCTCCAGGGTATAGTCCACTGAGTTCACCCTAGGACGCTCGCCGCTCCTCGGCGACCATAACACTAACGGATTTTAATATTTTCAAATAATTTTTTTTTTGTTGTTACTTATGGAATATTCCTCCAGTGCTAGAAAAATGTTTACCATCTTACACGTTGGACTTCCTTGTTTGATGCCGTGCATCAACAAATTATATATACCAGAATCATGTCGCATGGAGTTTTGCACAAACTTCACTGACTGCCATGGCTGCGTCAGGCTCTGTTCACATTGCAGATTCTGACACTATGCCCAATGGTTCCTCTGGTGTCTTTCATCAACACAGGAAGACTCGGGTGTCGACCTGCTGTGTTCTCAGTCATAATTGTACCGCCCCGCGGGCTCGGCTGCGACCGCCGAGCCGCTCGGATCGGTGGGTGGCTCCTCACGGACCCGGGGGTCACGTCGCTCTGCAAGGGGGTTGGTGCTACACGCAGGGACTTCGGTCGGGAGTTCCACGGTCGGGGCCGCAGTGGTTTGAAAGGGATATAGGTTCGTGACGCCACCCACAGGTTGTGGTGAATAGATGGACACCACCGCTGCCGTTGACTAGGCCTCCCGGGGACGGTGTTGCACAGCTTGGTGTTGACCCCTCCGTGCGTAGGGGAGTGATGGTCCCGGAGGCCCGAGGGATGCGCTGAGGCGGGGGAGCGGGTGCGGGCGTATGCTGGTGAGGTGCGGCGCGGTGCGCGGCCCGAAGGCACTTGTGTACTCACTATGACACAATACACTGGAGTCTCTGGTAAACCAAACGGGATGATGAATGGGGCCCGCAGCCGGCTGGAGCTTCTCCCTTATCAGGTTGGTGGTTTCCGCCTTTCCCCTGCACCTCTTTGTATGAATGTTTGACTCCTATGCCTAAGCAACGGTAGTCCGCTCCCCGGCTTGCTGGTTGTCGGAAGAGCTCTGTTTGCCCGCAGACGCTGGCCCTTTGGGTCTCTATGCCTTGGCGGTGGCTTTACCCTGTATGGTTGGGCTGTTGTCTTCTAACGGGTCTTGTGTGGGATAGGTCCTTAAGTCCAGTCCTCAATCAATTGATTTGACTCAGCCCTGTCGGTTCGGGGCTTCGTACTGGGTCTGAGTACCCCTCCTGCTGCTCCGGTTTCCAATCGGTTCCCCGATTCGGTACCGGCGAGCCACCGCCCAACCCCGGTCCCTACGGTTCCACCGGCTGTAATCCCAGCTCCTGCAGGCGGCCACCACTGTCTGCCTCCTTGCCAGAGGTGACTGGGCTCCAACCCAGCCACCTGAGTAGACTATTGGCAGGCCTGGTTACAGGTCTGCCCTTGAACTCAACCTCTCTCCTTCACTGTCAAGACTACTCTCTAGAACTTCTGTCTTTTTCCCACCTCCAGGCCTGTGAACTTCTCGGTGGGTGGAGCCAACCGCCCGGCTCCACCCCCCTGGTGTGGACATCAAACCTGGAGGGTGGTGACAAGGTTTTTAAGTTTGGCTGCTGTCACCTTTTTAGGGAGAGGGGTGTGTGTGCATGGGACTACCTGGGACTACCTGACTAGTCCAGGGCATCACATAATCAGGCTAGCAAGAGTTAACCTCTGTTAACCTGCTTGTTCGTCTCCTTTGTTATAAGGTTGTAAGGAAGCCAATCACATCTGCCCTTCTCATATTTAAGTTGGCAGAAACCTTCTACCCATGCAATCTATAGGTTATGCTTTGTTCGTCTGTGTGTTTTGGTATCCCAGACCATCTGGAAGGTGTTGCTTTTTGCCTGGAGTGGTTGTGGAAATTACCTGTTGTTTTAATGTTTCCACCCTGCTCTTGTTTTCCTACTAATCTCTTATTGTCTTATACCTCTATGAGTGTGTGTTGTGTGGCAGAGTTTTGGTTTACCCTGTTTTTCTATTTTTGTGGATTTAATCTCACTCCTGTCCCAGCCCCCCCTGGGGGAGCAAGAGGGGGTATCAGATCAGGGCTACTCAGTAACAAGGCAAGGAAGGAGACTCAAGTCCATCTAATTCTATTCTAGGAAGGAGACTCAGGCATCCCTACCTTTAGGGATATCCCTGAGACTAGAAATAACATAAGGCCTCGTAGCCTGAGGGTCAACTTAGGAGCCCTGGTTTCCTGCTATACCTATAATCACTTTGACAGATCATTATTCATCTTGGAGGATGAGCAAAACCATTATTTCTCTTATGGTCCAAGGTAGGAATATACTTGACCATCACAACTATACGATATTCTTGCACATCCCATTCCAAAACTACAAGCATTAAAATAGAGTTACACCCCATTACTGCTATGACAGCTCCCACTTTTCTTGGAAGGCTTTCTACAAGATTTTTGAGTTGTCTGTAGGACTTTTTGCCCATTAATCCAGAAGGGCATTTGCAAGGTCAGATACTGATGTTGGCGGAGAGGATCGGGTGAACAAAAGTACCAATTTCTTCCAAAAAGTGCTCAGTCGGGTAGAGGCCAAAATTCTTTGTTACGGAAAATGAAAAGGCTTTTTTCAAATTGTTGCCAGTGTTGGTCCAGACAATTGCCTAAAATGTCTTTCTATGCTGTAGCTTCACTTAAAATTAGAGTTTTAACAACCCCAGGAACATTATCCCACCTTCTCCACCAAATCCTATAGTAGGCACTTTGTATTCAGGTACTGTCACAGTCGTCTCCCTGTTTTTTACAGACTAGAGACAGTTTTAGAACTGGAGCCTCTTCTCTCCATCTAGGACTCTACATGTTGTTTCATTTCTCTTGGTGCTTAAACAGTTAATGTCAGGTTTGCTGCTAGCAACTTTCCTGCAGTGAATGTCAGCTGCGACTTCTCTGTAGTCACGACTTTTTGTACTAAGGTTTCCCAGCAATCTTTGCTGATTATACAAAACCATATACACAGTATTCTGGCTGCCTTGGTGGAAGGAGGTGCTGTGGATTCATTCAGTTGTATCTTCTCCATTTTGGTTGTTACTCCCCTGTTTGTTTCTCGTGTTGTATTAGTTCAGTGGTGGATTTAGTGAGCCTTACCTTCCCACTCAGTAGCCAGGGTTTACTGCAGGGCCTCTCAGAGCTTCAGGTTCCTGCTCGGCGACAGGTGAGGAACCTATACACCATGTGCAGACTTATTAGTCAAGTTGTATTTTAGCGGATTTTTTATTATTTATTATTTATTAGTGATCAACAACTATGTTCTCAATCAACCCAAAAGACTCAAAAATATCAAAGCTTAATATTTTTGGAAGTTGGAGTGGTTTTTTTTAGATTTGGCTATCTTAGGAGGATATCTGTTTGTGCAGGTGACTATTACTGTGCAGAATTATTAGGCAACTGAATGAAAACCAAATATATTCCCATCTCACTTGTTTATTTTCACCAGGTAAACCAATATAACTGCACAAAATTTAGAAATAAACATTTCTGACATGCAAAAATAAAACCCCAAAAAATTAGTGACCAATATAGCCACCTTTCTTTATGATGACACTCAACATCCTACCATCCATAAATTCTGTCAGTCTGTTTACGATCAACATTGTGTGCAGCAGCCACCACAGCCTCCAGACACTGTTCCGAGAGGTGTACTGTTTTCCCTGTAGATCTTACATTTTATGAGGGACCACAGGTTCTCTATGGGGTTCAGATCAGGTGAACAAGGGGGCTGTGACGCCCTGGGCAAGCCAGGGGTCACAGGTCATAACACCACCACACCCTACACCCCAGTTAGGAACACCAAGGCTAACCAAAAATCCTTGTTGCCTTCCTCCAGGGGCTGATGTCCACACCAGGGGGTGGGCCAGTCGGTTGGCTCCGCCCACCGAGGAGTTCACAGCCCTGGAGGCGGGAGAACCAGTCGGTCCAGTTTAGAGGAGTGAAGTAGAAGGAAGTGGTAAAGGAGGACAGTGAGAGTAGTGACAGAAAAAGGAACAGTTAAGAAAGCCTGAAGCTGGTCCGGGTGTGTGCCCCGGACTGAGACAGCAAGGTCAGCAGACGGCGGTGACTGTCTGCAGGGGTGACTGCTTGGAGGTTGCTGGAAGGACCGCGGACGGGTGGTGGCCCGGCGGTACCGGAGCGGTATACGAAGAGCAGTCAGCACCAGTGGCAGGGGCCTTTCGGATCCCGGCAAGGCTAGGAGTCGCCGTGAATTTGCCAAATCTGTTAGTGAAGAGGACCTCTGGGTCTCCCAACAAGCAAGTCCCGATTGAAGGCAACAGTCCAACCGTTACAGAGAGACACCGCCACCACCAGGGCACCAGTTTCTCAGGGCCAGCGCCTGTGGGCAAAGTAGGGCTCCTCCGGCCCATATCCAAGCCGGGGAGCGGGTTACCGGTGGGAACCCATCGAAACCATCATCATCTTAGGTGCAGGAAAAGGGACCGTCACCGTCAACTACTGGGGAAAGCAAGTGCAGCCGTCCGTGGGAACTGTCTTTCCAGCCGTGTGTTTTACCGAGAACTGTGTCATCGTCTCAGGCTGAGTGAGTACCACAGTGCCGCAAGGCACAGCGCTGCCTCCGCGTCCCTGCACCCCACCAAGCCCTGCATCACCCATCTCATCACTGGGCCCCGGGTCAACTACCCCCTACCCACGGAGGGGAGGACTAACATCTAGCTGCTCCATACCATCACTCCCGGGATCCCCATACAGAGCAGCGGTGGTGTCAACAAATCACCACAACCGTGGGTGGCGTCACGGACAATAAACTATCCCAAATCCCAATCCCCTTTCACTCACAGGCGAGGAGCGCCGCTCGAGTCCCCGGGATAAGGCCCATCGCTCGAGCCACCGAGCAGCAGCAGCAGGCCGCAGCAGCCGCAGCGGCAGCCGGACCCGAGCAGTGGGAGAGCGCGGCGTCCCCTCCTCCGCCCGCGACAACTTGGCGTCACGAACAGGATCTTACCGCTCTGCCGTTGGGTAGAGGTGCGCCTTGTGACCGCCGGAGGTGTCCGGCAGAAAAATTTCAGAAGCCGCCATCTTTGGCGCGAAGAGTTCCCGCTCGAGCGTCTTCTCGAGTAGCAGAGGCGCGAAAGCCAGGACTCTGCAGACATCTTGTTCCTGGGAGAAGCCGCCAGCAATATGTGGATGCCGTCCCGCAGAACCGTAGCCCCCGCGCCTGGAACCGCGGCGTGGGTGGAGATCCGGACCGCGCAGCTCTACCAAAGGCTGCAGGTCAAGATGCAGCTCCTCATGGAGGAGTGGGAGACCGAAATGGCGGACGTCATAGCGACTGTGCGGAGACGCGAGGAGGAAGCGGAGGAAGGGAGGGTGAGTGACCCACGCCCCGATGCCCTTGAAGGGCCGGTCATCGCGGCTGCGGGACCCGGTCCAAACCCTCTCCCCCTGCTGCCTCCCTCGCCACCCGTCTCGGAAGCCATGACCCCGCCACTAAGCCCGCTACCACCTCAACCGGTAGCGATACCCAGCATGTCCGCCCAGGCGGACTGACCTGCAGCCGGAGCCCGTAGTCGACCGGAGGTGCTGCCATGGAAAGCCCTGAAAACCGAACCGGAGGCGTCCCCCAAGAAAGTCCCTGAGCCGGAGCTGATAACCTGTTCCGTGCCGAAGGCCCAACCGCGGAAAGCCCCTGTGCCCATCCTCCACACCTCGGCTGAGGTTGCGCCGGGTTGCCGCTGCAAGGCGGTGCCCAAGGCCAAGACGCCGCGGGACCTGCCGCCCAAATCCCTGACAGTGGGCAGCGTCCAGAATGTCCCGCGGGGCCCGACCCGTGCGCCGGAGCTTGCAACAGCGCCGTACTGGGACAGGGAGCCGGTACCGTTGGGCCTGGAGATCGGTGAGAGGGAAAGGAAGAAAGCGGAGCTGGTGGCCCGTGAAATCAGAGAAAAAGAGAGTCTGAGACAAGCGACTTTCCGTGTCCGGGGCCCGCTGTATGAGGGACAGGTGAGGCGGTTTGATGTCCGCCGGGGCTATGGATTTATTTATGAACCGGGCCTGGAGGCCGAAGTGTTTATAGGCCGGCGGGATGTGAATGCCCACCTGCCCGAGGAGCACCCCGGTCATAACCTGATGCCGGGCAACATAGTGCAGTACACCCGGCACTATGGAGAGAGGGGGTGGTTTGCCCTAGATGCGAAATTGAGGGGCAGCCAAGAGGCCCGTGTGAGTGCTGCACCCCCTCCCTCAGGTGAAGCCGAAGACTCCGAGTGATGGCAGCGGAGTGCTGTTGCACAGTCCCCGTTGGTACCACCAGTGTGTTTGTTTAAAGTTCTGCAGATAATGATAAGAAATGGAACCGAACAGTCACCTGATTGCACCGTGATTTGGAAACGGGCCGTTGCCGGCACCGTTGTCCCCGTGGGGACCGTTTGAAAAATTTGCATAGGAACTCCTATGGACAAGCCCGTGAACTTGCAGGGCAACCACAAAAGTTAAGGGGCTTGTAAATAAAAATATGTTGTGCAGCTACCGTAACCGCCTCCGGAGAGGCAGGTTGGAGGGAGGGCCCGCAGTAGAGCAGGCTGGGGCCCAGCCACCACAGGAACCGGTGGCTACCCTCTGGAGGGGAAGGACAGATCCCGCTCGGGTAACTTGTGCAGGACTGGGGTCAAGGGGTGCTGCCTGGGTTTTAGGGGCAGCATCAGGGCCAGGTTACTTGGGTGGGAGAGAGCGGCAGCCACAACCGTTTAAAATGTTTGCAACGTTTAAGAACTGAACCTCCCGATGTGGGATGATGTCATAAGTTGTATTATGTTTACCTTTTTATATATTTTCAGAAAATAAAATCGGTGTTGGACGGGCAGCCCGCAGACGGTCTGCATTTTGCTAAGGGGGAATGTGACGCCCTGGTCAAGCCAGGGGTCACAGGTCATAACACCACCACACCCTACACCCCAGTTAGGAACACCAAGGCTAACCAAAAATCCTTGTTGCCTTCCTCCAGGGGCTGATGTCCACACCAGGGGGTGGGCCAGGCGGTTGGTTCCGTCCACCGAGGAGTTCACAGCCCTGGAGGCGGGAGAACCAGGCAGTCCAGTTTAGAGGAGTGAAGTAGAAGGAAGTGGTAAAGGAGGAGAGTGAGCGTAGTGACAGAAAAAGGAACAGTTAAGAAAGCCTGAAGCTGGTCCGGGTGTGTGCCCCGGACTGAGACAGCAAGGTCAGCAGACGGCGGTGACTGTCTGCAGGGGTGACTGCTTGGAGGTTGCTGGAAGGACCGTGGACGGGTTGTGGCCCGGCGGTACCGGAGCGGTATACGAAGAGCTGTCAGCACCAGTGGCAGGGGCCTTTCGGATCCCGGCAAGGCTAGGAGTCGCCGTGAATTTGCCAAATCCGTTAGTGAAGGGGACCTCTGGGTCTCCCAACAAGCAAGTCCCGATTGAAGGCAACAGTCCAACCGTTACAGAGAGACACCGCCACCACCAGGGCACCAGTTTCTCAGGGCCAGCGCCTGCGGGCAAAGTAGGGCTCCTCCGGCCATATCCAAGCCGGGGAGCGGGTTACCGGTGGGAACCCATCGAAACCATCATCATCTTAGGTGCAGGAAAAGGGACCGTCACCGTCAACTACTGGGGAAAGCAAGTGCAGCCGTCCATGGGAACCGTCTTTCCAGCCGTGTGTTTTACCGAGAACTGTGTCATCGTCTCAGGCTGAGTGAGTACCACAGTGCCGCAAGGCACAGCGCAGCCCCCGCGTCCCTGCACCCCACCAAGCCCTGCATCACCCATCTCATCACTGGGCCCCGGGACAACTACCCCCTACCCACGGAGGGGAGGACTAACATCTAGCTGCTCCATACCATCACTCCCGGGATCCCCATACAGAGCAGCGGTGGTGTCAACAAATCACCACAACGGTGGGTGGCGTCACGGACAATAAACTATCCCAAATCCCAATCCCCTTTCATTCACGGGCGAGGAGCGCCGCTCGAGTCCCCGGGATCCGGCCCATCGCTCGAGCCACCGAGCAGCAGCAGCAGGCCGCAGCAGCCGCAGCGGCAGCCGGACCCGAGCAGTGGGAGAGCGCGGCGTCCCCTCCTCCGCCCGCGACAGGGCCATGTCAGTATTTTTTCATCTTTTAGACCTTTACTGGCCAGCCACGCTGTGAAGTAGTTGGATGCAAGTGATGGAGCATTGTCCTGCATGAAAATCATGTTTTTTTTTAACGATACCGACTTCTTCCTTTACCACTGCTTGAAGAAGTTGTCTTCCAGAACCTGGCAGTAGGTCTGGGAGTTGAGCTTCACTCCATCCTCAACCCGAAAAGGTCCCACAAGTTCATCTGTGATGATACCAGCCCATACCAGTACCCACCTCCACCTTGCTGGCGTCTGAGTCGGAGTGGAGCTCTCTGCCCTTTACTGATCCAGCCTTTGGCCCATCCATCAGGCCCATCAAGAGTCACTCTCATTTCATCAGTCCATAAAACCTTTGAAAAAACATACTCCAGTAACGTTGCAGCTCTGAAATATGGCCAAACTGGTGGCAAATGGCATCTTGGCAGCTTCACGCTTGATTTTCCTCAATTCATGGGTAGTTATTTTGCGCCTTTTTTTCCCAACACGCTTCTTGTGACCCTGTTGGCTATTTGCCATGAAACGCTTGACTGTGCGGTGATCACGCTTCAAAAGTTTGGCAATTTCAAGACTGCTGCATCCCTCTGCAAGACATCTCACAATTTTGGACTTTTCAAAGCCCGTCAAATCTCTCTTCTGACCCATTTTGCCAAAGGAAAGAAAGTTTCCTAATAAGTATGTACCCCTTATATAGGGTGTTGATGTCATTACACCACACCCCTCCTCATTACAGAGAGGCACATCACCTGATTTACTTAATTGGTAGTTGGCTCTCAGCCTATACAGCTTGGAGTAGGACGACATGTATAAAAAGTATCATGTGATCAAAATACTCATTTGCCTAATAAGTCTGCACACAGTGTATAGGAGTGCAGGGTACATCAGCAAATAAGGGCATGAAGTGTCCCATATACCCTATCACTAGTGCCAGGGCCCACCGTTGTTATTGTATTGCCGGTGTCCCCCTTGTTTTTGTTGTTGGTTTGGTGTGTTTTTTGTTGTGCGTAAGACATCCGTTGGTCTGAATGAACGCACTTCCCACGTGGATTGCGTGACAGGTACGTAGCATTACTCAGTATCTCCCAAACCAAGATTCAACCTTCAGACTACCACATGACCAGAGAACACATTTCCTCTGCTGAAGTGATGACGTTCTTTAGCCATCACTTTTGACATTGCATAGAGTGGACGTAGACTTGTCCGTAGCTGATCAACCATGGTAAAACCTTTTCCAAAGCTCCAGAAAGACTTTTCTTGTGCCAATGGTGCCGATAGGACATTATTTGGTGGATCATGAAATATCATCCAGTTATTAATATAGATATGTAGCCTTTTGTGGGTGTCATTACATTTTGAGTGGTTCCGGGGACCTCCTAATCATGACTGTATATATTTTTCGGACTTGCTGTTAAGGACAAATTAAAAAAAATAGATTACCGTTAGCTGCATTGCATTTACCAAGGTTAAACAGGCCTTAGTTTTTAGTCGCTTGGAATCTTCACGAGTCTTCAGAAGTATAGAAACCTTGGAAAATACCATAATAACTCTTCCTTCTACTGCTGCGTCTATGAACATAATAAATCCAAGGCTATTATTTAGGCGTAATCATTTCTCGCTCCTAAGCTCTTGTTTTCCTAAGGCCATTTGGAAGAAATATGACTAGGCAGGTCCACTAAATGCTATCAACAGTTACACCCATTGGAAATGTATTCAGCAAAGACAATATTGGACAGAATCTATGGTAAGGAAGAAGATCAGATAAGTTGTAATTAAAGTTCACACATATGTTTTTCAAAAGAAGAGGGTCTAGTTGTAAATTACATGAATCCTGGGGGCTTTGATGGGTCTTGTAGTGCCAGATAAAACATTTGATAATTAGATTTAAAAAGAAGCCTTGTTGCTTTCTTTACATCCCTTGTATGCTGTGGTCTCTGTTGGTCACGGCATCTAGGAGGTTCAATGACCAGGATCATCTCCAATCTCAGACTTAGCCGCATATGATGTATAGGATCGGATCTGTATACAGAGAGGTCTAGTCTAGGTGTATACTGGAAGCTCTTGTCCGGAATCTGTAGACCGAGGGGAATAGTCTGGGGTTTTAATACAGGGTAGTTCTGGTCTGGGGTCTGTATAAGAGAGAGTTTTGTCTAGGGTCTGTATATAGAGGGGTTTGTCTGTGATCTGTATATACAGGGCTCTGTCTAAGGTCTGTATACAGAGCTGTCTGGTCTATGATCTGTATACAGAGGGGTCTGGTGTAAGATCTGTTTGCAGAAGTGTCCAGGGTCTGTGTAGTGCCCCTGAGAGCCTCAGGGCACTACAGGGAACTGCATCCTCTTGGGGATGCAGGGCCTACCCCCTGGGACCTGAAGTACCAGTGCCTTTTCCACCAAAACACAATCTAAATCCTAGTTCTCCTCTCGACACTGGGCATAGAGGGTTAACCACGTAAGGGGATGGTCGCCATGGGAACGAGTCCCTGGGAATAGCCAGCCTGATGGGAGGGGTCAGTCAGTCAGTAGTGAGGAGAGAGTCGAAGAGCACACAGGAGAGGTGTGCGGTGACCCTGGGGGCACAGGAGAATGGTCGCCAGGACGGGTACCGAGATACCGCTGGGACAAGAGTGTGGCGCTCTGGACAAGCCAGGTCGTCACAGGTACTGCAACAACACACCCCACACCCCGGTTAGGCACATCAGCCGCACACACAAATCCTTGTTGCCTCCCCCCAGGGGCTGATGTCCACACCAGGTGGGGCGGAGCCAGGAGGTTGACCCCGCCCATCGAGGAGTTTACAGTCCTGGAGGCGGGAAAAGGGTGCAGTTAGTTCAGTTGGAGAGTTGAGTGAAGGAAGTGGTAGTTGAGCAGCAGACTGACCGTGTCCGGGTACGTGGCCCGGGCACACACAGCAAGGTTGGCAGACGGTGGTGGCCGCCTGCAGGAGAGGCCTATCGACGCGGAACCGTAGGGCCGGGGTTGGGCAGTGGCCCACCGGTACCGAACCGGGGAGCGAAGAGAAGCCAGCACCAAACCGGCAGGGCCTGCGGGTCCTGACCAGGCTGGGAGTCGCCGTAAAACTGGTCAAATCCGTTAGCGAAGGGAACCTCCAGGGTTTCCAAGCATCAAAGACCCGATTGAAGGTAACCGTCCAAACCGTACAGGGAGATAAAGCTACCGCCAGAGCTAGAGCTCCCAGGGCCAGAGCCTGCGGGCAAAAGGGCTCCTCCGGCACCTATGCGCTGGGGAGCGGATTACCGGTGGGAAGCCATCGGGACCGAAGTCACACAACGGGTGCAGGGAAAGGCAGCCATCACCAACCGTCCGGGAGTAACCACAGCAGCCGGCTGCGGGACCCGTCCATCCAGCCGTTTGTTTTACAGGAGACTCTGTATTCATCCTTGGCTGAGTGAGTACCACCGTGCCATCCGGCACCGCGCTGCCCCCCGCGACCCTGCACCTCACCTGCCCTGCATACCTCCCTTCACCCCTTACCGGGCCCCGGGACCACCAACCCCTACCCACGGAGGGGGAAAACATCCCAGCTGCTCCCTAACAACGCTCCCGGGATCCCCGTCATCAGCAGCGGTGGTGCCCCAACTTCACCACGACCCGTGGGTGGTGTCACGAACAAAATCCCCAAACCAAACCAACCCCTTTCACACACGGGCGAGGAGCGCCGCTCGAGTCCCCGGATCCGGACCACCGCTCGAGCCACCGAGCAGCAGCAGCAGCCGGACCCGAGCCGCGAGCGCGGTCGAGCAGCACACGCCCCGCCCGCGACAAGAGCACGCACGGGGCACAGGGCCCTAGGTCAAGCGCAAGTTTTAGACTGTTTGGCAAATACCTGCCCGGTGAGGCAGGTATTCACGGACTTCACCGAACCAAATAATTCGGGGGCATCAGCAGTAAACTAGGATCAGGGTTCAGACATTCACCTCCCCGCAGGGTCCGCACTGCCCGCCGTACGGAGAAGGAGACTGTACCCCACAAGGGAAGGTCAGGGTTCCCAAACGCTCCACGCTATGGGGACTCAATCTACAGAGAGTGCCGGGGACAGAGCAACCTGGGTCACTACATCGGCACTGGTCCTCCGGGCACCTGAACCAGCAACCCCTGAGACCACAGTGAGTATAGACTGTTAAAGACAACCTGGTGTGGTCTCCATTATTGCCCCTCTACATCTCCCAGGCCCAGCCCTACCTGCGGAGGACCTTACCATCACACCTGCCACTACCACCAGCTCTGGGAGTACCTATGTTAAGCAGCGGCGGTTCTCCATCCCTAACCACAACCGGCAGGTGGCGTCACATGACAAAAACTCTTATCTCCCCTGTAAATACCCCCATTAACCAAAGGGGCCCAGAGCACGGGACCGGGCAACGGCCACCAGAGTGACATTCCCATTTGTTACCGCCCGGGACTGAGTACCCCCTTCTCTGGGCACTACATCTGTATACGGAGGGGTCAAATCTATATATATAGTAGTCTATATATAAATTTCACTTTGATTTGATATAACTCTATGTATAGGAGACTATATAAAAGGGAATTTTGGTCTGGGGTATGCATATTGAGGGGTCAGTCTGGGATCTAGATAGAGAAGGGTCTGGGATCTGTATACAGATAGGGTGCAGTCTGGTAGTCTATGTACAGAGTGGTCTGGTTTAGGATCTGTATACGAAGGGTCCCATCTAAGGTATAAACAGGGAGGTCTGGTACATTGACTGTGTGCTGCCTCCGTGCCAGCAGCCGGTGGCTTGAAGGGTTCTCCGGACCCGGGGGTCGCGCGGACACTTCGAATAAAAAGGGGACGTAATTGTACGGGATTTGTTGTAAACTGTCTGTGACGCCACCCACGGTGTGTGGTGAGATGTAGCACCACCGCTGCAGTTATGGGATACCTGGGGGAGATGGGTTGGCAGCTGGATGTTAACCCCTCCGTGGGTAGGGATGGATGCCCGAGTCCCAGTGTTGTGCAGGGTTGCAGCGATCAGCACACTTACAGTTCGGTTGTCCTGGTGCTGGACGAAGCTGCGCTGATGTGAGGAGTCAGTAAACACACAGTTCTTTTGGTAAACCAAGGTGATGGTGGCCGGTCTCCGCAGACGGGTGTATCAGGTCCCACACCCGGGCTAGTAGTCAATGCCTTTCTCCTCTGCACTTCGTGTTGCTCTAAGATAGACTTCCTTCCCGGTGTGTAACACGGGGAGTTCGCTCCCGGTCCTTTGGTTGGGAGCCGTGCTTGTCAGACGCTGACCCGTGGGATCTACCGGGCCCTGGCGGATGTGTCGCGGGCGGGGAGGACGCCGCCGGATGCACTTGCTAACGCTCGGGTCCGGCGCTGCTGCGGCTGCTGCTCGGTGGCTCGAGCGGTGGGCCGGATCCGGGGACTAGAGCGGCGCTCCTCGCCCGTGAGTGAAAAGGGGTGGTTGGTTTGGGGGAATTAGCCCGTGACGCCACCCACGGGTTGTGGTGAAGATGGGCACCACCGCTGCTGGTGATGGGGATCCCGGGAGCGATGGCGGGGAGCATCTGGGATGTTGTTTTCCCCCTCCGTGGGTAGGGGCCGGTGGTCCCGGGGCCCGGTGGTGTGACGGGGAGGCAGGATTGGTGAGGGGCAGCGCGGCGCGGTGCCAGATGGCACGGGCGTACTCACTCAGCAAGAGATGCACAAAGTCCTCGGTAAACCAAACGGCTGGATGGACGGGTCCCGCTGCTGTGTCTCTCCCCGGACAGGTGATGGTGGCTGTCTTTCCCTGCACCTTAGTGTACTGTCTTGACTACGATGGCTTCCCAACGGTAGTCCGCTCCCCAGTGTATGGGTGCCGGAGGAGCCCGTTTGCCCGCAGGCGCTGCACCTTTGGTCTCTAGCCGTACTGTTTACCCTCACGGTGTGGGCGGTTGCCTTCTAACGGTCTTTTGCTGTTAGGAAACCCTTGGGGTTCCTGTCACACTCGGATTTGACTGTTGACGGCGGCTCCAAGCCTAGCCGGGGTCCGATGGCCCTGCCTGGTTGTGCTGGTGGCTTCACTTCGCTCCCCGGTCGGTACCGGCGGGCCGTCGCCCATCCCCGGTCCTACGGTTCCGCGTCGCTTCACCACTCCTGCAGACGGCCACCACCGTCTGCCAACCTTGTTGTCAGTGCCTGGGCCACAAACCCAGACACTCTTCACTTCACTCCTCTCACTTCAACCTCCTGTACTGAACTCCAACTTCTAACTGACACTTTTCCCGCCTCCAGGCCTTTGAACTCCTCGGTGGGTGGGGCCAACCGCTTGGCTCCACCCCACCTGGTGTGGACATCAGACCCTGGAGGGAGGCAACAAGGGTTTTGTGTTTGGCTAATGTTACTGTCTAGTAGGGGTGGGGGTGTGTGTGTCTTACCTGTGATGACCTGGCTAGTCCAGGGTGCCACAGATGCCCTATCCCTCTCTGTGGGTGGTTGTCTACTTTTCGGGACTTAGATTGGGACAGGACCTAAAATCCTGCCCTCAATTGGTTAATTAGCTAGGCCGTTGGTGCCGGTCCTGGCTTCAGGGTCCAAGTACCCCCCCGTGCACGGTTTCTGAGTCGGTTCTCCAGTGTCGGCACCGGCGGGCTACAACCCTGTCCCGGTCCACCTTGGATCTCCGGCAGCCATCTTCCCGTCTCCTGCTGGCACTGGCTACTGTCTGCCACCTAGCCAAGGTGTCAGGGCTCCGACCCTGGCACCTGTCATCCTGAACTTCAGGCCTTGACTGCCTGAGCTCACCTCCTCCACTCCACTCTGAATTTGACTCCAGACTTCTCTCTCACTGTTTTCCCGCCCCGGGCTCTCCAGACCCCTAGGTGGGCGTTCTCCATCCGCCTGGTCCCGCCCACTGGTGTGTCTGTCCTTCCCTGAGGGGGGTGACTAGGGTTTCAGGTCGGCTGTTTTAGCCCTGTGTGGGAAAGGTGTTGTGTGGGGGCTAAACTGTGTGACTACCTGGTTCTGCCAGGGCGTCACAACTCTATAAAGAGGGGTCTTGTCTGGGGCTTGTATACAGAGAGGTCTAGTCCAGGGTCTTCATACAAAGGAGTCTGGGCAAATGTCTGTATACAGAGGGGTCTAGTCTGGGGTCTGTATAGAGTGGACTGGTCTGGGGTCTATATGCAGAGGGTTCTGGGGTCTGTATACAGAACAGTTTGTACTGGGGTATGCATGCAGAGTGGTCTGGTCTGGGGTCTGTATACAGAGGGGGTCTCGTCCAGGATCTGTATAAAGAGGGTATCTGGTCCCATGCATGGCTACAGAGGGATGATCTTGGGTCTGTTTACAAAGGGGTCTGGTCTGGGGTCTTTATACAGAGGAGTCTGGTCTGGGGTCTTTATACAGAGTGACCTGGTGTGGGGTCTGTAAACAAAAAGGTCTAGTCTGGGCTATGTATAAAATGGGGTCTGGTCTAGAATCTGAATACAGAAGTGTCTGGTCTTGGGTCTGTGTACAGAGGGGTCTGGTCTAGTGTCTGTGTACAGAGGGGGGTCTGGTCTGAGGTCTAAATACAGAGGAGTCTAGTGTTGGGCAATAAACAGGGGGGTTCTGGTCTTGGGTTTGTATACCGAGAGATCAGGTCTATAGTCTGACTCTGTATAAAAAGGGATTCTGACCCAAGGCCTGTAAACAAGGGGGTCTGAATACCGGGGTCTGCTTTAAGTGGGGTTCTTTTCTGCGTATAAAGGGCTGGGCAGTGATATACACTTGTTATTGTGTATGTTGGTTGGCTGTCTAAAGTTGATGAGTGAGGCATCTGGAAATTACCTTTTCTTGTCATTTTTGGAATCTCTTGGATGTCCCTTCTCTAAAGTTCACCAGTTTGCTCTAATCCTGGTGTCCTTGCTGTGTAATCAGTGATCTGTCATTGACCTCCCGCTGAGCTCCTGCTGATACTCCGCAGCCAATCTACACAGGCAGAGCTGCAGCAGAAAGCAAGAGGGAAGCACAGAATGGGGAGCAAGCATCAGCCCCTGCACCTACTGCACTAACCACACAAACCCAAAGGCATTGCTGCCACATTTATATACCACATGTGACAATTAATTAATTACTCTTTGAGGCAAAGACACCAGTCAGGAGCGACACCTGAGAGACCACAAAACAACCCGCGACCCCCCAGTACCATAGAACAATATCCCGTGTTTCCATTGTAAGCAGTTGTAGGTTTTCCCAGGCTCCCGGGGAACACTGATATGTGATTAATTAGCTCAGAGGAACATTTGCTTCAGTTACAAGTTGATTTACCAGAGAGAGAATACATTAACAACAAGCTGCAGCACATCTCAGGCCGCAGAGCCATCCAGACATGTCCGCTCCCGCCATCTCTGCCTGCGACTCTCTACCCGGGAGAAGACGTATTCTATTCATTTATTTATCACAATGAGACAAAAAAACTTTCATAGAAATATGAACTCCCACCACAAACCAGCGAATCCCTCCATAATAGTACATATCTATCTACCTGTCTCTCTATCCATCTATCTATTTATCCCTCTATCTATCTATCTATCTATCCCTCTATCTATCTATCTATCTATCTATCCCTCTATCTATCTATCTATCCCTCTATCTATCTATCCCTCTATCTAGCTGTCTATCATCTGTTTTCTTATCTTTCTATCTATCTGTCTATCATCTATCTATCCCTCTATCTATCCATTATCTATCTATCCCTCTATCTATCTATCTATCTATCCCTCTATCTATCCATTATCTATCTATCCCTCTATCTATCCATTATCTATCTATCCCTCTATCTATCCATTATCTATCTATCCCTCTATCTATCCATTATCTATCTATCTGTCGCGGGCGGAGGAGGGGACGCCGCGCTCTCCCACTGCTCGGGTCCGGCTGCCGCTGCTGCTCGGTGGCTCGAGCGATGGGCCGGATCCTGGGGACTCGAGCGGCGCTCCTCACCCGTGAGTGAAAGGGGTTGGTTGTTGGGATAGTTTATTGTCCGTGACGCCACCCACAGTTGTGGTGATTGTATGGACACCACCGCTGCTCTGTATGGGGATCCCGGGAGCGGTGACAGGGAGCAGCAAAGTTGTTGGTTCTCCCCTCCGTGGGTAGGGGGTGGTTGTCCCGGGGCCCAGAGATGAGGTGGGGGATGCTGGATGGCAGGGCCGGTGCAGGGCTTGGTGGGGTGCAGGGACGCGGGGGCAGCGCTGTGCCTTGCGGCACTGTGGTACTCACTCAGCCTGAGACGATGACACAGTTCTCGGTAAAACACACGGCTGGAAAGACGGTTCCCACGGACGGCTGCAGTTGCTTTTCCCCAGTAGTTGATGGTGACGGTCCCTTTTCCTGCACCTAAGATGATGATGGTAGCGATGGGTTCCCACCGGTAACCCGCTCCCCGACTTTTTTATGGGCCGGAGGAGCCCTACTTTGCCCGCAGGCGCTGGCCCTGAGAAACTGGTGCCCTGGCGGTGGCGGTGTCTCTCTCTAACGGTCGGACTGTTGCCTTCAATCGGGACTTGGTTGTTGGGAGACCCAGAGGTCCCCTTCACTGACGGATTTGGCAAATTCACGGCGACTCCTAGCCTTGCTGGGATCCGAAAGGCCCCTGCCACTGGTGCTGACTGCTCTTCGTATACCGCTCCGGTACTGCCGGGCCACCACCCGTCCACGGTCCTTCCGGCAACCTCCAAGCAGCCTCTCCTGCAGACAGTCACCGCCATCTGCTGACCTTGCTGTCTCAGTCCGGGGCACACACCCGGACCAACTTCAGGCTTTCTCAACTGTCACCTTTACTGTCACTACTCTCACTGTCCTCCTTCTCCTTCCTCTCACTTTGAACTCACAAACTAATCTTAACTCTTCCTAAACTGAACTCCTCACTCCTTCACTTCCCTAGCTTAACTCTCCCTCTCTGTTCTGCCTGGTCTTCCCGCCTCCAGGGCTGTCAACTCCTCGGTGGGCGGAGCCAACCACCTGGCCCCCCCCTGGTGTGGACATCAGCCCCTGGAGGAAGGCAACAAGGATTTTTGGTTAGCTTTGGTGTACCTATCTGGGGTGTAGGGTGTGGTGGTGTTATGACCTGTCACCCCTGGCTTGCCCAGGGCGTCACATATCCCTCTATCTATTCCTCTATCTATCTATCTATCTATCTATCTATCTATCCCTCTATCTATCTATCTATCTATCCCTCTATCTATCTATCCCTCTATCCCTCTATCTATCTATCTATCTATCTATCCCTCTATCTATCTATCTATCTATCCCTCTATCTATCTATCTATCTATCCCTCTATCTATCTATCTATCTATATCTATCTATCTATCCCTCTATCTATCTATCTATCCCTCTATCTATCTATCTATCTATCTATCTATCCCTCTATCTATCTATCTATATCTATCTATCTATCCCTCTATCTATCTATCTATCTATCTATCTATCTATCTATCTATCTATCTATCCCTCTATCTATCTATCTATCCCTCTATCTATCTATCTATCCCTCTATCTATCTATCTATCTATCTATCTATCTATCTATCTATCTATCCCTCTATCTATCTATCTATCTATATCTATCTATCTATCCCTCTATCTATCCATTATCTATCTATCTATCTATCTATCTATCCATTATCTATCTATATATCTATCTATCTATCTATCTATCCATCTATCTATCTATCTATCTATCTATCTATATCTATCTATCTATCCCTCTATCTATCCATTATCTATCTATCTATCTATCTATCTATCTATCCCTCTATCTATCTATCTATCTATCTATCTATCTATCTATCTATCTATCTATCTATCTATCTATCTATCTACCATATCTATCTATCTATCTATCCCTCTATCTATCCATTATCTATCTATCCCTCTTTCTATCTATCTCTCTATCATCTATCTGTCTATCATCTATCTATCTGTTCTATCTATCTACAAGTAATAAAGGAATATTCCAGAAGTTGAATGTACAGGCAGGGCCGCCACTAGGAATTTCAGGGCCCCATACTCGCAAACCTTTTTTGGCCCACTTGAGACTCCACCCATGTATATATGGCCCCTTTCGGGGCTCCTCCTGGGCACATTCTGGTACAATGTCCCCATCCTGGTTTTTGTCCCCTTCCTGGTATATATTTTCTCCTTCTTGTATATGTCCCCTTCCTGGGCCTCTTCTCCTATATTGGTCTGCTGCAAAAAGAAAAGAAATAAAACATTTTACTCACCGTCCCCGACTCCCACGTCGCGTGGAGTCCTCTCTGAGCCGCCATGCATTTCAGCTGGATATGCGCTCTCTGTCACGCATCCAGCTGAAGTAAGGCAGGGACTGTGGGACCTCACCACTCCCGACGATCTTCAGCTCACAGAACGCTTACCTTTCCCCGCCGGATGCCGTTTCTTTGCCACCTCTGTGTTGCCCGCAGCAGTGTGATGAGGTCACAGAGTGTTGACCTCATCACACTGGGCCGCTGGATGACACACCGCCTCCCTGCTCTGCTCCAGTCACCTTATGGCTAATTTGCATATGATGCCCCAGAAGGGCTTTGTATGCAATTTAGCCATATGTGCAGTGGCTGAAATGACACAGCCGGGCCCTTCTTGTGGCTGTGACTAGGGCCTGGTGAAGAGGGAGGCCTGGCCCAGGGCTTAATAAAGCTAAGTAATTACCCTGTGCCCCCTTCTTCACCGGGCCCCATACACCAGTCACGAGGTTGTAATGCCCTGACGGCGGCCCTGTGTACAGTAGACTGAGAAGTGTTTTTTCTTCCTGTGTTCCTTTATAGAAACTTCTTTTCTCCGTTCTTTGACTTCTGTGGGACATTCAGCCTCATTGCACCCATATATCCTAGAAAAAAAAAGAAAAATTGAAATAAATAGTTAAAAAAAAATATATCAACCTTTCTTACAAAAACTTTAAAAATTCATACTTGTTTAAAATAACAATAAATATTGTATAGGGAGAGATAATTCTAATAATTATCCTGAGACAAGAAAGACGATCCAGGCCATATACATCATTTCCTCCCGAGTATCCTGCCCTCCAAGCCTTCAATCTCATTTGGAACCTATGTAACCATCCTAATTCTTGATGCCATTTTTCCAGGAATAGGTAGTGCAATGCCCTGGAGATGACATGTATGGACTTTTGGAAGGTAGCAAAGATGTCAGCTCCCTCATCCTGTCTGTACTGGGCCAATGTTTTCCTTTGCACAATACTGATACCCTGCACCATGCCTAATGATTATACAGAGTGCAGGTATACAGAGAGTTGTACACAATGTGGAGCTTATAGTGCTCCCCCATCATACAGATGATTAGTGGGGTACCAAGTCTCGGACCATATCGGATATTAATGGTCTATTCAATTAATAGGTAGGCCCTCAATATTCTGATTCGGGAAAACTCTTTTAGACTTTTTGGTTCCAATGCAAAAAGTGTAATAGGGGCTGCAAACTTCCCATGGATTATTTATTATACTTGTGTTTTTTTATGTAGCAGAGGGGTCTTTAAAGTCCCCTTACCGATTAGATACAGTGCTTGCGAAAGTATTCGGCCCCCTTGATTTTTTTCAACTTTTTCCCACATTTCAGGCTTCAAACATAAAGATAAAAAATTAAATTTTATGGTGAAGAATCAAAAACAAGTGGGACACAATTGTGAAGTTTATTGCTTATTTTAAACTTTTTTAAAAAATAAATAACTGAAAAGTGGTGCGTGCAATATTATTCATCCCCTTTAATTTCAGTGCAGCAAACTCACTTCAGAAGTTCATTGAGGATCTCTGAATGATCCAATGTTGTCCTAAATGACTGATGATGATAAATATAATCCACCTGTGTATAATCAAGTCTCCCTATAAATGCCCCTGCTCTGTGATAGTCTCAGGGTTCTGTTTAAAGCGCAGATAGCATCATGAAGACCAAGGAACACAACAGGCAGGTCCGTGATACTGTTGTGGAGAAGTTTAAAGCCGGATTTGGTTACAAAAAGATTTCCAAAACTTTAAACATCCCAAGGAGCACTGTGCAAGCGATCATATTGAAATGAAAGGATCATCATACCACTGCAAATCTACCAAGACCCGGCCGTCCATCCAAACTTTCATCTCAAACAAGGAGAAGACTGATCAGAGATGAAGCCAATAGGCCAATGATCACTGGACGAACTGCAGAGATCTACAGCTGAGGTGGGAGAGTCTGTCCATAGGACAACAATCAGTCGTACACTGCACAAATCTGGCCTTTATGGAAGAGTGGCAAGAAGAAAGCCATTTCTCAAAGATATCCATAAAACGTGTTGTTTAAAGTTTGCCACAAGCCACCTGGAGACACCAAATATGTGGAAGAAGGTGCTCTGGCACCATGCCAAACAATATGTTTGGCATAAAAGCAAGACAGCTCATCACCCTGAGCACACCATCCCCACTGTCAAACATGGTGGTGGCAGCATCATGGTTTGGGGCTGCTTTTCTTCAGCAGGGACAGGGAAGATGGTTAAAATTGATGGGAAGATGGATGGAGCCAAATACAGGACCTTTCTGGAACAAAACCTGTTGGGAGTCTACAAAAGACCTGAGACTGGGACGGAGATTTGTCTTTCAACAAGACAATGATCCAAATCATAAAGCAAAATCTGCAATGGAATGGTTCACAAATAAACATATATAGGTGTTAGAATGGCCAAGTCACAGTCCAGACCTGAATCCAATCGAGAATCTGTGAAAAGAGATGAAAACTGCTGTTCACAAATGCTCTCCATCCAACCTCACTCAGCTCCAGCTGTTTGCAAAGGAAGAATGGGCAAGAATTTCAGTCTCTCCATGTGCAAAACTGATATACACATACCCCAAGAGACTGCAGCTGTAATCGCAGAAAAAGGGGGCGCTACAAAGTATTAACTTAAAAGGGATGAATAATATTAGATGGCCCAATTTTCAGTTATTTGTTTTTAAAAAAAAGTTTAAAATAAGCAATAAATTTCGTCCATCTTCACAATTGTGTCCCACTTGTTGTTGATTCTTCACCAGAACATTAAAATTTTTATCTTTATGTTTGAAGCCTGAAATGTGGGAAAAGGTTGAAAAAAATCAAGGGGGCCGAATACTTTTGCAAGGCACTGTAGATGTCAACCAATTTGGGATTCAGTTAACAGCTATAATAATCACTTTGCAAAAGGATCAGACTCTCAAATGCGACACACCGGATCCCAATGATATCAGGGGGGAGTTGGATGCCCTCATGCACATTAGTCAAAATCGTCAGGTTTGGGTGATGCGCCATTTTCATTTGTTATGGAGAACACCATGGCTCCTGAGACATGGTCTTCTTGTAGGACGTGGCAAAATACAGAACAGGAGGACGACTACTTTTTGCTTATGGCACTGCTATGGTTATGTTGCCTCTATTGTTCAGATTGGGACAACAATGGGCGATGATGGAAGTTATCTCAGCGCTCGGTCCCTTGGCTGATGAAGTCATCAGTGCTATTCCAACTCACGAGGACTTCAATATTATTTTTTTTTTCATCACTATGGAGTTTGATGTATGGAGGGAAGGTGAAATCTAATGAAATTGCTCTACCTTACACGGTGTCTGCGAAATCCTTTGGGGGATGGAAAAGCAAGCGTGTGTCAATTGACTAGTCAGAGATAGATGAGATCAGCAACAGACTATCGAAATCAGAGAAAAGACTATTTTGCCGGAACGGTGGCTTCTTTGTTGGACTGGTTTACATTAAAATAATTTTCCTAATGGTTTAAGCAGTAATGAGCAGATAATACAAGGAAATCCCGTAAACAGGTATTCCTGATATAGTATAGAAAACATATCCGGTATCCTGACATAATAGAAGGGGCATCCAGGGCACTCCCATCTTCCTCTGTCACATAAATGCATTAGAAGAGCTTAAGTAGCACCCAATGACTTTTAGCTCTCGCTTGGTGCGTTGGACTCACTAAGAAGTGGTGGCTTCTGTTACTTAGAGAAAATAATAGAAAAGTGAACAATCCAGCAAATTGGGGCTATTTAATATTAAAGCCCCTATACACATTAGACTAATGTCAGCTGAACGTGCCAATAATGATAGGATCAGCCAATGGTCTAATATGTATAGGGGCACTGACTGAATGATGGTTGTGGCAGATGTTGATCACACTTGTAAGGTTTTGGGCTGCCGTTCACATTGTTCTTCCCAGATGTAAGCCACCAGCCAACATTCTCATGGAGAACGTAAAAGATCTTGACCGAAAGAGCACTCCTGTCTATGGAAGAATCGGCTGAGATAGCTGTTGGCCAATATTGATAGGATCGGCCAAAGGTCTAATGTGCATGGGGGCACTGACTGAGTGATGGTTGGGGGGGGGGGTGTCGATTGCAGATGTAAGAATTTTGGATTGCTGTTGACATTGTTTTTCCCGGATATAAGCTGCCAGCCAACAATCTCATCGAGAACGCAAAAGAGCTCGGCCAAATGAGTGCTCCTGTCTATGGAAGAATCGTCCAAGATGACTGTTGGCCAATATTGATAGGATCGGCCAACAATCTAATGTGCATGGGGGCACTGACTGCGTCATGGTTGGGGGAGATATCAATTGCACTTGTAAGAATTTTGGACTGCCGCTCACATTGTTCTTCCAAGATATAAGCTGCCAGCCAACATTCTCATAGAGAACACAAAAGAGTTTGGCCGAATGAGCACGCCTGTCTATGGAAGAATCAGCCAAGATGGCTGTTGGTCGAGCAATCGGCCAAAGTATTATTTGGCCGACCGCCATCTAATTTATATTGCCGACTTTAGAGTAAAGCCTGGCACTCCCTAAGACATTAGATGGTCAATGGCTTCACCAATGGTCAGAGATCAGCAGATCTAAATACTCTAAATATATATAGATCAGAATATTTCTATTTCCATCCACATTCCCTTCTCCATTTGATGTTCTTGGCTGTTCTAGGATGAAAGACAGAATCTCTGCTCCATTTATAATAATTTTACGGATAATAGAAACAGTTCCAAAATATAATTACGCTGCAAAATATTTATCAAAGCCGAGGAGCTTGGAAAAAAAAGATTTAAATTAGAAAGTATATGTTTGAATTACCTGCATTATCCCCGACTGTGACTAATTTTATTTAATTTAGAACAGGAATTGTAAAAGAGCAGTAAGAGTCATTATATCGATTGCACACACGTAATAAGAGAAATTTGCTGTGCGCCAGAACATGATCTATGAGGTTAGATAGTAGTCAGCTCCAATATTAACAGTGTTGAGCAGAAGCTTCCTGTAATGATGTTCTAGTACAGTTTGCTCCATCCTGCAGATCTCCAGCGGTTAGAAAACTACCTCTGCCGGTTTGGTTTAGTTTAGTTTTTCCTACATAGAACCTATAACAATGGTCTTCTGCATTTTTTTCTAATCCTGGACCAACACTTGGTTCAATGCAAATCAAATTTGTGTAACATTTTTAGGAATTTACTGATCTTTGAGAATTTGAACAATTTGCAATTTTCTTTGCCTACAATGGCCACCACAATATTACACAGTGCAGAACATTGAATCAGCCAGGATCATATGACCCCAGGTAGCCTTACCCGTAATGCCTTCAGCAAACACATTTCTGTCATCGGTTTGTCATGTGGTTTCTGGCCATAGAAGGTCATAGCGTTGTCCCTGACTTTCCATTGTTCCTGCTGTCAGAATTCATTGGTATGGGTAGCTTTCCTGCTGGATTCATCTCTCCCCCTTTTGGACCCAGCAGGAGCTCGCCTTCCACCCAGCTACTGATCATCAGTATTCTCTTGGTGCATACATATCACTTCCTTTCTTGGACTAGTGCTGGTGATATTTTTAATTTCCTTCAAGCCTTGGTTGCAAGCAGGTGGCTTGTACTCCTCTGTGGTATTGTTGCTGACAACTTTGCTGAACTGCCACATGTGTCATCTGTAGATACAGTAAGTAGTTCATGAATTTTCCCTGTGGGTCCACCTTGTGTTGTCTATAGTGTTTAGTGGGGTTGATGAAGAGCTCATTCCATCCATTCCCTATTTAGGGTCCAGTTCTAGGAATATCTAGGGTCAGGTATCCGGCTAGGTGCATAGGTGCGGAACCAATTTAGGGTGGTGGGGGACCCCAGGGACCAGCAGTAGGTTTGGTCAGGGGTCACCATCTTCCCTTTCCCTTCCCGTTCATTTGGCCGTTCACCTGGTATTTTCCTGTACCTAGCGTGACAATTTCATGGTGTAGCACAAACAGTCAAAAAGGATTATGATAGCCTGTATAAAAGTAAAGGGAGGGAATGCAGCAGCCATATCGTGGTTAACCTAGATAACAAGAGGACGTCTCAGCTCACAACTTAGTTATGTAGATAAGGATAGAAATGTGTAAAATATGAAAAAAAAAACATTAGTGATTAAATTTGGCAAAATTTAATTTCAAAAGATTTGCTAATCTCTAATGATAACCCAGTCTTTTTTAAAGATAAATAAAAGTTTTGCTATCAAAGTCCATATTCTTTTAAAGCAAATGTATGAAAATGATGTTTGTAAGAGTCCTTAGATTTGGTGCACCACTTCTTTGGGCTTCAGAACTCAATGTCCAAAAACTCAAAACTAGTGTATAAAGTGTTTTTAGACCTCTTTAAGTTCTCTGAGAAACGTCTGTCTCAATATTCTACACAGAGAATCATTTAACTCAAGTGTTTGGGTGAAGATTAAAACTCTTGAACTCTCATGACTAATATATGATATGGTGAGCTTGGTAGACTTGTTGGACCTTTAATGCTGGGATGGACATTTCCACTTCTTCATTCTTTTCTTAATGGATTTTGAATGAAAAATGGTCTAATAGCCCACCTCACACCATTTACTGCCATGCTCCACGCTACTCCATTTCACCATCCATGAACTAGGAGAAGCTACTCAATCTAGGCCATTTCTAGAAGCCATCCTCAGCCGTCTTCACCCTTTATAAGGTTCTGGATTCTGGGGCTGAGTGCCAGATATAGCTTCTGCTTCCTTGCTTCCCGTGGTTATCCAATTCTATGGTGGTCTACAAATTATGGTTCTGCATGGTGTGTGAGTTCTCCAGTTGTGCAATTATTTCTTAACCGCGTTGTTCCCCAGTTCATACACTGTCTCTCCTTTGTGTTTGAGTGCAGCGTGCACGAGTTTTTGTTCACCCTTGTCTGTGCCTTTTTGTGGGCTTTATGTTACTAGCTTTCCGGCCCACTCCCTGGGTAGGGAGAGAGTAGTATCAGGGTTCAGACAGGAGACAGGGTCATGCTGGGGGCTCGAACTTGGCTACCATCAACCCTACCTTCGAGATAAGGTACAGCGCAGGAGCCCCAGTCTTAAGGCCACTTTACACACACAGATAAATCTGCGGCAGATCTGTGGTTGCAGTGAAATTGTGGACAATCAGTGCCAGGTTTGTAGCTGTGTACAAATGGAACAATATGTCCATGATTTCACTGCAACCACAGATCTGCCAAAGATTTATCTGTGTGTGTAAAGTGGCCTTTAGAGTCTGCCTAGGAGCCTCAGTTCCATCGGTACATACCCCGTTCCCCATTATATATGATGGATTTATGATGTTTTTTAGAGATGAGCAAATAGTTTGGAGTCAACCTAAACCATCTCTACACCCTATAGCAAGTTCACAAACTAGAGTATGTACCCTCTTGGATGACCTAAGAAGGGCTCGGTTTTCCATACTTGGAAAGAGTGACCCATGTAGCCAGTAGTCCATTGGGGGGCACCATACAAGAGACTTGTGGTACGATATTTGCTGGTTTGACCTTCCATATATTAAATCTTGAATCACATATTCATGGAGTAGAAAAAACAGCGTTTGTCACATCTGCTTGGAGACATTATATAGTTATTGATAATGAAACAATAAGGTTGGAAAAATCAAGGTGACTTTTATTAAGACACTCTGCCTATAATTTTGAATATTCAAACGATTGAAACAGTTGTTACGGCAACAGGAATCTTGTAACTGTTTTTGGAATTCTACAGTTCCACCCATATATGTTTCCAATTTGTAGGAAATATTGTATCCAGAACTGAATGGGTTATTTAGACAAAAGTACAGGGAATAAAATAAGGATCGGATGTTTTCGGAAGAGAGTCCTGTGGATTTCAGCACATTTGTAGAAATTTATCTGAGAAGTATTTATCTGCTCAGGGTTTTTCTGCCGTTTTGGCATCCTCACCGTCCTCTCTTTTTTTTAGTATTATAAATGTGTTGCTTAGTGCTTACTTGCCAGATTACTGAGGGGGAGGTCGACTTAATTTTTTTTCTTTTTTACGTAGCTGGTATCACTTCCATGATTGCTGAGTCTGCTGCATTTTCTCATTCATCATGAACTTCTTTTCTGTTTTTCTGCAGCTACGACAGAAGCAAGAGACTTTCCAGCAATGCCAGAGTGAACGTGTGGAGCAAACTGTTTTTCAGGCCTCAGGATGACTTCAGACTGTATTTGGTGCGAAATGATTAGCATCGGCCTTGTGCGACATGACATGTGCGTCCCATCTACCAGGCGCCATATAATGTCTATATTTTTATCTATTGATATAATCAATATAATCTAAACTGACAAAGTTAAAGAGGTTGTCCTATTGTTTTGGCTCCACATTGGTACTCTGGTTGTTGGTCAGTTTCCCCTTTGTGTTGGTCCAACTGCTGAAGGATCTCTTGTCTTTCTTATTCTTTGCCTTCCTTTTTCACTTCTATTCAGGTGTTTGCAATTTCTCGTTTGGTTTGTCCAATCACATTTTGGGAGGGGCTATTTATACTCATTACACACATGCCTCAATGCTGGCTATATTTCTGGATGGAAGGTTGTCTGGAGTCCCAGCTCCTCCATTAAGGTTTTCTTACTGAGACATTGCTATGGCTATTTTCTGCAGTTTGTGTGAATCTTTTCCCAGTTATCTCCTATTTTATTTCCTTTAGGTTTGGGAGGGTTTCCAGGTACAGTGGAACCTTGGTTAACGAGAACAATCCGTTCTGGGACTGTGCTTGTTAACCAAGTTACTCGTTCAGCAAAGCAAGATTTCCCATAGGAAATCATTGCAATGCAGACAATTCGTTCCACAACTTGTTAAATGTCCCATCCTGGTCCCCTATTGTGCCATTCCACACATGCACAAACACACACAAACACATATAAACACACACAAACATACACAAACACACACAAACACGCACGCACACACAGATATTATGCTCATCTTACCTTCCGTTCCATCGCCAGCCTGCTGAATCTTGCAGTTCGTCCGGTACAGGATGTATATCGGGTAACCATTGCGACGAGGGAAGAACTTCTACTGCCAGAGCGCTGACGTCAAAGGCAAGAGCCGCTTGCCTCTGATTGGTCAGCGCGCTGCCTTTGAGTAGCGGCTGACAGTGGAAGTTCCTCCCTCGTCGCGATGGTTACCCGATACACATTCTGTAGCGGCGAAGTACAAGAACCATGAGGCCGGCAATGGAACGGAAGGTAAGGTGAGCATAATATGTGTACTTTCCGTTTCATTGTCGGCCTCATGGTTCTTGTAGTTCGCCACTACAGGATGTGTATTGGGTAACCATCACGACAAGGGAGGAACTTCCGCTGCCAGAGCAAGTTCCTTCCTTCGTCGCGATGGTTACCCGATACACATCCAGTACTGGCGAACTACAAGAACCATGAGGCCGGTGATGGAACGGATGGTAAGGTGAGCATAATATCTGTGTGTGTGCGCGCGTGCATGTTTGTGCATGTTTGTGTGTGTTTGTGTGGACTGCAAGAGCGGGTCAGAGCGTGGTGGATGTACGGAACCGAAAGTGTGTGCGGTGAGGATTTTGCTCGTACAGCAAAGCTTGCTCATAAACTGAGTTAAAAATTTACAGCAAGCTTTGCTCATTAAGCGAAATACTCGCTAACTGGGTTACTCGTTAAGCGAGGTTCCACTGTATTCTGTTATTCTGTTTGGTTTGTTGTATTCCATCATCACTGTGTTTGCACGTTCCTAGCCCTGTTCCTCACTCTCTGCCTGTGTGCACTTCATTTATGCTTATTGTTGTTTTGGTGTTACATTTGCTTTATAGTTTAGGGTGCAGTCAAGGACATTCAGGGTCATCCGTCAACACGTGGGGGTGCCATCATGGGACCTTAAGGGATCAACCTACACTGTCAGGTAGGGACAAATCAGGGTCAGGACTAGGGCAAGTACTAGCCTGTTTTGAGACCTGTGGATTTCTGGCTTTACATCTCCCCTGGTTTGTCCATCCCCGTGAGAGTGTTTAGGTTCAGTCGTAACACCTATAATTATGTCTGATCGGCCTGGGTCTGGCACCTACGCTGATCAGCTGTTCTCGGTGTCAACGGCAGCAGTAGTTAGCCAAAAATGCTACTCCATCTTCTGAGAGCGGCCCCAGCCGGATGCTGCATATCCGTCTCCTATTCAAATCAATAGGAGGCTGATGTAGAGTACCCGACTACGGCCGTTATCAGAACATGGAGCAGCTCTGGAACTGAGCAATTACAGCCACCTGGTGCCAGCAGCTGAGGTGCCGGGTATTGGACCCCAAGCAATCAGACATTAATGGCCTATCCTAAGGATAGTTCATCAATGTTTAAGTAGTGGACAACCTCTTTAATTCTAACCAAAGAATAGAAGCATTAGGCCACAACCTAGAGACCCCCAAAGTGAAGAACTCCGGAGACAATAATACCTACAGAAAACATTGAGTCATAAATCCACCATGCTAATGAACAATTTAATTGGAAAAAAATAGGGCAAATTACATGTGAAAAGTAGTAATGAAATACTAAGATCACAGTTCAAGACTAAAGTATGAAAAATCTGTACACATCATATAAGGAGGGACAATGACAGTAGGGGTTAATGTCTAATATATGAACTGACACGGTCACCAAATTTGAGGATCATCCAATCAAAGTGTAACAAGGATTTCATATAGTGCAGTCAATAGTGAAATTATCCCAAAGAGAGAAATTATGAAAACTGACTGGATTATGTCAAAGGAAGAAACATGAACAATATACTAAACCGTCAGTAACCATGATCCTGTGGCTTAGCCATTACTCCCTGTGTCACACCATATGCAAGTAACACTGATGCGTGTTTCGCATGGGCTTCCTCAGAGGGTCACGATAATAATGACACTGCTCCATTAAAAAAAGAGCAACAGATGCCGTTAGGTAAGTGCCAGTTCTGATGGCTCCCATTCGGTGGCCACAGATTACTGACATGGTGTCACATGGAGTTTTGCACAAACTTCGATGACAGTCATGGCAGCATTGAGTGCTGTCCAGATTGCAGATTCTGACACTCTGCCCGATGGTTTCTCTGGTGTCTGTGTAGCACCCCTGGGTGAGACTGGGTATTGTATTGCATGTATTTTTATGTATTTTATAATGTCCGTCCACCCTGGGCAGGAAGAGGTTAAGTCTGTTTCCTGCTTCACTCTGCCTCACACACACAGGCAGAGGGAACATTCCTTAGGTGGGGGCAGATGCAGTTTGGTTTCACTTTACCTCAGAACGCTTGGAGACCAGAGAGAGAGAGAGAGAGTGGATGCAGTGACCAGCTCCCTGAGAGTTCTCTCTCAGGGAGGCAGAGCAGAGGAGCCACCAGGTCCAGATCGGTTATACACCCTTTCCTTACCTGGGACTGGGTGAGTGGATGGCTGAGGACTCCTAAGCTGAGAGAGATGGCAGTTACGAGGCTTCAGGTCCATTAGCCAGCAGAGACTTGGAATGGGAGAGGTGGCTAGCCGTGAAGCAGTTAAGAGCCTGGGACCAGTAGTCATGTCGCATGGAGAAGAGGGTTACAGATCCCTGCAGCTTCGGGTGGCAGAGCAGCGGGTCCCAAGAGCTCCAGAGGCAAGGAGGGGACCACCACACGAGAGCACAGAAGGAGAAAGCCTACAGGCTGCGCTACCAGACTTTGACTCTGTTTGTCATCACCTTGTGATCCGGCGATTCCCAGTTCCCCGTTCTCCCTCCCGGGGTCCGTTCCGCCTGTGGGGAGCGATATCATTCTGGCTGCACCCCAACATCTTCCCTGGTGAGGTACCCTGCAGCGGCGGCCTTATCCCTGGCCGCACACCACAGGTGGCGTAGTCAACATCATCCGTCCACTCCTGGAGGAGGAAAAGCCGGAGGAAGGGTCCACAGCGGAGGAGGTTCGGACCCAACCCAAGTCACCACTGTTACCGGTGGCAACCTCTCCAGGAATAATCCTTGCTAGACTCCATTAACTGTGCACCACGGAGCCACGGAACCGGGTCAGGCCATGACTGCTACAAACCACTGGCCTGGCATCAGGTATACAAGGTATGGACCGAAGCTCCTATCTTGAGCTCCGTGGGGTGTCATATCTGGGATCTACACAGGGGTCGACCTGCTGTGTGCTTATTCATAGGCAGGCTATCAAGAGTTAATCTCTGCTAGTCTGCTTGCTCCTTTGGTCACATGTTGTGGGGAGACCTATCACATCTACTCCCTTTCTGTTTATGCTGGTTGAAACTTTCCACCCATGTCAGCTATAGTTTATTCTATGTTGGTCTGTGAGATGTGGTGTCCCAGACTCACTGGTGAAAGTTGTACTCTTTGCTTGGTGCGGTTTTGGAGTGCACACCTGTTGTTTTATACTTCCTTCTTGCTCTTGTTTTTCCTCCTGAACCTCTTATTGTCTTTACCTTTGTGTATGCGTGCTGTGTGACAGAGTTTTGATTTTCCCTTGTCTGTCTTTTTCTGTGGGCTTTATCACAGTCTTGTTCCGTCCCTCCCTGGGGGAGGAGGAATCAGATCAGGACTTGTCAGGAACAGGGCCAGGAAGGAGACTCAGGCCTCTTCACCATCTGGAGTATCCCTGAGATTAGGGATAGCATATGTGACGCCCTGCAAAACCAGGTAGTCACAGAGGTTGTACAAATCTCTCAGGTACAAAACTCCATCCTCCTAGGCATTCCAACACAAAACCCACACCCAGGTGCACAACACCAGCCAGTAAAGCCTAGTCACCCCCCCATGACAATAGGGACACACCAGTGGGCGGGACCAGGCGGATGGGAGTGCCCACCTAGGGGTTCTGAGGTGTCAGGGGAGGAAACACGTCAGATTAGTCTGGACAGTTGACAGTGGAGGAGTGTGAAGTGCAGCAGAGACAGGGGTTGGTGCCCCTGGACTACCGGACTAGGTGGCAGACAGCAAGCAGAACCACAGGCGATGGAGATCGGGTCATGCGAGACCCAAAGTGGAATGGGGCAGGGTTGTAGCCCGCCGCTGCCGACAGCGGGAATCAGGTCCGGAGGCCGGGCACAGACGGGGTACCTGGACCCTAGGGCGAGGAAGGTTGCAAACCCCTTGTCAATTGACCAGCCGGGGACGAGGTTTCAGGCCTTGTTCTACAGAAGCCCAGAGAGCAAGACGGAAGCCCACCGTGGGGGATAGGGTGTCCGTCAGAACCCACAGAGATCCCAAGGGTCAGATTTCGTGGGCCACAGCTCCCAACATACACAGTACTGGGAGTGGACTTCCCCTTTCCAAGCGGATTTGTCCCATTGAAAACACAAACACTGAGTGCAGGAGGAAGGGACCCCTGTTTGCTACACCCGGGTGTGGGACCCGAATACACCCGCCGGAGGCGACCGGTCACTGGCAATTTGGTTTACCACTGGACTTTGTGTGCAATTCTTTGGAACCGTGAGTACACCAATCATCCCCGGTCCATCCCTGCACGTCATTCTCAACAGTCATTGCTCCCGTACCAAACCCCCTGGGCCCCGGGACTACACCTCCCCTACCCATGGAGGGGATTCCATCCTGCTGCCCTGCTCCATCAGCCCCGGGCGTCTCATCACCAGGCAGCGGCAGTGCTACTAACTCTCACCGCAACTCACGGGTGGCGTCACTGACAAAATCTCTCTCCCCTGTAAATACCCCCCTTTCCTACGGTTGTGAGGACGGACGGTCGTACAAACCCGGATTCCGGCTACCACTCGAGATGCAGTAACGAACCCGGATCCGAGCAGCTCCTGCAGCGGCGCAGCCCGGCCCCCGTCCGCAACACATAGGACCAAAAAAAGGGTGAAAAAAAATCTTTTTTTTCTGCTGACCTGTGAGCCGGACCAGGTTATCCAAGCACCACACCCTTAATTTACTCTAGGGAGCTGTTATTTCTCCTTTTCATCTGACCATATCACATAGGGACTACAAGCTTGAGGGACAGCTTAGGAGCACTGGTTCCCCGCTATCTCAGTCATCGTGACCCATAGCCAATGGATCAGGTCCAGCAAATTAATTCCTACCAACAAGGAAGATAAGGGCTTTATAGATCCCATAGAAAAGAACCTGCGTCCCAATAAAAAACTCATAATATGGCCATCTTCCATGCGCCATACAATGCCCCTCTTTTTACCTACTTATGTAGTGTCGCGGGCGGAGGAGGGGACGCTGCGCTCTCCCACTGCTCGGGTCCGGCTGCCGCTGCTGCTGCGGCCTCTGCTGCTCGGTGGCTCGAGCGATGGGCCGGATCCCGGGGACTCGAGCGGCGCTCCTCGCGCGTGAGTGAAAAGGGGTTTGGTTTTGGGGATTTATTGTCCGTGACGCCACCCACGGTTGTGGTGATTTTTAGTAACACCACCGCTGCTCTGTATGGGGATCCCGGGAGCGGTGACAGGGAGCAGCAGAGTTGTTAGTTCTCCCCTCCGTGGGTAGGGGTTGGTTGTCCCGGGGCCCAGTGATGGGGTGGAGGATGAGGGATGGCAGGCCAGGTGCGGGACCTGGTGAGGTGCAGGGTCGCGGGGGGAAAGCACTGTGCCTCATGGCACGGTGGTACTCACTCAGCCTGAGACGGTGACACAGTTCTCGGTAAAACACACGGCTGGAAAGACGGTTCCCACTGACGGTTGCTGTTGCTTTTTCCCGGTAGTTAACGGTGACTGTCTCTTTCTCTGCACCTAGTACTTCTGTTGGTTGCGATGGGTTCCCACCGGTAACCCGCTCCCTGACTTGGATATGGGCCGGAGGAGCCCCTCTTTGCCCGCAGGCGCTGGCCCTGAGAAACTGGTGCCTTGGCGGTGGCGGTGTCTCTCTGATACGGTTGGACGGTTGCCTTCAATCGGGTCTTAGTTGTTTGGAGACCCGGAGTTCCCCTTCACTGATGGATTTGGCAAATTCACGGCGACTCCTAGCCTTGCCGGGATCCGAAAGGCCCCTGCCAATGGTGCTGGCTTCTCCTTGTGTACCGGTCCGGTACCGCCGGGCCACCACCCGTCCACGGTCCTCACAGCCACTCCGATAGGCCACTCCTGCAGACGGTCACCGCCGTCTGCTAACCTTGCTGTCTCAGTCCGGGGCACACACCCGGACTCACTTCAGGCTGCTCTTTTACCACTTTCCTAGCTTCACTCTCCCTCCTTTCACTTCCTCCTCCAAAACTCAACTGCCCGTTTTCCCTCCTCCAGGACTGTGAACTCCTTGGTGGGTGGAGACCAACCGCCTGGCTCCACCCCCTGGTGTGCACATCAGCCCCTGGGGAGGGCAACAAGGATTTTTGGGTCTAGCTTAGGTGTACCTAACCGGGGTGTAGGGTGTGGTGATGTCATTACCTGTGACCCCTGGCTTGCCCAGGGCGTCACAGTAGCAGAATAATATTTCACTGATCCTTCAGCAACAGCCATCTCTGCACCCCTAGAACTAAGCCAACGCATTTGTGCACAATTGGAAATAGCTGCTTATATTTATCCTAATATTAAAACCACATATCCCTAAAGGGGTTATTAAATTTGAACCACCTCCTCTACAAATGAGAATTAAATGGAAACCATCAGCAATCTGATGTAAAATTGCAATGTACCGCCCTGAGAGGGGCCCGGCCGCTTCCTCCGCTCGAGGTCCGGGCTCGGGTTATCGGTGGCACGAGCGCCTCCGGACCGGGGGCCACGTCGCTCTTGTTAAGGGGAAGTAGGCGGTGGGAGGATGGTGGTCGTGTAACGGGTCGTGACGCCACCCACGGGTCGTGGTGACGGGAGAAGCACCACCGCTGCGGCTGAAGTAATGGCGGGCTCATCCGGGATCGGTGTTGCGGCCGCAGCCGAGATGTTAGCCCCTCCATGGGTAGGGGCGGTGTGTCCTGGGGCCCGGTGGGGGACTGTAAGAGTTGGTGGATGTTGTAGTCGGGGTGCAGGGTGCCGTGCCGCGGTGTAGTGTGTCATGCCCGGATGGCACTGGTGTACTCACGATTAATTCACACTGAGTCACTGGTAAACCAAAGTTCGGTAGTGGTCGGTCCCCGCGGCTGGCTGCTGATGTCCCCTGTGGGGTTGATGGTGGCCCCTTTTCCCGTGCACCTCTGGATGTTGGTGTTTCGGCCCCCCTGCCTAAGCAGTGGTAGCCCGCTCCCCTGCGTTGAGCTGCCGGAGGAGCCCTCGGTTGCCCGCAGGCGCTGGCCCGTCGGGTGTTTGGCCCTTGGCGGTGGCACTCACCCGGTCTCGGTGGGCTTTTGTCTTCTTTCGGGACTTTGGGTGTGGATGAACCCGTGAGGTCCGGCCAGCAATCAATCAATTTGCCTATACTCAGTGGCTTCTAAGCTAGGACGGGGTCTGAGTACCCTTCTGTTTGGTGCTCCGGTACATGTTTGACTCCCCGGTTCGGGATCGGTGGGCCACAACCCAGCCCGGTCCATACGGTTCCGCCGGTTGCTGTACCGGTACTCCTACAGACGGCCACCACCGCCTGCCTGCCTGACATTCTCTAAGGGGCCCAAACTTCTACCCGGGTCCCTGACAGTCTCTCTCCTTTTTCACCTCCTGTCACTGTCAACTCCAAACTTTTTCTCTTTGAACTTCCTGCCCCAGGACAGTAGTCTCCTCGGTGGGCGTGTCTTTCCACCTGACTCCGCCCACCTGGTGTGCTCTACTCACCCTGAGGGAAGCATCAGGTCTCCCTTTCGGGTCACGGGTGTGTGACCTCACAGGGGATGGGGGTGTGTGTGTATGTGGTAGATGTTTTTACCTGTGACCCCTGGGGTCCAGGGTGTCACAGTAGCACCTGCACATTTTTCCTAGGGTTTGTAGAGCTGATTTTACCTGCTTGATCGTGTATTGTCACATTCATCCGCCTCTAAACCTATTCCACAAAAGTGCAAACTAATAATATAAAAAATAAACTCTTACCAGACAGATATACTGTTTTTTCTTGGTCCACTTATGTTCAATCTGAGCTGAGATATTCTAGATATTTTTCCATTCTTCTTCTCTTTCCAGTACTAGCACATGAGAGTCATTAATTTGCAATAGTGTTTAATTCCTGGCTGAGGAGCAGCCTGCTGCTGCAGAAATCCTCCTCCTGGGATCTAATAATATTAATTTTGATAGCTTATCTCAAAGGGTTATCTCTCTTAATGGAGTATTCACAAAGTTGAAAGTTATAACTTCTTCGTAATTTCCCATTCGATGGTAAGAACTGAACTGCTCGGTCATGCTGTCACGGGTGTGTCACATGTGACAAACAGTCGTGTGGTTTCTGGCCATAGAAGGTCGCAGCTTTTGACGGCACAGAATGCTCCCTGACTTTCCATTGTTCCTGCTGTCAGTATTCCTTGGTATAGGTAGCTTGCCTGCTGAATTAATCTCTCTCCCTTTTGGACGCAGCAGGAGCTCGGAGCTCGACTTCCACCCAGCTTTGATTATCAGTTTTCCCTTGGTGTTTAAATACCCCTTCCTTCCTTGGACTGGTGCTGGTGATATTTTCAATTTATTCAAGCCTATGTTGCAAGCATGTGGCTTGTACTCCTCTGCGGCATCATTGCTGAAAACTCTGCTGAACTCCTGCCTGTGTCATCTGTGGATAAGTAGTTAATGCATTTTCCCCCTGTGTGTGCTCCTTGTGTCTTCTATGCTTTTAGTGGGGTTGATGAAGAGCTCATCCCATCTATTCCCTGTTTAGGGTCCAACAATAGGGATACCTTAGGATATAATAATAAATGAAAAAAATGAGTTTTAAAAGGTCGTTCATATTGGAAAACCATGAAATAATGCACCTTGAAAGTAAATATGCAAATAATTTATTCAAAAGTTAATACAAGGGCACTGTCAAAACATGATATACAGGAAATAAAATTGAACAGTGGTTGGATATAGAGAAAACAGAGACCCCTATCCTAGGACATTCACAAAATCCATATAATAGGGATATCCATGTACTCCAAAAATAAATCCTCACACATGGATACAACATAGTCACAGAATGGTCACACCTATTCAATGATCCAAACAGATCGGATCAAAGGTCCATATCATATGAGGTAACATGGAGTCATTCCTTACCCATAATAAAGTGCAAGTGCTGGAGTGGATGTCCGGTGACATGGGGGAACCCCCGATACCTTAGGTCAGGTATCTGGCTTTGCGCATAGGTGTGGAATCTATCTAGGGTGGTGAGGGACCCCAGAGACCAGCAGTAGGTTAGGTCATGGGGTCACCATCTTTCCTTTCCCTAGACACAGGGTTTCCCTTCCCTTTTGCCATGTGTTTGGTACTTCTCCGTAACTAGCGTGACACACGCCATGGGTGCACTTGTCGCGGGCGGAGGAGGGGAGCTGCGCTCACCCACTGCTCGGGTCCGGCTGCTGCTGCTGCTGCTGCTCGGTGGCTCGAGCGGTGAGCCGGATCCCGGGGACTCGAGCGGCGTTCCTCACCCGTGAGTGAAAAGGGGGAATGTTTGTGGTTTAGGGATTATTGTCCGTGACACCACCCACGGTTGTGGTGAGGTTGGTGACACCACCGCTGCTCTGGACGGGGATCACGGGAGCGATGACAGGGAGCAGCTTGGATGTTGTTTCTCCCCTCCGTGGGTAGGGGGTTGGTTGTCCCGGGGCCCGGTGAGGAGTAGGGATGGCAGGCGGGTTACGGGGCCTGGTGAGGTGCAGGGTTGCGGGGGCAGCGCGGTGCCGCACGGCACAGTGGTACTCACTCAGCCAGTAATTTACACGGAGTCTCTGGTCAAACAAACGGCTGGATGGACGGGTCCCACAGACGACTGCGGTGTTTTCCCCTGACCCCAGGTTGGTAGTGTAAGTTCTTTCCTGCACCTTCCGTACACTACTCCTGCGCTCCGGTTTCCAGCTGGCTCCCCGATTCGGTACCGGTGGGCCACCGCCCAGCCCCGGCTACCTACAGTTCCACCAGACTGTCTTCCCGGCTCTCACAGGCGGCCACTACCGTCTGCCTGACTGCTGCACGAGGGCCCTAGGCTCCAACCTAGGCCCCAGTCTGTGTCTGCCTCTCTGCAGACCTCCTCTCTCTTCCTCTGCCTGGACTTGTCTGGACTTGCTTCCTGCCTCAGGCCAGCTAAACTCCTCGGTGGGCGTGCCCATCTGCCTGACTCCACCCACCTGGTGTGTCTGTCTGAACCCGAGGGAGGAAATCAGGTCTCACTGGGGATGTCTGCTGTGAACTGCTAGGGGTGGGGGTGTGTGTGTGTTGTTACCTGTGGCCCCTGGCTTGTCCAGGGCGCCACACACTGAGCGTCTGAGTTTGGTTTGAACAGTCATTTTGTGCTGACAGAGTCACTATGAAGAGATATTTGTGAAGTTTGGGAAACTAGCAGACATGGAGGACCTTCTGTATGTCTTAATTCCTTCTATTTGCTCTTACATATACTGTAGCACCGTAGCCTTCCTGCATCTGCCCATACGCCTCCCAGTGCTATTCCGTTATCCAATGTGTGATATTTTTAGCAGCTTCTCGCTTCCTCTCTGGGTAATTAAACGCACTTGGCTCAGTTCTGACCCCATGTAGTCGCATTAGATTTGATGAACCTGGAGGAATATTTTGATTGAGCAGGTGACGTTCCTTCCAGCAGAGCAGGTTCGCTCTCTCTTCTCTTCTCCGTACGTGAGGGAATTCAAAAAGCTTAGGAAGTGACTTTGAGGCAATTATACAAGACGAATCAAAGCAACCAAGAAAGAGAGCTCATCCTTCATGATTTAAAGAGTTGCCATGGAAGTGGATGTCTCACAGGGACACTAAGGCAGAATTTCACGTTTCATCTGAGCCAGGATTATTTGCAGAATACAGCAAGCGGAAAGGTGAGGAGTCTCGGATATTGACAAGATAAATCAGAGGTTGACAATAAAGGCTTGATAGGATGTAATCCAGTCCAAAGGTGACATAATCTATTTACTACATGCGTTATTACTTATAACAAACTTCTATCTTTGGCTTCTATGGGCATGGGGTATGGGTTAGGTGGCCCCAAAGCAGTGATTAAAACCGGAACCCCACCTGGTGCTGTAAAATTGTGCGAATTAGTATATCAAGTGATATAAACCAAAGATGACTGAGTTATTAAACATCTGTCTGTGGACCTAAGGGGTACTTTCCACGTTGCGACAACCCTACTGCGATATCGTCAGGGTCAAATCGAAAGTGACGCACATCCGGCGCCGGTAACGACGTCGCAACGTGTAAAGCCTAGATGCACCGATAAACGATCGCAAAAGCGTTGTAAATCGGTGATCTGTGTGGCGTCGGACATTTTCATAATGTCGCACCAATAGGAGATACGATGTTGTTCCTCGTTCCTGCGGCAGCACACATCGCTGTGTGTGAAGCCGCAGGAGCGAGGAACATCTCCTTACCTGCCTCCACCGCCAATGCGGAAGGAAGGAGGTGGGCGGAACGTTTACGTCCCGCTCATCTCCGCCCCTCCGCTTCTGTTGGCCGCCTGCCGTGTGACGTCGCTGTGACGCCGCACGACCCGCCCCCTTAGGAAGGAGGGGGGTCGCCGGCCAGAGTGACGTCGCAGGGCAGGTAAGTGCGTGTGAAGTTGCCGTAGCGATAATGTTCGCTACGGCAGCTAGCACAAGATATCGTATGTGCGACGGGGGCGGGTACTATCGCGCTCGGCATCGCTAGCATCGGCTAGCGCTGTCGCAGCGTGCAAAGTACCCCTAAGAGTTGATGTGGATAAATTCACAGAACCCGGTCAATGGACATGATGATAGTCTGTGGCACCCAGATTGGAGCCTTGACAATCATCAAGGTGGTTGATACACCTGGTGATATCTTCTAAATGCTATTATGCACGTAAAGTCGGCTAATCAAATGAAGCACATGTAAGATCCGGTTCTCAGGGCTATTGTCACGGGTGTGTCATGGTTGACAGACAGTCTCAAGGTGTCTGGGTGTAGATGGTCACTGCATTTGGCTACACAAATTACTCCCTGATCCTCTATTCTTCCTGCTGTGGTGTAGTTAGTATCCTATGTATCTTCTATGCTTGGGGTAAATGCTTTACCTTTTACGATCACCACGATTACCTGCAGATATCCTCACCTTTCTGCTGTTAATCATCATCACGTCCCTTTGTGTCCTTAAATACCCACATTTCTCCTTGGTGCTTGCTGGTGATAGAGGTAAATTCTTATAATGCTTGAGTGCAAGCAGTGGGCTTGTAATCAACCGGAGAAACATTGTTGTGTGTTGCTGTTCCTCTACCTGAGTCTTCTTGGAGGTAAGTTGTTTGTTCACTTCCCCTGTTTGTGCTCTCTGTGTCTTCTTTAGAGCTTAGTAGGGTTGACTAAGCATTCATCCCATTCGGTACTTACCTAGGGCAAAGTTCAGGGTCAGCCAAGGCCAGACATGCTGCTCGGTGGATAGGTGAACCTATATAGGGTGGTCAGGGTAGCCAAAGGCCAGCGGAAGGTTGAATCAGGGGTCACCATCTCCCCCTTCCCTATACACAGGAGTTCCCTCTTCCCTTCCTTTTCACCATTTTCTTGCTATTTCCCCATAGCTAGCATGACAGTTCCATTCAGAGGTACCAACATGGTCGTTTCACCAGGTACGATGAATCAACTCATACAAATTCTACTAAGCAGATGATACAATATACTGTATGATATCTTAATATAACAGAGCCCCAAGGGTCCATCATAGGGTGGGAGGTTTGAAGAACTGGCTAGGTCGCCAACAAAAGAGACAGTGTGCCTTGGAAGCAGTATAGTAGCATTTGTAGCATATGTCATGAAGCAGACAGGAAACCTCTTAACTTCTTGACTCACGTGGCTGGTAAACACGGCTCTGCTCCCCCTAGTGACAGATTGCCTTGTGAGTTGCTCCTTGCAAGCACTGCTGCATCCTCCTGCTGCTGGAGAGTCTCCACCCAGCTGCAGTAAGGCGAGGCTAGACTCTACGTAATCATTACATGCCTCCTGTGAGTTTTCCGGCTCTGAACTTTTCACTTTCAGTAGTGCATTTACTATACAGCTGCTTCACCAACTCCTTGCCCAATCGTGGTTGCTAGTCAGTTTGTCTGTGTTCATTCTCCAGTTATTGACCCAGCTCGCATATCCGTCCTGACTGACCTCTCCACTCCTGACCTCGGCTTTGTACACTGATCCTGTGCCGCCTGCACTGAACTTGGACCATCTGAATACGCCTTCTCCTCCTGTACCTCGTTCCCACGTCTCTGTCCCTCTGGTCAGATGAAGCAGGTCCGGGAACTCCCTGGAGTTGTACTGATGTCTACCAGCAGCCAAACCTATCCCCACCAACAGAGGCATTAGTGAAGACCTGGTAGAAACTTAGTCATGTCTCTCCAAAGTAAGCTCGGCCTGTGGCGCAATGGGTCCACAACCACCAGCATGACATACACCTGCCAATGTCCCAATATGATTGCGCCATGACAGATTGGGATCCAGTGATGTGAAATCAAATGTGCAAATCCTATATGAAAAAGTCCTTCACAGTGGGAACGTCTGGACCAATTGATGCAAGCAATTAATGTGGTGGCTACCTAGGTGCAAAATTTGTCCACTTCAGTTTCCACCTTGTCCCTCCCTTCTGATGTGTATGGCCATCCTCCCTCAGAACGGTCTACCTCTCCTGGGAAACCATTGCAGGCTCCAATTGTCTGGTGGCGCAGCTAAGCTTCAGCTGCCACTTCTGTTATGCTGTGATGGATATCCCAAGGAGAGTCGCGGCTTTATTAACCAATGCCAGATGAATTTCACTCTCCACACTGATCTGATTCCTTTAGACCATACTACGGTTGCATTAGTGGTTTCTCTTCTGTCTGGTTGAGCCTACACTTGGGCAAATCCGTTTTGAGAGTGTGGAAGTCCAGAGAACTACAATTTCTTGTGGTTTCTCTGCAGAGCTAGCTTGGAATGAAGAAATCCTGGTGGCGGCCTTCTTCAAGGGTCTGTTTAACTGTATTAAGGATAAATTGGTAGGCAAAGATCTACCTCCTTCCCAGGATGACTTGATACACCTGTCTTCTTGGATTGGGCTCCATTTTCATTAGCATGGCCAGGAACAGGCTCAAGAACCCTCTTGTGCTCTAGAACCACTCAGGCAGGGTTCTATATTCCTGCATCCCTTGCTGCCATAGGCCACACCTTCTCATATAGAGCTTTCTGTACAAGACCGACAGTGAAGGTATAAAGAGAAGATGTGCATGTACTGTGAAGGCAAAGGGCTTTATGTCCATCAGTGTCCAAGGCCTGGAGGACCCTGATTGGAGAGATGAACCTAGGTGGGAATGATTTCTGTCTAAAACTATTGACCAAGGATACTCTGTCCTGGGGAGAGAGATCTCTTTCAGTAGCAGCACATTTAGACTCTGTATCCATTGACAACTTCATCCATCATGATTTGGTTTGTCAACTTCAGTTAATGATGGCTAAATCAACCCCTGACTATTGGCTTCATGGACGGGCTGCTTCTGGCATAGCCTGTCCAATATATCATGCTGCCAGTATCGTTGCAGGTAGGAGGCTTGCATTCCAAAAAAGTCTCATTCTTCTTGCTACTGAGATCCTTGAGTTCAGTTCTTCTTGGCCTCCCCTGGATGGGTTTTTACGCACCGATTATTGACTGGTTCACAGGACAGGTGCTTCACTGGGGACCTTATTGTGCTGCCCACTGCCTCACCAAGGTCTCGCCCAGAATTCCGTCCTTCGTGTCTTCGAACCTTGCTTTGCTGTTAGTTCATTTTCATGCCATGTCGAAGTGCTTCCAAGAGAACTTGGCCTTGTCCCAGATGAACTCGAAGACAGACAAGAGAGGTCCTCTGCTTCTGTATCGGTACCACGGTTCCAGAGGGGCCTGCTGCAAACTTCTGAGCCCCTATTATTCCTGAAAGGATTCTCAGTCGGGCTGGCAAAAAAAAGAAAAAGGACAGGCATAAGGGGGGATGTACTGTCAGGCCCATTGTCACGCCCTTGACTCGCGTAGTTGGTAAACACCTCTTTGCTCCACCTTTTGTGTCAGAGCGCCTCATGAGTTGCTCCTGGCAACACATCCTCAATTCATATAGTGCTAGGTTCTGTAGGAGTGTAATCAAATGCCTCCTGTGAGTATTTTGGCTGTTACCTATCCTCTGTCAGTAGTGGATTTATTACACAACTCCTTCCACCACTTCTTGCCTGATCATGGTTACAAGTCAGTTTGTCTAATCTTTGCTGCTTCCCCGACCTTGAATCGTGTGACTATGCATCTGTCTTGCCCTTCTGTACCTCGTTCCCATGTCTCTGTCCCTCCAGTAAACTTCTGCAGACCTGGGGACTGCCCAGGAATGATACCTGATGTCTATCAGCAGCCCAGTTTATCTTTACCATCTGAGGAACCAGTATAGACCCGTTGGGGCCTACAACTTCTCAGAAGGATTTAGCTCCAATGAGGAAGAGGCCGGGCCATTATGCTTTCATCTTTAAGGCCTTTACTGGCAGCTGAGCCTTGGAGACGTCGATGGAGCATTGTCCTGCAGAAAAATCAGGGTTTTCTTGAAAGATGCCGACTTTTTCCTTTACCAATGTCGGAATAAAGTGTCTTCTAAATACTGGCAGTAGTTGTGAGAGCTAATTTTGAGTCCATCTTCAACCCAAAAGGTACAACTATCTCATCTTCAATAATCCTAGCCCTTAGCAGGACACCACTTCCACGTTGCTGGTGTCTGAGTGGACGTGGAAATTTGTGCCTGTTACTGACCCAACCACGGCCCATCTACCTGCTCTGTCAGGAGTCACTCGCACCTCATCACTCCAAATAACCTGTGAACAATCTGTCCTTCAGACAGATTCATTATTATACACCTTCGAGTTGGAAAATCTGCATGAAAACGATGATATGGTCAAAATACTAATTTGCCGACTACCAGAAAAAGGCTATAGGATGCATATAGAGGAATAAGCTGAATCTCATGTCATGGGCAATAATATCGAACCTGTAACGCATGTGACCGCTCTATCCGGCTAGCGCAGCAGAGTCCTAACAGTGTGCATAATACACAACGTTAGTATTCGGTAAGCTGCATAGCTTGTTGATTGTTCGCCTTGATGTGGAAATCCCGTTCAATAGATAATATATATATATATATATATATATATATATATATATATATATATATATATATATTACTGTTATTCAACTTCTTATTATATTTTCATCTTCAGACCAGTGGTATAACAGTTTTTTTACTATCAGATTGGGCGTTTTTATGCGCACACTAATATATGTTGTAGCACATAATGATAAATTCCCAGTGGTGCGTCCTCCTCCATTCTCTGACAGTTGTCAGTATTATTGAGGTCATTTTCTCAATCTTATATGAATATACCGTGTTTCCCCGAAAGTAGGACCCCCCCGAAAGTAAGGCAGGGTGGGGGTTTCGGGGGGGTCCGCCAATGTAGGGCACCCCCCGATTGTAAGGCAGGGTAGCGGGGGGGGCCCGGGGAATGTAAGGCCGCCTATGGGTGGTGGTCGCGGCGTAATGTAAGGCCGCATATGGGTGGGGTCACTGGGGACAGTACAGGAACTTGCCGCTGTTCCCTCGCTCCATCCAGGCCTTCTCCAGTCTCGTGCCACCCGTGGTCCGCCTCCGGTGAATGGCCCCCGCAAGGCTCCCTACTGGCCATCAGCTCGAGCTGTGATTGGCCAGTCAGCCGGCTCGCAGCTGATTGGCCCTCAGCTCGAGCTGCGTTTGGCCAGTCAGCCGGCTCGCAGCTGATTGGCCCTCAGCTCGAGCTGCGATTGGCCAGTCAGCGGGCTCACAGCTGATTGGCCGAAATCAGCCGGCTCGCAGCTGATTGGCCGAAATCAGCCGCGACGTCACCGCCTGCAGGCTCGCTCCGATTAGTCCAGCGTCCCTGGCATCTGAATCGTCAGCCCGGCACCGCAGAGGAGATCGATAAAGAAGGAAAGTAACGGTAAGTTCCGAAACTCTGTGTGTGTGTGTGTGTGTGTGTGTGTGTGTACGGTATGTGTACGGTATGTGTATGGGTGCCGTATGGGGCTGTATGTGTCAGTGTGTGTGTGTGTGTGTGTGTGTGTGTGTACGGTACCGGTACGATATGTGTGTGGGTGCCGTGTGGGGCTGTACCGGTACCGTATGTGTCAGTGTGTGTGGTGGCAGAGTGGGGGGCAGAACCACTGTATGGGGAGGCTGCAGGGGGGAGGATGGGGTGGATGCCGGACTCTCAAACAATGGGGAGGCTGCAGGGGGGAGGATTGTCATTTTTTTTCCAATGTAAGGCCTCCCCCGAAAGTAAGGCAGGGTGGGACTTTTGGGGGTAAAATTAATGTAAGACAGGGCCTTAATTTCGGGGAAACACGGTACCAGTGAATTATCCCGGCTCCCCCAACCTCCCCCGCCCATATACTGAGGTCTCACCCAGAGCTGTATCCATCATAATACTAATCGAATATGTTCCTCTCTATCTCGCTAAGTTATTTTACTTATCTTTCTTCTCCTCTTCAAGAAGTTAAAAAAATATCTGTAAAAATATCAGGTGCACAAATCTTTATTCAATATACAGGGCACCCGACAATTATTGAGATATTTTTTTCTTTTAGCGTTTTGATTCATTTTCGAAGGCTCTTCCACATGTATACAGGGAATATTCAGGTACGGAGCTAAAGCAGAAGGGAGAGACACGTTCCTGGAAATGAGGAGTAAATGTGTTGATATCTATTTTGCTATCTGCCAAAACAGCTTTGGATGATTAGGAAACGAGACAGAAGTTGTTTACTACAGGCTGCCGGGTGTCGGCAGTTTTCTAAAAAAAAAAAAAAAATCAGTTATTAAAATGTATTTATAAATAAGAACTGCAACTAAAACCAAGTAATTAAAAATGTCTAAATATTGGCCTGATCCTGTTTACATCCTGTATTATACTCCAGAGCTGCACTCTTTATTTTGTTGTTTGATTATAATACAGGAGGTAACTCAGGATCTGTACAGGATCAGTAATGTAATGTATGTACACAGTAACTGCACCAGCAGAATAGTGAGTGCAGCTCTGGAGTATAATACAGGAGGTAACTCAGGATCAGTACAGGATCAGTAATGTAATGTATGTACACAGTAACTGCACCAGCAGAATAGTGAATCCATCTCTGGAGTATAATACAGGATGTAACTCAGGATCAGTGATGTAATATATGTACACAGTGACTGCACCAGCAGAATAGTGAGTGCAGCTCTGGAGTATAATACAGGAGGTAACTCAGGATCAGTACAGGATCAGTAATGTAATGTATGTACACAGTGACTGCACCAGCAGAATAGTGAATCCATCTCTGGAGTATAATACAGGAGGTAACTCAGGATCAGTGATGTAATATATGTACACAGTGACTGCACCAGCAGAAAAGTGAATGCAGTTCTGGAGTATAATACAGGATGTAACTCAGGATCAGTACAGCATCAGTGATGTAATGTATGTACACAGTGACTGCACCATCAGACAAAGTGAGTGCAGCTCTGGAGTAAAATCAGAGTGAAGCACGTGATTTGCATAATATATATATATATATATATATATATATATTATTATTATAGCGCCATTTATTCCATAGCGCTTTACAAGTGAAAGAGGGTATACGTACAACAATCATTAACAGTACAAGACAGACTGTTATACGAGGAGAGAGGACCCTGCCCGCGAGGGCTCACAGTCTACAGGGAATGGGTGATGGTACAATAGGTGAGGACAAAGCTGGTTCCGCAGTGGTCTACTGGACTGAGGGCTATTGTAGGTTGTAGGCTTGTTGGAAGAGGTGGGTCTTGAGGTTCCTCTTGAAGCTTTCCACGGTAGGGGAGAGTCTGATATGCTGAGGTAGAGCATTCCAGAGTATGGGGGATACACGGGAGAAATCTTTTACGCGATTATGGGAAGAGGAGATAAGAGAGGAGTAGAGAAGGAGATCTTGTGAGGATCTGAGGTTGCGTGCAGGTAGGTACCGGGAGACTAGATCACAGATGTAGGGAGGAGACAGGTTGTGCATGGCTTTGTATGTCATTGTTAATGTTTTGAACTGGAGTCGTTGGGTGATGGGAAGCCAGTGAAGGGATTGGCAGAGTGGTGAGGCTGGGGAATAGCGAGGGGAGAGGTGGATTAAGCGGACCGCAGAGTTTAGGATAGATTGGAGGGGTGCAAGAGTGTTGGAAGGGAGGCCAGAGAGCAGGAGGTTGCAGTAGTCGAGGCGGGAGATGATGAGGGCATGCACTAATGTTTTTGCTGATTCTTGGTTAAGGAAAGCATGGATCCGGGAGATATTTTTGAGTTGTAGTCGGCATGAGTTGAAGAGGGCTTGGATGTGTGGCTTGAAGGATAGAGCAGAGTCGAGGATTACTCCAAGGCAACGAGCTTGTGAGACTGGGGAGAGTGAGCAACTATCAAGTTTGATGGAAAGGCTTGTTGGAGGAGATGAGTGAGGAGGAGGAAAGACAATGAATTCTGTTTTGTCCATGTTAAGTTTTAGGAATCGCGCAGAGAAGAAGGATGAAATAGCGACAGACATTGTGGGATTTTGGTTAGTAGAGCGGTAATGTCAGGTCCAGAGAGGTAGATCTGTGTAGATATATGTGCGTCTTCAAAGTTACTCAACTTCTTATATAGAGTGTATCCAATATAAAATGTAAATTGTTTACTTGATGTATGCTGTTATACATATCATATGTATACATGTATTAAATACATTATATATGTGACACTGTATGGTATGATTAGAGTTATAGTGGCAGTTGTGATGTCGCTGATCAATAGTAAAAACTCCTTTCCAATTTGACAGGTTTGGCCAAAATTTGTCCAACATGTACAGAAAAGTTAACAACAGAGGTGAACATCAGAGATTTATTTTTTCAAGCTAGATTGTTATACATAAATGGGTTGTCTGGTTTAAAAATTCAGAATCTTTGGTTAACAAAGAGAGTGTCATGGGTGTGAGGGGATAACAGAGGACTGGGGCTCCTAGACGGGACCTCGGGCTAGGGGGCCTAATCCCAGAGATACGTCTAATGGTGAAGATGGCTGGACCGCCTTCTTTGCCCTGCTCTTGGCAAGCTCTGATGTTGTACCTCCACTGCTACACCCCAGGGGAGGACCGGGACAGGAGTGGTTGAACCAATAGTTATAGACAAATGGGGAAACCAAAACTCTATCACACAGCTAGCACACATGGATATATGACAATACATGATCAGGAGGAAGTAAAAAACAGGGAGGAAATAACCAGATGATGAGAGGATTTTGACAGCACACTAAGGAGACCAGGACAGGAGTGGCTGAACCCACAGATATAGACTAATGGGGAAACCAAAACTCTATCACACAACTAGCACACACGGAGATTTAACGAAGTTGTCCAGTTACGAAAACTCTTTTTTTTTTCTCCTAAATCTTGCTATTATGTGCCTCTCCACACATCTCTTATGTTATTTTAGCAATATTACCCTTTATCATGCTCTAACAGCACATCCTTATTGCTGGCTGCAGCTCTAATGTGGTTAATCCTTCTATGGTTCAGTTCCTACAACTTCCATAATCCTTTGCTGTGGCCTCTATCTCACACCACTCAGATCTCCACCCAAAGACTCCTCCCTGCCCTCTTCCTTGTCTATGTATGTTATTGCACTGAGAGAAATCACATCAGTGACAGAGCAGCAGCTCCAAGCTCTGCACAATACACAAACACACACACACCACACTACTCTGCACTCACACACTGCGCTCTGCTCATTCTCCCACCCCCCACGATAAAATACTCACATGAAATGACTCCTCCTCTTCTCCTCTCCATCCTGGTGCCGGACGTACACAGCTGCAGGATGGGTAAGTGAACTCTCTTCTTGATACTGGGCTGTGACGTGTGGTAATTACTACCCACAGCTCAGTCACTCATGATCAGAGGCATCTGCAGCTGCTCATGTCACATCAACTTTCAGATCCCGGAAGTTGACGTGACATCAGCGGATGCAAGCGGTCGCAGCACCCGCGGGTCATGTAATTGGCACTGAGCGAGGGGAATAGCGCCGCTCAGTGGCAGAACTAGAAATAGAGGGCAATTAAAAAGATACTTATAATAGGGATTTATATGGATAGTGAAAAATAAAAAAATGGGTGAACGACCCCTTTAAGACAATACAAGATAAGGAGGAAATAAAGAGCAGGGAGAAAATAACAAGACGACAAGAAGATTTCAACAGCACACCAAGGAGCGTGCAATAAATCACCAGCAACTGAAACACTACAGCACATGGACAGGTTTAGCAAAAGCTATAATCGTCATGGGAAGAAAGGTGCCACCATCTTAAAAAGGCAACTGTAGCTGTGATAGGTCTCCCACAATATGTGATACAAGAGGTAACCAGCAAGTTAGCAGAAATTAACTCCTTCAAGCCCAATCACTAATGAGACCACAGCTGGTCGACACCCGAGTCTGTCTGTGCAACTCAGAAGCACCAGAGAAAGCACAGTGTGGACTGTCAGTGTAATGCTTGTGGCCGGTGTAGGTTCAGAGAGTGGGATTAGTAGACCCACTCGACCACAGGGGGGACTCGTGCTTACTTTTTAGAGAGAGGGGCTTAACTAAGCGCCCACCGTGAGGTGGGTGCCAGGTACCTCTCCCAGGGAAGTGACCAGGACTGTGGCAGCTGACCCCCAGGACAGGTGACGGACTCAAGTATAGACAGGTATAGGCAGGGTGACTGAAGCTACTTTCACACCTCCGGTTTTTCCTGTGCGGCACAATCCGGCACTTTGCAGAAAAAACGCAACCATTTTATTTTGCTGCCGGTTGCGGTTTTTTTGTATAGACTAACATTAGTGCCGTATTGTGCCGCATGGGCTTGCGTTCCGTCCGTTTTTTGCCGCATGCGGCAGATTTAGCTGGTGCGACAGCCGGATGGAACGTTGCCTGGCACTTTTTTTGTGTGGCAAAAAAAAACCGCATTGCGCCACATCCGGCGGATGCGGCGCATTTTCCTATGCATGCTTATGGATGCCGGATGCGGCGCGATGCGGCAAAAACCGCATCCGGCTGCCGCATGCGGTTATTGCCACTGCACATGCTCAGTAGCCTGCCGCAAGCGGCAAAAACCGGACGGGCCGCATGTAAAAAACTTATACAAAGGATGCGGTGTTTTCGCTGCATCCGTTGCATAGGTTTCACAGCCGGATTGAGCCGCACTGCTCAAACCGGATGTGTGAAAGCAGCCTGAGGCAGGCTGGACAGGAGGGTGAGAACAGGAATGATAGGGACGGCAGGGGAAGAAGTCAGGTATGGGAAGACAGTTACAGGGGACGGACATAGGATTAACAGGACTTGACAACTAGCAAGGTAGCAGACTGACTGACTAACTAACTAAAGGTGTTGCGCAGGCACCTCCCATAATGGGAGGATGCCTTAAATACACTGTTCCTCTCAGCCATAGGAGCAGCAGGATGGACCTAACATAAATCGTGCAGAATTAGATCAAATTATATCAACTACCAACTTTCTGTAGAAACTATATGTTGATATGCTGATAATTGATATGTATCAGTGGAAAATTACACAAAATTCAACAACACTTGCTTTTCCAAACCAACAGCGGATATTAGTTTGCTTGTCATGTACACAGCTGTATATGCAGGGCTTTTAATTGATCGGCTCAATGTCCTCTGTGCCCCCACCCCCATCCCAAAAAAGGAATATCTGATGGTGCTTGACTAATGGATGACAATATAACGGACAGCTCCTGTCTTACAGAAACGAAGGAGATAATTAAATAAGGGAATAGGGGATATTCTTAGAAGACATTAAAATTGCTCCAAGAAATTGAACTTTATCAGAAAAGGAAGGAACAAGATATGATCAATGTGACTGAACAACAAATTCTTTACAAAAATGGTCTTCAGCTTTTCGAAACAAAGTTTTCTTTTTTATATTGTATCTCCTGGATATACAGTGCCTTCCGAAAGTATTCACTCCCCTTGAATTTTTCCTTTTCCCTTGAATTTTTCAACCTTTTCCCACATTTCAGGCGTCAAACATAAAGATAAATGATTTAAATTCTATTGTGAAGAATCAACAAGTGGACACAATTGTGAAGTTGAACTATATTTATTGCTTATTTTAAATTTTTGTAAAAAATAAAAAACTGAAAATTGGTGCGTGCAATATTATTCAGCCCCTTTACTTTCAGTGCAGCAAACTCACTCCAGAAGTTCATTGAGGATCTCTGAATGATCCAATGTTGTCCTAAATGACTGATGATGATAAATATAAGCCCCTGTGTGTAATCAAGTCTCCGTATAAATGCCCCTGTTCTGTGATAGTCTCACTGTTCTGTGTAAAGCACTGATAGCATCATGAAGACCAAGTAACACAACAGGCAGGTCTGTGATACTGTTGTGGAGAAGTTTAAAGCCGGATTTGGTTGCAAAAGGATTTCCAAAACCTTAAACATCCCAAGAAGCACTGTGCAAGCGATCATATTGAAATGGAAGGAGTATCATACCACTGCAAATCTACCAAGACCCGGCCGTCCATCCAAACTTTCATCTCAAACAAGGAGAAGACTAATCAGAGATGCAGCCAAGAGGCCCATGATCACTCTGGATGAACTGCAGAGATCTACAGCTGAGGTGGGAGAGTCTGTCCGTAGGACAACAATCAATCATACACTGCACAAATCTGGCCTCTATGGAAGAGTGGCAAGGAGAAAGCCATTTCACAAAGATATCCATAAAAAGTGTTGTTTACAGATTGCCACAAGCCACCTGGGAGACACCAAACATGTGGAAGAAGGTGCTCTGGTCAGATGAAACCAAAATCAAACTTTTTGGGCACAATGCCAAACGATATGTTTGGCCTAAATGCAACACAGCTCATCACCCTGAACACACCATCCCCACTGTCAACCATGGTGGTGGCAGCATCATGGTTTCAGCCTGCTTTTCTTCAGCAGGGACAGGAAAGATGGTTAAAATTAATGGGAAGATGAATGGAGCCAACTACAGGACCATTCTTGAAGAAAATCTGTTGGAGTCTGCAAAAGACCTGAGACTGGGACGGAGATTTGTCTTCCTACAAGACAATGATCCCAAACATAAAGCAAAATCTACAATGGAATGGTTCACAAATAAATGTATCCAGGTGTTAGAATGGCCAAGTCACAGTCCAGACCTGAATCCAATCGAGAATCTATGGAAAGGGCTGAAAACTGCTGTTCACAAACACTCTCCATCCAACCTCACTCAGCTCCAGCTGTTTACAAAGGAAGAATGGGCGAGAATTTCAGTCTCTCGATGTGCAAAACTGATAGACACATACCCCAAGCGACTTGCAGCTGTAATCGCAGTAAAAGGTGGCGCTACAAAGTATTTACTTAAAGGGGATGAATAATATTGCACGCCCCAATTTTCAATTTAATTTTATTTATAAAAGTTTAAAATAAGCAATAAATTTTGTTCAATTTCATCATTGTGTCCCACTTGTTGTTGATTCTTCACCATAAAATTTACACTTTTTATCTTTATGTTTCAAGGCTGAAATGTGGGAAAAGTTTGAAAAAGGGTCTGAATACTTTCGCAAGGGACTGCAGAAGTAACGATAGATAAATAAGATTTTATTCCACCCAATAGTGCCCTGTATGGTTTAATATTCCTCCTATAGAATGTATTTCTTTTTGTTAAGTATTTCTATGGTTAGAATATTTTTTGTTTTTCAAATTTTATCCGAAATTTCTGAACCTTTTTGAAATAACCTGATGGCGCTAGCACTGGATGCTGTAGATGTTGTTTATTCTCTGCATGTTGGCGGATAACATGTTGTTGTTTGGATCGGGTTTTGCTAAGAAGACATCCCAGACCTTTATCACAATGTTATACAAATAAGAAAAACCTGGTGCGGAGGGGAGTGAATTCCTTTTCCAAGCACTGGCAGCTGATTAAAAAGCTGCTATCACTTTACACTGAGTTTCCCAGCTGATATAACATGCTCTTACATGGGATTTCTTTGTAGTAGATAAACTCCTCCACTTTTCTTTTTTTTTTTTTAGTTTTACATCACTGGAGAGCCACAGGAGGCAAATTCATCTGATCATTGAGCTGGGAAGGCAATGGGAACGTTCACAAGCAGACGTTTTTGCAGTGTTGTATTTACAACAAAATATAGAACGTTGGCGGGAAAAATGATGAGTAAAATACATTTGCTTATGCCGCATTTTTTATGCATTTTTGCACATTTTTTACTTTTTCCATTTGATATGCTCCATTGGGTAGGAGAAAGCCTGTTGATCAACTGTGGGAACCTCCAGCGTTTACGAGAGGAGCTCTGAAGACCCCTGCCAAAACGGATTGGAGCTTGAGCATTTGCACCTCTTCATTCATTTTTAAGAGCTATCTCTGCCGGTTCTATAGAGAATGGACAGAAGTGAGGTCCCCCTGTTTGTGGGATTGCCGACGGATCCAGCAGCTGATCCACTGGCAATCAATAATTCATCCCCTAACTTATCAACAGGGAATAATGTATTAAATTGGTACAAAAGGTGGCTTTACACGCTACGGCATCGCTAAAGCGATCTTGTTGGGGTCACGGAATTTGTGATGCACATCCGGTCGCTTTAGCGATGTTGTTGCGTGTGACACCTATGAGCTATTTTGCATCGTCGCAAAAACGTGCAAAATCGCTCATCGGTGACAAGCCCCCCTATTCTCGAATATCGCTGCTGCTACAGTAACGATGTTGTTCCTCGTTCCTGCGGCAGCACACATCGCTCCGTGTGACACCGCAGGAACGAGGAACCTCTCCTTACCTGCGTACCGCCAGCAATGAGGAAGGAAGGAGGTGGGTGGGATGTTACGTCCCGCTCATCTCCGCCCCTCCGCTTCTATTGGGCGGCCGCTTAGTGACGTCGCTGTGACACCGCACGGACCGCCCCCTTAGAAAGGAGGCAGTTCGCCGGTAACAGCGACGTCGCCGAGCAGGTAAGTATGTGTGACGGGTCTGGGCGATGTTGTGCACCACGGGCAGCGATTTCCCCGTTTCGCACAACCGATGGGGGCGGGTACCCACGCTAGGGATATCGGTACCGATATCACAGCGTGTAAAGCGGCCTAAACTCTACATTTGTGAAGTAATTCATGATTATGGTTCTAACCAATCATCAAATTATACTGTTTGTTTACGCATTCTATATATCAATGTTTTTGAGCTCCTATATATAGAACTTTTTGAGGTCCCGTGTATGAATGGTTTTGAGGTCCCACATAGTGCAGTTTTTAAGGTCCTATGTAGGAAATTTTTTAGGTCCCATGTAGGAAAATTTTTGAGGTCCTACATGTGGCAGTTTTTGACGTCACATATGTCAATGTATTTGAGGTCCTAAATATGGACATTTTTAGGCTCCTACATGACAGTTTTGAGGTTCTATATATGAACGTTTTTGAGGTCCTACATATAGCAGTTTTTGAGGGCCAATATATGGAAGTTTTTGAGGTCCTACATGTGGACATTTTTGAGGTCCTACTTGTGGAAGTTTTTGAGGTCTTACATATGAACGTCTTTGAGATCCTACAGTCATGGCCAAAAGTTTTGAGAATGCTACAAATATTAATTTTTACAAAGTCTACTGCTTAAGTTTTTCTAATGGCAATTTGCATATACTCCAGAATGTCATAAAAAGTGATCAGCTTAACAGCAATTACTTGCAAAGTCAATATTGGCTAAGAAAATGAACTTTAACCCCCAAAACACATTTCAACATCATTGCATTCCTGCCTTAAAAGGAGCAGCTAACATTGTTTTAGTGATTGTTCCAGTAACACAGGTGTGGGTGTTGATGAGGACAGGGCTGGCGATCAATCAGTCATGATTAAGAATGACACCACTGGACACTTCAAAAGGAGGCTGGTGCTTGGTATCATTGTTTCTCTTCAGTTAACCATGGTTATCTCTAAAGAAACACGTGCAGCCATCATTGCTCTGCACAAAAATGGCCTAACAGGGAAGAGTATCGCAGCTACAAAGATTGCACCTCAGTCAACAATCTATCGCATCATCAAGAACTTCAAGGAGAGAGCTTCCATTGTTGCCAAAAAGGCTCCAGGGCCAGCAAACGCCAGGACCATATCTTAAAACTGGTTCAGCTGCGGGATCGGACTACCAGCAGTGCCGAGCTAGCTCAGCAATGGCAGCAGGCTGGTGTGAGTGCTTCTGCACGCACTGTGAGACGGAGACTGCTTGAGCAAGGCCTGGTTTCAAGGAGGGCAGCAAAGAAGCCACTTCTCTCCAGAAAAAAACATCAGGGACCGACTGATATTCTGCAAAAGGTACAGGGAGTGGACTGCTGAGGACTGGGGTAAAGTCATTTTCTCAGATAAATCCCCTTTTCGATTGTTTGGGACATCTGGAAAACAGCTTATTAGGAGAAGAGGTGAGCGCTACCACCAGTCTTGTCTTATGCCAACTGTTAAGCATCCTGAAATGATTCATGTGTGGGGTTGCTTCTCAGCCAAGGGAATCAGCTCACTCACAGTCACAGTCTTGCCTAAAAACACAGCCATGAATAAAGAATGGTACCAGAATGTCCTCCAAGAGCAACTTCTCCCAACTGTCCAAGAGCAGTTTGGTGCCCAACAATGCCTTTTCCAGCATGATGGAGCACCTTGCCATAAAGCAAAGGTGATCACTAAATGGCTCATGGAACAAAACATAGAGATTTGGGGTCCATGGCCTGGAAACTCCCCAGATCTTAATCCCATTGAGAACTTTTGGGCAATGATCAAGAGACGGGTGGACAAACAAAACCCAACAAATTCTGGCAAATGCAAGCATTGCTTATGCAAGAATGGACCGCTATCAGTCAGGATTTGGTCCAGAACTTGATTGAGAGCATGCCAGGAGAATTGCAGAGGTCCTGAAGGGTCAACACTGCAAATATTGACTTGCTGCATTAACTCATTCTAACTGTCAATATAACCTTTTGGTACTCATAATATGATTGCAATTATATTTCTGTATGTGATGTAAACATCAGACAAACACAATTAAAAACCAGAGGGCAACAGATCATGTGAAAAAATAATTTTGGTGTCATTCTCAAAACTTTTGGCCATGACTGTATATATGGAAGTTTATGAAATAACTCATGATTATGATACCAGCTAATCATCAGTTTATACTGTTTGTTTATGCACTCTATAGTTCAACGTTTTTGAGGTTCTACAAATGGCGCTTTTTGAGGTTCTACATATGGCACTTTTTGAGGTTCTACATATGACAGTTTTTGAGGTCCTGTATATGAATGTATTTGAGGTCCTACATATGGAAGTTTTTCAGGTCATACATATGGAGGTTTTTGAGGTCCTATGTATGAACATTTTTTAAGTCTTACATATGGAAGTTTTTGAGGTCCCTACATAAAGAAGTTTCTAAGATTCTATAAATGGCAGTTTTTGAGGTCCTGTGTATGAACTTATTTGAGGTACTACATATTGTAGTTTTTGAGGGACCATATATGGAAGTTTTGGAAGTCCTACATATAAAAGTTTTTGAGGTGTTGTATATGGAAGTTTTTGTATTCCTACATATGAAAGTCTTTGAGGTCCTATATATGGATGTTATTGCGGTTCTACAAAACCTTTATATTTATTATTACTATTAGTAGTAGTAGTAGTAGTAATTATTATAGTACCATTGTTCCATGGCGCGTTACATGTGAAAAGGGGTATACATACTAAAAACAGGTGCAATAATAACGAACAATACAAGGCACAGAATGGTACAGGAGGAGAGAGAACCCTGCCCGCGAGGGCTCACATTTTACAGTTATGAAGTAATTCATCATTATGGTAACAGCCTATCATCAATTTATTATTATTGGGTTTGTTTACACATTCTATATATCACAGTTTTTGAGATCCTACATATGAACGTTTAGGTTCTGCAAAATCCTTTACATTTATGAAGTAACTCATGATTATGGTACCAGCCCATCACCAATTTATACCGTGTTTGTTTACACATTCTATGTATAAAAGTTTTTGAGGTCCTATATATGGAAGTTTTGAGGTCCTACGTATGAGAGTTTTTTAGGTCGTACATATCAAAGTTTTTGAGGTCCTACATATGAACATTTTTTAAGATACTATATTTTTGAGGTCCTACCTATGAAAGTTTGATGTCCTACCTAGGAAAGTTTGCGGTCCTACCTATGGAAGTTTGAGCTCCTACCTATGAAAGTTTGATGCCGTAGCTATAAAAGTTTTATGTCCTAACTATGAAAGTTTGATGTCCTACCTGTGGAAGTTTGAGGTCCTACCTATGAAAGTTTGAGGTCCTACCTATGAAAGTTTGAGGTCCTACCTATGAAAATTTGAGATCCTACCTATGAAAGTGTGATGTCCTACCTATGGAAGTTTGAGCTCCTACCTATGAAAGTTTGATTCCGTAGCTATAAAAGTTTGATGTCCTAACTTTGGAAGTTTGAGGTCCTACCTATGAAAGTTTGAGGTCCTTACTTTTGAAGTTTGTGGTCCTACCTATGAAAGTTTGAGGTCCTACCTATGAAAGTTTGAGGTCCTACCTATAAAAGTTTAATATCCTACCTATGGAAGCTTGAGATCCTACCTATGAAAGTTTGAGGTCTCACATAGGGAAGTTTTTGAGGTCCTATATATGGAAGCATATGAGGTTCCCTTTGTAGAATTGTAAGCTCAGGGCAAAGTCTCATTTAGCCATTTATTTCTTAATTATGCAGGGAGAGAGACACGTTGGATGTCAATAACAGTTTAACATTTCTTCTTTTTCTCTGTGCTGCACTTTAGGATGAACACAAGTGTGACGCCCTGGGCAAGCCAGGGGTCACAGGTGATGACACCACCACACCCTACACCCCGGATAGGTACACCGAAGCTACCCAAAAATCCTTGTTGCCTTCCTCCAGGGGCTGATGTTCACACCAGGGGGTGGGCCAGGCGGTTGGCTCCGCCCACCGAGGAGTTCACAGTCCTGGAGGCGGGAAAACCAGGCAGATGAGTTTAGGAGGTGAAGTAAGAGTGAAGTGGTAGAGGAGCAAGAAAAAGGAGTTAAGGTGGAATAGAAAGGGACAGTTGAGAAAGCCTGAAGTTGGTCCGGGTGTGTGCCCCGGACTGAGAACAGCAAGGTTAGCAGACGGCGGTGACTGTCTGCAGGAGAGGCTGATCGGAGGTTGCCGAAAGGACCGTGGACGGGTGGTGGCCCGGCGGTACCGGAGCGGTATACGAAGTGAAGCCAGCACCATTGGCAGGGGTCTTTCGGATCCCGGCAAGGCTAGGAGTCGCCGTGAATTTGCCAAATCCGTCAGTGAATGGGACCTCTGGGTCTCCCAACAACTAAGTCCCGATTGAAGGCAACAGTCCAACTGTAGGAGAGAGACACCGCCACCGCCAAGGCACCAGTTTCTCAGGGCCAGCGCCTGCGGGCAAAGAGGGGCTCCTCTGGCCCATATCCAAGCCGGGGAGCGGGTAACCGGTGGGAACCCATCGCTACCAACATTTCATTAGGTGCAGGGACAGAGGCCGTCACCGTCAACAACCGGGGAAAAGCAACAGCAGCCGTCCGTGGGAACCGTCTTTCCAGCCGTGTGTTTTACCGAGAACTGTGTCAACGTCTCAGGCTGAGTGAGTACCACCGTGCGGCACAGCGCTTCCCCCGCGACCCTGCACCTCACCAGGCCCTGCACCGGCCCTGCCATCCCTCATCCCCCACCTCATCACTGGGCCCCGGGACAACCACCCCCTGCCCACGGAGGGGAGAACTAACAACTTTGCTGCTCCCTGTCACCGCTCCCGGGATCCCCATACAGAGCAGCGGTGGAGTTCACACAATCACCACAACCGTGGGTGGCGTCACGGACAATAAATCCCCAAAACCAATCCCCTTTTCACTCACGGGCGAGGAGCGCCGCTCGAGTCCCCGGGATCCGGCCCATCGCTCTAGCCATCGAGCAGCAGAGGTCGCAGCCGCAGCGGCAGCCGGACCCGAGTAGTGGGAGAGCGCAGCGTCCCCTCCTCCTCCCGCGACACAAGCAGAGCTCCTCCAGTGCCTAAGAACATACACGCCCCATTGATGAAGTAGCTGACAGATGAAGTTGATTTCTCTTCTAGTCACAGATTTACTGTATATTATAGGTAGAAATATATTAAAGAAATATATTTAAAAAAAATTATAATTTAGCAATTTCCTCTACTGCGTGTATACCTGCAGTTTTTGGCATTACTGGAGTAGCTCTCTGATACACGGTATATCTGGGATGAAACATTGGAATCTAGGTTACAGCTACTGCCGACTTCACACAAACCATTGATCTCTTTATGCTCTGTCATAATTTTGCTCATATACGTTTCATATCTTCCGCCCAGGCCCATCTCTATTACTCATATGGTAGTTATTATAAACAGCTCATAGCTTTCTGTGTGTTAAACTTTTGAAGCAATCACAATTTTTAGCTTCTAAGATTAAGAGCTCGTCAAATTCGTGAGCTAAGGGACAGGGATATCCTCTTTTATAAACCAAGGGTTTGCCTTTTATGAGCAGAGATTTGCGCAGGGTCCTTGCTACAAAATAATGCATACGTAGGTTTTTATTTCTCTGTGGTTAAGTTGTGGAAAAAGTATGTACTTTTATAATGAAGGACGAATGACTGGATGTTTATACAGAGGAGAAGAAATTCATGATTCTGGATCCTCAATCTGGAGGACCAGCATCATCCATGCATGAGAGTAGAGGATCTGACCAAGTGTGACAAATCGCGTGGATTTTAGTGGGAAATCTGAGTAGAAGCAAAGTTATTGTCCTCAAATTGAATGTTCCCTATTATTCTCTGGGGTCTTTTGAGACCTCAGAGCATAATAAACATAATATGTAAAAAGGAAGAAAAAAAAAATCATACTCACTATGCCACTCACCTCTACGGCCACCCCCAATGCTCCCTGTCTGCTATCCTTTCCTCCATAACTCCATAATGCCGCATCTCTGGCCCAGGGTTCATGCTAGGCTGGGGATTAAGGTCCCGAGCTGGCCCTGGAGTCAACATGTGCAGGGATCTCTAGGGCCTAGTCGCAGCCATAAAGCCTGTCTTAAGCCCGCTTTACACGTTGCAATATATTTTACAATCCGTCATTGGGGTCAGGTTGTAAGTGACGCACATCCGGCATCGTTCGTGACGTATTTGCGTGTGACACCTACGTGCGATCAAGATTGAACGCAAAAACGGTGATCGCAAACACATCGTATCTTTGTCTAGAATTGAATGTTTTGTTGCACGTACCTAGTCAATTGAAACGTGTGACATCCCTCATACGATTTTGCAAATACAACTTTCAGGCTGGCTTCTCCCTTGCGAGTTTCTCGCAGTAGAGCAATGCGAGAAAATCTCGCATTGGAATCGGACACATGTTAGTGAATGATTTGGCTCGCATTTGCGTTTTTTTTTTTCTCAGTCCAGATCGGACTGAGAAAAAAAATCGCAGCATGCTGCTTTTGTCGGTCGGTCACTATCTCTGTCCCTCTCTCTCTGTCCATCTCAGTCAGTCTACCCCCCTCTCTCATACTCACCCATCCCCGATCACCGGCGCGGCACTGCACGGCGTTCACACTGCTCCGGCGGCTTTTACTATTTTGAAAAAGCCGGCCGCTCATTATTCAATCTCGTATTCCCTGCTTTCCCCGCCCACCGGCGCCTATGATTGGTTGCAGTCAGACACGCCCCCACGCTGAGTGACAGGTGTCTCACTGCACCCAATCACAGCAGCCGGTGGGCGTGTCTATACTGTGCAGTGAAATAAATAATTAAATAATTAAAAAAAACGGCGTGCGTTCCCCCCCAATTTTAAAACCAGCCAGATAAAGCCATATGGCTGAAGGCTGATATTCTCAGGATGGGGAGCTCCACGTTATGGGGAGCCCCCCAGCCTCACAATATCAGTCAGCAGCCGCCCAGAATTGCCACATACAATAGATGCGACAGTTCTGGGACTGTACCCGGCTCTTCCCGATTTGCCCTGGTGCGGTGCCATCGGGGTAATAAAGAGTTAATGGCAGCCCATAGCTGCCACTAAATCCTAGATTAATCATTGCAGGCATCTCCCCGAGATACCTTCCATGATTAATCTGTAAGTTACAGAAAATAAACACACACAGCCGAAAAATCCTTTATTTGAAATAAAAACACTAACAAATTCCCTCGTTCACCAATTTAATAAGCCCGGAAAAGCCCTCCATGTCCGGCGTAATCCAGGATGGACCAGCGTCGCTTCCAGCTCTGCTGCATGAAGGTGACCGGAGCAGCAGAACACCGCCGCTCCTGTCACCTCCACACAGGGAGTGAAGACAGCCGCGCGATCAGCTGAGCTGTCACTGAGGTTACCCGGTGGCCGTGGGTAAACTCAGTGACAGCTCAGCTGATTGCGCGGCTGTCTTCAGTTGCCGTGTGGAGGTGACAGGAGCGGCGGTGTCTTCTGCTGCTCCGGTCACCTTCATGCAGCAGAGCTGGAAGCGACGCTGGACCATCCTGGATTACGCCGGACATGGAGGGCTTTTCCGGGCTTATTAAATTGGTGAACGAGGGAATTTGTTAGTGTTTTTATTTCAAATAAAGGATTTTTCATCTGTGTGTGTTTATTTTCTGTAACTTACAGATTAATCATGGAAGGTATCTCGGGTATCTGTGTCTGCTGTCATCTGACATTCATCTCTGCTACATGGCTCTCTGTGTCTGCTGTCAGCAGCCATGTAGCAGAGCTGAATGGCAGATGACATAGTAAAAACGGATCCCCTACGCATTACACACGCTTGGCAAGTCAATAAATAAAAAAAAAAGGGTGCACAATGCATACGTCACAGAACACATGATCTGAAAGATCGCACACAAAATTGATCAATTTAACATAGACTACTAACGCATGTGTGACAGCAAATGAACGACCTACGTGCGATCTCATAAGATCCCATATGCGACCTGGGCGTGTCATATCGCAAATGCGATTGTACAACTAATTGCAACGTGTAAAGCAGGCTTTAGAGTGACTACTGAGCTGGAGATTTAGCTCTGTGGATGACCAAGCAGAGAGCAGCAGGGGTAACTGGAAAGGTGAACAAAAACATTAGCACTGCCCTGGTCCGGCATCCAGTCCAATCCTCCATGAAAGCCCGAACCGGTGGTTTTTGGTTCCCAGCATCCTCTGCTCAGCATCCTGAGTGGGACCCCTAATGATTACTAGGCTCCAGACTGTACACAGAAGTAGTTTGCTCAACTGTCCATGTGCAGTGATCTCCAGGGGCTACGTACAGCCATAAAGCCCGGGCTAGAGCATTTATCGAGCTTGAGATGCGGCTCTGTGGATGACCAGACAGCAATCAAGAAGCAGCAAGAGTAACCGGCGAGGTGAGCAAAATGATTAGCACTGCCCTGATCTGGCATCCAGTGCAGGGATCTCCATGGTCTACTCGCGGCCATAAAGCCTGGCTTATAGGGATCACCAAGGTGAAGATGCAGCTTTGTTGATGACCAAGCAGAGACCAACAAGGGTAACCCGTAGAGGTGAGCAAAAAGATTAGCACTGCCCTTGTCCAACATCCAGTCCGATCCTCTACAAAAGCCAGAACCTGTGGGGTTCTGTGCTCAGCACCCTCTACTCTGCATCCTGGGCACCTCTTATGATTACTAGGCTCCAGACTGGGAACAGACGTGTTTTGATCAACTGTCCATGTGCAGTGATCTCTAGGGCCTACTGACGGCCAGAAAGCCTGGCCTAGAGTGATCACTGAGCTGGAGATGCGGCTCTGTGGATGACCACAGAAGTATTTTGCTCAACTCTAGTGAGTAGAGAACTTTGGTTTAAAATCTTGAAAAGGTTCGTCCACCTTGGAATTTTTTGAGCAATTATAAGGCCCTTAGAAATGAGTTGATCATAGGTGGATTAACTTTTATAGACCTGAACAATGCCCGGGCACAACCCATGGTGTTCCTACAAGAAAACAGCCATGTTTTCCAAATCTTAGACAACCCCATCTCTGACGATAGTGGCTAAATTACTATGTCTGACTAGATGAAGGAAGAAAAGACATGGCGTTAGCTTGGAAAATTCCAGTATAGACTTCTATATATAGAGATAAAAGTAAATTCTCTTCATATTAAAATTTCAGTATTTTATAAGCACTTAGCTTTCAAGCAGAAGCGAGAAAAGGTTACCCAGTATCTGCTGGAAATGTAAATTGCTGTTCCACGGATTATTTTTGGAAAAGTCTGTAAATGACATTTACACAAGCCTTTATTACCGAAGTCAGGTAACGAAATTATTATACATTGCTGCTAAAGATATTACCGTAAATAAGAGATTCTGTAAAAGAGATATTTACCTCCGAGAAGGATTTCTACGCTTAAATACAGTCTGTCAAAGCAGTAAATAGCAAAATTGTGTATGTGTAGATATAGCTATCATCTACCAATCTCATTATGCACAGTGGGTATAGAAACTATTCAGACCCTTTACATATTTCATTCTTTGTTTCATTGCAGCCATTTAGTAAATTCAAAAAAGTTCATTTTCTTCTCATTAATGTACACTCTGCCCCCCATCCCCATCTTGACAGAAATAAACTAGAAATGTAGAAATTTGTGCAAATTTATTAAACAAGAAAAACTGAGATATCACATGGTCATAAGTATTCAGACCCTTTGCTCAGAATTGAGTAGGAGCACCCTTTTGAGCTAGTACAGCCATGAGTCAACAAGTTTTTCACCCCTGGATTTGGGGATCCTCTGCCAGTCTTCCTTGCAGACCCTCTCCAGTTCCGTCAGATTGGATGGTGAACGTTGGTGGACAGCCATTTCCAGGTCTCTCCAGAGATGCTCAATTGGGTTTAGGTCAGGGCTCTGGCTGGGCCAGTCAAGTATGGTCACAGAGTTGTTCTGAGGCCACGTCTGCCTGGATGAAAAGTCCCAGGATGGCTGTCACAGACAGGCTAGAGGCTAGCCGCCCACTCAGCAGGATCCCGAGTACCCTGAAACCCTTTAACCCCTATACAGGTGTAGCACCCAGGGATATGGGCTACTCAGTTCCGGGTAGTACTAAACATGACACATTTCAGGAGAATAAGCAACCATAATCCTTTGCGAAACGTACGTCGGGTCCTCCACGCGGGGCTCCTATCCCACCGGCAGGCTGTGTGCATACTGGCGCCCTAGGTATATGTCAGGGCCGGGCGGTCGGGCAGACCCAGGAGGTGGATCCACTGGACCGAACTCTAAGATGGTGGTAGGGAGTCCGGTAGCTGAAGCACTGATGGGCAGCAGAACAGTCCGTGCAAGTGAAGGTAGCGAAGGAGTCCCTGGGACCACGGAGTCACAGATGGTAGTCCGGGTGACGTAGCTCAGGTTCGGAGGCCGAGATGATGTCAGGCGGGGTCCGGAACCTTGGGAGCGAGATGACAGGTCACCGCAGGGATCCGAGATGGTACGGACTGTCAGATGGCAGACGGACAGCGTGCGGGGCTCGGGATTCAGCAGGACTGGATGGCGAGGCGGGATCAGCTCTAGAAGAGAGATACGTAAGTATGGCAGGAAAACACAAGGAGACCTGACTCCTAGCTCAGAAAACACGAAGATCAGGCCCCGCCCCCTTGGACAAGAACCCCCTTTATACCCCGTACCTGTCTAACCTCATTTCCTGTTAATGGGCGCTGGCCCTTTAAGAAAGGGTCAGTGACCGCGCGCGCGCCCTAATGCGCGTGCGCGCGGCCCGGGTGCCAGAAGCCAGGGAAGGAGGCTGAGAGGAGGACGCAGGGGAGCCGAGCAGGGCCTGGGAGGCCGTCGGGCGCCGGGATCGGCGGCCAGGAAGCCCAGGAAGGACGGGCACAAGGGACTGGGACGCGGGGAGCGTGGCAGGTGAGCCGGGGAGCGGGGCAGGGGACCCGGGAAGGGGAGCCGAGGACCCGGGGAGCGTGACAGTACCCCCCCCCCCACGCCCCCCTCCCCGCAACCGAGACATGAAGGCACGGATCAGAGGAGTGCCCACATTCTCCCTGGGTTCCCAGGATCTATCCTCAGGACCATACCCCTCCCAGTCCACCAGGAAGAACTGCCGGCCACGAACAGTCTTCATGGCCACGATATCTCTTACCGCGTAGATGTCGTCCTCAGCAATAGGAGGAGGAGCCGGGCTGGCAGCAGCGGAGAAGGGACCAAGGAACACCGGCTTGAGGAGAGAGACGTGGAAGGAGTTGGGTATTCTCATCGTGGCCGGAAGCTTCAGTTTGTAGGAGACCTCATTGATCTTGCTGAGGACCTTAAACGGCCCGATGTAGCGAGGACCCAGCTTGTAGGAAGGAATCTTCAGTCGGATGTACTGGGAAGCAAGCCAGACCAGGTCACCAGGAGAGAAACACGGAGGGTCTAGACGCCTTTTGTCAGCGTGTTTCTTCATCCGCTGGGAAGCGCGCCCAAGGGACGCCTTGACAGAGTCCCAAATGGTAGCGAAGTCACGGGCTACAGTATCAGCAGCAGGGACATCCGAAGAAGGGGATATAGGCAACGGGACGGAAGGCTGTAGTCCGTAAACGACATGGAAGGGAGATTTGGAGGACGACTCACTGACGTGGTGGTTATGGGAGAACTCAGCCCAAGGCAGAAGCGTGGACCAGTCGTCGTGATGGACGTTGACATAGTGACGTAAGAAGGATGTCAAGATTTGATTGACCCTCTCCACTTGGCCATTAGACTGAGGATGGTAAGCGGAAGAAAAGTCCAGAGTCACTCCCAGATGTTTGCAGAGAGCCCTCCAGAAGCGGGAGGTGAACTGAGTTCCTCTGTCGGACACGATGTGGGAAGGAAAGCCATGTAAGCGAAAGATGTGTTGTATAAAGGCTTCCGCGAGTTCCTGAGCAGAGGGCAGTCCGGGCATAGGGACGAAGTGAGCCATTTTGGAGAACCGATCCACCACGACCCATATGACTGTGTGTCCGGAGGATACTGGCAAGTCCGTAATAAAGTCCATCGCTATGTGTTGCCATGGAACTGAGGGTATCGGCAGAGGCAGAAGACGGCCATAGGGCAGGTGTTTGGGCGTCTTGTTCCTGGCACAAGAGGGGCAGGCAGAGACAAAGGCGGCAACGTCCGTGCGAAGGGATGGCCACCAGTAATGGCGTACAATCGCACCCCATGTTCTCTTCTGGCCTGCATGGCCGGCTGTTTTCGAGGCATGACCCCAGTGTAACACTTTTTCCCTGTCGGTCTCAGAGACATAGGTCTTCCCGGGTGGTATCTGGGCCAGAGTGACAGGAGCCACCGGAACAATCTTGTTAGGAGAGATGATAGGTTGGATAGTCTCTTCCTCCTGCTCCAGGGGCATGAGAGACCTAGACAAGGCATCAGCGCGTATATTCTTGTCCGCGGGTCGGAAATGAAGCTGGAAGTCAAACCTGGCAAAGAATAAGGACCACCTGGCTTGCCGTGGGTTCAGTCGCTGAGCGGACCGCAGGTATTCCAGGTTCTTGTGGTCCGTGTAGATAATCACGGGGTACACTGCTCCTTCCAGGAGGTAGCGCCACTCCTCCAGAGCCAGTTTGACCGCTAATAGCTCTCGGTCACCGATGGTGTACTTACGTTCAGGTGCTGAGAAGCTTTTAGAGAAGAAACCGCAAGTCACCATCTTCCCGGAGGAGGATTTTTGCATGAGCACTGCTCCGGCTCCTGAGGAGGAAGCATCCACCTCTAAGGTGAACTGGCGGTTTAACTCTGGTCGGTGGAGTACAGGAGAGGAGGCGAATGCTCGCTTCAGGGAGCAAAATGCGGCGTCGGCCGCAGGTGACCAGTCCTTTGGATTAGCCTCCTTTTTGGTCAGAGCGGAGAGAGGAGCAGTCAGGGCGGAGAAGTGAGGAATAAACTGGCGGTAGTAGTTGGCAAATCCCAGGAACCGTTGGATTGCCTTCAGCCCAGAAGGGGGAGGCCAGTTGAGAATGGCGGAGACCTTCTTGGGATCCATCTGCAGCCCAGTCCCCGAGATGATGTATCCCAGGAAAGGAAGAGAAGACTGCTCAAAGACGCACTTCTCATATTTGGCGTAGAGACGATTCTCTCTCAGTCTTTGTAGAACCAGCTTTACGTTCTCTCTGTGGGTCTGGAGGTCCGGAGAGAAAACAAGAATGTCATCCAGATAAACTACTACACATACGTAGAGGAGGTCCCGAAAAATGTCGTTCACCAGTTCTTGGAATACGGCAGGAGCGTTACACAGACCGAAGGGCATCACACAGTATTCATAGTGCCCATCGCGAGTATTAAACGCGGTCTTCCATTCGTCCCCAGAGCGGATACGAACTAGGTTGTAGGCACCCCGAAGATCCAGTTTGGTGAACACACGGGCTCCTCTGAGCCGATCGAACAGTTCGGGGATGAGCGGTAGGGGGTACTTGTTTTTTATAGTAATCTGATTCAAGCCCCGGTAGTCAATGCATGGGCGAAGGTCACCCTCTTTCTTCTTAACGAAGAAGAAGCCTGCTCCCGCAGGAGAGGAGGATCTCCGGATGAATCCCTTTGCCAGGCTTTCCATGATGTAGGTGGACATGGCCCTGGTTTCGGCTGGAGACAACGGATATATCCGTCCTCGAGGTGGTGTTGTTCCTGGGAGCAGGTCGATGGCGCAATCGTAGGGACGGTGTGGCGGAAGTACCTCAGACTCCTTCTTGTCAAAAACGTCCGTGAAGGACCAATAGGCCGAGGGCAGACCCGGTAGGTTCTCAGGAACCGGAGGTCGTCGGACTGGTTGTATAGACTTTAGACATCTCTCATGACAGGCAGAGCCCCAACGGGTGATTTCGCCAGTACCCCAGTTGACTGAGGGTTCGTGTGTTCGCAACCAAGGAAGTCCCAGCAGGACTTGGTGGGACATGTGTGGAAGGACGTAGAGAGCGATGTTCTCGGTGTGCAGAGCACCGATACGCAGTTCCACCGGCTTCGTGATCCAGGAGATGGTATCAGAGAGGGGTCTCCCATCCACCGAGGCAATCAGTAGGGGCTTCTCGAGTAGAGTAACAGGCAGCTGGTATTTGTCCACCGTGGCCTGCTGGATAAAATTGCCTGCTGCTCCGGAGTCGAGGTATGCCTCAGCCGTGAAGCGCGTCTCTCCTGTTGATACTTGTACCGTCCACATAACTGGGTCGGAGAGAGTCCCAGCACCTAGGGTGGCCTCTCCTACCAACCCTAGGCTTTGGAGTTTCCCGGCCTTTCCGGACAGGAGCGTAGGAGATGTGTGTCCCCTCCGCAGTAAAAGCAGAGGCCCTTGGCGAGCCGCTCTGCTCGACGTTGGTCAGACTGTCGTACTCGATCAACCTGCATGGGTTCGTGGACAGGAATCCCAGCTGTAGATGACTGTGGCACAGAGGACTTCTGTGGCGGAGAGGAGTGCCGTACCGCACGTCGCTCACGAACCAGCTCTTTGGAGCGCTCCTGAAAACGAATGTCCACTCGCGTGGCTAGGGCAATCAGGGCATCTAGGGTGGAGGGCATGTCACGACCCGCCAACTCATCTTTGATGCGACTTGACAGTCCTTCCCAGAAGGCGGCTGTCAGGGCCTCATTATTCCACCCGAGTTCAGAAGCCAAAGTGCGGAAACGGATGGCGTATTGGCCCACCGTCAGTGTTCCTTGACGTAGGCGGAGAAGTGATGAAGCAGACGCAGAGGCGCGTCCCGGCTCGTCAAAGGTACTGCGAAAGGCCTGCAGGAACTCTTGAAGATCCTTGGTCATGGGGTCCTCCCTCTCCCACAAGGGGTTCATCCACGCCAGTGCCTCGCCCTCCAGGTGAGACATTATAAAGGCGACCTTGGCTTGGTCGGAGGCGAACAGATGGGGCAGCTGCGTGAAGTGAAGGGAGCATTGGTTTATGAAGCCCCTGCAGGTCTTGGGATCTCCAGCATAACGAGGAGGTGACGCCAAACGGAGTCGGGAAGCATCCGACGCGGCTGCCACTGGTGCGGGAGCCGTGGATTGCCTAGTGGGAGACCTGGGTGCTGCAGGCGTCATTGATGCTTGTAATGTGTACAGGCGAGTGTCCACGGAGGTCATAAATTGCAGCATGCGGGTCTGGACTTCACGCTGGCGTTGGAGTTCCTCTTGCAGGGCCAATAGTGCTGCAGCGGGATCCATGGCCTGATCTTACTGTCAGGGCCGGGCGGTCGGGCAGACCCAGGAGGTGGATCCACTGGACCGAACTCTAAGATGGTGGTAGGGAGTCCGGTAGCTGAAGCACTGATGGGCAGCAGAACAGTCCGTGCAAGTGAAGGTAGCGAAGGAGTCCCTGGGACCACGGAGTCACAGATGGTAGTCCGGGTGACGTAGCTCAGGTTCGGAGGCCGAGATGATGTCAGGCGGGGTCCGGAACCTTGGGAGCGAGATGACAGGTCACCGCAGGGATCCGAGATGGTACGGACTGTCAGATGGCAGACGGACAGCGTGCGGGGCTCGGGATTCAGCAGGACTGGATGGCGAGGCGGGATCAGCTCTAGAAGAGAGATACGTAAGTATGGCAGGAAAACACAAGGAGACCTGACTCCTAGCTCAGAAAACACGAAGATCAGGCCCCGCCCCCTTGGACAAGAACCCCCTTTATACCCCGTACCTGTCTAACCTCATTTCCTGTTAATGGGCGCTGGCCCTTTAAGAAAGGGTCAGTGACCGCGCGCGCGCCCTAATGCGCGTGCGCGCGGCCCGGGTGCCAGAAGCCAGGGAAGGAGGCTGAGAGGAGGACGCAGGGGAGCCGAGCAGGGCCTGGGAGGCCGTCGGGCGCCGGGATCGGCGGCCAGGAAGCCCAGGAAGGACGGGCACAAGGGACTGGGACGCGGGGAGCGTGGCAGGTGAGCCGGGGAGCGGGGCAGGGGACCCGGGAAGGGGAGCCGAGGACCCGGGGAGCGTGACAGTATATCCCATTTCCTTTAACCTTTTCTTGATGGCTGTAGAATTGTTTATCCAGTGACTGTTTATACGTTATTTAGGGACAAGGGTGTACATCCAGTCACTACCGCTTGCCTACCAACCGTACTACCTCATCTGTATAATTAACTTGTATTTATATATGTATTTATTGATGTGTCATATGGAAATGCAAATTGTATTTAATTTTTAAATTAATTGTCTTAATAAAATTGTATTTTTAACCTTTTTCACCTTAAAAACTCCGTTGTCCTCTCATGTTTATATCGGTTCCGGGTAGTGTACGTCCTGGGGATGTCACGATAGTGGCAGTAGGTAAGTGCCTTGGGCCCTTTTTGTAATGGGGATATTTAAAGGGGATATTTGAATAGAGTTATTTGTGATGCCACTTGCGGTGTTGCGGCTAAGTGTAGGAAGCCGCCGCTGCAGTGTCTCTATTGGGGCTGGTATGAGCAGCTAGTATGGTAGTCCCTCCGCAAGTAGGGTATTGCCCCAGCGAGTGTATGGTTCAGTAGACATTGGAAGGAGTCCAGACAGGTATTCAGTGCAACTGGTTTACTCACGTTTCGGGTGTTAACTGGTTGCCCGAGGCTGGCTGGTTTCACCTCCAGGTCCCCTTCGTCCCAGTGCCAGTATGGTTTCTGTGGTAGCTTCCTCCCCTGCACCTGTCTCTGGTAAGTGGGTCCCCATGGTATGGAATACTGGGAGTCCCCGGTTTGTGGTTTGTCCACCTCTGTTCGCCTGATGGTAGCGCGAACCCTGTGGGGCTGCAGTCCCCGGTTCTCCCGTTGCTACTGAGTCTTCAGATTCTTTAGAGTCAGCAAGGTCCTTGATGGTCCCCTTTGCTGTGCAGGTGTTAACAGGTCGGCTTGAAGCTCTTTCTAGTCCTAGGGTCCTGTACCCCATCGGTGCATAATTCCGGGAGTACTCCACCGTACTCCACCAGCAACCACCTCTCCTGGGTACCAGGTTATCGTTAACCCGAGTCAGGGTGTCATGTCTCTTCCACCTTCACCCTTCCACAGTCACTACAGTTCTGTCTATATCTGCTGCCTTTCACTGCAGACTTCTTTCTCCTTTCTGTCTACTGTCTTCCTGTGTCCTGACTACTCTCCACAGTCTGCCCCTCCCACCTGGTCAACTAGTGGACTGGAGTGGCTCCACCTCTAGGCAGCCATCCATTGGTCCCACCCTAGCTAGGTACCATTGTATGGGGGATTGTTGGGGAAAACTGGGATTACCTGGGTTTTTGTTTGTGCCGGCACTGGGGTTCTGGGTACCTAAGGGGGTAGGCCCTGCATCCTGGTGGGGGTGCAGAACCTTGTAGCACCCTGAGGTGTTCAGGGGCACTACATTCTCCCTTGGTTAAATCCAGCACGTCCTCGGGCTGCAATGTAAACTGGTTACACATTTTTTTCTTTTACTTTCAAGTAAACATAACTGGTTCATCTCTCGCAGGGGAGGTTCCTTACTTCAAACGTTTCAAACCTGGGTATCCCTCCCTGCACCCACCACCCAAAGATCCTGGTCCCAGAACCCTGCTAAGTAGGCAGGTCACCGGTTTCATTAGTTACCATTCCTGCCCCCAGCCTCTCCTGGTGGCTGTGCTCACAGCAATGTCCGCTGGATGGGTGTACCCTGGTTGGGCACAACTGGTGAAACTTTGTACAATACACAAGTTTGTGTTGGCTGCTGCCAGTCCTGCAGCCTGGGTTCATTCTTATATCAAAAACATTTCAAAAATTGGTAACTTGGTAATCTGGAACAGTCCAATGTTCAAACAACAACACAATTTTCAAAAGGCATTTTACGTAAACAGTGAACAATTTTTTTTTTATTTCCAACAAGTAAAATATTAAACATAACAGGTCCATCCCACGCAGGGGAGGTGCATTACTTTAACGTTTCTACTTTGGTGTCCCTCCCTGCACCCACCACCCAACGATCCTGGTCCCAGAACCCTTCTATGGAGGCAGGTCACTGGTTTCACTGGTGACCAGGTCTCGGCCGCCTCTGCAGCAGACCTTTCCCTCACCCGGCCTCTCCTGGTGGTGGTGCCCACAGCAATGCCCACTGGATGGGTATACCCTGGTGGGGCACAACTGGTGCAATTATGTACAAGAACACAAGTTTGTGTTGGCTGCTGCCAGTCCTGCAGCCTGGGGTCCATTTTTATCAAAAATATTTCAAAAACTGGTAACTTTTACAGCACACATTTTAACTTTTTCAGGAACAGTTCAAACGTTCAAACATCAAACAATAACAATTTAACTGGTAGCATTGAGGTACCAGGCGCGGGTGTCCTCCTCAACCCGTGCCCGATCCCAGGTAATGACTATTGACTTCCCGCTACCTGGTTCAGGGTAGCTCACTGCCGGGTCCCCGACAGCAACTGGGTACAGTACCTGGGGAAGATCGTCAGCACTGGTGGCGGCCTCCTCCGCGGCTCTCGATGACGTCATCGCCTGGGCCTTCTGTCACTGGATTAGATGACGAGGCTTGCTCCTTCTCCAGCGGAGAAGGGGATGCGACCACTTCTGGTCTGGCAGGGGAAGCTGGCAACACTGTGCCCTTCTCCAGCGGAGAAGGTGATGTGACCGCTGGTTTCTCTGGCTCTGGCGGTGACACAGTCTGGTCGAGGACAGATCCCGGTAGCTGGATCGATGCAGCCTGGTCAAGTGGCGCTCCACTCTCTTGAGCCGCATGGCTGCCACCACCTCCATCATCTCCACCTTCCACTCCTCAACTCGCTGCAAGTGCTCCGCACGCAGAGTCCAGCACAGCCACTGGACCTCCGCCTCTAGCCTCTCCGCGGTCCAGGTCCCTGGTTGAATTGGGACACTGGCACGATCCCCTGGAGCAGACATGTTGTCAGTAACAAATGGATAGAGTTCTGCTTCAACCATAGGCAGATCGGTGCTCAGTAAAGGAATTTAATAGTAGGAGATATAAAATTCTGGCACACGTGGATTTATATAGAAAAAACGTTTTATTTCACAGTAATTTCTGCAAAAAGTCACATTGTCAGTTTTGCCAACGTTTCAGGTCATATTCAGAGCCTTTGTCTGGGTAAAATGAATCCTGAGGTGGACAATGAGACACTTGCAGAGGTACAGTCATATGAAAAAGTTTGGGCACCCCTATTAATGTTAACCTTTTTTCTTTATAACAATTTGGGTTTTTGCAACAGCTATTTCAGTTTCGTATATCTAATAACTGATGAGCTGAGTAATATTTCTGGATTGAAATGAGGTTTATTGTACTAACAGAAAATGTGCAATCCGCATTTAAACAAAATTTGACCGGTGCAAAAGTATGGGCACCCTTATCAATTTCTTGATTTGAACACTCCTAACTACTTTTTACTGACTTACTAAAGCACTAAATTGGTTTTGTAACCTCATTGAGCTTTGAACTTCATAGGCAGGTGTATCCAATCATGAGAAAAGGTATTTAAGGTGGCCACTTGCAAGTTGTTCTCCTATTTGAATCTCCTATGAAGAGCAGCATCATGGGCTCCTCAAAACAACTCTCAAATGATCTGAAAACAAAGATTATTAAGTGAGACTATGGAGCTCTCTGCCGTATGATGTTGTATTGAGGGATTCACAAGTAAAATTTAAGCAGAGCCTGATCGCATTAATTGAAAAATATAATATTACCAGTTATGTATATTGGATTTTATGACAGGGTGTTGATCCAGGGAACTATTCTGATTGCCGTATGTGGAGTCAGGAAGGAATTTTTTTCCCCATTGGAGCTTATTTGACACATTGGGGTTTTTTGCCTTCCTCTGGATCAACATGTTAGGCTACGGGTTGAACTAGATGGACTTAGAGTCTCCCTTCAACCTTAAAAACTATGAAACTATGAAACATAGTTGTTCAGGGAAAGTATAAAAAAAGTTGTCTCAGAGATTTAAACTGTCAGTTTCCACTGTGCGGCACAGAGTAAGGAAATAGAAGAACACAGGTACAGTTCTTGTTAAGCCCAGAAGTGGCAGGCCAAGAAAAATATCAGAAAGGCAGAGAAGAAGAATGGTGAGAACAGTCAATGACAATCCACAGACCACCTCCAAAGACCTGCAGCATCATCTTGCTGCAGATGGTGTCAATGTGCATCGGTCAACAATACAGCGCACGTTGCACAAGGAGAAGCTGTTTGGGAGAGTGATGCGAAAGAAAAAGTTTCTGCAAGCACGCCACAAACAGAGTCGCCTGAGGTATGCAAATGCACATTTGGACAAGCCACTTACATTTTGGAAGAAGGTCCTGTGGACTGATGAAACAAAGATTGAGTTGTTTGGTCATACAAAAAGGCGTTATGCATGGAGGCAAAAAAACACGGCATTCCAAGAAAAGTGTGGCGCCCTGAACAAGCCAGGACTTCACAGGTACTACACCAACACACCCCACACCCCGGTCAGGCACACCGAAGCCAAACACAAATCCTTGTTGCCTCCCTCCAGGGGCTGATGTCCACACCAGGGGGTGGGCTTGGCGGTTGGTCCCGCCCACCGAGGAGTACACAGTCCTGGAGGCGGGAAAAAAGAGCAGTGGAGTTGCAGTTTAGTTTGGAGTTGAGGAGAGTGAAGTGGTAAAGGAGCAGTCTGCAGTTGGTCCGGGTGTGTGGCCCGGGTTGTACAGCAAGGTTGGCAGACGGTGGTGACCGTCTGCAGGAGAGGCCTATTGGAGCCAGCCGTAAGGACCGTGGACGGGCGGTGGCCCGGCGGCACCGGACCAGTGAGCAAAGAGAAGCCAGCACCATCCGGCAGGGCTTACGGACCCCGACAAGGCTAGGAGTCGCCGTTGAAATTGTCAAATCCGTTAGTTGGTGGCAGAGGATGAGGCCACCACGGTGGGAAGCGAGCAGTGATGGCAGCGGAGTCCCGCTATAGTTGACCCCGTTGGGACCACCAGTAACTGTTTAAAGTTTTGAAAGTTTGAATGATAAGAATGATTACCGAGAAGTTCACCTGATTCAACCCTGATTTGAAACCGGTCGTTGCCGACACCGTTGTCCCTGTGGGGACTGTTTGAAAAGTTTTTGCGTAGAGACTACTACGGACAAGCCCGAAAACTGGCAGGGCAACCACGAACTTGTGGTGTGTAAATAAAAATATGTGTGTTGCTTTACCGTGACCGCCTCCGGAGAGGCAGATTGGAGGAAGGGCCCGCAGTGGAGTAGGCTGGGGCCCAGCCACCACCGGAACCGGTGGCGATCCTCTGGGGGTTTCAGGGGTTCCCCATGGACGTGGGTCCCCTGAAAAGGACAGAACCCGCTCGGGTAACTTGTGCTGGACTGGGGTCAAGGGGTGCTGCCCATTTGCTTAGGGGCAGCATCAGGGCCAGGTTGCTTGGGTGGGAGAGCGCGGAAGCCGTTATCGTTAGTAACATTTTAAGTAAAGTACCTCCCGATGTGGGAAGATGTTATTATGCTTGTAACCTGTTTTACCGTTTTATATCTTTCCAGTTTGTGAAAATAAAACCGGTGATGGACGGGCAGCCCACGGACGGTCTGCATTTAACTAAGGGGGAATGTGGCGCCCTGGACAAGCCAGGGGCCACAGATAACTACACCAACACACCCCACACTCCCGGTCAGGCACACCAAGGTCAGACATAAAACCCTTGTTGCCTTCCTCCAGGGGCTGATGTTCACACCAGGGGGTGGGCCAGGCGGTTGGCCCCACCCACCGAGGAGTTCACAGTCCTGGAGGCGGGAAAAGCAGTTCAGTTTTGCAGATAGAGTTTGGAAGTGAAAGTGGAAGGAAGGGAAGTAGCAGTTTAGCAGACTGAAGTTGGTCCGGATGTGTGGCCCGGACGGATCAGCAAGGTTGGCAGACGGTGGTGACCGTCTGCAGGAGTGGCCTATCGGAGTTTACTGTAAGGACCGTGGACGGGTGGTGGCCCGGCGGTACCGGATCGGTACACAAAGAGAAGTCAGCACCATCTGGCAGGGGCTTACGGACCCCGGCAAGGCTAGGAGTCGCCGTGAATTTGCCAAATCCGTTTGCCAAATCCGTTAGCGAAGGGAACCTCCTGGGTTTCCCAGCAGCCAAGTCCCGACAGAAGGCAACCGTCCAACCGAGAGAGGGAAACACAGTTACCGCCAAGGCTAAAGTTCCCAGGGCAAAAGGGGCTCCTCCAGCCCATATCCAAGCTGGGGAGCGGGTTACCGGTGGGAACCCATTGGAACCATCTACAGTACATAGGTGCAGGGAAAGGCAATCACCATTAACCTGCCGGGAGGAACAACACCGCACCGTCTGTGGGACCCTTCCATCCAGCCGTGTGTTTTACCGAGAACTGTGTCCTCATCATTGGCTGAGTGAGTAGCACCGTGCCGTACGGCACAGCACTGCCCCCGCGACCCTGCACCTCACCAGGCCCCGCAACCCGCCTGTCATCCTTCCCTACCCCATCACCAGGCCCCGGGACAACCAACCCCCTACCCACGGAGGGGAGAACTAACATCAAAGCTGCTCCCTGTCACCGCTCCCGGGATCCCCGTCTGGAGCAGCGGTGGTGTCACCAATATCACCACAACCGTGGGTGGTGTCACGGACAATAACCAAATCCCCACAATCAATCCCCACCCTTTTCACTCACGGGCGAGGAGCGCCCCTCGAGTCCCCGGGATCCGGCCCACCGCTCGAGCCACCACCGAGCAGCAGCAGCAGCCGGACCCGAGCAGTGGGAGAGCGCAGCGTCCCCTTCTCCGCCCGCGACATAAGCTACATGACAGTAGTCAGAGACCAGGCAGGGGTCAAAACACAAGGATTAACATACAGAGCAGGGCGAGAACCAGAGACAAGCAGGATAAATTAGACTCTATATCTGGCGGTGACCAGTAGACAGGAGGGGGAATAAGAACGGTGTGATGCCTTCCCATTGGCTGTGGCTGAAAGGTAGTAACTTCAGCTGGAAGGCATATGCCACAACAGTCAGCCAGTGGTACTGCAGGTCCCAAGGAAACCCAGCTTAGTGGATGGGAGGAGCTTGCGCCCACCAGAGCTACTGGTACTGCCTCCTCCCCTATCACCAGCACCACCTACGGTGAGAATATGGCGGTGCTTGGTGACTGAAGCAGAAGTCGCAGGAGCGGACTGTGGTGGAGACATGACATCCATAAAACCTTTGAACAATCTCTCTTCAGATATTTCTTGGCCAAGTCTTGACATTTTCACTCCTGTGTCTTGTTCAGTAGTGGTTGGGTTTCATCCTCCTCATCTCGGCCGTGTCTCTGAGCACTGAACATCTTGTAATTCTGGGTCTTGGTCAGTGGCGGAGTGTTTCAGCCTCCTCATCTGAGCCATGTTTCTGAACGCTGAACACCTTGTATATCTGGGTATTGCTCAGTGGTGGTCGAGTTTCATCCTCTTCAGCTCAGCTGTGTCTCTGAGCACTGAACACCTTGTAGTTTGGTGTCTTGCTTAGTGGTGGTCAGTTTTAGCCTCTTCACTTCGGCCGTGTCCTTGAGCATTGAATATATTGTACTTCTGGGCCTCCAGAGAGGTTGCAGTCCTGGAATAGGACAGTGAAGCGAAGGCCAATGACCACCACTACTATCAGAGGCTGCTCGCTGACATGCGCAACCTTTGATAGGCCAGTGGCTATTACAAGTCACTGCTATGTGCTGCATGCTGACGTCAGCACTCGGCGCATAGCAGTGACATATATCAAGCAAATGGGGCCCGCAGAGAACCCGGAACCCACGCTCTCCCACCAGGCTAGTCAGACCCTGGTTGTGAGGGGTCCTCCTTCCCCTCTAGGCCCTGGAGTAGTCGCACTGGTTGTGTATCGCCCCCATGTCAGCAGCCGAGCTGCTCGGATCCGGATTCGCGGTGGCTTGAGGGGCGTCCGGACCCGGGGGTCTCACGGCCACCCGAATGAAGGGGGGTATTTACACGGGGGGGTCTTAGTATATTGAGAGTTTGTGATGCCACCCGTGGTGTGTGGTAAGATGGAGTACCACCGCTGCGGCTGGGAGTACCCAGTGGCGATGGAATGGGCAGCCAGGTGTTTAACCCCTCCACGGGTAGGGGGGATGCCCCAGGATGCGGTGATGGAGACAGGGAGCTGCTGTTGGGGAGGTAAGGGTCACTTTCATACTCACTCAGTCCAATATCGCTGACACCGACAACTTTAGTAAACCAAAGTTCTGGACACCCCTGACGCTGAGGGGGAGCACGTTTGGGTCCTGTTTCTGTTGGTGTTGCCTGATGATCTGTGACCTTTTCCCGTGGCACCTTGTTTCTTTCTAGTTTTCCAGACCAACGTCTGCTACCTAGTAGTTCCAAGGAGCCCAGCTCCTAACCTCCTCTCACTTTCACCTGCAACTCTACACTTTCATTTTCTCAGACTGACTCCTGACACTCCTGACCTCCCCTTAGCCAACCCCCTAAGTGGGCGACCCTATTCCACTCAGGCCATCCAATGGTGTGTCTGGTGGGTGTGGTGCAGCGTCTTCCTAGGATTTTGATTAGCTGATTTTGGCAACACCATTTGTTAGGGACCCGTAACCAAAAAGGAGGTGGATATTGCACAGAAGGGCAGATTGCACAATACTCTGTGTGACGTCCTGATAGGCCAGGGCGTCACAGCTGCACTGGCTATATGTCCGCCACTGCTCTGATTGTTCCTCTCCTGGTTTTGGCCTACAAATACTAAGGTAAAAAACTCACCTAATACTCAACGTATGTACGTGGACTAAGGGTGGCTTTACATGCTGCGATATCCTGCCCAATATCGCTAGCAAGAGACCCGGCCCCATCGTTTGTGCGCGACGGGCATATCGCTGCCTGTCGCGCACAAAATCGTGCACCCTCGTCACACATACTTACCTGCCCTTTGACATCGCTGTGACCGGCGAACCGCCTCCTTTCTAAGGGGGCGGTCCGTTTGGCGTCACAGCGACGTCACTAATCGGCCGCCCAATGAAAGCAGAGGGGCGGAGATGAGCGGGACATAACATCCCGCCCACCTCCCTCCTTCTGCATTGTGGCCGGAGGCAGGTAAGGAGATGATCCTCGTTCCTGCGGCGTCACACGTAGCGATGCGTGCTGCCGCAGGGACGAGGATCAACTTCGCCCCAGCGACAGCAGCGATAACTGGCAGCGGACCCCCATGTCAGCGAGGAGCGATTTTGGACGTTTTTGTAACGATCAAAAATCGCTGCTAGAAGTCACACGCTACGACATCGCTACAGCGGCCGGATGTGCGTCAAAAAATCCGTGACCCCAACGAGATCGCTGTAGCGAAATCGTAGCGTGTAAAGCCCGCTTAAGTCTGAACATTGTGGCTGTAAAGATATTCTGTGCAGTAACAACACATGGAAGCAATGATGGATATGACCTGTAGGTTAATTTCACCTAACATATAGATCAGAGGATGGCGCAGAACGTGCGGACAGCATTTTCTCACAGTCGGGAACTGATAAGTCCTGTCTGTTTTTTGATTGAAGATCTGTGTTAAAAATGGAAAGTTAAAGGAACTATTTCAACTGTGACCAGAAACTTCAATCCCTTGAAGATTTAGGTTTTAGCAGAAATTTATGAGGTTTTAGATGTCTGACTGTGAAGAGTAATGATGTTCTCTTTCTACAAGGTATATCACCAATCACTAGAACTTTTTTTTTTGTTTTTTTAATCCATAGACCCCTGTTCGATGGTTGTCTGCTCCTTCGAGGTTGGCGGATGATGAAGAATGAGGATTTAAGTGACATGTCTGGTTTTAAAGATATTTTCCTTCGCTGGCGATAAGAGGGAGCGTGTGTAGTATATATATATATATATATATATATATATATATATATATAATCGCTTCAATGACTGAGCACATGTGCTGAAATTCAGCTGTATGCAGTATTAAAAGTTGATTATAAAGACCTTGGTTTGAGGGGGAATGTAGAAGTTGAATAATGTAGAAAATGAATTTTTCCAATTTTTCCAATTGAAAAGTTGAGTTTAAAACATAGAATAGTAGAAATAAGTCTTGGGGTGTTCAGCAGTGATTTCACACAATGGGTGCAGCACAAGAGAAGTCCTACAGAGACAAGTTACATAGTAATTATAGAGGATGAGTGTCATAGATTATGGACATTGTTCGTTGGACACTAATAGGGTCCATTGCTCTATGCACCAAATTCTATGGGCTGTAAAGTTTTGGACCACACTCTGCCCTACACCCCCTCCGCCATACTTTGCCCCCACTATGTCACACGGAGATTTGCTCAAAAGTCACCAAGTGTCATGGCGGCATCAGATGCTGTTCACTCTACAGATTCTGACACTCCACACTATGGTTTCTCTAGTGCTTCTAAGTTGCACAGGCCGGCTCAGGTGTCGACCAGCTGTGTGCTGATTAATGGTCAAGCTAGCAAGAGTCAACCTTCGCTAGCCTGCTGTTTACCTTTACGATCACATGTTGTTGGAAACCTATCACATTTACTCCCCACTTTATTAAGATAGTGGAATCTGTCTTCCTATGCCAACTATAGCTTAGCTGTGTTGGTCTGTGTGCTGTTGTGTCCCAGTTCTGCTGGTGATTATACTGTGTGGTGCTTGGAGTTGTTGTGGAATTTTCTCATCGTCTTGTTGCTTCCTCCTTACTCCTATTTTCCTCCTTACCTCTTATTGTCTTATACCTTTGTGTGAGTGTGCTGGGAGTTAGAGTTTTGGTTTCCCCTGTTTCTCTATCTCTGTTGGTTTTATCACACTCCTGTCCCAGCCCTCCCATGGGATAGGAGACGACGGGGTAGGAGCAGGGCCAGGAAGGCGACTCAGACATCCTCACCTTCAGAGGTAACTCTGAGATAAGAGATAGCTAGGGGCTCCTGGCTTGAAGGCCAGTCTAGGAGCCCTAGTTACTTGCTCTCCCTAATCACAGTGACATAGTGTTAAGTGACCCAATTATGATGAGCAGCACCAGTAAGTGCGGCTTCTTTGAGGTCTTCAGTGGTAGAGTGAGACACAGCTTGCTGCTTTGTCACCTGGTTTTATGCCTCCAGTTCCTATCCAGAGCACCGCAGTCCAGATGAGTTTCTCAGCTGCTGCTACACTCCACATAAGCAGCAACCAATTTGAGAATGTTCTCGATATAATGAAGTGAGCTTTGTCATCTCACATGCAGAGTGCAGAAGCTGATGACAAATTCATCTTGACTACTGCACTCTGAATAGGTAGCAACCAAGATAGACTTGAGGCATAAAGGGTGATAATGGTCCAGAGCAGGGGCGGACATATCATTGGTTAAAGAAGCCCAAGAAGTAAGGGGGCCATATGCACCTCCAAAGCAGGTGAAATTGTGCAATATGATGAGCTGTTGGACTGCAAAGGGCCCATTTATGGTTGTTGCACAGGGGCCTCTTCTGTCGGTGTCCGCCAGTGGTCCAGGGATTAGAAAGTGAAAACTACTTGGCTTGTCCCTTGCTACTACTGGTGGCCCACACTACTCCACTTGGGGCCCTATTACAAATTTTACATTTGGGCCTAGATGGGATATCTCATTTGGGAAAGGGGCTCGGGAAGATGAATTGTTAATTTATCAATGACAAGTCTATGAAGGCCATCTCCATAAAGAGCTGTAAATGTGTCGTGTGCATAGAGTAACATCTTCAAATGGTGCTGCCTTTTGATAGACTTTTAAGATCCACAGCTTTGTCAGAACATGGACTTATGGCATTCTAATTGGCCAATCTGATCCTGTAAAGGCTGCTTTACACCTTAAGCCCGCTTTACACGCTGCAATGTATCTTACAATGTGTCGGCGGGGTCACGTCGTAAGTGACGCACATCCGGCATTGTAAGGTACATTGCAGTGTGTAACAGCTACGTGCGATTGCGATTGAACGGTAAAACGTTCATCGCACGCACGTCGTTCATTCCTCATGAATTGTACGTCAGATTGTTCATCGTACCCGGGGTAGCACACATCGCAGTGTGTGACACCCCAGGAACGATGAACAGATCTTACCTACGTCCTGCGGCTCCCGGCCGGTAATGCAGAAGGAAGGAGGTGGGCGGGATGTTTACGTCCCGCTCAGCTCCGCCCCTCCGCTTCTATAGGCCGGCTGCCGCGTGACGTCGATGTGACGCTGAACGTCCCTCCCACTCCAGGAAGTGGACGTTCGCCGCCCACATCGAGGTCGTATGGACGGGTAAGTATGTGTGACGGGGGTTAATCGTTTGTGCGGCACGTTCAACAAATTGAACGTGCCGCACATACGATGGGGGCGTTGCAAATCGCATACGATATCGTATGCGAAATTGCAACGTGTAAAGCAGGCTTTACAATTAAGCATACAATATCGTATGCGATGTGACATGCCCCCATCGTATGTGCGGCACGTTCAATTTGTTGACCGTGTCGCACAAACGATTAATTGCCGTCACACGTACTTACCCTCCCCTATGACCTCGATGTGGGCGGCGAACATCCACTTCCTGAAGGGGGAGGGACGTTCGGCATCACAGCGACGTCACAATGCGGCCGGCCAATTGAAGCGGAGGGGCGAAGATGAGCGGGACGTAAACATCCCGCCCACCTCCTTCATTCCGCATTGCCGGCGGGAGCCGCGGGACGCAGATAAGATGTGTTCATCGTTCCCGGGGTGTCACACACTGCGATGTGTGCTACCTCGGGAACATTGAACAACCCGACATGCAATTTTTAGCAAATGAACGTCGTGTATGCGATGAACGGTTTTACGTTCAATCGCAATCGCATGTAGCTGTCACACGCTACAACACCAATAACGATGCCGGATGTGCGTCACTTACGATGTGACCCCGCCAACACATCGTTAGATATGTTGTAGCCTGTAAAGCCCGCTTTAAGAGAAGAAAATATTGTAGTGCGCATGCGCGGACAATATTTGACTTTTCCCCTCGCCTGTGCATTACAGTACTTTGCTCTGCCCTCTGAAGGGCAGATCAAAGAGCGCATGCACAAGAGCGCAATGGAGGACTTTTTGTGGATGACTTAGGACTTGTCATCCACGCAAAGCAAGAAAGAGGACTGTGATCGCAAGAAGTGAGGAGACCTCGGATCAAGATCAACGACAGCCATCAGTCAGCACCTGGTGACAGGTTCCCTTTAACATACTGTAGATTAAGAATTAGCAAACTGTTTACTTTAGCAATTACTTATATGCTATAATAACTCATTAAAGAAAACCTGTCAGCATAATTTTGCAAGTTGGGGGAAAGGCATTGCCATACAATAATGCTGTGACACAGAATAAACAAACCTTTCGCAAAGTGATTCTTCTTTAAAGGAAACCTGTCACCAGATTTGGCGACTATAAGCTGCGGCCACCACCAGTGAGCTCTTATATATGTGGTGCCCTGGGCTAGCCAGGTAGCCACAGACAAAACACACACACACCCCCACCCCCGGACAGTTACATCAGTCAGACAAAAACCCTTGTTGCCTCCCTCCAGGGGATGATGTCCACACCAGGTGGGGGTGGAGCCAGGCGGTTGGCCCCACCCACTGAGGAGTTCACAGGCCTGGAGGCGGGAAAAGCAGTAGATCAGCTCAGGAGGTAAAAGTGAGAGGTCACGTACTGCAAGTGTCTGGGTCGGAGCCCAGGCACTGAGAGCAAGGTTGGCAGACGGTGGTGGCCGTCTGCAGGAGTTGGTGGAACTCCACAGAGCCGTAAGGAGCGGGGCTGGGTGGTGGCCCACCGGTACCGGACCGGGGAACGGAGTGAAGCTAAGCACATAGGCAGGGCCATCGGACCCCGACCAGGCTTGGAGCCGCCGTCAATAGTCAAATCCGAATGTGACAGGAACCCCCGGGGTTCCCTAACAACTAAGTCCAGATTGAAGGCAACCGCTCACACCGTGAGGATATACAGTCACCGCCACCGGCTGGAAATCCAAGGGCCAGCGCCTGCGGGCAAAACGGGCTCCTCCTGTATCTATACACCGGGGAGCAGACTACCGTTGGGAAGCCATTGGAGTCATCACAGTACACAAAGGTGCAGGGAGAGACAACCACCATCACCTGTCCGGGAAGAGACACTGCAGCCGGCTGTGGGACCCGTCCATCCAGCCGTTTGGTTTACCGGAGACTTTGTGCATCTATTGCTGAGTGAGTACACCCGTGCCATCCGGCACCGCGCCGCGCTGTCCCTGCAACCCTGCACCTCACCGACCCTGCCTCCCCGTCACACCACCGGGCCCCGGGACCACCAACCCCTACCCACGGAGGGGGAAAACGACATCCCAGCTGCTCCTTACCATCGCTCCCAGGATCCCCGTCACCAGCAACAGTGGTGCTCATCTTCACCGCAACCCGTGGGTGGTGTCACGGACTAAATCCCCAAACAAACCACTCCCTTTTCACTCACGGGCGAGGAGCGCCGCTCGAGTCCCCGGATCCGGCCCACCGCTCGAGCCACCGAGCAGCAGCAGCAGCGCCGGACCCGAGCGTTAGCGAGCGCAGCGCCCCGCCGCCCGCGACATATACAGCATTCTAGACTACTGTATATTAGAGCCCAGGCCATGCTGTATAATGTAAGAAACATTTTGCTAATACTCACCTAAGGGGCAGTCCGGTCCGATGGGTGTCTTTGCTTTCCAGTCCGGCGCCTCCTCCCTGCGGCGATCCCGTACTTCTGAGGCCCTAGTGCGCGACACCTCCTACGTCATCCACACTGGCTGGCATTGCAGTCCTGCGCTAGCGCACTTTGATCTATCATGCTCAGGGCAGATCAAAGTATTGGAGTGCACATGCGCGGGCGGTCTTTAACCTTTCCTTGCACCTGCACATTACAGTACTTTGATCTACCCTCAGCAGGGCAGATCAAATTGTGTCTGTGCAGGGCCGCAATGCTGGACTGGGCTTGATAGAAGGAGGACATAGCGGAAGAGAGGAGGCACCGGACCGGAGAGTAGCGACACCCATCTGACCAGACTGCCCCCTGGGTGAGTATAATGAAGGTGTTTTTTACATTATACAGTGCGGACTGGGCTCTTATATACAGTATTCTAGAATGCTGTTGTGCCGCCCCCCTGCCGGCAGCCTGCCGCTGCTCGGGTCCGGGCCTTCCGGTGGGTGGCTTGAGGGTCTCCGGACCCGGGGCATCCCACGGACACTCCGAATGAAAAGGGTTGGGGGTGATGGTGGATGTAGGACGTATATGTACGGGCTACTAGGTTCGTGACGCCACCCACGGTATGTGGTGAGTTTGGACACCACTGCTGCAGTTACGGGGCACCCGGGGGAGATGTTGTGCAGCAAGTTGTTAACCCCTCCGTGGGCAGGGATGGTGGCCCTGGGACCCGTTGGGTGATTTGTTGGTGCAAGGAGATGGGCGACCGCAGGGTGCTGGTGTACTCACTATTGAAGGAAACACACGAGTCTCTGGTAAACCAAGGTGATGGTGGTCGGTGCCCGCAGCCGGCTGCGTTCTGGTTCCCCCAACCGGCTGGTGGTCTCTGTCTTTCTCCTGCACCTTTGTGTAATGGTGGACTACCTGTGCTTGCAACTTCAGGAGTCCGCTCCCGGCTGGATGTGGCCTAAGGAGCCCTTGCTTGCAGACGCTGGCCCGTGGGATCTCTGAGCCCTGGCGGTGGCCTTCTATCCCCCTCGGTGAGCTGTTGTCCTCTATCGGGACCCTGGGTGGGACAGGACCTCTAGTCCTGGCCTCAATCAGTTAATTAGCTGGTTCCAGTCGCTTCTGGTCCCGGCTTCAAGGTCCGAGTACCCCCCTGTGTGTTCCGGTTTCTGAGTCGGTTCCCCGGGTCGGTACCGGCGGGCCACTACCATGTCCCAGTCCACCTCGGTTCCACCGAGCCATCTTTCCGGCTCCTGCAGCCTCCTAGCCAGTGGCACCAGGGCTCCTACCCTGGTGCCGTTAAATTTGGGGTATTCGCTTCTGCTGGAGCTGGATACAGCTCCAGCCTACACTCCTCTCCAACTTGAACTCTAACAGCATCTGACTACTTTCCCGCCCCCGGACTGTCTAGACTCCTTGGTGGGCATGTTCCAACTGCCTGGTTCCGCCCCCTGGTGTGTCCATCTATCCCTAGGGGGGTGCCTAGGGTTTTAAGGTTGGCTGATGTCACCTATGAGGGAAAGGTGTTGTGCAGGGACCTATCTGTGACTACCTGGCCCGGCCAGGGCGTCACACTGTATATAAGAGCTCACTGGTGGTGGCCGCAGCTTAAAGTCGCCAAATTTGGTGACAGGTTCCCTTTTAATCAGCATTTAAAGTTTTCTGGTAAGAGATTTCGGTGCACAATGACGGGACTGTACAATGGATCTTCTGCTCCTGCCCCGGCCCCTTCGCCTGCTTTCGGTGTTTGAATGACTGGTCACGATCTCTAAAACACGTAATTAAGCCGATATCTCAATATGCACATGGGCCATCCTTGCCACAGTTTTATTGAAGACCAGCCAAGAAATGTATCTGCACCTGCGCAAACAGAAGGCAGGTCCCTGAAAAAGCACGGTTAATTTTAAGAATCTAAGTTTTAACAGTTGTAACACATATTGGGGTTTGTTTCACGTTTCTTTTCTAGTTGTTTCTTCTGGTTTAGTGTTATATTTTCACTGCCTTCAGTCTGAATTTACAATGTGCACATTCTAATAACAGCATGGAAAGTCTTTGCATGAGCAGATTTACCCAAGCTTTTGACTGGGTTATTTGGGCAAAATCATAATTATTGTGCTCTAAAAAGTTGTAAAATGTGTTAAAGATAAGAAAAGAACAGCATTTTATTTTGCACAAAATTCATGAAGCACTTTGAAGAATTTGATGCAAAAAAAATGTGTAGTGCCAGCGTCCCTACAGGACACTGTCTTACTCACCGTCCTGGCGGGGTCCCAATCTCCCCTGCTGCCATCCACATGTGCTGCTGCCTCCTTCCCCTGTGCATGCCACATGGGGTTCCTGGGAGTGCACCTAAGATGCGCATGCATACACCGGCCCTCCTCTTAAAAGGTTGGCGCACCATTTCCAGGAAATGCCTCTCAGCCTATGACTGAAAGGGACTGTGTATTTAAGGCACCCTCCCATTAGGGGAGGTGCCTGCGCATTACCTTGAGTTAGTCAGTGTCTTGTCTATTTAGCTAGTTGTCAGGCCCCGTTATCCCTGTGTCCATCTCCTGTACCTGCCTTCCCATACCTGTCTATCCCTGCCGTTCCCACCATTCCTATCCATACCTGCCTGTCCAGCCTACCTTACACACCCCGCCTGGACTTGAGTTCATCACCTGCCCTGGGGGTCAGCTTCATAGTCCCGGTCACTGCCCTGGGAGTGGTAGTTGGCATCCAACTTGCGGTAGGCTCTTATTTATACACCTTCTACTAAAGGAGTAAAGCGGTCTTTACACGCAACAACATCGCTAACGAGATGTCGTTGGGGTCACGGGATTTCGTGACGCACATCCGGCCTCGTGAGTGACATCGTTGTGTGTGAAACGCAGGAACAACCGTTAACGATCAAAATTACTTACCCAATCGTTGATCGTTGACACGTCGTTCCTTTCCTGATTATCGTTGCGTTGCAGGACGCAGGTTGGTCATCGTTCCTGCGGCAGCACACATCGCTATGTGTGACTCCGCAGGAACGAGGAACATCACCGTACCTGCGGCCGCCCGCAATGAGGATGGAAGGAGGTGGGCGGGATGTTCGGCCCGATCATCTCCGCCCCTACGCTTCTATTGGGCGGCCGCTTAGTGATGCCGCTGTGACGCTGAACGAACTGCCCCCTTAGAAAGGAGACAGTTCGCCAGCCACAGTGACGTCGCTAGGCAGGTAAGTATGTGTGACGGGTCCTAGCGATGTTGTGTGCCACGGGCAGCAATTTACCCATGACGCACAACCGACGGGGGCGCGGGTGCTCTCACCAGCGACATCGCTAGCGATGTTGCTGTGTGTAAAGCCCGCTTAAGACCGGGTTCCCCCTGTGGTCCAGTGGGTCCAGTAATCCCGCTTGTTGTCCTTACACCAGCAGTGAGCGTTACAAAATGTCAAAGAATGCCACAAGACAAAAAAGAAAAGTAACTATGAAAAAAAAAGCAAATAATACTTACAATAAACAGCACATACTCTCTGATGGGCTGATCACTGTTTTCCAGCAGGAAGGTCAAAGATGATCCAGAAAAAAAATCAGATGTAAAACAACATCAATGTGCCGTACTATTACAGTGAGGTGACGGTACAAGTGTGCACATGCTAATTGCTAGTATAGCCTGAAGGTCAGAGGAGGGGACGCACTGCGGTGTAATTGGACACAGTATGAAATATGCAAATGGATTTATCTTGTAATTAAAATGTTATCTTCAATGTAAGATCAGGGATTATTCCCATCGGGAGGGGAAGATGTCCTCCGCTCCTCCACAGACTGAGCTCGGCTGTAAATGATGTAATGAGGTTTGCGATTCATCATCTATTCAATGCTCTGCAAAAATTTTAGGCAGTTATGGAAAAATGCTGCAATGTAAGAATATTTTTTAAAAATTGAAATGTTAAATTAATAGGTTTTTGTTATCAATTAACAAAATGTTTTTTCACGTTACACCCAGAAACTTAATTTTTTTTTATTGATATTTTATATGATATACCAACACTAAATAGCAAGTATTCATAAAGTGTAAAGGAAACAAAACATGGTTTTCTAAATATTTTAAAAATATAAATCTGAAAATTGTGACGTGCATTTGTATTCAGCCCCCCTAAGTGAATACTTTGTAGGACCACCTTTTGCTGCAGATACTGCTGCAAGTCTTTTGGGGAAAGTCTCTAAAAAGTTTGTACATATGGAGGCTTCAAAGTGGAGAGGGAGAAGGGGTTAAACCCGTGCAATCCGCCAGTAATCCAGAAGGAGATGTTGATAAATTAAACAATCTTTTATTCCATGGGTCTACGCGTTTCAAGGTCTAAGACCTCTTCTTCAGGACCATTAAATCAACACTGTGTGTGTGCGTGTGTGTGTGTGTGTGTGTCAAGAGAGATATCCTGAAAGGAGCCTGCTATGGTGGCAGCTTGCATGGCTATGGTGTCGTGGGAAATACTGGACTGGTGCAAGAACTTTACCGCGAGCCAGACCATGAGTGACCCCTGGTCACAGTGATGTGAATACCGAACCGAGTAGAAGATATCCCCAAGGTCGAAGAAACCCAATGGAGGAGCCGAGAGCAAGACCAGATCCATGACAGAGCAGTTCCTCTTGCCACGGTTGAAGAAGTGCGCACCAACGAATATTCCGGAACCAAAACCCCAGGAATTGGACTGATTCCCCTGCAGAGGTATCGTAAGTCAATATCATTGTGCGCAATTTGTAGAGCATGGCATAGGCCTCAGTAAACAGAGCTCGGCATTTGTAGGCTGAGAAGGGGCCAATAACCATGGGCTCCCCCACCCTGAGAATACCAGCCCCTAGTTGTCTGCTTCATCTTGGCTGGGTATCAAAATTGAGGGGAGCCCAAGCTGTTTTATTTTTTTAAATTATTTATTTAAATAGTTAAAAAAAAGCCACATGGAGTCCCTCGTATTCTGATACACAGCTAACATAATGCACACAACTGGGGGCTGTAGCCTCCAACTGTCTGCTTTATCTGCACTGGGTATCAAAATACGAGGTTCCCCATGTACCATTTATTTAACTAGAAAGTCCACAAGCCAGGGAGGAGGAAGCCATGCCAGGTGTACCACATCAAACTGATCAAGCCATAACAAGATAGGGAGCCTGTGGAAGGGTGGTAGAGATGTAACGCCCTGGCCTATCAGGTCGTCACAGGACATTGTGCAATCGGCCCTTCTGCATGGTGTCCATCTCCACCTTGGTTACGGATCCCTAACCTATGGTGTTGCTAAAAACAAGCTAATCAAAATCCTAGAAGCACTCTGCACCACACCCACCAGACACACCAGTGGACAGCCTGAGGGGAATAGGGCTGGACACTTGGGGGGTTGGTAAGGGGAGGTCAGGAGTGTAAGGAGAAGGTCAGTCAAGTGGTGACTCTTGAGAGGAGAGGTCACAAGTCGCTGGAGGAGGTTAGGAGCTGGGCTCCTCAGTTACTAGGTGGCAGACGTTGGTCTGGACCTGGTAGGAGCTGGAACCCCGGTCGCAGGGGATCGTGTCAAGGGGCACGGAACTGCTGAAGAGGGCAGCCGGTAGCCTTGAGCCATCTCCAGGCAGGGGCCAGGGCACGACTGGGTACGTGGACCCTAGGCCGGGAAGTAGCTTCAAGCGTCCTGGTAATTTACCCGACGAGAGCGAAGACTTCACGATTCGTCCTCCACCCGCTCCAAAATCGGGGTACTAGCGCAATGAGGGCGATAGGACTTCCCAATATACAGTCCAGAAAATCCCAAGCGTGAACCCTGAGAGCAAGCTCACTTCGTTAGCCATACGGGTGAGCGGGACCTGTTCAGTTTCAAGCTGAGAGGGACCAACTACAGACAGAGGTGCCAAGGTCAAGGTCACAGGCTAACAGGCAACACCATAGGGCATGGATTCCAGCGTGCTCCCTCCTTGCTGCAGCAGTGCTAAGAATTCTGGTTTACAAGTTGTCGGTGTCAGCGTTATTGGACTGAGTGAGTACGCAGTGCCCCTTCCCTCTCCAATGGTGCTCCCCTCTCACCATCACCAAGCCCCGGGGCATCTCCCCCCTACCCACGGAGGGGTTAAACATCTGGCTGCCATTCCACCGCCACCGGGCGCTCCCAACGGCAGCGGTAGTATCCCACCTTATCACACACCATGGGTGGCGTCATGAACTCTAACCACAAAATCCCCTGCAAATACCCCCCTTTTAGTCCGAGTGTCCGCGCGACCCCACTCGGGTCTGGAGACCCCTTCAGCCACCGCGGATCCGGCTGCTGGCGCTGGGGCGGTACAGAGACGCTGTCACATGCCCAAAAGTAGCAGTACTTAGAATAGCTAAATTGGAACTGTTTTCAGAGTTATTAGGTTGTACTCAGAACATAAAGCATGAGATTCTCAAGAAGCCTCATGTTTGGGTAATTTTGAAGCCATACTGCATTTCTGAAGCCCACCGAGAGGTGATCTTGTAAGAAGTGAGGTAGATGCTGAGCCTGGGAGTCATTGAAGAGTTTAAGAGTGGACCGTTTCCAGTCCCTTACTCTTAGGGGCACTTTGCACACTACGACATCGCAAGCCGATGCTTGCGATGCCGAGCGCGATAGTCCCCACCCCCGTCGCAGCTGCGATATCATGGTGATAGTTGGCGTAGCGAACATTATCGCTACGCCAGCTTCGCATGCACTCACCTGCCCTGCGACGTCGCTCTGGCCAGCGACCCGCCTCCTTATTAAGGGGGCGGGCTGTGCGGCGTCATAGCGACGTCAGACGGCAGGCGGCCAATAGAAGCGGAGGAGCGGAGATGAGCGGGACGTAAACATCCCGCCCACCTCCTTCCTTCCGCATAGCTGGTGTGAGCTGCAGGACGCAGGTAGAAGATGTTCCTCGCTCCTGCAGCTTCACACACAGCGATGTGTGCTGCCGCAGGAACGAGGAACAACATCGTAACATCGGTCATTTCCAAATTATGGAAATGACCGACGCTACACCGATGATACGATTACGACAATTTTGCGCTCGTTAATCGTATCAAAAAGGCTTTACACACTACGATATCGCCTGCAACGCCGGATGTGTGTCACTTTCAATTTGACCCCACTGACATCGCACCTGTGCCCCTGTGCAAAGTGCCCCTTAGTGCCAAAATCAGATGGAGAATTTCAATTTTGCAAAATCTGAAGGAAATGGAATAAAATCTTTAAGTTGAAGACGTTGATGAACTGATTGAAAGGCTAGGGCCGGTACGGTACATCACCACCCTTGACCTCAGAAAAGAGTATTGTCAAATTTCCATGTTTAAAGACACCAAGGAGTAGACGGCCTTCTCAACACCAGATTGATCTTTCCAGTACAAATGAATGCCGTTTGGGTTGCAAGGAGCTCCAGCCACCTTCCAGAGAGCCATGGACCGAATCCTAGCTCCCCACAAGAAGTAGGCAGCGACCCACCTGGATGAAATTGTGATCTTCAATTAGGATTGGGGAAGCCATTTGAGCAAGGTGCAGGTGATTCGTAGTGCTCTAACATAAACCCATTGAAATGTGGCATCGTGACAAAGAAAGTCAATTACTTGGGCTATGTCGTAAGCAGGGAGAAAATCAAGCCCCAAACAAATAGAGTTGACAAAATGCAGAATTGGCCACAACCACTCTCGAAGAAGGAAGTTGGAGCGTTTATTGGCATTATGGGCTATTAATGTCAGTTTATTCCCAACTTCACCATGATAGCCACATCCCTAATGGACCTCTTTAAGGGTACGAAATCGGCTTGACCAAGCAGGCACCCAAAGCTGAGAGAGCATTCCAGGAACTAAAGCTTGCCTTGTGTAAGCAGCTAGTGTTGGTGGCACAGGACTTCAATAAGGAATTTGTGGTCCAAATGGACATGTCAGATGTTGAGTTAAGTGCCGTCTTGTCTCAGGAAACTGTCTTCCTGTGAGAAGAATTACTCTATCATGGATATTACCTATTAGGCCGGAGATATAGGTTAGTGTCAGACCATGCCCCGCTGAGATGGATGCAGAAAAAGAAAGGGAATAATGCCCGAGTAACCTCCTGGTTCCGGGCAATTTAAGATTAAACCTTCCATGTTCAGCACAGGCCCAGCACACTACATTGCAATGTTGACGCTCTGTCTAAAATCCACTATTTGATGACAGAAGGTGCCAGGCAGAGGGGAGGTATGTAAGATGGCTGCCGGAGAGGTCCTTGATGGGAGATATGTATCATGAAGGTTGGTAGCCTCGGGGGTATAAGCCCGAAGCAAGCTCCAGCACATATAAAGCTGGGAGAGTTAATAGGGCCTGTCAGGGCCGGGTTTATGAGTAGTCAGAGAGATGGCTCATACTGACTGCTCACATATCCTCACCCTGGAGAGTGGTACAGCAGATAAAATGGAGACTAGTAGTCTGATTCAGTGTCTGTGTGTGGAGGTGTGAAGACTTCCAGTGTTGTTTGTCATTGCTAAGGACTGGGAGCTGGACATTAACCAGAGAGGGTGAACCCACTTTACGGTATGGACTATTTGCTTTTTTTTTCCACTTTGTGCCGGAAAAGGCTGATTTTGGTTTGTTTCCTCAGCGGTTTATGGAGTCTTAATAACCCAGATGGCACGTTTTACTGAAGTTGCTTTCTGTGCCTACCGCAACTCGCAACCGCGTGAGTACAAACCCTAAAAAATATAAACTGTACAAAAAAAATCAATCCAATTGCACAGACACATAATAAAAATGTCCAAATATTGTAATAGCCATATTGATAAGATATATGTTCATGTAGGACCGGAGCTTTGTAGTATAAAGTCACCGTTGTGAGTTAAATTACAGCCGTCAGATGTTTGTGCCAGAGGTTAACAAAACATGAGAAGAAGAGAATCAATATGGTGCTCAGAGGAGGCGTCCGCTGCTCGCGGATTACGCTAACTGCTCGAAGGGAGACACAGGACACCGACTTGTGCCAGATGAAGCTTTTCCTCTGCATCTTGGAGAAGACTAGAAATCCAAGCCAAGATAAAATAAAATAACTTATTCTTGTTCCAATGACACCTAACTAGCAATAATGAAATAATGATCTCTTCAGAAAAGGCTCCCTTCCCAAGCTACGGTGCTTCTGTAGGAGGTGGTCGAGCTACGTCCACTCCTGCAGGAAAGTGATCTTGTATTATTAATAGGTTGTATATGAAAGGGTATTGTATTTAATATAAGATGTTCTTATGTGTGCGCTGCTGCGTCACCGATGTAGCAGAGCTGGACGGGTGCGGCGGTAGGTGCCATCTAGCGAGTGCAAGTTTCACATGGATTTATTGTAAGTAATATATAATGTAAGGTGCTGGCCCCTCCTGCTGTGTTAGGCGGGAGACATACTGTAGAGAGCCAGTAGTACCGTAAATATAGGGTTATAGAGATAGGATGTTTTAGTGTAGTGCAACTAGGGACCAAGTGTGCAGGAGTGGGGTGTCAGTGTTAGTGAGTTTGTCAGGATAGAACAGGAACAGTTGCAAATAGCCAAGTGGTGACCAGTGAGACAGAGACATGGAGAGAGGAGTGAGCAGAGAAGGATCAGGAGGACAGGAAAGTTAGTAGAGAGTGAAGCTGCAGAGGTCCAAATGAGCGGACAGGGCCAAAAGTGAGGACCTGACCAGGACGGGAGGACTCCTCCCATGTGTTGAGACATCACCTTGCGGACGAGCTGTACATTGTCCCAAGATTGGTGGGACATCGGGGTATAGAGACTGGGGGCGGCACCTTGAACTGGTCAGGACTCGGGAGCTGGTTTACTGAAGTCCAAGGGCCTGAGTGAGACACAGAAGCCACTAGGAAAGGTTACGGGGAGGAAGCATGTATTGGTCTCGGCTGCTAAGGGATAGAAACCCAGGGCAATGTCCAGCAAGTTTGAAACCCTAGAAAGAGCAGTGGCAGCACAAGAGGACCTGTTTGTCCTAAGGAAGGAAGAAATGGTGAACTACAATAAATCGGTTTCCAAATTGTTTTACAAAGAGACTTGTGTGTGTGAATTATGTAGCCTCCTTGTCTATAATGGGGACCAGCAATGAAGATGGAGGTAATACTGGATATTGTTGTAAGTCCCGCACGCCCCAATGGAAGCACAACATGAGCACACACATTGAATGAAGCAGGGAAGCCAGTGACCCTCGGCCAGTATAGGGCTCCCCTCTTTACTTCCCTGGTAAACCATAGTGATGAAGGACTGGTCAAAAACTGGAGTTGCATAAACCACCACCACTTTCCATGAATTGGACAAATCTGATCAAGCTCCTTTGAACCTCAGCTCTGTCCCAGTTCCTCCAATTTCGGCGAGCCTAAACCAAAGAGGGGCGAAAATGCCAAAAGTTGCAGTCTCTTGTTGGGGAAAGCCAAATAATTTGTGACTTTTCAAAGCTTTTACAACACTTTTGTGGCATAAAAGCTATGATAAATCAGTCCCATAGTCTCATGACAATACATCATATTTCATGAAATAACGCTATATATATATATATATATATATATATATATATATATATATATATATATATATATATGCAAATTAGGTTGCAAGTGCCTAGTGAGTGGTCTAAGACGGGGTAAGTGGTGTGGAAGTGTGACACCCTGGGCAAGCCAGGGGTCACAGGTCACAACAGCCCATGCACCCCACATTCCCGGCAGGTACATCTAAGCTAACCTAAAATCCTTGTTGCCTTCCTCCAGGGGCTGATGTCCACACCAGGGGGTGGGCCAGGCGGTTGGCTCCGCCCACCGAGGAGTTCACAGCCCTGGAGGCGGGAGAACCAGGCAGTTGAAGTCATACTAGAGTCTGAGAAGCAGTTGAAGTCTAGCTGAGGGCTAGAGTGGAGTGAAGTTTAGGAAGTGAAAGTAGAAGGAGGTGAAGTGGTAGAGGAGCTTAAGAGGAGTGACAGAAAAGGAACAGTTAAGCAAGCCTGAAGTTGGTCCGGGTGTGTGCCCCGGACAGTGACAGCAAGGTCAGCAGACGGCGGTGATAGTCTGCAGGGGGACTGTTTGGAGGTTGCTGGAAGGACCGCAGACGGGTGGTGACCCGGCGGTACTAGAGCAGTATACGAAGAACAGTCAGCACCAGGGCAGGGGCCTTTCGGATCCCGGCAAGGCTAGGAGTCGCCATAATTTGCCAAATCCGTCAGTGAAGGGGACCTCTGTCTCCTAACAACCAAGTCCCGATTGAAGGCAACAGTCCGACCGTGAAGGGGAGACACCGCCACCGCCAGGGCACCAGTTTCCCAGGGCCAGCGCCTGCGGGAAAAGTAGGGCTCCTTCGGCCCAGATTGAAGCCGAGGAGTGGGTAACCGGTGGGGACCCATCGCTGCCAAGAGACTTTACATAGGTGCAAGGAAGAGACCGTCACCGCTAACTGCAGGGAACCGCAGCACCGTAACCGTCCGAGGGACCCGTCCAACCAGCCGTTTGTTTACCGAGAACTGTGTCGTGTTTACTGGCTGAGTGAGTACCTCCGTGCCGTGCGGCACAGCGCTGCCCCTGCGCCCCTGCACCTCCACAGGCCCCATACCCGCCTGTCCACCATACCAACCCCATCACTGGGCCCCGGGAGCACCAAAACCCCTACCCACGGAGGGGCAAATCAACAACTGGCTGCTCCATACCATCACTCCGGGGCTCCCCAGACAGAGCAGAGGTGGTGTCCACTTAATCACCACAACCGTGGGTGGCGTCACGGACAATAAACTATCCCAAAACCCAATCCCCTTTCACTCACGGGCGAGGAGCGCCGCTCGAGTTCCCGGGATCCGGCCCATCGCTCGAGCCACCGAGCAGCAGCAGGCCGCAGCAGCCGCAGCGGCAGCCGGATCCGAGCAGTGGGAGAGCGCGGCGTCCCCTCCTCCGCCCGCGACAGAAGTCATCCATAACCCCCAATTACCACTTACCATTTGGTGTTGTATGACGTTAACTTGTCCAGTTAGGGAGGGGTTAGTAACAACAGCCAAAGCACTTTCCTGGTTGTGTACCACCCACTGAGCAGTTATATTGTAATTTGCATAATATTTAAAAATATTTTTTATCGGTAATGCCAAGTTCATCAGCACTAAGAAATGCATGTTTGGGAACCTGTTAGCGCATTTTTACATATGAAAGTATGGTATGGTTTTACAGAAGCTTGTTTCCCGATAAAATTGATACCTTTATTTTAGGTAATTTCACACGTCCGTGTCTCCGGTACGTGATTGGTCCGTTTCCTCACGTACCGGAGACACGGGCACACGTAGACCCATTAAAATCAATGGGTCTGCGCTCATGTGCGTGTTCTGCCATGGACCATGTGTACGTGTGGAGCATACGTGTGTCCGTGTGCTCCACACGTCAATATGTCCGTTTTTCTCCGGCATCACGGGTGTCACGCACCAGAGAAAACACACGTGTTTGAGAAAAAAAAAAACTTTACTCACCTTCTCCAGCCCTCCTGTCTCTGCCGCTGCTGTCACTTGCTTCCGACCGCTGCTCATTATGCTCATTGACTATTCACTTCACGGCATCCGGAAGCAGAAGCAGCGGGAAGTCGGCAGGACCGGAGACCGAAGATCAGCACCACGGACAGCAACGCCAGGGACAGGTGAGCAGAAAGTTCCCGTTCTCTGTGTGTTACAGATAACACACGGAGAACACACGTCTGCCATAAACACGGCTCACGGAGGGCAAAACGCACCTCTGACACGTCCGTGAAAAACGCGCGTGGTTTTATACGGACGTGTGAAAAGAGGCCTTGGAGATCCGACGTGCCAGTCATGGGAAATCCAATATGGAAGCCATATGTAAATCAGGCTGAAAGTGCATGAGGGACGTGTCTGTACACTTGGATTCTTTTCTTACTAGTGCACTGATACACCCCCAGTGCGCTTCCAGCCTGATGTGCATATTGCTTCCATACAGGATTTCTGATGACTAGCTGTCATGGGTGACAGTCATGTGATTTCTGCCAATATAAGGTCACAGCAATTGGTTGTGCAAAATGTTCCCTGACTTTCCATTGTTCTTGCTGTTAGTATTCATTGTACTAGGTAGCATTCCTGCTGGGTTTTCATCTCTTCCCCTTTAGGACCCCAGGGAGCTCTCCTTCCATCCAGCTGTTGATTACCACTACTCCCCTTGTACTTAAATACTCCCTTCTTCCCTGGACTTGTGCTGGTGATATTATTCAGTTCATTCAAGCTCTGGCTGCAAGCAGGTGGCTTGTACTCATCTGTTGTATTGTTGCTGAACCTTTGCTGAACTTCTACCTCAGTCATCTGTGGATAAGTAGTTCATGCATTTCCCTCTGTGTGCCCTCCTTGTGTCTTCTTTAGTGTTTAGTGGGGTTGATGAAGAGCTCATCCCATCCATTCCCTATTTAGAGCCCAGCACTAGGGATACCTAGGGTCAGGTATCTGGCTCAACGCATAGGTGCAGAACACATCTAGGATGGTGAGGGACCCCAGGGACCAGCAGTAGGTTTGGTCAGGGGTCACCATCTCCCGCTTCCCTAGACACAGGGTTTCCCTTCCCTTTCGCCATTCAGTTGGTACTTCCCCTTACCTAGCGTGACACCGGCCCATCGGATATTTACAAAAAAGTTATCATTATTATTGTAGAACAAGTACTTGTACAGCTATACCGCTACTTCTATATCTAAACATTTGCTAACAAGTTCCCTTTAAAACTACTACTAGGAGCTGTTATTAGTTTTTTAGATAGAAAAATGCCGACTGATCCCATCCTAGTGGATGTTGTAATGCCAGGAACAGCCTCTAGCTATGAGTGGGGCTTTTTCTGCTTGTTTAGATCTTTGTGACAAATTATTGTCTCCAATATCAGATTCACATAGGATTGTCTTCTGCTCAACCATTTGAGCCTTGAATTATGGGCCCATTATTAGGTGTCAGTTGCACTATCTACGGTGGTGGCCTTACACAACCCTAGAAATGTTTAGACGCACCGGACCATAAGATGCACCCTGGTTTTAGAGGAAAATAGGAAAATAAAATTTTAAGCAAAAAATGTGGTCATGACACACTTTTATGGGGCGAGGATCTGCTGCTGACACTGTTATGGGGGGTAATGTCCCCAAATTCTCTGCTAAGGTACCCCATCCTGGTAATGATCCTCCTGCCTTGTATATAAACCTGGTATATGCCCTTATCTTGCTATATACTGGCATCCTGCTATATACTCCCATTCCACTATATGCCCCCATCCTGCTATATACTGTCATCCTGCTATATACCCCATCCTGCTATATACTGCCATCCTGTCATATACCCCCATCCTGCTATATACTTCCATCCCGCTATATACTGCCATCCTGCTATATGCCCCCATCCTGCTATAAACTGTCATCCTGCTATATACCCCCATCCTGCTATATCCTGCTATATGCCCCCATCCTGATATATACTGCCATCCTGGTATATATTCCCATCCTGCTATATATTCCCATCCTGCTATATACCGCCATCCATCCTGCTATATACCCCCATCCTTCCTGCTATATACTCCCATCCATCCTGCTATATACTGGCATCCTGCTATATACTGCCATCCTACTATATCCCTCCATCCTGCTATATACTGCCATCCTGCAATATGCCCCCATCCGGCTATATACTGCCATCTTGCTATATACCCCCATCCTGCTATATACTGCCATCCTGCTATATGCCCCCATCCTGCTATATACTGCCATCCTGCTATATGCCCCCATCCTGATATATACTGCCATCCAGGTATATATGCCCATCCTGCTATATATTCACATCCTGCTATATACCGCCATCCATCCTGCTATATACCCCCATCCATCCTGCTATATACTCCCATCCATCCTGCTATATACCCCCATCCTGCTATATGGCATGTATCCTGTATCACATAAAAAAAAAACGTTTATACTCACCTTTCCTCGCTCCATGCAGCATTGCTCCTCCCCCTGTCTGTGGCGGCAGCAGCACTGCTGACCTGTGTAGAGTCGTCATCGGTCACTTCCCTGCAGCATCACTCATCCTCCTGTCTGCCGGCTGACCTGCGTGACTAGCGGCGCACACAGCGATGACGTCATCGTTGTGCTCACCGCTCTCTACACAAATCAGCTGACCGGCAGACGGGAGGACATCGCGAAGCTGCAGGGGAATGGTGAGTATGCCGTATTCACTGCACCCCGCGCTGATGATGATGCGCGGGGAGCAAAAATACAGCCGCATATGATCACTCCAGGCTGTAGTTGCCAGGGGTGATCACAGCAGGCTGTTTAATATGCGCGCACCCCCCGCCCATCACCCCGCTCACCTGTCAGCGCTGGCTTCAGTGCTGAGAGATGATGGGCGGGATGATAGGCATGCATATGTAATGAGCGGGCCCACGTGGTCACGGCAGGCGCTGCTACAGCCTGCTCGTGCCGCCAATGGCCCGCTCCACCGCAGCACCCTCATTCCCGGCAGCAGCCCTATATTCAGACCATTAGACGCAACCCCCACTTTCCCCCAACATTTGGGGGGGAAAAAGTGCGTCTTATGGTCCGAAAAATACGGTAAAATGGATCTAATTATTTATTCATACTAATTTAAGACTTGGTTGTAGTCACTTTCCAACTCTGCTCCCAAAGGAGAAAAAAAAACCTACAGATTTCATGAATACCAAACTGAGCATGTCTATCCGAAGCATCTGTGAGACCTGAAAGGGTTGCTTCACATCAAATCTGACCTCGTAAGAAAAGCAGAACGAGATATTAGGAGGAGTGGAAGCCTCTTTGAAGAAGGTGTCTTGGGTCATCTATGGCCTGAGGCCGACACCATTCGTAAGCTTGTGGATGAGTTCCATCTGGATCCTTTCTTAATAGCTTGATGTGTACGGTAAAGCTCATTTAGTCCAGGAAAACTTCTTTTAGGATCATTCATACCTAAGAGATTTCTTTAGCAAAGTATTTAGATGGGGGTTTTTTCCCCAGAATGTCGTCTACTAGCTCCAATGATCTGAACAGTGACAGGTACTGTCACCGATAATCACTAAGGGCCATGAAATTGCTGAGAAATAGAGAAAGGATGTCAAAGTCACCCTCCCCAAATTATAGGCCATGAGATAATAACCCTATCTCCACATCATCTATTACCAATTATAATGGATGGGAAGCTGATCTACCATAGTCGCATAGTTTGGCCAAAAAACTTTGATTTGTGCTTTGTGCTGATGGTCACCCATGTGACCTTGCTTATACTTTTCACCAAGCGAATGCTCTTTATAATTAACCTTTCTATAAGGTTTTCTAGGGTTTGAAATTGTAAAAAAAAGATAAATTCTAATATAATTGCTTTTAAAATCCATCACAACTGGCCAACAAGGTCCCATGTTGCTTCCAATCCCTCGGCAGACAATCGCTACTCATTGGGACAACCTGTAATGGCACTGTGGGGGTGGTAAGTGTGACAAGGTGCCACTTGATTTGAAATCCACTTGGAAACCGGTACCAGTGGCCGAGGGACAAGGCTGAGCATGCTATGTTGAGATTTTTTTCTTTTTCCAGCTGAGTCACTGTTAGCTGGGGCCACACGGGGGACGGAAACAAGATGTCTGCGCCCGACGGAGCTGCTGGAGGAGCGGCGGTCGCAGCCGCAGTGGCACCCGTGGATGGGAATGTGCCTGCCCAGGTCCCGGCCGCGCTGGCGGGGGGTGCCGCGGTCCCAGCTTTCGCTCAGGTGATGCCGTTCTCCTTGCCCTATGTGCCCGGAGCTACCTGGCTGCCGCAGTACGACGGGAAGCCTGATGCGTTACAGGTCTTCTGGAAAAAGCTTAACCCACTCCTGGAATTGTACCCCCTGACTGATAAGCAACGTGCAGCGGTAGTGCTAGGCCAGCTAACCGGCGCGGCTGAGCAGGAGGCGGAGACCTGGGCCGAGGGGGACCGGTTCTCTGTAGCCACCATCTTTGAGAAACTACAGACTGCCTTTGAGACCCGTACCGAAGCTGAGCTGAGGATTCAGTTTTACCAGTGTCGGCAACGGTCTGTGGATAGCATTCGGGACTACGCTTTACGTCTGCAAACCGCCCTCCGCACACTGAAGCGGGTGGACACCATCAATGAGGCGGACAGCAACAAAATGTTGGTAGAGCAATTTGTGCAGGGGATGAGGTCCTCTGAGGATCGCAAACAACTCCGGCTGTGGGCCCTAGAACACCCTGATGTGGACTTTGCTGTGTTAAAGGAACGGGCCATTAAAGCACTGCAGCCCCCAGCTTCAGAAGTCTTGGAACCAGCCCCGTGGCCAGTTGAGACGGCCCCCGTCGTGGTGGCCCCTGCCCTACCAGCCTCTCCAGTACCTACAGCTCCAAGCAGCACGATGGAAGAACTGGCTGCCCAGGTCCGCCGCATGGATGGAGACCTCGCCAAGATTCTCGCCGCACTCCAACCTCCAACCAGATCCCAGCCTCCAACCAAGATACAGCTCGCCGACAGCCCTGAGGATGTTCCCTGTATGCAGCGGAGAAGTGCTAACAACTCGCGGAACAGACCTCCAACCTGCTACAGGTGCAGCAAGCCTGGCCGTTACTTCCGACAGTGCCCGTTAAACGAGCAACCCCTGGGGCCACGGGCCAATCCTCAGGAGTAGAACCCCGTGGCCCCCCAGACTGGCGGGACCGGTATATCGGGGCCCGGCCCATCATCCCCGTGGCTGTGGACGGCATACCGGTGATGGCTCTCTTGGACACTGGATCACAGGTAACCACCATACCATACACATTGTACCAACGGTATTGGGGAACAGACGAGCTGGCTCCCCCAGATACTAGTATAACACTGATTGCTGCTGATGGACTCCCACTGACCCAAGTGGGGTATAAATAAGTGGCCATGACTGTGGGGCGAGCTGAACTGCAACACCAGGGTATGATTGTGATCATGAATGAACCCAGTGATCATAACCCGAAGATAGTGCTGGGAACCAATGTGATGGAGCACTGTATGAGTGATGTGTTGGCCCTACTGCAGCAGCTGGCCGCCACGGCGGCGGGGAGCCGACAAAGAGCTGTGCAGCGTGAGATCCGAGCCTTGATGTACCGCCAGCATGTAAACTCGACAGGAGGGGAGATTGGTGGAGTGAGAGTGATGGATGTTGCCCTGTTGACTGTGCCCCCTATGAGTGAGATGATGATTTGGTGTAGGGCAGCAGTAGGGCCTCAGGGGCGTGACTACCCTGCCATGATAGAGCCCATGCCCTCCGAGCACTGGCCCACAGTAATGGCCGCCTGAGGGGTGGTAGATGTAAAGAAGGGGAGAGTGCCCGTGAGGGTGCTGAACTGTGGAGAGGAAGAAGTCAGGCTTCCCCGGTATGCCACACTTGCCAAGTTGTTCACCCTAGATCCCCACACCATCCATGAAGCAGCCCCTCCAGTTTCACTACCTACTGCCAGCACTCACCCGCCCCAAGGGGAGTTAGACGAGTGGCACCAACAGTTACACGTGGGCACTGACGATACCCCTACACATCACATAGAAGGGGTATACAGGGTGGTACGGGAGTACGAGCAAGTTTTCAGCAAACATCCCCTAGACTTTGGGCAGATTAAAGGGGTCCAACACCATATCCCTACCGGTGAACATCCCCCTATCAAAGAGAGGTACAGGCCCATTCCCCCTGCACACTACCAGTGCGCCAAGGACATGTTGAGGAATATGAGGGAGGCAGGGGTTATCAGGGACAGCTGTAGTCCCTGGGCCGCCCCGTTGGTGCTGGTTAAGAAGAAAGACGGCAGCATGCGGATGTGCGTGGATTACCGGAAGATTAACCAGATAACACATAAGGATGCCTACCCTCCGCCCCGTATCGAGGAGTCCTTGTCCGCGCTGAGAACCGCAAACTACTTCTCCACCCTTGACCTCACCAGTGGGTACTGGCAGGTGGCAGTGGCGCCCGAAGACCGAGAGAAAACTGCCTTTACCACCCCTATGGGACTCTGTGAATTCAACAGTATGCCGTTCGGGCTGTGCAATGCCCCGGGTACCTTCCAACGGCTGATGGAGTGCTGTTTGGGGCACCTGAATTTCGAGACCGTCCTGTTGTATCTGGATGATGTAATTGTGTATTCACAGACATATGAAGCCCATCTGGAACACATAGCCAAGGTGTTCTCGTCCCTTGCCAAGTACGGGATGAAGTTGAAGCCCTCTAAGTGTCATCTGTTGAAACCCAGAGTGCAGTACCTGGGGCATGTGGTGGGAGCAGAAGGTGTCGCCCCCGACCCCGAAAAAGGTTACTGCCATCCAAGACTGGCCGAGGCCAACCACAGTGAGGGAAGTAAGGCAGTTTCTGGGTCTGGTAGGGTACTACCATCGCTTCATCAAGGGATACACGAAGATGGCTGCCCCCATGCAAGACCTCCTCGTGGGACAGACCAAAGGTGGTAGACCCCTCGGAGCCCCACTGGTGTGGGAAGAGAGGCATGAGGAATCCTTCCATCAGCTGAAAGCGGCCTTGACCGGGGAGGAGATCCTAGCGTATCCTGATTACAGCCACCCGTTCATCCTCTACACTGATGCCAGCAATGTGGGCTTGGGGGCAGTCTTGTCCCAGGTCCAGGATGGGAAGGAAAAAGTGATTGCCTATGCTAGCCAAAAGCTCCGACCGACTGAAAGGAACCCTGAAAATTACAGCTCTTTCAAGCTGGAGCTCCTGGCGCTGGTGTGGGCTATCACCGAGCGGTTCCGCCATTACTTGGCCGCAGCAAAATTCACCGCTTTCACGGATAACAATCCGCTGACCCACCTGGACACGGCCAAGTTGGGTGCGTTGGAACAGCGGTGGGTGTCCAGGCTAGCCAACTACGACTTCACAATTAAATACAGGGCCGGTCGTGCCAACGTTAATGCTGATGCACTCTCTCGGATGCCCCACTTGTCAAAAGAAGGGTGCGAGGATGATGACCTCGAAGAGATCGAGTTGCCTGCATTTCACCAGCCACCAACTGAGAAGGTACATGTCCATCAACAACGGGTGAACCTGGATCCACTGCCCAGCCAGGAGTGGCAGGAAGCTCAAAACCAGGCGCCCGCTGTCCGCCTAGTCAAGACTCTGGTAGAGCAAGGCGCGGCTGGAATAGACCCTGCCCCCCCAGCTGAAGCCCAACGCCTGTGGAAAGAACGGACCCGGCTGTATCTACACCAAGGGAAGTTGTACCGTGAGCTGATTAACCCAAAGACTCATGAGAAAATCCGCCAGTTGGTGATTCCCCAAGCTAATGTGCCCACCATTCTACAAGCGTACCATGATGGTGCCGGACACTATGGATGGAAGAAATTGGAAATGCTGTTGAGGGAGCGGTTCTATTGGAGTGGGATGCGGGAGTCTGTGGAGGCCTGGTGCCGAGAGTGTGGCCCGTGTACGCTGTGAAGGATGGACGAGGCCAGCCAGTAGGCACCCCTGCACCCGATCGTTACACATCAACCGCTGGAGCTGGTCGCCCTGGACCATGTGAAGCTCACCCCCAGCCGAAGTGGGTACACTTACGCTCTCACCATAGTGGATCATTATTCAAGGTTCATGGTGGTTGTCCCGGTTAAAGACCTAACCGGCCGTACTGCCGCTAGAGCGTTCCAAGCTTACTTCTGTCGGCCACATGGATACCCTGAGAAGGTGCTTACTGACCAAGGCCCCGCCTTTGAAGCGGAGGTGTTCCATGAGTTCTGTAAGCTGTACGTCTGCAAGAAGATCCGGACCACGCCTTACCATGCCCAAACCAACGGTATGTGTGAGAAGATGAACCATTTGGTCCTTGGCCTCCTCAAGACGTTGCCGCTAGAAGAGCGGAACCTGTGGCCGGAGAAGCTGCCTGACTTGGTCGATATGTACAACAATATCCCGTCCAGCTCAACGAAGTGCACCCCAGCATATCTGATGAGGGCTCGCCCCGGCCGACTGCCGGTGGACCTGGAAATGGGACTGGAAGCCCCAGAAACACTCCCCTCGACAGCTGAATGGGACACCCGGCGGAGGGCTCAGTACCGACAGATTCAGGAATATGTGGAGAAGAACTTAAGTCGGAGTCGGGAACAACAGGAGCGGCGCTTCAACCAGAAGGCGTCTGCTGGCCCTTTCCAGCCTGGAGATGTAGTGCTGAAGCGGAAGAGGAGAACCCACAAGCTGGATGATCAATGGGAACAAACCCCATACGTCATACAGCCCACAGGATGGGAAGATGGGGAGGCCTACCAGATCAGTCGTGACCAAGGGGGCACCTTGGCCACGGTTTCCCGGGACCATCTGAAAAGGTGCCCACCAGTATTGAGGGCAACGGCTGAAGTACCGGTTCCTCCACCAGCAGAGAAGGCAAAAGAGGTAATCAACACCGTGATGGGTGACTTCCCAGCGGACTGGCCTACACAGAACGGCGCGGTGATTCTTCCAGTGATGCTATTCCCACAACCCGTGGATGAAGAAATGATGGAGGTGGTCAACCGTGAGCCAGAACCAGTGCCAGTGCCCAGGGATGAACCTGTGCCCAGCTCCCCTATGCCTCCGCCTGCCCCACACGATAACAGGGAAGAGAGACTGATTGTTCCCTCTCCCCCGCTGCCTGTCACCACTGACACTGGACCCCGGAGGTCCACTCGCCCCAACCTAGGTAGACCCCCACTTAGGTACAGGGAAACTACTATTTAGAGGGGGGTTGAACATGTGTGTTAAAAGTTTTAAAGTTGGAAGTTATGAGAAAATGAAAATGATTAACCGAAGTTAACCTGATTGTCTACACTGCTGATTGAACCGGTCGTTGCCGGCACCGTTGTCCCCGTGGGGACCGTCTGAAGTTGCGTAAGGGACTCCTTACGGACAAGCCCGTGAACTTGCAGGGCAACCACAAACGTTAGTGGCTTGTAAATAATGTTGTTGTTGCAGCTTCCACCGTTGCCGCCTCCGGAGAGGCAGATTGGAAGGAGGGCCCGCAGTGGAGCAGGCTGAGGCCCAGCCACCACAGGAACCGGTGGCTACCCTCTGGGGGTTACAGGGGCTCCCCATGGACGAGGGTCCCCTGGAAAGGACAGATCCCGCTCGGGTAGCTTGGTGCTGGACTGGGGTCAAGGGGTGCTGCCTGTTTCTTAGGGGCAGCATCAGGGCCAGGTTCCTTGGGTGGGAGAGAGCGGAAGCCGTAACCGTTTGAAACTGTTACCGTTTGCAACGTTTAAGAAAAGTGCCTCCCGTTGTGGGATGATGTTCTTCTACTTGTATTGTTTTCTTATCTTTTTCAGAAAAATAAAACCGGTGTTGGACGGGCAGCCCGCGGACGGTCTGCATTTTGCTAAGGGGGAATGTGACGCCCTGGGCAAGCCAGGGGTCACAGGTAATGACATCACCACACCCTACACCCCAGTTAGGTACACCTAAGCTAGACCAGAAATCCTTGTTGCCTTCCTCCAGGGGCTGATGTCCACACCAGGGGGTGGGCCAGGCGGTTGGTTCCGCCCACCGAGGAGTTCACAGTCCTGGAGGCGGGAAAACCAGGCAGATGAGTTTTGAAGTTGGAGTTGAGTGGTAGAGGAGCAAGTGAGAGGAGTGGGAGTGAAGCTAGGAGAGTAGTAACAGGGCAGCCTGAAGTTGGTCCGGGTGTGTGCCCCGGACAGAGACAGCAAGGTTAGCAGACGGCGGTGACCGTCTGCAGGAGTGGCCTATCGGAGGTGCCGTAAGGACCGTGGACGGGTAGTGGCCCGGCGGTACCGGACCGGTACACAAGGAGAAGCCAGCACCATTGGCAGGGGCCTTTCGGATCCCGGCAAGGCTAGGAGTCGCCGTGAATTTGCCAAATCCGTCAGTGAAGGGGACCTCCGGGTCTCCAAACAACCAAGTCCCGATTGAAGGCAACCGTCCAACCGTATGAGAGAGACACCGCCAAGGCACCAGTTTCTCAGGGCCAGCGCCTGCGGGCAAAGAGGGGCTCCTCCGGCCCATATCCAAGTCGGGGAGCGGGTTACCGGTGGGAACCCATCGCTACCAACATTTCACAAGGTGCAGGGAAAGAGACAGTCACCGTTAACTACCGGGGAAAAGCAACAGCAGCCGTCCGTGGGAACCGTCTTTCCAGCCGTGTGTTTTACCGAGAACTGTGTCACCGTCTCAGGCTGAGTGAGTACCACCGTGCCGTGAGGCACAGCGCTGCCCCCGCGACCCTGCACCTCACCAGGCCCCGCACTTGGCCTGCCATTCCTCATCCTCCACCCCATCACTGGGCCCCGGGACAACCAACCCCTAACCACGGAGGGGAGAACTAACAACTCTGCTGCTCCCTGTCACCGCTCACGGGATCCCCATACAGAGCAGCGGTGGTGTCCACACAATCACCACAACCGTGGGTGGCGTCACGGACAATAAATCCCCAAAACCAATCCCCTTTTCACTCACGGGAGAGGAGCGCCGCTCGAGTCCCCGGGATCCGGCCCATCGCTCGAGCCACAGAGCAGCAGAGGCCGCAGCAGCAGCGGCAGCCGGACCCGAGCAGTGGGAGAGCGCAGCGTCCCCTCCTCCGCCCGCGACACTTGCATTACACTCGGCTCACGCTGGCAGCACAGCGGGAGCCGAGTGTCATGCGAGTGTCACTGCGACCACAGCTGCGGGGGCGGGCCGACTCTGAGGAGGGGCGGGCCAGTGCTGAGGAGGGGTGGGCTGGCGCTGCGGAGGGGAGGGAGGGATTTATCTCCGTCTCTCCTCCGTAGTCTGCTATTGCCATTCTCTCCCTGTACTCGCGGTACATCGGTGTACTGCGAGTGCAGTGTGATTTTTCTCTTGCCCCATAGACTTGAATGGGTGCGAGAGAAACTAGGATCGCATTGTACCCACAGCATGCTGCGACTGTTTTCTCGGTTCGATTAGGGCTGAGAAAATAATCACTCATGGGTGCTGGGACATAGGGTAATATTGGTCCGAGTAGAATGCGATGTTTTATCGCATTCCACTCGCTCCGATTTTCAAGCCGTGTGTCTAAAGGCGCCTTTACACACTGCAACATCGCTAACGACATCGCTGTAACGTCACCGGTTTTGTGACGCAATAGCGACCTCCCCAGCGACATTGCAGTGTGTGAAACGCATCAGCGACCTGGCCCCCGCTGAGAGGTTGCTGATCACTACAAATCTTTCAGGACCATTTTTTGGTCCTTTGTTTCCCGCTGAGCAGGATGCATTGGTGTGTTTGACACCGTTACAACGACTTTGTTAGTGACTTCCCTTTCAAATAGCTGCTTTAACACGTCCCTAATGACCAGCTAGGTCGTTCTGCAGGTCCGCATCGCTGCTGCGTCGTTGGTAAGGTCTGCCTGTTTGACAGCTCACCAGCGACTCAAAAGAGACTTTGTAGCGATCCCGGCAAGGTTGGGATCTCTGGTGGGATCGCTAGAAAGTCTTAAGGCTGCTTTACACGGTACGACCCATTGTGCAATTTCACAATCGATCGTACCCGCCCCCATCCTTTTTGCGTCATGGGCAAATCGCTGCCCGTGGCGCACAAAGTCGGTAACCCCCGTCACACATACTTACCTCTCGTGCGACCTCGCTGTGAGCGGCGAACGTCCACTTCCTGGAGTGGGAGGGACGTTCGGCGTCACAGCGACGTCACACGGCCGCCGGCCAATGGAAGTGGAGGGGCGGAGATGAGCGGAACGTAAACATCCCGCCCACCTCCTTCCTTCACATAGCCGGCGGCGGCCGCGTGACGCAGGTGAGCTGCTGTTTATCGTTCCCGGGGTGTCACATGGAGCGGCGTGTGCTACCCCGGAAACGATGAACAACTAAATTAAACGATATTATGGAACCTAGCGAGCAGTACACAACTCACGATTTGTGAGCGATGCTGCGTCGCTAGGAGGTGTCACACAGGCCGGCATCGCCAGCGATGCCGGATGTGCGTCACAAAAACTGTGACCCCGACGATCTATCGCACGATAGATTGTCTGGTGTAAAGCAGCCTTTAGGGGTACTTTGCACGCTGCGACATCGCAGGCCGATGCTGCGATGCCGAGCGCGATAGTCCCCGCCCCCGTCGCAGCAGCGATATCCTTGTGATAGCTGCCGTAGCGAACATTATCGCTACGGCAGCTTCACATGGACTCACCTGTCCTGCGACCGTCGCTCTGGCCGGCGACCCGCCTCCTTGTTAAGGGGGCGGGTCGTGCGGCGTCACACGGCAGGCGGCCAATAGGAGCGGAAGGGCGGAGATGAGCAGGATGTAAACATCCCGCCCACCTCCTTCCTTCCGCATATCCTACGGAAGCCGCAGTGACGCCGGTAGGAGATGTTCCTCACTCTTGCGGCTTCACACACAGCGATGTGTGCTGCCACAGGAGCGAGGAACAACATCGGACCGTCGCGTCAGCGTAATCATGGATTACGCCGACGCTGCACCGATGATACGATTATGACGCTTTTGCGCTCGTTAATCGTATCATCTAGGCTTTACACACTGCGAAGACGCATGCGATGCCGGATGTGCGTCACTTTCAATTTGACCCCACCGACATCGCACCTGCGATGTCGTAGTGTGCAAAGCCGCCCTTAGTGTGCAAAGGGGCCTTTAGGCCTTCAACTTATTTTTGGGAGTCGAAAAAGCCTTGTACTCTTTCCAACGGCAGCCAATTTATATATTTGTGCTTTTATTTTTTCGTCTTTCTTTTTTTTTCCAAGAGCCAAAATCTCCAAGAACCTTGAGGCTTTTTTTGTGACATGAATGCTTGTTTTGAATGACACCATTCTTAAAAATTAAAGGGGGGAGTGGGAAATCCCACAAAAAAAACGAAATGAGGAAAAATGCTGAAAAAATGCAAATCAACTATTGTTTTTTGGAGGTGTGTTTTTATGTCATTCATTGTGCAGTAACAATAACCAGATCACATAATTCGTAAGGTCAGTGCTATTACAGCGATACCAAACGTGTATAGTTCTTTTTTTTATTAATTGATTAACCCCTTAAGGACGAAGCCAGTTTTGTCCTTAATGCCCAGGCCATTTTTTGCAATTCTGACCAGTGTCACTTTATGAGGTCATAACTCTGGAACGCTTCAACGGATCCCGGTGATTCTGACATTGTTTTTTCGTGACATATTGTACTTCATGATAGTTATAAATTTAGAACGATATTTTTTGCTTTTATTTGTGAAAAAATCGGAAATTTGATGAAAATTTTGAAAATTTTGCAATTTTCAAACTTTTAATTTTTATGCCCTTAACCCAGAGAGTTATGTCACACAAAACAGTTAATAAATAACATTTCCCACATGTCTACTTTACATTAGCGCAATTTCTGAAACAAAATGTTTTGGGGTTAGGAAGTTAGAAGGGGTCAAAGTTCATCAGCAATTTCCCATTTTTTCAACAAAATTCACAAAACCATTTTTTTAGGGACCACATCACATTTGAAGTGACTTTGAGAGGCCTAAGTGACAGAAAATACCTAAAAGTGACACCATTCTCAAAACAGCACCCCTCAAAGTACTCAAAACCACATCCAAGAAGTTTATTAACCCTTCAGGTGCTTCACAGGAACTAAAGCAAAGTGGAATGAAAAAAAGCAAAAAATAAAATTTTACCTAAAATGTTGCTCTACCCCAAATTTATTCACTTTTAGAAGAAATAACACAACAAAATGAACCCCAAAACTTGTTACCCACTTTCTTATGAACGCGCCAATACCCCACATGTGGTCAGAAACCTTTGTTTGGACAAATGGGAGGGCTCGGAACAGAAGGAGCAATATTTGAATTTTGGAAAGCAAATTTGGCTGAAATAGATTGCGGGCACCATGTTGCATTTACATGTCCGCTAAGGTACCTAAACAGCAGAAACCCCTCACAAGTGACACCATTTTGGAAACTAGACCCCTTAAGGCTTCTATCTAGGGGTATAGTGAGCATTTTGGATCCACAAGTACTTCACAGATTTTGATAACGTTACGTTGTCACATTGAAAATTTTCATTTTTTTCTCAAAAATGTTGCTTTAGCATCAATTTTTTCACTTTTTCAAGAGGTAATTCCAAAAATTTGACCCCAACGTTTGTTACCCACTTTTTTATGAGCGCGGTGATACCTCACATGTGGTCTGAAACCTTTGTTTGGAGAAATGGGAGGGCTTGGAACGGAAGGAGCAATATTTGAATTTTGGAAAGGAAATTTGGCTGAAAAAGATTGCAGGCACCATGTCGCATTTGGAGGACCCCTAAGGTACGTAAACAGCAAAAAAACACCACAAGTGACCCCATATTGGAAACTAGGCCCCTCAAGGAATTTATCTTGATGTTTGGTGAGTACCCTGAACCTCCAGGTGCTTTACAGAAGTTTATAACGTTGAGCCATGAAAATAAAAAAATAAAATTTTACCACAAAATTGTTACTTCAACCAGGTAGCTTTTTTTTTCACAAGGGTAACAGGAAATAAATCACCATGAAATTTATTGCGCAATTTCTCCTGAGTTTGTTGATATCTTGTATGTGGTGGAAATCAACTGTTTGGGCACACTACAGGGCTCAGAAGAGAAGGAGTGCAGTTTGACTGCAAAATTGGCTGGAATCAATAGCGGACGCCATGTTGCATTAGGAGAGCCCCTGAGGTGCCTAAGCAGTGGAGGTCCCCCACAAGTGACCCCATTCTGGAAATAAGACCCCTCAAGGCTTTAATCTAGGTGTATATTGAGCATTTTGAATCCACGAATACTTCACAGAATTTGATAAGCTTAGGTTGCCATATTGAAATTTTCATTTTTTTCACAAAAATGTTGATTTAGCGACACATTTTTCACTTTTTCAAGAGGCAACAACAAAACGTGTACCCCACAGGTTGTTATCTAATTTCTTGTGAGCGCAGGGATACCCCACATGTGGCCAAAAACCTTTGTTTGGATAAATGGGAGGGCTTGGAATGGAAGGAGCACCATTTGAATTTTGGAAAAGTTGAAGTAAATTGCGCGCACCATGTCACATTAGCAGGGCCCCTTGGGTACCTATACATCAGAAACCCCCCACAAGTGACCTCATTTTGGAAACTGGACCCCTCAAGGATTTTATTCAGGAGTATAGTAAGCATTTTGAATCCACAGGTACTTCACAAAAATGTTGCTGTAGCAACAAATTTCTCACTGTTAAGGGGGCTTTACACGCTGCGACATCGCTAATGCGGAGTCGTTAGGGTCACGGAATTGGTGACGCACATCCGGCCGCATTAGCGATGTTGCTGCGTGTGACACCGATGAGCGATTTTGCATCGTTGCAAAAACGTGCAAAATCGCTCATCGGTGACATGGGGGTCCATTCTCGATTATCGTTACTGCAGCAGTAACGATGTAGTTCGTCGCTCCTGCGGCAGCACACATCGCTATGTGTGACGCCGCAGGAACGAGGAACCTCTCCTTACCTGCCTCCCGGCCGCTATGAGGAAGGAAGAAGGTGGGCGGGATGTTCCGGCCACTCATCTCCGCCCCTCCGCTTCTATTGGGCGGCCGCTCAGTGACGTCACTGTGACGCCACACGGACCGCCCCCTTAGAAAGGAGGCGGTTCGCCGGTCACAGCGACGTCGCCGGGCAGGTAAGTATGTGTGATGCGTCTGCGCGATGTTGTGCGGCACGGGCAGCGATTTGCCCGTGTCGCACAACAGATGGGGGCGGGTACCCACACTAGCGATATCGGGACCGATATCGCAGCGTGTAAAGTAGCCTTTAGGCTATGTGGCCATGATCCAGCGACACGGCGTCTAGTACACAGTGTCAGCCTCCTGCAGAAATGTGAGTGTTGTCCACGGGAGAACGCAGCTGCCCATGCCCACGATTTGGGTTCAGGCTGCTGTGGACTTTAGTTTTATTCTACCTGCAAAGAACACTCATCTCCGCAGCATAAATTGACATGCTGAGGCTCGGGAAGCTGCGCCACAGGTCGGTTTATGCTGCGGAGAAAAGAAACACAGTGGGCACGGGATTTCTAAAAATCCTGCCACTGTGCTTCTACTGCACAACGCAGCGTTATGGACGCAGGGAAAACACTCTGCGCCCAAAACGCTGCAAACCCTGATTGTGGGCACACAGCGTAAAATGCTACAATGGATGAATGGATAGATGTCAAACATATATAACGTCCCACCCCCCTGCATATTCTAAGCTGGCGCCCTTTAGTGCCTTTCATGTGACACTAAAGGATGCCTAGCCTTGTATTTAGCCCAAAAAAAAAAAAAATTAAAATAAATGACGTGGGGTCCCCCCTATTTTTGATAGCCAGCTAGGGTAAAGCAGACAGCTGTAGCCTGCAAACCACAGCTGACAGCTTCATCTTGTCTGGTGATCAATTTGGAGGGCTCCCCAAGCTGTTTTTTTTTTTTTAATTATTTATAAATAAATAATTAAAAAAAAAAACAAACGTGGGGTCCCCCCAAATTAGATCACCAGCCAAGGTGAAGCTGACAGCTGGGGTCTGGTATTTTCAGGATGGGAAGAGCCATGGTTATTGGACTCTTCCCAGCCTAAAAATAGCAGGCCGCAGCCGCCCCAGAAGTGGCGCATCCATTAGATGCGCCAATTCTGGCGCTTCGCCCCAGCTCATCCCGCGCCCTGGTGCGTTGGCTAACGGGGTAATGAATGGGGTTGATACCAGGTGTGTAATGTCACCTGGCATCAAGCCCAGCAATTAGTTATGTCACGGCGTCTATCAGATACCCGACATAACTAATTGACAGTAATAAGAAAAAAAATTGACAACAAAAAAAAATTTATTTGAAAAAACACTCCCCAAAACATTCCCTGATTGACCAATTTATTGAAAAGAAAAAAAAAATCCACTATAATCCATTTGGACGTCCCACGTCGCCTCTGGACCTTCTAGAATATGGGGGACACGTTCAGGGAACGTATCCCCCATTTTCTAGGAGGGCAGACCCTCCATTTGAGGAGAGTGGGTGCAAAAAGCTGCACCCACCCTCCCCGGGTCACAGCTGCACAGTGCTGAGCAGCAGCCAGCGTCTCTGAACACAGGAAGCTGTCATCTGCTCGGCACATGTGACCGGAGTCTGCAGAGAAGGAGGAGGGGGCCGCGGGGGATCAGCGCTCCGGTATGTATGACACCGGGGGACACCGGGGGACACCAGGGGGGGGGTAGGGGGGGACCCGGCAGGGCCTGGGGAGCAGGTTTCTGTCGTATGTGTTATGGCACATACGACAGAAACCATAGGAACAGTGTAAATGCGGCCGGCGCGCTGCTGTGCTCTCCGATGCGCGCGGCCATCTTGGATTTTCGGGAGGGGGTTGGGGGTCGGGGGGGGCACTTTGGGGATACCGAGGGGACCGGAGGGAACCGGGAAAAAGATTTATCTCCCATCTGGCATGTTTGATCATGCCAGATGGGAGATAAATGATTTTTTACCGGCGCGGTCATTTACTATAACTTGATGATCGGTATACGGTGTATACCGGTCATCAGGTGAGCGGGGACCGGAAAAACCGGCCCGAATCATGATCTCCAGGGTCTCAGCTACCCCCGGCAGCTGAGACCCCGGAAATTTTCTGACTCTGGGGGGCGCTAGACCCTTTTTTCCGACCGCCGTTTTAAAACGGCAGAAAGGAATAAGTACCCTTTTTTAGTGCCGTTTTAAAACGTAACGCGGTCGTAATGGGGTTAATTTAAAAAATTCTCAACTTTGTAAAACAAATAACTTTTTTTTGGTCTTTTTCCTGCGAGCGAGTACTCTTTTTTTTATTTTTCCAATGTTTGGAACTGCATTAGACAATTTATATTTTGATAGATTGAGCTTTTTCAGATGCAGCATTACCAAATATGCTTATTTATTCAAATCATTTTCTAATTGGGAAAAGTGTAGGGGGTGATTCCGACTTTTACTTATCTAAAATTTGAAAAAAATTTGAAAAAATCTCCTTTTTTTAAAGTTCTCACATTATTTTTTAGGATTGCGCTACTCATGGGGAATTAGACTGACAGTGGCATTTATGTGGTTAAACAGAGGCTGGTCAATGTTTGTCCCAATCGCTGTTGTTAGAGGCAGGTGCAGGCTGTATATCACAGCTAGCACATGCCCATGTGGATGTGTCAAGCGGGCTCAGTTCCTGAGTCCATTTGACAATCTTGTACCCTTTCCATGATGAAATAGCATGTGATGGAGTAGGACTGGAGTAAAGGGTTATTTCCATCTTATAAAGTGATGGAATATAGTTAGGATATTGTCACACTAGGTACGGGGAAGTACCAAGCAAATGGCTAAAGGGAAGGAAACCCTGTGTCTAGGGATAGGGGAGATGGTGACCCCCTGACCAAACCTACCGCTGGTCCGTAGGGTCAAACACCACCCTAGATAGGGTCCACACCTATGCGCCAAGCCGGATACCTGACCCTAGCTTTCCCTAAATAGTGAACGGGTGGGATAAGCTCTTCATCTACCCCACTAAACACTAGAGGAGACACAAGGAGGACACACAGAGGGAAAATACATGAACTACTTATCCACAGATGACTCCGGTAGAAGTTCAGCAAAGTCTCAGCAATGATACCACAGAAGAGAGCAAGCTACCTGCTTGCAACTAAGACTTGAGGGAACTGAATAATATCACCAGCACAAGTCCATGGGAGATGGGAGTATTTAAGCACCAAAAGAATACTGATAATCAGCAGCTGGATGGAAAGAGTACTCCACTGGGTCCTAAAGGGGAAGAGATGAAAATCCAGCAGGAAAGCTACCTAGTCTAGTACAATGAATTGAAAGCAGGAACAATAGAAAATCAAGGAGCATTTTGTGCAGCCAAACACTGTGATCTTCTATGACCAGAAACCACATGACTGTCTGTCACCTGTAACACACATGGGACAGATACAGTTAGGTCCAGAAATATTTGGACAGTGACACAAGTTTTGTTATTTTAGCTGTTTACAAAAACATGTTCAGAAATACAATTATATATATAATATGGGCTGAAAGTGCACACTCCCAGCTGCAATATGAGAGTTTTCACATCCAAATCGGAGAAAGGGTTTAGGAATCATAGCTCTGTAATGCATAGCCTCCTCTTTTTCAAGGGACCAAAAGAAATTGGACAAGGGACTCTAAGGGCTGCAATTAACTCTGAAGGCGTCTCCCTCGTTAACCTGTAATCAATGAAGTAGTTAAAAGGTCTGGGGTTGATTACAGGTGTGTGGTTTTGCATTTGGAAGCTGTTGCTGTGACCAGACAACATGCGGTCTAAGGAACTCTCAATTGAGGTGAAGCAGAACATCCTGAGGCTGAAAAAAAAGAAAAAATCCATCAGAGAGATAGCAGACATGCTTGAAGTAGCAAAATCAACAGTCGGGTACATTCTGAGAAAAAAGGAATTGACTGGTGAGCTTGGGAACTCAAAAAGGCCTGGGCGTCCACGGATGACAACAGTAGTGGATGATCGCCGCATACTTTCTTTGGTGAAGAAGAACCCGTTCACAACATCAACTGAAGTCCAGAACACTCTCAGTGAAGTAGGTGTATCTGTCTCTAAGTCAACAGTAAAGAGAAGACTCCATGAAAGTAAATACAAAGGGTTCACATCTAGATGCAAACCATTCATCAATTCCAAAAATAGACAGGCCAGAGTTAAATTTGCTGAAAAACACCTCATGAAGCCAGCTCAGTTCTGGAAAAGTATTCTATGGACAGATGAGACAAAGATCAACCTGTACCAGAATGATGGGAAGAAAAAAGTTTGGAGAAGAAAGGGAACGGCACATGATCCAAGGCACACCACATCCTCTGTAAAACATGGTGGAGGCAACGTGATGCCATGGGCATGCATGGCTTTCAATGGCACTGGGTCACTTGTGTTTATTGATGACATAACAGCAGACAAGAGTAGCCGGATGAATTCTGAAGTGTACCGGGATATACTTTCAGCCCAGATTCAGCCAAATGCCGCAAAGTTGATCGGACGGCGCTTCATAGTACAGATGGACAATGACCCCAAGCATACAGCCAAAGCTACCCAGGAGTTCATGAGTGCAAAAAAGTGGAACATTCTGCAATGGCCAAGTCAATCACCAGATCTTAACCCAATTGAGCATGCATTTCACTTGCTCAAATCCAGACTTAAGATGGAAAGACCCACAAACAAGCAAGACCTGAAGGCTGCGGCTGTAAAGGTCTGCAAAGCATTAAGAAGGAGGAAACCCAGCGTTTGGTGATGTCCATGGGTTCCAGACTTAAGGCAGTGATTGCCTCCAAAGGATTCACAACAAAATATTGAAAATAAAAATATTTTGTTTGGGTTTGGTTTATTTGTCCAATTACTTTTGACCTCCTAAAATGTGGAGTGTTTGTAAAGAAATGTGTACAATTCCTACAATTTCTATCAGATATTTTTGTTCAAACCTTCAAATTAAACGTTACAATCTGCACTTGAATTCTGTTGTAGAGATTTCATTTCAAATCCAATGTGGTGGCATGCAGAGCCCAACTCGCGAAAATTGTGTCACTGTCCAAATATTTCTGGACCTAACTATGTGATTGCGTAATGATTTGTAGTAGTCCAACCTCTAGGATGTCCTCCAAATGAAACTGTTCTAACTAAAGTCACCAATGACCTACTAACCGCCAAAGCCAAGCGACAGTACTTTGTCCTCCTCTTGCTGGACGTGTCCTCTGCCTTCGACACAGTTGACCTTTCCCTTATACTACAGATTCTCTCGTCTCTAGGTATCACAGACTTGGTCCTATCTTGGATCTCCTCATACCTAACGGACTGAAGTTTCTCCCACTCTTACACCACTTCCTCATCTCGCCCCCTGTCTGTCGATGTCCCCCAAGGTTCTGTTCTTGGAACCCTCCTCTTTTCCATCTAAACCTTAGGCCTGGGACAGCTCATAGAGTCCCACGGCTTTCAGTATCATCTCTACGCTGATGATATGCAGATCTACCTCTCTGCACCTGACTTCACCTCTTTACTAACCAGAATCCCACAATGTCTGTTTGCTATTTCATCCTTTTTTTCTGCTCGATTTCTAAAATTGTACATGGACAAAACAGAATTCATTATCTTTCCTCCTCCTTGATCAATCCCCCCAAATGACCAATCCATCAAAGTCAATGGTTTCTCACTTTTCCCAGTCCCACTTGCTCGCTGCCTGGGAGTAACTCTAAACTATCTCTCTTTGAAGCCAAATATTCAAGCCCTCTTCACCTCCTGCTGCCTCCAAACTCAAAAATATTTCCCGGTTTCGTGCATTCCTTTCTGAAAAAGCTGCAAAACCCCTAGTGCATGCTCTTATTATCTCCCGCCTGGACTATTGCAACCTCCTGCTTTGTGGCCTCCCTTGTAACAGTCTTGCACCCCTACAATCTATTGTAAACTCTGCTGCCCGACTAATCCACCTGTCCTCCCACTATTCCCCGACCTCTACTCTCTGTCAATCCCTTCACTGACTTCCCATTGTCCAACGACTCAAGTTCAAAACCCTAACCATGACCTACAAAGCCATCCACAGGTTGTCTACTCCTTACATCTATGACCTAGTCTCTCGGTACTTACCTCCACGCAACCTCCGTTCCTCATAAGATCACCTACTGTACGCCCTTCTCATCTCCTCTTCCCACCATCGCATCCAAGATTTCTTCCAAGCATCCTCCATACTTTGGAATGCTCTGCCCCAACACATCAGACTATTGGCTACCTTGACAAGCTTCAAAAGGAACCTAAAGACCCACCTCTTCCGACAAGCCTACAACCTGCCGTATCCCTCAGTCCACTATAGCGCTGCACGACCATCTCTACCCTCACCTACTGTATCTTCACCCATCGCTTGTAGACTGTGAGCCCTCGCGGGCAGGGTCCTCTATCCTCCTGTACCTGTCTGTGCCTTGTATTGTTTATGATTATTGTACTTGTCCCTATTATGTACACCCCTTTTCACATGTAAACGCCATGGAATAAATTACATTATAATAATAAATAATAATGATGAGGATGATGAAGGGGATTGCAGACTTGCTTCAGGACTCGGGTACATTCACTGCATTTCCTTCCATTGCAGCACTATCAGACACCCCGTGTGCTTGGTGTCCCACCGGTCCTAGTGATACTGTATGTCATCACTTTATGATATGGGAGTAACCCTTTCAGAAATACAGAAGCATTTGGTGTTTAGAAGGAAGTTCCATGTATGTGATGTGTGAAACCTGCCTGTTGGAACACATATCATTGAATTATATGTTTTATCTCGGCTATAGGAGTAAATCCCACATATACCGTCCTGGCAGTGATTCCCGGGAGAACCTGTTCCTCTGCTTAAAAATCACGTTACTATTTATTCTGAAACTGAACGAGATGACAGGTCCTTTGAGGTAAAGGATAAGAATCATGCCACGTATGGGGACGGTCATTATCCTTTCAGACCAGTGTCATACTGGGACCTATCTGAGAGAATGATTCCGAGGTCCACACAGAGCATGTGGTCGTCCACCTACATACACATAGGACATGTCAAAAAGATCTAGTTAGTTACTTATGATCACCTCATAGTGAATTGACACCAGGGACAAGGGATTGGCTTCAAAGTTGCCTTCAAATCAGGTTATCTATTGCAGAAACCTTGGGTATCTACTGAAAGATCCTCCATCACTATGGTGAGCCAGTATATCCCTGCGTCAGACCATCAGCAGTGCTTTTTCTTATGACAATGATAGTCAAAGACCAACCATGCATGAATGGTTCACCCTCGTATGACAATGATAGTCAAAGACCAACCATCCATGAATGTTTCACTCTCGTATGACAATGATAGTCAAAGACCAACCATTCATGAATGGTTCACCCTCGTATGGCAATGATAGTCAAAGACCAACCATTCATGAATGGTTCACACTCGTGGTGACCAGAACGAGATCCAAAGAAAAGTCTAAAATGCTAATTTTCCAAAGGTAAAATGTTTTCTATGTCAAACAGCTGTTTAGCATAAACATGACTCTTCAAAAGAAGCATCATCAGTCTCTATGAACAGTGAATTAGCAGGAAGTGCAGAAAGAGTTCAGCTCTGAAGGATGTGTAGTGCCCCTGAGCCACTCAGGGAACTACTAGGTACTGCATCCTCACCAGGATGCAGGGCCTACCCCCAGGGACCTGGACCACCAGTGCCAGTAAGATCTGAACAAACCAAAATCCTAGTTACCACTCTACACAGGGGTAATTGGCTAGTCAGACACCAAAGGGGATGGCCACCTAGAGGGCGGAGCCAGTCCAGGTGACTAGTCAGCCTGGTGGGAGGGGACAGTAGACAGTTGGAGTGAGAGAGGAGAGAGAGGTGCCTAGAGCTGGGTCGTGTAACGGTGACCCATTGGCACAGGAGAGTGGTTGCCAGGGTAGGTACACCCGAGTACCACTGGGACCAGAGCATCGACAGGACACAGGACCCTAGGTCAGGCACCAGCTTCACGCGGCCTTGCAAATACCTGCCCAGTGAGGGGACCTTCACAAACCTCACTGACCCACAGATCCGGGGGCACCAGCAGTAAAGTGAGGATCAGGGTTCGGAACACGGACCGCCCCTACAGGGTCCACACTGGCCGCCGTACGGACAAGGAGACTGCCAAAGGACAGTTGGGCCCCAAACCAGCTCCAAGCTATGGGGACCCAACCACACTGAGGGTGCGGGGACAGAGCAACCGAGTCATCAACTGGCACTGGAAATACAGGGACCTGAACCAGCCATGCAAGGGCCCAACTGTGAGTAAAGACTGTTAATTACAGCCCACGGTGTGGCCTCCCTTCTTCAGCGAAAGTCTCCACCATACTTCCCCCGGGGCTCTGCCCTACCAGCGGAGGGCCTACCACCACAGCTGCCATTACCACCAGCCCTAGGGATAATCAACTCCGCAGCAGCGGTCCCACCATCTTTACCGCAACCCGCAGGTGGTGTCACACTAATGACTTTAATCTCCCCTGTAAATATGTGACGCCCTGGACTAGCCAGGTGGTCACAGATAGACCCCCGCACTACACCTGTCTCCCAAAAAGCTGTCAGCCAACCATTAAAACCTAGTCACCTCCCTCAGTGCTTGATGAACACACTAGAGGGTGGAGCCAGGCGGTTGGCCGCGCCCACCGAGAAGTTCAGAGGGCCTGAGGCAGGAAACAGTCTGTTCAGTTTGAGTGTTGAGTAGAGGAGTAGTCAGTGTGAAAGCAGGCCTGTGCCCAGGTCTGCAGGAGTCTGACAGGTGCCGGGGTTGGAGCCCGGGCACCTTTGGCTAGGAGGAAAACGGTGGCCTTAGGCTGCAGGAGCCGGGAAGACTGCTCAGTGGAACCGTGGTGGACTGGGACAGGGTAGTGGCCCGCCGGTACCGACCCGGGGAACCAACTCGGAAACCGGAGCACACGGGGGTACTCAGACCCTGAAACGAGGTCGAGAATCCACTGGACTTAGTTAATTAACTGATTGCGGTCTGGACTATAGGTCCTTTCCCACCCAAGTCCCGACTAAAGACAACAGCCCAACGAGGGGGATAGAAAGCTACCGCAAAGGCAGAGAGATCCCACGGGCCAGCGTCTGCAGGCAAAAGGTCTCTCCCGACATCCACAAAGCCGGGGAGCGGACTCCCGTCGCTGAAGCGCATGCAGCCCAAATACACAACATGGTGCAGGAGAAAGGCCAAGACCACCGAACCGGGTGGGGGACCAGACGCAGCCGGCTGCGGGCACCGACCACCATCAACTTGGTTTACCAGAGACTTGTGTGTGTCAATAATCGTGAGAACAACAGTGCCATCCGGCCGCGCACCGCCCTGCACCGCCCAGCTACTCCCAATGGGTCCCGGGGCCACCATCCCTGCCCACGGAGGGGTTAACAACTTGCTGCATAAACATCTACCCCGGGTGCCCTGTAACTGCAGAGGTGGTGTCTACCTTCACCACATCCCGTGGGTGGAGTCACGAACTCAAGCGCAGCTCCGGCCGTGCACCTACCTAACCCCCTGTAATACTATTGTATGTACTGAGGATTTCGATTGCGTTAGGGCAATGACAACCAGAGACGAGTTCTTGGTGCAGAGATGTTTATAATATGTAACCAACAATATGTACATAAACGGAACAAAAACACAGTAGAACATAAAACACAGGAAATACCTTCCAGGATCGGAACGAAGGGAATTCCCGGGGCAACGCACCGGACTCCCCCAGGGAGACCACCAAGAGCGAACCCCTATACAGGGACTGTCTGGCAATCACCCCAGAAGGCCTAAATGCACAGCAGCCGGGACACAAAGGGCAATAGGTATAGTCCAAAAATGTCCGTACGAGATGAGAGTCCAGAGTGGTTACGAACTGGAAGGAACCGGGCAGAAGTGCTGAACAAAGACGGCAGACGGAGTCCGGGCACAGCTTGATGAGACCAGGTGAAGTCCAGAGTCGGTGTCGGTTGTTTTTCAGGAGGATCCAAATGTCAATCAGGAACCAAGAGCAGCAAAGCAGGAGTACACAGGAAGCAGTATACTCAGGCACTGGACTAAGCTTAGGGGCAGCCTTTTAAACAGATGGACAGGAAGTAGGGCAACAGAACAGCAAACTCCATGTTAACAGAGGGCAAGCTCTTTCAAAAGAGAACTGGAAATCCCGGAACTCTGACAGTATTCCCCCACCCAGAAATGGCCTCAGGACGGATCAGGGCCTGGCTTGTCCGGGTACCGCCGATGAAACTGAGCAACCTTCCGGGGCGCACGAATGTTACCCACAGGTTCCCAGGAATCGTCCTCGGGGGAGTACCCCTGCCAACATACCAGATACTGAAGCCGATGCCGATGGAGCCGGGAGTCAATAATGTCCTCAACCACGAACTGCTCCTGGCCGTCAACCATCACAGGCGGAGGAGGAGGCACGATACGACCATGAAACGTATTAGGGGAGACAGGTTTGAGCAGAGAAACATGAAAGACCGGGTGTACCTTCAAATGGTGCGGCAATCTCAGCCGACAGGCAACAGGGCTCACGATCCTGGTGATCCTAAACGGACCGATGAATTTCTGCCCCAGCTTCTGCGAAGGAACACCCAATTTCAGATTTTTGGTGGATAACCACACCGAGTCCCCTACCTTATACATGGGTGCCTGTTTCCGGTGAGCGTCTGCCAACTTCTTGTAACGCTCCTGAGCCGAAGCCAAAGAGTCCTTTAAAACCTCCAGATTCTGTCGTAGCTCCGTCACTCTGTCCTCCACCGCTGGCACCGAAACCGCCACCGGTGACCTAGGCAAAACATTCGGATGGTAACCCAAGTTAGCGAAAAAGGGCGTTACCTTAGTGGAGCTGCTCTGAGTGTTGTTATACGAGAACTCCGCCAAAGGAAGCAGCTTCAACCAATCATCCTGCAGATGGCTGACATAACAACGTAGGTACTGCTCCAGGGTTTGATTAGTCCGTTCGGTTTGCCCATTTGTCTGAGGATGGTATGCAGAAGACAAACAGACATCAATACGGAGTGCTGAACAAAACCCCTTCCAGAATTTAGACGTGAACTGCACGCCCCGGTCAGAGATGATCTCATCTGGTACCCCATGCAGTCGAAATACATTCTGGATAACCAAATCCACTGTCTCTGCGGCTGAGGGAAGACCGGTACATGGAGCAGCTTTGGTCAACCGATCCACCACCACTAAAATGGTATTGTTACCGCCTGAGACTGGCAACTCCACAATAAAATCCATTGAGATGGATCCCCAAGGGCGAGATGGAACGGGTAACGGTTGAAGGAGTCCCGTAGGAGCCACACGAGGGACCTTGCACCGGGCACAAACCACACATGAGTGGACATAGTCTTTCACATCCTTTAAACAGGTTGGCCACCAGAAAAAACGACTCAGAAATTCCTGCGTCTTCTGTACCCCCCTATGACCTGCCAACACGGAGTCATGGACCAATTTGAGAACCCGACGTCTTACAGCCTCCGGGACATAAATACGTCGCTCTCTCAACCACACACCATTCCGAAGGACAAGAGTCACATCATTCGGGGGGGCAGCAAGAAATACGTCACCATCATAGGCCAGCTTGATGTCCTTCCACAAGTCCTGGTCCTGGATTACTCCAACGAAATTGGCATCTGATAACACGGTCTGAGACGGGGTTCCAGGCACGGAGTCCATGGCGTGGATTCGGGACAAGGCATCGGCTTTCCCATTACGTGAACCTGGACGGTATGTAACGATAAAATTGAACTGGTTAAGGAACAAGCTCCAACGGGCTTGCTGTGGAGACAGGCACCTGGCAGATTTAAGGAATTCCAGGTTACGATGGTCTGTGAGAACGATCACTTGCTGCACTGCTCCCTGTAAGTGGTGTCTCCATTCCTTAAAAGCCGCAATAATCGCCAACAATTCCTTGTCCGCAATGTCATAGTTCCTTTCTGCAGGGGACAACCGGCGAGAAAAGAAAGCACACGGATGCAAGAGACTCTTGTCCCCAGTTCTTTGGGAAAGGATAGCCCCTAATGCATAATCGGAAGCGTTGACTTCCACAATAAAGGGGAGTGCGGGATTCGGGTGTATTAGTATTGGTGCTGAGGTAAAACAAACCTTGAGACGATTGAAAGCTTCCTGGGCCTGGGCGGACCACACAAACTTCTGTCCTTTCTTGGTTAACAGAGTAATAGGACGGACGATCTCTGAAAAGTTACGGATAAAGCGTCTGTAAAAGTTGGCAAAACCGACAAAGCGTTGTACCTCCTTGATGTTTCCCGGTTCCGGCCAGTCTAGAATTGCTTGTATCTTGCCAGACTCCATGTTCAGTCCCTGAGGAGAGATGACATATCCTAAAAATTTTATTTTTGAGCAATGGAATTCGCACTTCTCCAGTTTAATATACAGGTGGTTATCCCTCAGTCGGGTAAGTATTGTCTTGACGTGCTCCTGGTGTTCCTGTAGGGAATCAGAAAAGATCAAGATATCATCCAGGTAAATCACCATGAATTGGTCCATTATATCCCTAAAAATATCGTTGACTAGGTGTTGGAAAGCCGCAGGAGCGTTACAGAGTCCAAAAGGCATCACTAGATACTCATAATGTCCATACCGACATCTGAACGCTGTCTTCCACTCGTCTCCGGGACGTATGCGGAGTAGATTATATGCCCCACGGAGATCCAATTTAGTGAATATCTTTGCCTGTTGGACTCTCTCCAATAGCTCAGGAATCAACGGTAACGGATACCGGTTCCGGATGGTTATCTTATTTAGTTCCCGGTAGTCGATACAAGGTCTCAGAGTCCCCTCTTTCTTTTTCACAAAAAAAGATGGGTGCCCCTGCTGGTGAGGTAGAAGGTCGAATAAATCCCTTGGCTAGGCTTTCATCGATGTAATCCTTTAGTGCTTCTAACTCAGGTGCCGCCAACGGGTAGACATGACCAAACGGGATCTCTGCCCCTGGGAGTAAGTCTATGGGACAATCATACGGTCTATGCGGGGGAAGCCGATCTGCTTTTCTTTTGTCGCATATATCAGCGAAGTCATGATAAACCGGGGGTAGAACAAGTACCTTTACAGTGCCCTCCGCATTCGGTGTTACTGGAACCGGTACAGTTGGACTAATGGTCGGACCACTCTGCGGTGGGAAGGATATTTCTTTAGTCTCCCAATCGATGACTGGATTTGTAGACCGTAGCCACGGAATTCCTAAGATTATCGGAAAATGGGGAGAAGAAATCAACATGAAAACAAGGGTCTCCTGCTGACCTGGCTTCATCACACATTCTAGGGGTACTGTTTCCCGATCAACTGGTCCAGAAACTAATGGAGATCCGTCTACCGTCTCCATGGTAACCGGTGAGGATCTTTGTTGAGTCTGGATACCGTGTTTCCTGGCAAAAGAAGAGTCCATGAAATTTCCCCCTGCCCCAGAGTCTATCATAGCAGATGTAGGAATTAACTGTCCCTCCCACCGTATCTGAATGGGAAGCGAGCAATGGGTGTATTTCCCTTCTGAGTCCTTAGGTGAAGTTGACATTACAGTCAAGGGAAATACCGCATCCAGGTGTCCACTTGCCTCAGAGATATCGGACTCTGCGTCCGTGTTGTCACACTCTGCCATGGCTGCCAATACCTTATTTGGGCGATTTGGACGTCTTGGGCAGTCAATCAGGAAATGGTCCGATTGACCGCAATAGAAACACAAACGCTCATGGAGCCGGTGTTCACGACGTTCGTTGGTCTCTCGCTTTTGTAGAGAGTCCACTTGCATAGGAACATCCTCGGCCTCCCGTGGCGTCCTGAGAGCGGGTTCTCTGGAAGGAAACGCAAAGTTGGTTACCCGGTTTACAGCTGCCCATTTTTCCTGTCTACGTTCCGTCAAGCGGGTATCGATACGCACAGTGTTGGAGAAACTGTTCAAAATCCCCTGGAGATTCGGAACGAGCTAACTCGTCCTTGATGGTACCGGACAAACCTTTTCTGAAAGCTGACAATAACGCATTGTTTCCCCAGTCGGTGTCTACCACTAACCTCTTGAACTCAGTGGCGTATTCAACGACAGACCGCTTTCCCTGACGTAAGGAAAGGAGAGCCGATTCAGCGGTAGCACGGCGATTCGGATCATCAAACATTTGCGCCATTGCGGTCAGAAAGTCATCCAGGTGATTTAAACGGATATCACGATTCTCTATCATAGGATTAGCCCAAGCCAGTGCTCGTGAGGTTAACAACATGATTATACATAACACTTTTGACCGGTCAGAACGGTAATAATCAGCATGTACATCAAAAAACAGTATACATTGGTTAACAAATCCACGAAACTGACTACGATCACCACTGAAACGAAACGGGGGTAACCTAGGCATACCGGCAGCTGATACGGATGTAGTGGGGGCAGCTTCCTGAGCCTCCACTCTGGTTTGCAAATCCTGGATAGCCGGACCCAGTACCTGGTGATCATGGCCCAGCTGTACCTCCACATCTCTAAGCTTAGTTTGCACCGCCTACATCTCCTGCTGTAATGAGTTAATCATGGAAAAATGCTGATCTACTCGTGTCTCAGTCATTGCCCCAGCGAAATCCTTTTATGGCCTGAGTATAATGTAATACTATTGTATGTACTGAGGATTTCGATTGAGTTAGGGCAATGACAACCAGAGACGAGTTCTTGGTGCAGAGATGTTTATAATATATGTAACCAACAATATGTACATAAACGGAACAAAAACACAGTAGAACATAAAACACAGGAAATACCTTCCAGGATCGGAACGAAGGGAATTCCCGGGGCCACGCACCGGACTCCCCCAGGGAGACCACCAAGAGCGAACCCCTATACAGGGACTGTCTGGCAATCACCCCAGAAGGCCTAAATGCGCAGCAGCCGGGACACAAAGGGCAATAGGTATAGTCCAAAAATGTCCGTACGAGATGAGAGTCCAGAGTGGTTACGAACCGGAAGGAACCGGGCAGAAGTGCTGAACAAAGACGGCAGACGGAGTCCGGGCACAGCTTGATGAGACAGGTGAAGTCCAGAGTCGGTGTCGGTTGTTTTTCAGGAGGATCCAAATGTCGATCAGGAACCAAGAGCAGCAGGGCAGGAGTACACAGCAAGCAGTATACTCAGGCACTGGACTAAGCTTAGGGGCGGCCTTTTAAACAGATGGACAGGAAGTAGGGCAACAGAACAGCAAACTCCATGTTAACAGAGGGCAAGCTCTTTCAAAAGAGAACTGGAAATCCCGGAACTCTGACACCCCCACCAAAAGCGCCAGCATCCCCTTTCAGAGCGAAGTGACCTCGGGTCCGGAGGCGCTCGAGCCACCAACCAACAAGCCCGGATCTGAGCGGCTCGGCTGCAGCCAAGTGCGGGGCGGTACACATCGACTCTTCTGGCATCACGAACAAGATACTTACCTATTCACTTACCTAGTGAAGTGCGCCTTGAAGTAAAGTCAGTGGTGATCCGTTGCGAAATTTTCGGAATCCGCCATCTTGCCGCCATCTTTTGGCGCGAAGATTCCCGACGGAGTCTTCTTTCCCGCAGAAAGGGGGCGAAAAACTGAAGCCCCGCCCCCTGGGAGCGCGGCCGTGCAGAAAAGTGAGAGGTCGAAAAACGAAACTGATCGGCAGAAAAAGGGAGTGCCGCGAAAAGACCAAGGGGGGGTGGGTGAAGATTCAGCGACATGTGACCGAGCTGATAAAGGGCAGGTACTCCAGGACCCTGCCACACTTCTGGTTCCTGGACCCCGCGAGAGCGCCATGGCCGACCCGTCCCGCAAGCCCGCAGCACCGGAGCCCGCGCCTGGAACAGCAGCGTGGGTAGAAGCCCGGACGACACTGATGTCCCGCCGTCTGCAAGCCCAGGTGCGCTTCCTGATGGAGCGGTGGGTGGCCGAGATGGAGGAGATAGCTGCGGCCGTGCGGGTGCGTGAAGTGGAGGCAATTTTGGAGCAGCGGGTAAACGACCCATGCCCCTGTGTCCCCGAGGGACCAGCCGACGCGTCTGAGGGACCCGGTCTGCCCCTGCCCTCTATGTTGCCTCCCTCACCGCCCGTACCGGCTGCTGCTGCTCCCCCGCTCGGTCCGCTGCCCCCGACACCGGCAGTGAAGCCTGTCCAATCCGCCCGCGAGGACCTGCCGGTGGAAGGAGCCCGAGGATGGCCAGTCACCCGATCAACGCCCATCTCACTTCCGTGGAAGATTGACCGCCAGCAGGTGTCCGGCCCTGGAGCGAGCCCGTTGATCCTGGAAGCAGCCGCACCCCAGCTAATTCAGGCCCCGGAAGTCCGCCCGGCCAAGATGGAAGTACCCGGTGACCGGAAGGAGGTCCAGCGGGCAAAGCTGGCCGCTCCCACAAACCAGGCCTCGGCTGAGGTGTCGCAGGGTTGCCGCTGCATGGCTGCACAGCAGGCCACGTCACAGCGGAGTCCCCCAGTGCAGAAGGTGCCGGTCGTAGCCGGCACGGGGGAGCTCTGGCTGGGCCTGACCCCCGCGCAAAGGGAGCAGGCAGACCCTCCGTATTGGGAGTGGCAGCAGCACCAGCTGAGCCGGGAGATCGCGACACGTGAGAAGCAGAAGGCGGAGGTGCTGCCCGGACGATCCAGGAGAAGGATAATCTCCGCAGCACCACTTATCGGGTACGGGGCCCGACGTATGAAGGCCAGGTCCGTCAGTTTGACCCCCGGCGTGGAAGGGGGTTCATCTTCAAGCCAGGCCTGGAGGTGGAGATCTTCGTGTCCCGAAGGGACGTCTACCCGCACCTGCCTATTGGCCATCCCGACCGGGATCTGGAGCCCAGAGAGCTGGTGAGCTACACCTGGCATTGCGGAGAGAGGCACATCCCGTGGGTGGCATCACGAACTCAAGCGTGGCTCCGGCCGTGCACCTACCTAACCCCCACCAAAAGCGCCAGCCACCAATGAGCCCGGATCCGAGCGGCTCAGCTGCAGCCGAGCGCGGGGTGGTACAAATACTCCCTATAAAAAAGCACCCAGGGCACGGGATCGGGCAATGGCCACCAAAGTGACATTCCCCAGCTGTAAACCGCCCGGGACCGAGTACCCCATAACCCTGGGTGACACAGAAGCACAATTGGAAAGCCAGCTGTGGAGTTAGGGCCGCTTTGCACGTTGCGACATTGCACGTGCGATGTCGATGGGGTCAAATTGAAAGTGACGCACATCCGGCGTCGCAGTCGATATCGCAACGTGTAAAACCTTTTTGATACGATGAACGAGCGCAAAAGCGTCGTTATCGTATCATCGCTGCAGCCTCCGACATTTCCATAATGCCGGTGCAGCGACAGGTGCGATGTTGTTCCTCGCTCCTGCGGCAGCATACATCGCTGTGTGTGAAGCCGCAGGAGCGAGGAACTTCACCTTACCTGCCGCCGGCTGCAATGAGAAGGACGGAGGTGGGCGGGATGTTTACATCCTGCTCATCTCCGCCCCTCCACTTCAATTGGCCGCCTGCCGTGTGACGTCGCTGTGACGCCGCACGACCCGCCCCCTTAGGAAGGAGGCGGGTCGCCGGCCAGAGGGACGTCGCACGGCAGGTATGTGCGTGTGAAACTGCCGTAGCGATAATAATCGCTACGGCAGCTTTCACTAGATATTGCACGTGCGACGGGGGCGGGACTATCGCTGCAGCATCGGTAACACATTGTTACCGATGTTGTAGCGTGCAAAGCCCGCCTAAGACTTAAAGTGACCTTACACATTAGAAAAATGTTGACTGAAATTCAACAGCTGATCATCTTAGGTGTTTATATGTGCCCTGATTTTTTCCTGATGGCAGATGTTTGGAGAACGACTGTTGAATTTGGAGAAGGACTGTGTCATGCTAGGTACGGGTAAGTACCAAGCGAGTGGCGAAAGCTAAAAAGGAAGGGGATCCCTGCGTCTAGGTACGGGAGAGATGGTGACACCTGACCAAACCTACTGCTGGTCTCTGGGGTCCCTCACCATCTTCCATCTTAGGTTCCACATCTATGCGCCAAGCTGGATATCTGACCCTAGGTATCCTTAATGCTGGACCCTAAATAGGTAACGGGTGGTATGAGCTCTTCGTCCACCCCACTAAACTCTAAATGAAGACAGAAGAAGGACACACAGGGGAAAAGTGCATGAACTACTTATCCACAGATGACTTAGGAAATTCAGCAAAGCTTCAGCAACAATACCACAGAGGAGTACAAGCCACCTGCTTGCAATCAGAGTTTGAATGAACTGAATAATATCACCAGCACCAGTCCAGGGAGATGGGGAATACTGATAGGAGCTGGACAAAAGTTTAGCTCCATTGGGTCCTAAAGGAGAATAAATGAAAATCCAGCAGGAAAGCTACCTAATATAATTAATACTAACAGAAATATTTTGCGCAGAAACACTGTGACCTTCTACTGCCAGAAACCACATAACTGTCTGTCACCCGTGACACACTAGTGACAGACTGTTGGATTACAACATCCTTTTATTGTCAGGACAAAACAGTTGTGCGAATGGTGGCTGGCTGGCGCCTACTTCACTCTCCCCATTCAGGAAGACATACTGTACACTGGCTCAGCTGTACTGGAGCAGGTGGGAGCTATATCTGTCAGAAGTGAGCTATCTAAAAGGTATGGCCAGCAAACAAATGTGCTTTAATTAGGGACAATTTATCTATATGTTTGTTTGATCTGTAGGAAACCCATGCAAACACAAAAACATAGAAAACCAAATGGAGATGTAGGTCAAACAGTATTAAGTAGATTATCTATGACTTTTATATCGATGACCCGGATGTACACTACACAGTGTGCAGAATCGGAAAACCACAGTGTCACGATGTGACTGCAACATAGCAAGGTATAAGGGGCTCACATACTGTCCCTTACACTAGGGAATCCTAGGCTATCTGTGAACTTTAGATTACCCCTGAAGGTGGAGACGCCAGTGTCGTGTGTCTTACTTTTCTCTTGACCAGATCTAATCTGTCTGTTCCTCCCCCCCAGGAAAGGAAGGGGCAGGAGTGTGATGAAAACACAGATTAAGACAGATAGGGGAAACCCAAAACTCAGACACTGCAAAATCGCAGGAATAAACCGTAAAAGACTAAGGAGAAAAGCAAGAGCAGGAAGTAAGTATCAAAACGATCACAAGAGTTAACACCACAACTGCTCACAGCAATAAGGCACAACAACCACCAGTAAGTCTGGTTCACAACACCTCACCAAACCAGTATAGATAAGCTATAGCTGGCAATAATGGAATAGTCCAGCCATCATACACTACAGTTCAAATGTTTAGGGTAACTTAGATATTTTCTTATTTTTTAAAGAAAAGCACATTTTTATTTTTCAATGAAGCTAACATTAATTTAACCAGAAATACACTCTATACATTGTTAATGTGGTAAATGACTATTCTAGCTGCAAACGTCTGTTTTTTTAATGCAATATCTACATTGGTGTATAGAGGCCCATTTCCAACAACCACCACTCCAGTGTTCTATTGGTACATTGTGTTTGCTAACTTTCTTAGAAGACTAAGGATACCTTCACACTTTAGCGATGCAGCAGCGATCCGACCAGCGATCTGACCTGGTCAGGATTGCTGCTGCATCGCAACATGGTCGCTGGTGAGCTGTCAAACAGGCAGATCTCACCAGCGACCAGTGACCAGCCCCCAGCCAGCAGCGACGTGCAAGCGACGCTGCGCTTGCACGGAGCCGGCGTCTGGAAGCTGCGGACACTGGTAACTAAGGTAAACATCGAGTATGGTTACCCGATGTTTACATTAGTTACCAGTGCACACCGCTTAACTTAGCGTGTGCAGGGAGCAGGAGCCGGCACTGGCAGCGTGAGAGCTGCGGAGGCTGGTAACGAAGGTAAATATCGGGTAACCACCTTGGTTACCTGATGTTTACCTTGGTTACAGCTTACCGCAGCTGTCAGACGCCGGCTCCTGCTCCCTTCACATTCAGGATTGTTGCTCTCTCGCTGTCACACACAGCGATGTGTGCTTATCAGCGGGAGAGCAACAATAAAAAAACAAACCAGGGCTGTGTGTAACGAGCAGCGATCTCACAGCAGGGGCCAGATCACTGCTCAGTGTCACATACAGCGAGATCGCTAATGAGGTCACAAAAAACGTGACTCAGCAGCGATCTCAGTAGCGATCTCGCTGTGTGTGAAGTAACCCTAATGGATGTTTAGAAATCCCTTGAAAACCCTTGTGCAAGTATGTTATTACAGCTGAAAACAGTTTTGCTGATTAGAGAAGCTATAAAACTGCTTGACCTTCCTTTGAGCTAGTTGTGATTCTGGAGCATTACATTTGATGGTTCCATTAAACTCTCAAAATGGCCAGAAAAAAAGAACTTTCATGTGAAACTCGACAGTCTATTCGTGTTCTTAGAAATGAAGGATAATCCATGCGAGAAATTGCCAAGAAACAGAATATTTCCTACAACGTTGTGTACTACTCTCTTCAGAGGAGAGCACAAACAGGCTCTATCCAGAGTAGAAAGAGAAGTGGGAGGCCGCGCTGCACAACTGAGCAACAAGACAAGTACATTACAGTCTCTAGTGTGAGAAATCCACGCCTCACAGGTCCTCAACTGCAGCTTCATTAAATAGTATCCACAAAATACCAGTGTCACCATCTACAGTGAAAAGGGCGACTCCGGGATGCCGGCCTTCAAGGCAGAGTGGCAAAGAAAAAGCCATATCTGAGCCTGGCTAATAAAAGGAAAAGAGTAATATGGGCAAAAGAACACAGACATTGGACAGAGGAAGATTGAAAAAAAGTGTTATGGACAGACGAATTAATGTTTGAGGTGTTTGTATCACACAGAAGAACATTTGTGAGACGCAGAACAACTGAAAAGATGCTGGAAGAGTGCCTGACGCCATATGTCAAGCATGGTGGAGGTAACGTGATGGTCTGGGGTTGCTTTGGTGCTGGTAAAGTGGGAAATTTGTACAAGGTAAAAGGGATTTTGAATAAAGAAGGCTATCACTCCATTTTGCAACATCATGCCATACCCTGTGGACAGCGCTTGATTGGAGCCAATTTCATCCCACAACAGGACAATGACCTAAAGCACCCCTACAAATTATCCATGAACTATTTAGGGAAGAAGCAGCAGCTGGTATTCTACTGTAATGGAGAGGCCAGCCCAGTCACGAGACCTCAACCCTATAGAGCTGTTGTGGGAGCAGCTTGACCGTATGGTGCAAAAAGTGCCCATCAAGCCAATCCAACTTGTGGGAGGGGGAAGCATGGGGGGAAATATCTACAGATTACCTCCGCAAATTAACCGCTAGAATGCCAAAGCTCTGCAAATCTGGAATTGCTGCAAAGGAGCATTCTGTGCCGAAAGCAAAGTGTGAAGAGAAAATTATTATTTCTAACCTCGTCACTGTCTGGACGATATTTTCTAGTTGTCGCGGGCGGAGGAGGGGACGCCGCGCTCTCCCACTGCTCGGGTCCGGCTGCCGCTGCTGCCGCGGCCGCTGCTGCTCGGTGGCTCGAGCGATGGGCCGGATCCCGGGGACTCGAGCGGCGCTCCTCGCCCGTAAGTGAAAAGGGGATTGGTTTTGGGGATTTATTGTCCGTGACGCCACCCACGGTTGTGGTAATTGTGTGGACACCACCGCTGCTCTGTATGGGGATCCCGGGAGTGGTGGTATGGAGCAGCTAGATGTTGGCTCTCCCCTCCGTGAGTAGGGGGTTGGTGGTCCCGGGGCCCGATGATGGGGAGTTAGGATGGTTGACAGGTGGGTTATGGGGCCTGTGGAGGTGCAGGGGCAGCGCTGTGCCACACGGCACGGAGGTACTCAATCAGCCCAAGGATGATGACACAGTTCACGGTAAACAAGCGGCTGGTTGGACGGGTCCCTCGGACGGCTGCGGTGTTGATGTTCCCTGCAAGTTAGCGGTGACTGTCTTTTCCCTGCACCTAAATACGGTTGTTGGTAGCGATGGATTCCCACCGGTAACCCGCTCCCCAGCTTGGATATGAGCCGGAGGAGCCCCTCTCTTGCCCGCAGGCGCTGGCCCTGAGAAACTGGTGCCTTGGCGGTGGCGGTGTCTCTCCAATATGGTTGGACGGTTGCCTTCAATCGGGACTTTGCTGTTTAGAGACCCGGAGGTCCCCTTCACTGACGGATTTGGCAAATTGTACGGCGACTCCAAGCTTTGCCGGGATCCGAAAGGCCCCTACCAATGGTGCTGGCTTCTCTTTGTTTACCGGTCCGGTACCGCCGGGCCACCACCCGTCCACGGTCCTTACGGTAGACTCCAATAGGCCACTCCTGCAGACGGTCACCGCCGTCTGCCAACCTTGATGTCTCAGTCCGGGGCACACACCCGGACCAACTTCAGGCTCTGTTACTCTACTTCACTTCAGCTCCTTTCACTTGCTCTTCTACCACTCCCCTCTCACTTCAACTCCAAACTCTATCTGCCTGGTTTTCCCGCCTCCAGGACTGTGAACTCCTCGGTGGGCGGAGCCAACCGCCTGGCCCACCCCCTGGTGTGGACATCAGCCCCTGGAGGAGGGCAACAAGGATTTGTGTTCTGACCTTGGTGTGCCTGCAGGGAATGTGGGGTGTGTGGTGGTGTCATGACCTGTGACCTCTGGCTTGCCCAGGGCGTCACATTCCCCCTTAGCAAAACGCAGACCGTCCTCGGGCTGCCCGTCCAACACCGGTTTTATTTTCCTTTTTTTTTCTGAAAAGATAAAAAACAAGACATACAAGTATAGTAACATCATCCCACAACGGGAGGCACTGTACTTAAACGTTACGGTAACGGTTGCGGCTGCCGCTCTCTCCGACCCAAGTAACCTGGCCCTGATGCTGCCCCTAAGAAACAGGCAGCACCCCTTGACCCCAGTCCTGAACCAAGTTACCCGAGCGGGATCTGTCCTTCCCCTCCAGAGGGTAGCCACCGGTTCCGGTGGTGGCTGGGCCCCAGCCTGCTCCACTGCGGGCACTCCCTCCAACCTGCCTCTCCGGAGGCGGTACGGTAGCAGCTGCAACAAACATTTTATTTACAAGCCACTAACGTTTGTGGTTGCCCTGCAAGTTCACGGGCTAGTTCATAGAGAGTTCCCTATGCATAAAATGTGGATGGTCCCCACGGGGACAACGGTGTCGGCAACGACCGGTTTCAGTCAAGTGCAGATAATCAGATGACTTTTCGGTTAATCATTTCTCTTATAAATTTCAACTTAAAACTTTCAACACACACTGGTGGTCCCAACGGGGACAACTGCAGTGGGCTTCCGCTGACCTTGAGGCGGCTACCACCGCAGGGGGTCGGCCCACTCAGGGACCGAACGGTACATGGGGTTCTCCTTCCATCGGAAATTCAACCCCGAACCACTGACAGCCGTTAGGAACAGCGGCGGAGGCAGCATACTTGGGACCTCTTCCTCCATCAGCGGCATTCTCTCCGGACCCCCGGCCGCGGCGCTGATGTCCGTCTCCCACTCAATCAGGGCCGGTTCTGGGGTTTGGGTGGACTGATCGCGACGCGGCACGGCCGCAGCGGCCCCTTGCTCACGGGCCCCCGCTACGGCAACCATTCTGCGCATCTCCGCCTTCCAGTCCATCAACTGCTGCAGGCTCTGCGCCCTCACCTTCAAGCAGAACCGACCTAATTCCCGCTCCAGCCACTCAGCGGTCCCGGCGGGGAGCTCACCCGGGCCGCAGTCTTCAAAGGCTACTCCTCCTCTTTTTCCCCAGAGCTTGGATGCCCCGGTAGCGGGTATCCCCGCGCTCCAATTCGAGGACGCCGACATTCCTCCATCCGCGTCCCCCTTAGCCTTAGTCCGGCTCCTCCTCTGTCGGGGCGGGGTTTTGGCCTTCGCACCTCCACTACTCGACAAGACACTCGAGCGGGAACTTTTAGCGCCAAAGATGGCGGCTTCTGAAATTTTCTGGCCGGACACCTCCGGCGGTAACAAGGCGCACCTCTACCAGACGGCAGAGCGGTAAGATCCTGTTCGTGACGCCAAGTTGTCGCGGGCGGAGGAGGGGACGCTGCGCTCTCCCACTGCTCGGGTCCGGCTGCCGCTGCTGCTGTGGCCGCTGCTGCTCGGTGGCTCGAGCGATGGGCCGGATCCCGGGGACTCGAGCGGCGCTCCTCGCCCGTGAGTGAAAAGGGGGGGGGGGATTTATTGTCCGTGACGCCACCCACGGTTGTGGTGATTGTGTGGACACCACCGCTGCTCTGTATGGGGATCCCGGGAGTGGTGGTATGGAGCAGCTAAATGTTGGCCCTCCCCTCCGTGGGTAGGGGGTTGGTGGTACCGGGGCCCGATGATGGGGAGTTAGGATGGTTGTCAGGCGGGTTATGGGGCCTGTGGAGGTGCAGGGACGCAGGGGCAGCGCTGTGCCACACGGCACGGAGGTACTCAATCAGCCCAAGGATGATGACACAGTTCACGGTAAACAAGCGGCTGGTTGGACGGGTCCCTCGGACGGCTGCGGTGTTGATGTTCCCTGCAAGTTAGCGGTGACTGTCTCTTCCCTGCACCTAAATACGGTTGTTGGTAGCGATGGATTCCCACCGGTAACCCGCTCCCCAGCTTGGATATGAGCCGGAGGAGCCCCTCTCTTGCCCGCAGGCGCTGGCCCTGAGAAACTGGTGCCTTGGCGGTGGCGGTGTCTCTCCAATATGGTTGGACGGTTGCCTTCAATCGGGACTTTGCTGTTTAGAGACCCGGAGGTCCCCTTCACTGACGGATTTGGCAAATTGTACGGCGACTCCAAGCCTTGCCGGGATCCGAAAGGCCCCTGCCAATGGTGCTGGCTTCTCTTTGTGTACCGGTCCGGTACCACCGGGCCAACACCCGTCCACGGTCCTTACGGTAGACTCCAATAGGCCACTCCTGCAGACGGTCACCGCCGTCTGCCAACCTTGCTGTCTCAGTCCGGGGCACACACCCGGACCAACTTCAGGCTCTGTTACTCTACTTCACTTCAGCTCCTTTCACTTGCTCCTCTACCACTTCCCTCTCACTTCAACTCCAAACTCTATCTGCCTGGTTTTCCCGCCTCTAGGACTGTGAACTCCTCAGTGGGCGGAGCCAACCGCCTGGCCCACCCCCTGGTGTGGACATCAGCCCCTGGAGGAGGGCAACAAGGATTTGTGTTCTGACCTTGGTGTGCCTGCAGGGAATGTGGGGTGTGTGGTGGTGTCATGACCTGTGACCCCTGGCTTGCCCAGGGCGTCACATTTTCATTATGCAACTCATCTATAAATAATCATCATAAATAAAAGTAGGATTTTTCATGGAAAAGACAAAATTGTCTGGGTGACCCCAAACGTTTGAACTGTAGTGTAAATAGGAGGGCAGCGAACATAACTGGCTCCCTCACAGCATGTGATTAAGGAGACTAACAACCAGCCAAGCAGAGATTAATGCGGGCGTCACACGATACGATCTTTCGTGCGATCGCACAAGCGATCGTACCCGCCCCCGTCGTTAGTTGCCCGTGGCGCACAAAGTTGTTAAACCCCTGTCACACGTACTTACCTGCTGAGCGACCTCGCTGTGGGCGGCGAACATCCACTTCCTGAAGGGGGAGGGACATGCGGCGTCACAGCGATGTCACACAGCGGCCGGCCAATAGAAGCGGAGGGGCGGAGATGAGCGGGACGTAAACATCCTGCCCACCTCCTTGCGTCCGCATAGCCGGTGGCCGCAGGTAAGCTGCAGTTCATCGTTCCCGGGGTGTCACACGGAGCGATGTGTGCTACCCCGGGTACGATGAACAACCGGCGCAAAGAAGAATAAACGATTTTTTAAAAATAAACGACGTGTAAACGATACACGATTTGTAACCGATTTGCGATCGTTCTGAGACGCTCGTAGGTGTCACACGAAACTACGTCGCAAACGATGCCGGATGTGCGGCACGAAAACCGTGACCCCAACGACATATCGCACGATAGATCGTCTCGTGTGACGCCTGCATAAATCTTGCTATCCCTGTCTGATCACAGACATCAGGGATGTTAGGAGGCAGAGTGCCAGAATCTGTAGTTTCCACAGATCCTTGTGCCGCCATGACAGTTGGTGATGCCTGCAAAAATCTCCTTTGTATACTGTGTAGATGCCATTCTCGAGTTTTGTGTCTCAGCTCCCACTCACCTCAATAAGAGCGGAGCTGCAGTACCTGAGAAAGGCCACTACATGGTGTACAGAGCCATGCTATTCCAGGTCTATAAATTGTGTACATCTGGTCACGGGGGAGCAACAGACAACTGATCAGTGGAGATGCCGAGTGTCGGACACTCCCCAATCTAATATTGATGACCTAACTTGAATATGTGGTGACTGGAAAACCCCTTTAATCTCGGGATACCTTTTATATATAAACCATGAAATGGGGAGCAGTCGTGTTTCCACTAGTTTTTCCAGTTCTAAATCTACTTCTGGCAGTGGACCTACACAAGAAGAAATCCCAAACCGGAGAACCCCTAATAGGACACAAGGACCTGGGATGTCCTCCTCAGACTGCTCTCCAAGGATCTGACCATGAGTATCCAAAACTCTTCATGGAGATGTGACACCCAAGGGGCAGTGGGGTACTCAGTCCTGGGCGTGCGGTGCACAGGGGGAAACAGTCGTGGTCGCGGCCGAGGCCCAGTTCCGTGACCTTGGGGGTCGGTCAGATAAAAAAGGGGTGAAAAATAAAAAGAAAAATAAAGGAGTTCTTGACTACGCCACTTGCGGTGTGCGGCCAGGTTATTGAGGCCGCCGCTGCAGGATCCTGCTGGGGCTGGTGGAGTGGTGCAGCTTAGGTGTTTTGGGCCCTCCGCAAACAGGGCCAGGCCCCAACAGTGGATGATGAGGGGGAAATAGTAGGGGACAGCCAGTGTATGCGCACGGAGGTGATAAGGAAACAGTCCACACCGGAATTGCAGTTTCAACTTGCCTTTTTTACTTTGTGCTTTGTACCTGGACCCGCTGGTGCTGGTTTCAGGTGTTCCCGCTCCCCTTGTTCTCCATGCCAGCTGTGACCTGAGGTAGCTGTCCTCCATGCACACTCGTTTGTATTGGGCTCCCGTGGCTTAGAGCTTCTCGGGAGCCCCTCTGTTTCAGTCTTGGTCCTATTGCAGGCAGCCAGGACTATTTAAGCGGTTCAGTCCCCAGTCCCCTCTTTGCTGCTGATGATTTGAACTCTTTGGTTGCCGATGGACCCTGGAGATCCCCTCACCTGACAGCATTAACAGTTGACCATAAAGTGTCCCGCTGTCCTAGGGTCTGCTCCCCGCCTTGTGCTGAGTCCTGTAAGCCTTGGTTCCACACTTCCACAGTCCTCGTCTCCTTTACAGCGTTCCATTGTTACGTCAGGTCATTACACCTTATTTTCTTTAATCCACTCTCTACTCTCTACTTCCACCTCTCCTCTCCTCGACTTCCTCACACTTCTCTCCTTGACTTCCTTACACTTCTCCTTCCTCCTGCCAACTCTCCAACCGACCATTGGCCCCTCTGTCACAAACCACCGGGGGGGTCACTCAGAAATCCCCCGCGCTGGCTACCAGTACGTCACAATCGGGGGGTAACAAGTGGGGGTCACCCCTCCTTTATACCTCCCGACCGACAGACAGAGCACGTGACGCGCTCTCTAGCGCCCCTCTTATAGTCAGGCCAATTATGGAATTGCCCGACCATAAGCCAGGAGGCCGCTATACTACTTATGCCGATTATTGAAGGGTCCCCGGTGAGAGTAAGGTATATATTCCCCCGACTTCCGCGGGCGGAATATATAAAACCTCCCTGAATCTCACTGGCCTCCCCACAATAATCCTTGGCACAACTCGCTGCCACCAACCGATTTACGGTAACTATTAGCCGAACACACAGACGTGGGATTCAAGATCGAGATAACAGAACAGCCCAAGATTAATTATATAATTTAATCAGCCTAAAGCACACTAGAAACTACAATATATACAATAGGGAATCTACAGAATATACATATGTCAGAGTACAGTTACAATCAAAGCATGGGTTACAAACAGGCATACACAGTTCCAGCAGTTACCTTGTTGCGTCTGGCCACAGGGGGGCGCTGTAGACCAGGTTTCCAGGAACTCCCTCACAGGTCTTTCCCAACCAGGCCCCCGAGCAGAAGAACACTGGAAAATGGCCGAAGTAGGGTTATCAACCTGGGCAGATCCAGGTCCCCTCCTACCTTAGTGACCTCACAGGGAAGCACTGCCACTCCCCCTGCATGGATCAGAATTATCCAGCAAAGGGGATATTGGCCATAACTTTGCCTGGGAGCGTCGTAGGCGGACGCCAATGCTCTCATTGTGACAGTTATGAATTTAGCTACAGAACGAGGGGACTCATGACCTGTCTGCCAGTTCCCCATTGGCTGATATCACGCCTGGGGCATTTCCCAATGTCCTGCTCCCATAAAAAGGGGGTGCCGGCATCGTCCACATGCGGAGACACCATTTTTATGGTTGCCATATTTATCGGAAATATGGCTTGCGAGATATGAACCATTTTTTACTGGAGTCGTTCTGTCTGGCTATTTCCATAGCCTTGCTAATGAGATACAGCTCTTGTTACAGGGTGACGGCAGGGAGTCATCCTGTGTCCATTGTCCCCAAGCCACCTCATTTCCATATCACAGGACATGGCCATGGGATTTGTTGCTAAACCAGTTGTGTGAAGGAAAGGGGGGGGTGGTGACACCAGGAGAGGGCTTCCTGACATACTTGAATATCATGATTTATCGTCATCTCTCCGGATTTACCTCACACCTCCCCCCTTTTGAGGGCGCTAGGGGGCAGCACACTCCGGTGTTCCCCCGTGCGCCCGTCCGCGACCTCTCCTTGTCGGGACAGCCCGTCTGCGTTACCGTGGTCACGGCCCCTTTTGTGGCGAATGGTGAAGTTGTATTGCTGGAGCGCAAGGCTCCATCGCAACAATCGCCCATTCGTCCCAGAGACGGTGTGCAACCAGCTGAGGGGATTGTGGTCCGTCTCCACGATGAAGTGGCGCCCGTATAGATAGGGTTGCAGACGCTGCAGGGCCCACACTATGGCCAGGCACTCCTTCTCCATCGTGGAATAGGCAACTTCCCTTGGTAACAGCTTCCTGCTCAGGTACAAGACTGGGTGCTCTTGGCTCGCAGAGTCCACCTGGCTGAGCACCGCACCGAGGCCGAAGTCACTGGCGTCGGTCTGTACTACAAACGGCCGCGTGAAGTCGGCTGCCTGTAGCACGGGCGGGCTGGACAGGGCGTCCTTTAGGGCCCGGAAGGCTGTCTCGCAGTCCATTGTCCAATCGACTGCAGAGGGCAGCTTCTTCTTGGTGAGGTCCGTCAAGGGCTTTGCCAGGCTACTATAGCATGGAACAAACCTCCTATAGTACCCAGCGGTCCCCAAGAAGGACATCACCTGCTTCTTGGTCCTGGGGGTGGGCCAGGATGCGATGGCTTCCACTTTCTCAGGCTCGGGCTTCAGTGTTCTCCCACCTACCCGGTGACCGAGGTACTGGACCTCGCTCATGGCCAGCTGACACTTTCCCGGCTTGATGGTCAAACCTGCCCGGTGGATCCGCCTGAGCACCTGTGCTAGATGCTCTAGGTGGTCCTCCCAGGTGGGACTGAAGACAGCAATGTCATCCAGGTACGCGGCCGCGTACCCTTCAAGTCCCTTGAGCAGGGTGTTGACCATCCGCTGGAAAGTGGCAGGGGCATTCCTCATCCCGAATGGCATCACCGTGGACTCGTACAGTCCAAATGGGTAATAAAGGCAGAGCGTTCCCTGGCCTTGCGAGTCAGGGGGATCTGCCAATATTCCCGGCTCAGATCCATGATGGTCAGGTACTGAGCCCCGGCCAACTGATCGAGCAGGTCATCGATGCGTGGCATTGGGTACGCATCGGCGACCGTGACCGCATTGAGCCCCCTGTAGTCACGCAGAACCGCGTGGTTCGGTCCTTCTTAGGGACGAGGACTACAGGCGAGGCCCAAGCGCTGTTGGATGCCTGGATCACCCCCAGCTTCAGCATCTCGTCAATCTCCTGGCGCATGTGTTGCTGCACCTCCGGGGAGACCCGATATGCTGAACGCCGATCGGGGGATGATCCCCAGTGTCCACGTGATGGACAGCCAAGTCAGTCCTTCCGGGCTGGGTTGGTAAACAACCCCCGGAAGGGGAGGAGGGTGGCCCACAGCTGGGGACCGTTGGTCTTCCAAGAGCTGGTGCCAACCTCCACATCCTCAATGGATCCGCCTGCCCTAACCTGGGCTAGCATATCCAAGAGGGTTTCCGCTTCTCCTTCCTCGGGCAGGTTGCACACGGGGAGCGCACATGCCTCCCGCTCATGATGTGCCTTCATCATGTTCACATGGAAGGGCTTCCGCCTTCCACGGGCAGGGTCCAGGGTGACCAGGTACGTCACAGGGTTGAGCTGCTGGTACACGAGGTATGGGCCTTCCCAGGCTGCCTGAAGCTTGTCCTGTGGTACGGGGACCAGTACCCACACCTCTTGACCCACTTGGTAGGTCCTCTCACAAGCGTTCTGGTCGTACCAACGCTTCTGATCGGCCTGGGCTTGAGCCATATTGTCGTGTACCAGTTGCGTCAAGGCCTGCATTTTGTCCCGGAAGCGCATGACATACTCGATAACCGACACTCCAGGGGTGGCCAAATCCCCTTCCCAAGCCTCTTTCACCAGAGCCAGGGGGCCCCGCACACGTCGCCCGTACAGGAGCTCAAACGGTGAGAATCCTGTTGAGGCCTGTGGAACCTCCCGGTAAGCAAATAACAGGTGTGGGAGATACCGCTCCCAGTCACGCCAATGGGAGTCGACCAACATCTTAAGCATCTGCTTTAAGGTGCCATTGAACCGCTCGCACAGGCCATTAGTCTGTGGATGGTACGGGCTGGCCACCAGATGTCGCACCTGGACTTGCTTACAGAGGGCCTCCATCAGCTGGGACATGAATTGGGTCCCCCGGTCAGTGAGCATTTCCTGGGGAAAACCCACTCGGGAGAAAATCTCCAGCAATGCGGTGGCCACCTTGTCAGCCCGAATGGACGACAAGGCCACTGCTTCTGGGTACCGGGTGGCATAGTCCACTACCGTCAGTATGAAGCGTTTCCCGGAGCTGCTGGGGATGGCCAGCGGGCCGACCAGATCCACAGCCACCCTCCTGAAAGGCTCATCGATGATGGGCAGAGATACCAGTGGGGCTTTGGGGCGTGGCCCCGCCTTCCCCACTCTCTGACAGGTTTCACACGAACGGCAGTAGGCAGCCACATCGGCCCCCATTTTTGGCCAGTAGAAATGCTGGTTCAACCTGGCCTTGGTCTTAGCGATCCCTAGGTGTCCGGCCATCGGAATCTCATGTGCGATCCGCAACAACTCCGTCCGGAACGGATAGGGTACCACCAACTGTCGGTCCCTGGGCCACGCCTCCGGTGAACCCTGCTGGACCGTGGCCCGGTACAGCCGTCCTTGGTCCCAGACCACTCGCTCCGGGTCCGAGTCCGAGGGAGGCTGTGCCGCCTGCTCCTTAAGAGCTTTCAGGCTGTCGTCAGCTTCTAACGCTGCCTGAAACCCCTGACTAGATGTGGCCAGAATCGACGAGACTGTCACATCTTCAGTCAGTACCCCGGGACCTGTGTCCTGGCCTCCACCTGACTCGGCTGCCACTTGGTCAGAAGGGGAAGAGCTATCGGACCTCCGGGAGGCCCCTTGGCTTCCAGCACTCCCACTGCGGGTGACAGCGGCCACAGCCGCTGCGACCGTGGGTCGTGCCTGCTCCTCCTCCGTTCCTGACCAAGTCGCCGGTTCAGGCAGACCTACCTGGCTTCCTGACACCCCGGTTGTGGGGGAACCATGCACCGAGATCTTACCTGGGAGCACTTCCGCTCCTGGACCGGCCCCAATCTCACCTGCCTGTTCCCCTCCTGCAGCAACAGAACCCCGCTGTGAAATCTCTGGGAACCCCACATTTGCTGTGGTAGCCCCCACCCCACACACTGGTCCTCCCCCTGCAGCACCCTGCTCTCTGCTTATCCCTGCAGAGGGCAACAGATCCCAGCTCACAGGCTGGTTACTTGTAGAGGCATTGTCACACCTTTCTCTGACCCCCTCCCCTGTCACAGCTGCAGCTGAGTGTGTGTCTATGGTGTCTATGCAAGCAGAAATATCAGAGTTCACTCCCTCCTCCCTTACATCATTCATAGATAACACATTAACATTGTCCGGAGGCATGTCAGTACGGGCTGAAGGTTCAGCCCTTGGTTGGGGCCCAAACTGGGAGGTTATCTGCCCCAAATCTGTCCCAAGTAGCACGTTTGCAGGGATCCGATCAGTTACCCCCACCTCCCTCACCCCTCGCCCTGCGCCCCAGTCCACATAAATGTCAGCAACAGGCAGCGCCGGGTCAGTGCCTCCAATCCCGGAGACAGCGAGGGTTTTTCCAGGGATCAAGTCTTGGGGGGACACCATCTCAGGCCGCACCAGAGTCACCTCCGAGGCGCTGTCTCGCAGTCCTATGGTCACAGACCGGCCGACGGTGACAGGTTGGAAGCTGTCCAGGGACCTACCACCACCCCCACCCACACAATACACCTTGGGCGGCCCTTGGGACGGGGACGGAGCCGGGGCCTTGGGACGCTGAGGGCACATGGCCTTGAAGTGTCCAGGTAGGTTGCACTGGTGGCACCGTCTTGGTTCCGCCACGGGCCTGGAGAGGGGAGTTGAGGGGGACAACCCCTGCAGTCTAGGGGCAGGTGGGGCAGTCGCAGAATTCATCTTACCCCCTCTCCAGGTGCTGCTGGTGGCCGCTCTCCTGGCCTCAGGGGCCCGGTTGTTGGTGTAGTCATCGGCAAGGGCAGCTGTAGCCGTGGACCCCTTTGGCTTCTGGTCTCGGATGAACTGGCGGAGATCCTCAGGGCAGTTCCACAAGAGTTGCTCCGTGATGAACAAGTCCAGGATCTCCGGTCCGGTGGAAAGCTGCAGGCCTTGGGTCCAGTGGTCGGCAGCTCGGGCAAGTGCCCGCCGGTGGTCAGCCCAGGAGTCCTTTGGTCCCTTCTGTAGGCTCCGGAACTTCTTGCGGTAGGACTCTGGAGTGAGGTTGTACTGTTGGATCAGGGCCCGCTTGATGGTGTCGTAGCCCTGATCTGCCTCAGCAGGCAAGTCCCCAAGGACATCCAGGGCCTTACCCCTTAAACGGGGGGTCAGGTATTTGGCCCACTGGTCCTTGTCCAGATGGTGCTGCAAGCAAGTCCGTTCAAAAGCAGTCAAGAAAGAGTCCAAGTCTCCATCCTTCTCCAGCACTGGGAAGTCCTCAACACGGACCTTTGGAAGTTTGGTGTCTCGAAGGTCACATGTGGCTGATGAGGGCCGGAGCTGAGCTAGCTGCAGCTGGTAGTCACGGTCTGCCTGTCGCTCTCGCTCTTCACGCGCTGCCTGCCGCTCTCGCTCCGCAGCCTCACGCTCTGCGTGCCGCTCTGCCCTGCGCTCTGCCAGGAGTTCCTTGTAGCCCTTCTGGTCTCCAGCCTGGAGAAGGGCCATAGCCATTTGAAGAAGGCTATCCGAGCCTCCCAGGCTCGGTGGAATGGCACGTGGTGATCTGCGGCACGCTGCAGAGCTAGGCGATTCACTGTCCCTTTCAGAGCGGAGGGCTGGCATCTGGCTCGTTGAGGAACCTTGGGTGAGCTGCTCCTCATCTTGTCCAGCAGTGCCAGGTTGCGCAATGTCCTCGGCAGAACGGTTTTCTGGCGTCGAGCTCCTGGAGGACTCGTGGGCAACCTCCTCATTGCTGTCCACAGCACCGTCCTCCCTCTCTTCGGCTCCTGCCTTAGCATTGGCCAGTTGCATAGCTCTGCTCCTGGTGCCATCAGCCATTCTTGCAGACTTTTGGTCACTGACACAGAACTGACACCTGATGCCTCCACACACCTTACAGTATCTGCACTCTGACACTCTAGTGTTGAGCTAGTCTGAAGACCCCAGCAGCCACAGCTGCTGCAGGCAGTCTTTAGTGTCTGGGAGTATGGGTCTCACACTCACACACACTATTATCTCGATCCCACCGCTATGCCACCAATATGTCACAAACCACCGGGGGGGTCACTCAGAAATCCCCCGCGCTGGCTACCAGTACGTCACAATCGGGGGGTAACAAGTGGGGGTCACCCCTCCTTTATACCTCCCGACCGACAGACAGAGCACGTGACGCGCTCTCTAGCGCCCCTCTTATAGTCAGGCCAATTATGGAATTGCCCGACCATAAGCCAGGAGGCCGCTATACTACTTATGCCGATTATTGAAGGGTCCCCGGTGAGAGTAAGGTATATATTCCCCCGACTTCCGCGGGCGGAATATATAAAACCTCCCTGAATCTCACTGGCCTCCCCACAATAATCCTTGGCACAACTCGCTGCCACCAACCGATTTACGGTAACTATTAGCCGAACACACAGACGTGGGATTCAAGATCGAGATAACAGAACAGCCCAAGATTAATTATATAATTTAATCAGCCTAAAGCCACACTAGAAACTACAATATATACAATAGGGAATCTACAGAATATACAGTTATGTCAGAGTACAGTTACAATCAAAGCATGGGTTACAAACAGGCATACACAGTTCCAGCAGTTACCTTGTTGCGTCTGGCCACAGGGGGGCGCTGTAGACCAGGTTTCCAGGAACTCCCTCACAGGTCTTTCCCAACCAGGCCCCCGAGCAGAAGAACACTGGAAAATGGCCGAAGTAGGGTTATCAACCTGGGCAGATCCAGGTCCCCTCCTACCTTAGTGACCTCACAGGGAAGCACTGCCACTCCCCCTGCATGGATCAGAATTATCCAGCAAAGGGGATATTGGCCATAACTTTGCCTGGGAGCGTCGTAGGCGGACGCCAATGCTCTCATTGTGACAGTTATGAATTTAGCTACAGAACGAGGGGACTCATGACCTGTCTGCCAGTTCCCCATTGGCTGATATCACGCCTGGGGCATTTCCCAATGTCCTGCTCCCATAAAAAGGGGGTGCCGGCATCGTCCACATGCGGAGACACCATTTTTATGGTTGCCATATTTATCGGAAATATGGCTTGCGAGATATGAACCATTTTTTACTGGAGTCGTTCTGTCTGGCTATTTCCATAGCCTTGCTAATGAGATACAGCTCTTGTTACAGGGTGACGGCAGGGAGTCATCCTGTGTCCATTGTCCCCAAGCCACCTCATTTCCATATCACAGGACATGGCCATGGGATTTGTTGCTAAACCAGTTGTGTGAAGGAAAGGGGGGGGGTGACACCAGGAGAGGGCTTCCTGACATACTTGAATATCATGATTTATCGTCATCTCTCCGGATTTACCTCACACCCTCCCTTCGCTGGGTCTCTCCCTACAGATTGGGTTGCAAATAGCCAATGAGTGCCCATCCCTTTTACCTTTTGCTAGGCAGTCTCCCAGTCTGGAATTGGGGTTATGTATGTGTCGCGCCCCAGGGCAGCCGAGCTGCTCGGATCCGAATAGTCCGTGGCTCAAGGGGTTCCGGATCCTGGGGCACCGTCGACCAGTTTTAAATGAAAACAAAAAGAAAAAGAAAGTCCGACTATGCCACTCGCAGTGTGCGGCCAGGGATGGTAGGGTCGTCGCTGCGGGTTCCCACTGGGGGTGATGGATGGGGGCAGCATGGATAGTGGAGCCCTCCGCGAGCAGGGCTTTTCCCCAGGGGTAGGTGAAAGGTTAATGTGGAGGTGCACGGCAATAAATCAGTCCTGACAGGGAGTGCAGTTTGGTTGTGTTTACTTACTGGGTTCGCACCCTGGAGACGTGCTGGATCCCAGGTGCGCCCGAGTCCTCTATAGCTGTGCCAACCAATATGGTGCCACTCTCCCACCGATGCAGACTGGGGTATTTGTCAGTCCTCCCTGGCGTGAAGCACTTGGAGGTCCGTCTGGTGTCTGGGTCCTGCCGCAGGCAGCTTGGACTATTTAAGGGGATTTCTCCCGGTCCCCTCTTTGCTGCTGATGCCTCGGACGTTAGTGGTGGCAGATAAGTCCTGAAAGCCCACCCGCCGGGCAGAGTTAACAGATGGCTTGAAGTCCTGGTCTGTTCTGGGATCTGCACCTCGTGCGTGCAAAGTACTGTGAGCCCGGGATGTTCACCCCACAGGATCCCTCTGTCCTTGGAGCTTGCTCTGTCTCGCTCTCAAGCTAATTTTCTCCTCTGAGTGGCTGATCTTTCTACTCAGGTCTTTGCAGAGTCTTTGCTATTTTCAATGTGTCTCAAGATTCCTTTGTCTGTCTTGACACCTTTCCTTTTACTACCGCACACTTCTCTCCTTAACTCCTTCCTCTTTCACTCCTTCCAACTAACTGACTCCTCCCGCTGTCTACCCAAACTTCCAAGGTCACTCTGTCCTCCCCCAGGTCTGGTCCCTCCCTTCCCAGTTGGCTGCCTGTTAGCTCACAGTGCCCAGCCCTGTCACCTGGCTCTAAGGGGGGTCTCCCACCCTGATTGTGAGTTTATATGTCCTGGTTTTCTAGTGTGTGTGTGTTGAATGGCACAGTCATGTTGGACCCGAGCTGTTACCTTGATGTTACCTTGTTTTTGTGACACCTGGTTACCGCAGGGGCGTCACATATGTGGCCTGAGGGTGCTGGTGTGTTGACTGGCACAGATATTCCGGGGTTTGGGTTTCCACAGGTTACATTTTGTGGCACCTGGTACCTCAGGGGTGCTACAGAGACATATCATGGACATATCATAGGTGCAGAGTGTGCAGCTGCAGAGGAGTGTTATAGGATAGGTGGACCCATATTATAACTAAAAAATGGCACCAATTCTTTTAGGTCTCAAAATTACCGATAAACCTGGGACGTCCTCGACAGACTCCTCTCCCAGGATATGACCATGAGTATCCAAAATTCTGCATGTAGACATATGGACATGTCATAGGTGCAGAGTGTCCAGCTCCACACCACAGGGGGGGTGCTATAGGATAGGGGGGCCCATATTATAACCCAAAAATGGTCAAGACCAAGATTTCTATGTCTCAAACTTACCGATAGATGATCCATCAGATGGAGTACTGACCAGAGAGTCATATTGGGGATCATCACTCAATAAATAAGATATTAAATGGTCAAGATTTCTATGTCTCAAAATTACCGATAAACCTGGGACGTCCTCGACAGACTCCTCTCCCAGGATCTGACCATGAGTATCCAAAACTCTGCTTGGAGACATATCATAGGTGCAGAGTGTGCAGCTGCAGAGTGGTGTTATAGGATATGGAGGCCATATTATAACCCAAAAATGGCACCAACGTTTCTGACTCAAATTAACTGATAGACCTAAGACATCCTCGACGGACTCCTCTCCCAGGATATGACCATGAGTATCCAAAATTCTGCATGTAGACATATGGACATGTCATAGGTGCAGAGCGTCCAGCTGCACACCACAGGGGTGCTATAGGATAGGGGGGCCCATATTATAACCCAAAAATGGTCAAGACCAAGATTTCTATGTCTCAAACTTACCGATAGATGATCCATCAGATGGAGTACTGATCAGAGAGTCATATTGGGGATCATCACTCAATAAATAAGATATTAAACAGTTAGGGACCTTGAAATTTTTATGCACGTCCTTGGCTTGTTCAGTGTTGTTCAGCCACTGTTCACGGGACAGTCCAGAGCTCACTGTCCCATGTTTGTGAAATGCAGCAGATAAGCAGATCACAAGAAGAAGGTCTCTGGAATAGAGGGCAGGTTGTTTATCTCCCGACATGGAGGTCATGGATCTGTTCTAGACCTTGTCCTGGAGAGGATCAGCTTGTGACAGTCACTGGTATCTGCAAAGCAGCACAGATATAGGAAAATTCTCCTACCAGTACATAGAGAACTATGGAAATGCTCAGACATCTGCATTCATGTAGGTTTCATGGACGGAGTTTGGGGTTTTCAGATGTTTTTGGCTGATTCATCCATTGTAACTGTTAAATAAGTTGTAAAATTATTGTAGAAATTTATTCCAACCCTCCCTGGGGTGATTTAAAAGTGATATAAAATGCCAGTCTTGAAGAATCTCCACCATATTTTGTCTAATTTGTATTTTTATTTCTGCACAGTTGAAAGCTTCTGTGAAAAAAGTGCAAATAAAGAAAAAGAGCAAAAATAAAAGCATCACTGACTGCACCAAATTCATCAAAAATGGTGCACCATTTTCATAAATTTGGAGTGAAAATTGCCAGGGCAAAAAAATAAAAAGACAAGACTGAAAAATGCAAATCAAAAAGGTCCGTGGAGCCTCTGTTAGGAGTCTCGACACAGAAAACAGCCAGATATCCCTCCAAGAAGGACCTAGCCAAGGAGTGGCTATTTTTAGGAGACCACCATAACCACCATGTTAAATGGCCCTTTTAGTCAATATCCAGCTCTTGATGAGTTTAAAGATATGACAAGGGAAATACCAAGGCCAGGTATCTATCCACAGACAGCTGTTTCGGGGTATTGCCCCTCATCAGTGTGGAGTAGGATTCTGGCTAGGTGAGAGCAATGCCTAGTAGACCAACAAGACAAACAATCACTGATCTCGGGGGGACCAGCCTGAGAAAACACTGCCGGCAGCCAGCGAGGGCACTCAACACAGTGAAATCCTAGGTACATTGCCCCCTGTGAAGTATACAAACGACTGAAAAATGACTTATTCATTGTGTCTACCAAACGACAAAATCCAACATGACCACTAGTCCTCTGTGCCCGAGCTTGGATGCCTTGTGCATGGATTCTGTACAGTAGTGAAGGGCCCTATATGGCTGTTTAAAAAAGCTGGGTTCCAAAGGTCTTCACTGGGAAGTGGCTCTGACTCACTGAAAAACAAGATTTTGATGGAAATCCGGACAGATCCCCAATACACTGCTATAAGGCTGTTGGGGAAGTCACTTTGTACTCCATCTGACGTCCGGCCTGGCATTGTGCGTCTTTTTTCACACTACAATCTTAAAACAGTGGTCAGCATGGACTACTGCATAGCTGTGAACCCAGCCTAAGTGCTGTACATATGGAGATTTGATACTTGTAACTAGTGATGAGCGGGCACTACCATGCTCGGGTGCTCTGTACTCGTAACTAGTGATGAGCGGGCACTACCATGCTCGGGTGCTCAGTACTCGTAACTAGTGATGAGCGGGCACTACCATGCTCGGGTGCTCAGTACTCGTAACTAGTGATGAGCGGGCACTACCATGCTCGGGTGCTCAGTATTTGTAACTAGTGATGAGCGGGCACTACCATGCTCGGGTGCTCAGTACTGATAACTAGTGATGAGTGGGCACTACCATGCTCGGGTGCTCTGTACTCGTAACTAGTGATGAGCGGGCACTACCATGCTCGGGTGCTCAGTACTCGTAACTAGTGATGAGTGGGCACTACCATGCTCGGGTGCTCTGTACTCGTAACTAGTGATGAGCGGGCACTACCATGCTCAGGTGCTCAGTACTTGTAACTAGTGATGAGCGGGCACTACCATGCTCGGGTGCTCTGTACTCGTAACTAGTGATGAGCGGGCACTAGCATGCTCGGGTGCTCAGTACCTCGTAACTAGTGATGTGCGGGCACTACCATGCTAAGGTGCTCAGTACCTCGTAACTAGTGATGAGCAGGCACTAGTGACTCGCCCACCCCAGGGCTATGGGACACCCGGTGCCGGGTCGGACTAGTCCGGGGGACGTCAGTGGTGGCGGAGCCCGACTCCGTGGCCCTGGTGGGTGTCAGTTGTAATAGGGCTGGTGACTTGGGAGCAATTAAAGTATATGTTTCGTGACGCCATCTGTGGTCTGCGGCTATTAAGCCGCCGCTGCTGTGTGAGGCCTCCGGGGTGATGTTATGGCAGCAATGGTGGTACTGCTCCCCACAGGTGGAGCGGAACCCCGGGAACACTGTTAGTGCTCGTGAAAGTCTATGGTGTTGTGTGGCTAACACGGTGCAGGGCCGACAGGCAATGAAAGAACCAGGCACAAACAACAGTCTCTTTACCTTTTCCTCTTTTACTTTAGGAACAGTCCAGTCCTGGGAGACCGTCACAGGTGGTGATGGGGATCCGGTCGGCCTGGAAGTACTTGGGGTGATCTTTCTGGCCAGCTGAGTATGAGGCCTACTCCTGTGGTTTTCTTTGTTATGATAGGACCCTGCTTCTCTGAATCCAGCAATGGCCCTCTTTGCTGCTGGGACCGATGGTACATCCCTTTCCCTCTGTAGTAGGCTGTGCAGGCCCTCTCTGGTACTTCCCTGTTGGAGTCAACACCGGGCCCTGATGCTGCAGCTGTACCTTCCGGCTGTTTATGGGCCAGGTGCTTGCAGCTCTCCTGCCCTTCGGATTCGGCTACCAGGGAGTATTTTAAGCCCTGGTGGCCACAGACTCCGATGTCTGAGTCTCTTCGCTGCCTCTCTGCTACTCCTGCTTCCCTGGGCCAAGCTGCTCTAGCTCTAGGCCCCAGATCCACAGGACAGCACACTCTGCGTCTGCTCACTATCACTTCTCCCTACAGACTGAACTCTACTTCCTCCCTCAGGTCAGACTTGAGGAAGGCTCCCTGGAATTCCAGGTTCAGAGCTCCCCCTGCTGGCCGGAGGGAGAACTGCGGTGGATGTTAAACTTGCTGGCCATTGGACCTCCCCATTACCTCCAGGCTCAGCATTAACCCTTTGGAAGGGCAATGCTGTTGTGGCGACCAGGTCCTGGGGCGCCACACTCCCCCTTAGTTAAATTCAGTACTCCCGGACTGTAGAAACAAAACAAAACATGTTACAACCTTAAACAACTATTAGAGTCCAGCGTGGCTCCCTGCCGGGTGTCCATTACACTGCTCCATGGGGGACCCACCGCGATAAAACCCCCAACGTAGGCTCTGGGCGTGCGTCAGAGCATTGATGACCCCACTCTATGCACGCCAAACGGGTTTTCCTTCAGGGGTGCTGAGCACACTGGTGATAACTATGTACAGCTAGGTGTTGGCCACCCATAGTCCAGTGGCCCAATTGTCCATTTTCTCAATCAAAAAAGAAAAACATTTTATACACAACATTACAGACATTTCACATAACTATTTACATTCTAATAAGTACTTTTTCTTTTTACTCTCTATACCTTGGAGGGGGCTGTCCCCGAGTGCTGCGTTGAGACCTGCATAGCTCTGGTGTTTGTCCCTGACTACTTGGTGTGTCTTCTACCTCAGCACTACAGGTAGGCCTAACCCTGATAAGTATGCGTGATGATTGTCTATGTGGTCTAAGAGTCGCCAAGGGTATGACAGGTTCACCACCGACAGGGGGTTGATTCTCCTGTTCCACTGCTGGCGTGTCATCTCGTGTTGGAGCGGACGGTTCTTTAGGTGGATCTGGAACCTCTTCTGTTTCTGGCTCGACCAACTGCGGGAACGTCAACACTGGTACCACTATGGCATTGTTTATTCGGGTCCAAGTTTTGGGGAACTTTCCAAGGATTGTTTGGATCATCTCTTCCTCTTTTTCTTGTCTTTGGGGACTTTCTTGTACTTATTCTACTTCTTTTTGGGTTCTGCACCGTTCGGGGCACGCTTTCAGGCGGTCTCGAGAAACTGCTTGATAGGTCTTGCCTTCATCTTTGCTTATGAGGCATACCTTACTATTGTCAAAGTTGGAGGGAATAATGGTGTAGGGTTCATTCTCCCACTGATCATCTAATTTATGCGCCCTCCGCTTTTTCTTGAGGTCCTGTTCTCCAGGTGCTAAGGGAGTTGCTGGGGCTGTTTGATTGTAGTTCTTCTCTTGTCTCGTTCTTGCTTGGGACAGGCTCCTTTCTACGCATTCCTGGACCTTGCGGTACTGCTGTTGTCGCTCTGTATCCCAATCTTCTATCTCCTGAACCGCTTCAGGTGACACAGTCCCCATCTCAAAGTCTACAGGTAACTTGCCAGGTCTTGCTCGTATCAGGTAAGCAGGGCTGCAGTTGGTCGAATTTACTGGGATATGGTTGTACAGGTCTACCAGATCTGGTAACTTCTCCGGCCATTGGTTTCTTTCTTCCAGAGGTAGAGTCTTGAGCATATCAATGACCACATGGTTCATCTTCTCGCACAATCCATTGGTTTGGGGGTGGTACGGTGTTGTTCTGATTTTCTTACAACCGTACATGTTACAGAACTCTTGGAACACTTCTGCCTCGAATGCAGGACCTTGATCAGTCAGTACCCTCTCAGGGTAACCGTGAGGTCGACAAAAGTATGCCTGAAATGCTCTAGCTGCTGTTCTGGCTGTCTGGTCCTTCACAGGCACTACTACCAGGAAACGAGAGTAATGGTCCACAATGGTGAGGGCGTACACATAGCCTGACCGGCTTGGTGTTAACTTCACGTGGTCCAGGGCCACCAACTCCAGGGGCTGCTTCGTGACAATTGGCTGTAGGGGAGACCTCTGGCTGGCATCATCTTTCCGCCTCAGGTTACACGGACCACAGCCTCGGCACCACTTCTCGACTGTCTTTCTCATGTGCACCCAGTAGAACCGATCGCGGAGTAGGGTCTCCAACTTCTTCCACCCGAAGTGTCCTGCGTTATCATGGTAAGCGGCTAGGACCATTGGAGCATCCCTCTGTGGGACCACTATCTGCCAGACGAGTTCATTTGTTCGCCAGTTGACATATCTCTTGCAGAGCTTGCCTTGGTACGTGAACAGTCGTCCCCGCTCCTTCCACAGCTGCTGGGCTTCTTCTGGAGCATCTGGGCCAAGGTGGGTCTCAGCTTGTGCTAGCTTTTCTTTGACCAATCGCACGGCCGGGTCACCGTTCTGTGTCTCTTCCCAATTATGGTGGAGTAACGGGTTGACCGAGACCTCGTGCTGGCTCGAGCGCTTCACTCCTACAGCATGCTCACACTGGGAAACACCTTGGTGATGGAAAGCCGGTAACTCTATCTCTTCGAGTTCATCCAGGTCTTCTCCAGACTCGGGTAAGTGAGGCATTCTGGACAGCGCATCAGCATTGTTATTCTTCTTGCCAGCCCGGTACTTGATGGTAAAGTCAAAGTTAGACAGCCGGGCCATCCATCGCTGTTCCAACGCACCTAACTTGGCTGTTGCCAGATGTGTCAACGGATTGTTGTCCGTGAAGATGGTGAACTTGGCCGATGCCAGATAGTGCTTGAAGCGTTCAGTCACTGCCCAAACAATAGCGAGGAACTCCAGCTTGAAGGAACTGTAGTTTTCTGGATTCCTTTCTGTGGGCCGAAGCTTCCTACTGGCGTAAGCTATCACCTTCTCTCTGCCTCCCTGCACCTGGGAAAGAACTGCTCCCAGTCCCACGTTGCTGGCGTCTGTATACAGTACAAACGGCTGGCTGTAGTCAGGGTAGGCCAGAATTTCTTCTCCCGTGAGAGCCCCTTTCAGCCGGACAAAGGATGTTTCCAGTTGGCTGCTCCATTCAAATGGAGGGCTCTGCTTCTTAGCCTGCTTTGGCTGGCCCACCAGGAGATCTTGAAGGGGCGCTGCTATCTTTGTGAAACCATCAATGAACCTTCGGTAGTAGCCCACCAGCCCAAGGAACTGGCGCACCTCCTTTACCGTGGTGGGTCTTGGCCAGTCCTTGATTACGGTGACTTTCTCCGGATCAGGTGCCACACCTTCTGCGCTGACCACATGACCCAGGTACTGTACCTTTGGCTTCAAGAGGTGACATTTGGACGGCTTTATCTTCAGGCCATATTTCGACAAGGACTCAAACACTTCTGCTAAGTGCCTCAGGTGGTCTTCATAAGTCTTGGAGTAGACTATGACGTCATCCAGGTACAACAGCACGGTTTCAAAGTTGTGGTGGCCCAAGCAGCACTCCATCAACCTTTGGAATGTCCCTGGGGCGTTGCAGAGCCCGAATGGCAAACAGTTGAACTCGCAGAGGCCCATTGGTGTCGTGAATGCAGTCTTCTCCTTGTCCGCCTCTGCCACGGGAACCTGCCAATACCCACTGGTGAGATCCAAGGTGGAGAAATAGTTAGCTGACTTTAAGGCTGTTAGTGACTCCTCTATTCTGGGTAGTGGATAAGCATCTTTATGTGTAATGCGGTTAATATGTCTGTAATCTACGCACATTCTCATTGTACCATCTTTTTTCTTTACGAGCACTAGTGGAGCTGCCCAGGGGCTACAACTATCTCTGATAACCCCAGCCTCCTTCATTTCCCGTAACATTTCTTTGGCACGCTGATACTGTGCGGGGGGTACAGGGCGGTATCTCTCTTTAATGGGATGATGATCACCCGTGGGGATTTGATGTTTAACCCCTTTTACCTGCCCAAAATCTAGGGGGTGTTTGCTGAAGACCCGCTCGTACTCCTGTACCACCCGGTAAACCCCATGCTTTTGGTGTGAGGGGGTGGAGTCGGTGCCCACATGTAATTTTTGGCACCAGTCTTCCAGCTGCCCCTTGGAGCCATTGTCTTCCGCCTGGTCGGACGGGATCAAGGGTTCCACTGCTTTGATGGTATTGTTGCTGACAGTGTACAGTTTTGCTACGGTGGCGTACCGGGGCAATTTGGCCTCCTCCTCCCCACAATTCAGGACACGGACGGGCACTCTCCCCTTGCGAACGTCTGCTACCCCTCTGGCTATCAGGACTCCAGGCCTACTGTCTGAATACACCGGTTCTACCAAGGCATGGTAATCCTGACCCTTGAGGCCTATTGCTGCCCGACACCATATCAACATTTCACTTCTTGGGGGTATTGCAATGGGGAGGGGGTCACTTACCCTCACACTGCCAATTTCTCCTTCGGCCAGCTCTACCTGCTGCCTCCTCATCAGGGCTCTGATCTCCCTCTGTAGGGCACGCTGCTGCCCGGAGCTGGCACTTTCAGACGCCTGTTGCAACAAAATTATCACCTCGGCAATACAATTTTCTATCACATTTGTACCAATGGTTAGCAGTGGCTCAGATTCTTTGCGATCAATATCTACAATTATCATCCCCTGACATGGCAATTCTACCCGCCCCACTTTAATGGTTACTGCTTTATACCCAATTTGAGGTAAGGGCTGACCATTACTGGCCACAATTGTTAAATCATCATCGGGGCCATGGTCAATGTCTGAATCAGCCCAATATCTTTTGTACAGTTTATAAGGGATGGTTGTTACCTGGGACCCCGTATCCAGGAGGGCATTCAACGGGATCCCATCCAGCACAATAGGAAGGACCGGTCGTCCTCCCACATACTTGCTGTGGCTGGGGGTTGAGCCGGGCTTCCTTACACCTGGGGGTTGGCTCCTGGCCCCAGGCTCGGCCCATTTAAAGGACAGTGTCTTGCAATATGGCCCGCCTGACTGCAGCGGCGGCAGATCGGTTGTCCCGTTGAATCATACCGGTCTGTATCTTTTCCTCTGGTCGGCGGACTCCTCCTCTGTCGCATCCATGGGACGTCATCTGGGCTGGAGGCCAACTCGATTCTTGCAGGCGATGGGGTCACTTGTAAAGACTGCACGGTCCTAGCAAGGGCAGCTACAGTCTTGGTCAGCTCCTGGACCTGCTGTCTGAGCTCTGCAGTGGGATCCTTATCCAGGGACTGCGCCTCAGCCCCTGCAGCGGCTCGTGTTGCAGGCACCACCCCTGGGTACGTGATAGCAAGAGGCCGGAGGGGTACTGGGTCATCCGGTGTAGATTCTCTCAGTACCCGGATGGCCTGGTCCTTAAACTTTGCAAAGTCCAGAGCAGGGTTCTGCAGGACCATGATACGCAGCTGAGTCCTGTGGGCATCTGACAGGGGCCCCTCTATGAACTGCTCAGTTAGGAGTTTGTGTTCTTCACGTACACTCTCTGGGTCCACCTGTTTAATTGCTTTCAGGGCCTCCTGCAAGTTTAAGGCATAGTCCCGTATGCTGTCTGTGGCCCGTTGTTTGCACCCAAAGAATCTCATCTTTATTTCTGCTGCGGTGCGGGTGTCAAAAGTACTCTTTAGCTTGGCCAGTATCTGGGTTGCTGTCCCTTTATCTGTATCAGGCCAGGACTTCACTTCACGCTGGGCCGCGCCGGCTAGCTGCCCCATTAATATGCCCACCTTCTGGCTCTCAGTCAGCGGATACACTGTGAACAAGTCGTGCAGACTTTCTTTGAAGTCGCTCAGGGTATGGGACTCCCCGGAGTACTGCGGCAGCCATTCTGCTCCCGGGATGTACGGCATTGTGATCGGCATTACCGGCGCGACCGCGGGGGGCTGGGGCGACGGCGACTGGGATTACATCGGCCGGCGCTGCTACGTCTTGAACCACTACAGCCACCGGCTCTCCCTCGGTGTCGGGCATCTTCCTCCCCCTTAGTGAACCTTACCAGGCTCCGCTGTCTTGTTACAATCTCTTCCGGGTAGCGCGGGGTTAACGACGCTCTGCTCTGATGGCGCGCTCCCTTCGCTCTCTTTGTCAGGCACGCCCCCCTTCTTCCTGCGCTCGGCGAGGCTAATGGCGGCGGCAGTTTGCAAACAGTAACACAGTCTTTTAAGCACAGTTTCTGCAGGCGGACAGTACCCGGTGGGACCGGGCACGAAATCCTGTTCGTGACGCCAAAGTTGACTCGCCCACCCCAGGGCTATGGGACACCCGGTGCCGGGCCGGACTAGTCCGGGGGACGTCAGTGGTGGCGGGGCCCGACTCCGTGGCCCTGGTGGGTGTCAGTTGTAATAGGGCTGGTGACTTGGGAGCAATTAAAGTATATGTTTCGTGACGCCACCTGTGGTATACGGCTATTAAGCCGCCGCTGCTGTGTGAGGCCTCCGGGGTGATGTTATGGCAGCAATGGTGGTACTGCTCCCCACAGGTGGAGCGGAGCCCCAGGGACACTGTTAGTGCTCGTGAAAGTCTATGGTGTTGTGTGGCTAACACGGTGCAGGGCCGACAGGCAATGAAAGAACCAGGCACAAACAACAGTCTCTTTACCTTCTCCTCTTTTACTTTAGGAACAGTCCAGTCCTGGGAGACCGTCACAGGTGGTGATGGGGATCCGGTCGGCCTGGAAGTACTTGGGGTGATCTTTCTGGCCAGCTGAGTATGAGGCCTACTCCTGTGCTTTTCTTTGTTATGATAGGACCCTGCTTCTCTGAATCCAGCAATGGCCCTCTTTGCTGCTGGGACCGATGGTACGTCCCTTTCCCTCTGTAGTAGGCTGTGCAGGCCCTCTCTGGTGCTTCTCTGCTGGAGTCCTCACCGGGCCCTGATGCTGCAGCTGTACCTTCGGGCTGTTTATGGGCCAGGTGCTTGCAGCTCTCCTGCCCTTCGGATTCGGCTACCAGGGAGTATTTTAAGCCCTTTTGGCCACAAACTCCGATGTCCGAGTCTCTTCGCTGCCTCTCTGCTACTCCTGCTTCCCTGGGCCAAGCTGCTCTAGCTCTAGGCCCCAGATCCACAGGACAGCACACTCTGCGTCTGTTCACTATCACTTCTCCCTACAGACTGACTCTACTTCCTCCCTCAGGTCAGACTTGAGGAAGGCTCCCTGGAATTCCAGGTTCAGAGCTCCCCCTGCTGGCCGGAGGGAGAACTGCGGTGGATGTTAAACTTGCTGGCCAATGGACCTCCCCATTACCTCCAGGCTCAGCATTAACCCTTTGGAAGGGCAATGCTGTTGTGGCGACCAGGTCCTGGGGCGCCACACTAGCATGCTTTAATGCTCGGTACTTGTAACTAGCATTTTGACACTTGGACAGACTCAACTTGTTTACCAAGAAAACTGGAAGGTAATGAGGAACTTGTGCATTTTTCTCAAGTTCCCCATTGACTTCCATTATATTTAGGTACTCAAGTCGAGCCCACCGAATCGTCAAAATGCTAGTTACGAGTACTGAGCACCCGAGCATGGTAGTGCCCGCTCATCACTAGTTACAAGTACTGAGCACCCGAGCATGGTAGTGCCCGCTCATCACTAGTTACAAGTACAGAGCTCTCGAGCATGATAGTGCACGCTCATCACTAGTTACAAGTACTGAGCAACCGAGCATGGCAGTGCCCGCTCATCACTAGTTACCAGTACTGAGCACCCGAGCATGGTAGTGCCCGTTCATCACTAGTTACAAGTACTGAGCACCTGAGCATGGTAGTGCCCGCTCATCACTAGTTACAAGTACTGAGCACCCGAGCATGGTAGTGCCCGCTCATCACTAGTTACAAGTACAGAGCTCTCGAGCATGGTAGTGCCCACTCATCACTAGTTACAAGTACTGAGCAACCGAGCATGGCAGTGCCCGCTCATCACTAGTTACCAGTACTGAGCACCCGAGCATGGTAGTGCCCGCTCATCACTAGTTACAAGTACTGAGCACTTGAGCATGGTAGTGCCCGCTCATCACTAGTTACAAGTACTGAGCACCCGAGCATGGTAGTGCCCGCTCATCACTAGTTCTGAGTACTGAGCACCCGAGCATAGTAGTGCCCGCTCATCACTAGTTACGAGTACAGAGCACCCGAGCATGGTAGTGCCCGCTCATCGCTAGTTACGAGTACTGAGCACCCGAGCATGGTAGTGCCCCCTCATCACTAGTTACGAGTACTGAACACCTGAGCATGGTAGTGCCCGCTCATCACTAGTTACGAGTACTGAGCACCTGAGCATGGTAGTGCTCGCTCATCACTAGTTACCAGTACTGAGCACCTGAGCATGGTAGTGCCCGCTCATCACTAGTTACGAATACAGAGCACCCGAGCATGGTAGTGCCCGCTCATCGCTTGTTACGATTACTGAGCACCCGAGCATGGTAGTGCCCGCTCATCGCTAGTTACGAGTACTGAGCACCCGAGCATGGTAGTGCTCCCCCATCACTAGTTACGAGTACTGAGCACCCGAGCATGGTAGGGCTCCCTCATCACTAGTTACGAATACTGAGCACCCGAGCATGGTAGTGCCCGCTCATCACTAGTTACGAGTACTGAGCACCCGAGCATGGTAGTGCCCGCTCATCACTAGTTACGAGTACTGAGCATCTGAGCATGGTAGTGCCCGCTCATCACTAGTTACGAGTACTGAGCACCCGAGCATGGTAGTGCCCGCTCATCACTAGTTACGAGTACTGAGCACCCGAGCATGGTAGTGCCCGCTCATCACTAGTTACAAGTACTGAGCACCTGAGCATGGCAGTGCCCGCTCATCACTAGTTACGAGTACTGAGCACCTGAGCATGGTAGTGCCCACTCATCACTAGTTACGAGTACTGAGCACCCGAGCATGGTAGTGCCCGCTCATCACTAGTTACGAGTACTGAGCACCCGAGCATGGTAGTGCCCGCTCATCACTAGTTACGAGTACCGAGCATCCAAGCTTGGTAGTGCCAGCTCATCACTAGTTACCAGTACTGAGCACCTGAGCATGGGTAGTGCCCGCTCATCACTAGTTACCAGTACTGAGCACCTGAGCATGGGTAGTGCCCGCTCATCACTAGTTACGAGTACTGAGCACCCGAGCATGGTAGTGCCCGCTCATCACTAGTTACGAGTACTGAGCACCCGAGCATGGTAGTGCCCGCTCATCACTAGTTACGAGTACCGAGCATCCAAGCTTGGTAGTGCCAGCTCATCACTAGTTACCAGTACTGAGCACCTGAGCATGGGTAGTGCCCGCTCATCACTAGTTACCAGTACTGAGCACCTGAGCATGGGTAGTGCCCGCTCATCACTAGTTACGTGTACTGAGCACCTGAGCATGGTAGTGCCCGCTCATCACTAGTTACGAGTACTGAGCATCCAAGCTTGGTAGTGCCCGCTCATCACTAGTTATAACTCATAACATGGCGTCTGATGGAGCATGTCACAATTTTGTAAAAAACCTCAGTCGAAGGGGCAAAACAAGGGATGAGATTTAAGTCCAAAACAGACCAGAGAATTTTATATACAAAGATGCCCGGGCTGGTGACAAATGGTATGGGGGGTCCCAAAGAGAACAACACTGGGGCAGGTGGTCTTACTGTTGATTTTGCACCAAAAACGATTTTGATGGATCACCTGGAATCAGAGCGTGAATAATGAATTCGTAGGAGGACAGACCTGAAGATGAATCCCTGGAAGGTGAGAGGTTTAGTTTTCTATCTGCTTCTGACCTATTTACTGTAAATAGTGTCCAGGAGAGAAAATGCTGCGCCCAGCTGCTTCTCCCCGCCAACCCCAGCCTCCGCTTCTCTGTCAAATCCGAACATACGTTTCCTGCATTATGTCTGGCGGGCATAAAGAAAAAGCTAACACTGCAGTCCTGAGTATGGGGGACGTATGCAGACATAAAAGGAGCAATTCCTAAAGAGATACTAAAATGGATTAACTGCATTTGCTATGAGCGTTATTTATTGTTCTCTGTTTTCAGCCACATGGCTAATGACTTTATATTGCATTTCTCCAGTTCTGAGAACTGATAGCAACAACTCAGAAGATAGATACATACAGGGGTGTAACTATCGCGGTCGCAAAGGGGGGCCCAGCGAGGCTAGCGCCTGCTTCAGCTGGGTGTGCAACCAGGGACACATATTCAGCTGAGATTTATTGCTGCGCAGAGACCCACAGGCTTCCTGCAGTGCAATACATGCTGTCAGCCAATCAGAGGCTATGGAAGAGGACACCGCATGTCATGGGAGCGGAAGAAGATAAGAAAAAACTTTGATAAAGAACAGAGGACATTATTACTGGGTGTGGTTCATGAGTGGGAATAATACACCAAAAAGGGATTCCAGATGGAGGACAGTATACCAGAAAGGTGCCCAGAATGAGGATATAATGATCAGAAGGGGCTGAGAATGGAGGACATTATAACAAGATGGGGGACATTATTACAGGAAGGGGCCAGGATGGGGGACATTATTACAGGAAATGGTCAGGACGTGGGGCATTATACCAAGAAGGTGCCCAGGATGGGATACGTAATCACCAGAAGGGGTTGAGAATGGAGGACATTATATCACGATGGGGACATTATTACAGGAAGGGGCCAGGATGGGGGACATTAATATAGGAAGAGGCCCAGGATGGGGGCATTATTACAGTAAGGGGCACAGGATGGGGACCATAATTACAGGAAGGGGTTAGGACAGATGACATTATTAAAGAAAGAGGCCCAAGATGTGAACATTATTACAGTTAGGGGCCCTGGATGAGGGACATTACAGGAAAAGGCCCAGCATGGGGACTTTATTACAGGAGGGGAAATTAATACAGGAAGAGGCCCAGATAAAGGGACATAATTACAGGAAGAGGCCAGGACATGGGACATTATTACAGGATGGGGCCATGATGAGTGACATTATTACAAGATGGGACCAAAATGAAGTGATACTATTAAAAGAAGGGCCCAAGATGGGGTAACATTATTACAAGAAGGGACAAAAATGGGGCATACTTACAGTAAGGGGCCCAGGATGGGGCACATTATTACAGGAATGGGCCAAAGATGGGGGATTTTATTGCAGGAAGGGGCCAGGATGGGTGACATTATTATAGGAAGGGGCCAAGGATGAAAGACATTGTTCAAGAAAAGGACCCAGGATGGGAGCATTATTACCGGAAGGAGCCAGGACATTATTAAAGGAAGGGCCCAGAATGGGGATAAATTAATACAGGAAGGAGCCAGGATGAGTAACATTATTACAAGAAGGACCAAGGATGGGGGACATTACTACAGGAAGGTTCCAGGATGAGGGACATTATTACATGGCGGGGCGAACACAAATGTCTTTATAGGATATTGGATGCTACATGGGCCCAATTGCACCGGGGGGGGGGGGGGGGTCATTGGAGTCTAGTTATGCCACTGGATAGATAAATAAATAGATAGATAGTTTGGCAACAGATTGTAAGGTATAACATATAATACATATTTAGTGAAAACATTCTACAGAATACAGAAGAATAGTTGTTGATACTCATCAGGCTTGCAAAGGTTAATAAACCAGGGTTTTGGCTCTACCAAACCATTGTCAAACAGATTGGGTACAAATGGAGGAAATTCTCACATATAACCTGAATAATGAACCTAAATGATTTAAAGGAAGTTGATCAGCAGATTTTTGCTATGTAATCTGAAGGCAGCATGCTGCAAGGGTTAACACAGAAAATTCAAGGATGCTTGTGTTGTCAAGGTTCAATCTGTTGTTCATCTGCTATGTTAAGCAGCAGAACTTATCATTGTGGCAATCCGGCATGCTCCTCCTCTGATTGACACCTGACTGTCAATGTACAATGTCTATAGAGAGCCTTGTGTGGGCGGGGGCAGCTCTCTCAGCTCTGCTGCATGGCTAAAGCTAAAATTTCTGGATGTCTTAGAACAGCTGCATCCAGTAATCTAAGTGATACATTGTTGGATTCAGGATCTTTCTGTCTACATCATGCTGTTTTCAGATGAGGTAGCACAAACCTGCTGTCAGATTCCCTTTAAAGGGAACCTGTCACTAGATTTTGGCCTTTTAAACTAAAACTAGCATCTTAAGCAGCGCCTGTGCTGCATTCTGTAAAGGTGTATGTTACCACCTGACCCCCCCCCCTGTAGCCCCCAAAAATACCTTTAGAAAATCTCCCTCCACGTATGTAAATTGTCCTGTCTGAAGGGCGTCCTAATCTGCACCTCCTGTCCCTTCTTTCGCCATGTTCATGATTGACACGGATGACGCCTTGGATGCCATCCATGTAAGCAGACAAAATCTCGTGCCTGCACAGACATATTCCAGTATCGCGCAGGCGCACTTCGCTCTGCCCTATTGCGGGCAAAGCCGAAAACATAGGTGCACAAACCATCGAGTTCTCTGCGCAGGCGCCAGATTTTGCCCGGCGATGTGGATGAAGCGGGTGACGTCATCCACATCGCCGGGCAAAATCTCACGACTGCGCAGAAAACTCACCGGTTCGCGCAGGCGCACCTATGTTTTCAGCTATGGGCAGAGCAAAGTGCGCCTGTGCAATCTGGTAATATGTCTGATTTTGAATATGTGATTTTGCCCTCCCACGTGGATGGCGTCTGAGGCCTCATTCAGGTGAATAAGCACAAGAGGAGGGCGAAAGGAGGGACAGGAGGCGCAGATTAGGACGCCCATTGGACCGGATTGAGCAAATTTACATACCAGGCATGCGATTTTATTAAGGTATTTGTGGGTCTACGGGGAAGACAGGGGGTAACGTGCACCTATATCGAATGCAGCACAGGCGCTCCTTAAGGGGATAGTTTTAGCTTAGAAGCCCAATGTCTGGTGATGGGTTCCTTTTAATACTTTGAAAATTCCTTTGACCACTAGTCACTCCATTCCTTACCTTTGATATAGACTATTAAAAAAAAATAAAAATTAAAGAGCAATTTCATTATAATCAAATTGGTTGTTCCTTTCTATATTGCATACAGGAGATAATTGGGGAGGGGGTTGTGGGGGGGCCGGTCCATCTCTCCATTTAATAAGTAAACTCTGGTAATAGCAGAGGATTCATCCCCAGTCTCTACAGGTCGTAATTCTTCAACACGGAGTAATATTACAAAATTATCCCAAATTAGGGCAATTTGAACGCCTGTCAATCTTGAAATTAGTGTCATTATCTGTGTCATCTGATATATCTGCAAACAGAGAGGACTGTACACAGACAAAGCGCACACACACAGCACACAAATAACCAAACCGGAAGGCGAGGAGCCAATGGCAAAATACAGCACTATGTATAAAATAACAGCATAATACACACATTATACACAATACACTCAAAATAGAATATACTGCACACAACACACAGATAATGCACACAAAATGGAAAAGACATGTAAATAACACACATATCATACAGAGTATACATGCAACACACATAATGCACACATAAATCATCCATGGGCAGCATGTATCCGACACTGGCTGCATGATTTAAGAGTCAAACATACATGGCTAAAATCATGTGTAGCGCCCCACGGGGCAGGCGGTTAACCTACTCGTAGCCGTGCCGTGGACTGTCGTGGTCACGGGTGGCCTAGCCCGGCTCCGTTGCCGTACAGAAGATGGCAGGGGAGAGATGATGGGGGTAGTTGTGAGGTGAATGTCGTGACGCCACCTGTGGTATGCGACCAGGAATGGGCCGCCGCTGCTGTCGCTGTCCTCCGGGGCAGATGGTGGTAGCAGCTATGGGTGGTATCGCTCTTCACAGGTGGAGCGGGCCCCGGTGAAGATGATGAGGGGAGTAGTAATGGCAGGCACCGAAGCGCCGAGAAGCGGTTCCGGTAATCAAGAGACAGAGTCTATGGCTGCGGTTCCAGGTTGCTTACTCACTATTTGTGCTGTGTCGCTCACCCGAATCCTATTAGAGATCAGTCCGGTTTGGTGTTCGGTGGGTTCCCTCTTTGAAGCGCCTGCGCAGTGGATCCCCTGGCTTGAAGCTACGAGGGGACCTGGGTTTTCACGAGTAGTACTCTTGTCCCTATATGCAGGTGCCGCGGTTCTGCTGGGGGGTCTGGTGTTAACCTAGGCCCCAGATCCTCTCTGGCACTGTGCTTTAGGGCGCCCTGTGGGCAGGGAAGTTTGAAACTTTCCCCGTCCAAGCAGATTCTGGAAAACCAACGTGAAGTATGATCTTCCTTAGGGTCCTGCCGCCCTGTGTGGCGCCGGTTCTGAGGGGAGCAGATGCACTCTCCCCACGGAAATCATGTGAACTTCTCCTCCTTCCCACCAGAGCACCCGTGAAACATGTCTGCTCCGCTGCTCTCCTGCTGGAGAACTCTCTAACTGTTGTGTCGGCTCCTGACTCCCCCTACTGGCTGCACCTCCCCCCTCCCAGGTCCTAAGCTAGTGGGACTGGGGACCCTGAATGAGGGCATCTTGTAAATGCCTCTCTGTCGGCGACCCCTTTATTACCCTATCCTAGCCCAGTCCCCAGTGGGAACAGGGCAACCTGGTGTGTATTTGAGTGTGTAATGTGGTGAAACCGGGACTGACCTCCTCAGGATCCGGGTTTAGCATTACACTCAAAATCGGGTGCAATAATCTGTGGCGACTGGAGCCTCAGGGGCGCCACACATGCAGTCTAAGACTCTCACACACTGTATGGGGCACCCCGTAGTTCAAAAACAGTAAAATACTCCCACGTGATATTTCCTCCATACTGTCTGATGCTCCAGTCGCCCCCTCAATACAGTATATTGTCCACACACAGTATAATGATATATTCCGTATATGAGTTATATGATGTCCCCACAGTCCCCAACACACATTATGATGACCTCATACCAGCTGAGCTGCTTTCTGTATAGTGACTGATAACACCTCTATATAGTGTAAATAACACAGGATACACGATAAACAATAGGTGATATCACAGCTCACCTCCTCCTGTACAATGACTGATAACACCTTTATATACAGTAGATAACACAGGATACACCATTCACAATAGGTGATGTCACAGCTCACCTCCTCCTCCTGTAGAATAACTGATAATACCTCTTTATACAGTAGATAACACAGGTTCCACAATTCAGAATAGGTGATGTCACAGCTCACCTCCTCCTCCTGTGCACTGACCCATAACCCCTCCTTATACAGTAGATACCACAGGATCTACCATTCACAATAAGGTAATGTCACAGCTCACCGCCTCCTCCTCCTGTACAATGACTGATAACCCCTTTATACACAGTAGATAAGGCAAAATCTACCATAAACAATATGTAATATCACAGCTCACCTCCTCCTCCTGTACAATGACTGATAACACCTGTATATATAATAGATAACAAGATCCACCATTCACAATAGGTGATGTCACAGCTCACCTCCTCCTACACAATGACTGATAACACCTCTATATACAGTAGATGGCACAGGATCCACCCTACACAAAGGGTGATATCACAGCTCACCTCCACCTCCTTCTTATACAATGATCTTCACCAACATTAGAGCATACTCATCTAACGTTTCTTGCTGCTAATGTCTATGTGAAGAATACAGAGTCAAAGTCTGATATTTGACCTATTGGCAGTTTACAAAATGCAATATTTTTTCCTTACATAAAGTCATATGAAAATAAAAAAATAACATTTAAAAAAACATAAAAGCCTGACATAATCAACAGATCATTTTCTAATTTATTGTCTGTAAATACAGCATATATGCAAATGAGATCAGTGATTGTTGGCGGCACATTCCTCGGTGAGGAGAAGCGGCACAGCTCGCCCCCTCCTCCCTAGTTTCATGTACTTCAGCTCTTTATCAGCATTTCTCATCAGCGGTTATAAGAAAAGATAAGGAAAGACAGCAGTCACCTGCCCAACGGCAGAGCCTGTGTGCTCAGATACATGGAGGATGCCTGCAGCACCCAGTTATGTCACCAGATCGCTGGGAGCCATGGAATCTGTGTTAACCCTTTACAGGCTTCTAGGGAATCCTCGCTGCAGGGTATAAACTACAAATCTAGTGAACATTGTGCTTCACATTTTTTGTGCTGATTTATAGCATGATGCCGCGTTCTCCATTCACACCCAACATTACAAGTGACTTTACTGATACTATAAACCAGTGATGTAGGGGGTCATATAGCAATCCGGGGGGCCCCGAAGCAAAAGTCTTAATTACACTCCCCCTCAAAAACTAATATTATTCAGTGGATTATAGTGTTACGGCAAATAGGACATATCTCCCAATGACAATGCCCCTATACCGCTACAATACATTTTACTGTGTGGGGGGCACTGGAGGTGCATTGTACTGTAGTGTGGACACTGGAGGGCATCTTACTTTGCTATGGGGACTGTGGGGTCATCACTTCACTGGGGGGCATCATACTTTGCTAGGGGGACTGTGGGGTCATCATTTCACTGGGGGGCATCATACTTTGCTAGGGGGACTGTGGGGTCATCATTTCACTGGGGGGCTTCATACTTTGCTAGGGGGACTGTGGGGTCATCATTTCACTGGGGACATCATACTTTGCTAGGGGGACTGTGGGGGTCATCATTTCACTGGGGGGCATCATACTTTGCTGGGGGGACTGTGGGGTCATCATTTCACTGGGGGGCATCATACTTTGCTAGGGGGACTGTGGGGTCATCATTTCACTGGGGGGCTTCATACTTTGCTAGGGGGACTGTGGGGTCATCATTTCACTGGGGGACATCATACTTTGCTGGGGGGACTGTGGGGTCATCATTTCACTGGGGACATCATACTTTGCTAGGGGGACTGTGGGGTCATCATTTCACTGGGGGGCTTCATACTTTGCTAGGGGGACTGTGGGGTCATCATTTCACTGGGGACATCATACTTTGCTGGGGGGACTGTGGGGTCATCATTTTGTGCATGTTTAGCAAACTACAGTATATGGGGGCAAATTACAGTGCATCACAAAAGTGAGTGCACCCCTTACATTTTTTGTAAATATTTTATTATATCTTTTTATGGGACAACACTGAAGATATGAGACAATGTACAGTGTCAGTGTGCAGCTTGAATAACAGTGCAAACTTGGTGTCCTCTAAACAACTCAACACACAGCCAATAATGTCTAAGCTGCTGGCAACAAAAGTGAGTACACCCCTAAGTGAAAATGGCCAAATTGTGCCCAATTAGCCATTACCCTCCCCGGTGTCATGTGACTCATTAGTGTTACAAGGTCTCAGGCGTGAATGAGGAGCAGGGGTGTTACATTTGGTGTTATCTCTCACACACTCTCTCATACTGGTCACTGGAAGATCACCACGACAAAGAATTCTCTGAGGATCAGAAACAAAAGAATTGTTGCTCTACATACAGATGGCCGAGGCTATAAGAAGATTGGTACCACCTGACACTGAGCTGCAGCGGTGGCCAAGACCATACAGTGGTATAACAAGGCAGGATCCACTCAGAACAGGCCTCACTATGGCCAACCAATCAAGTTGAGTGCATGAACTCATATCCAGAGGTCGTATTTTCAAAATTTCCATAGGACTGCTGTTTCCACAATGCCCTCCACACAATATGATTATCCCATAGTATGATGCTCCAAAGTGCTCCCCCCACAGCCTCCAACACAGTACGATGTCTCTACAGTGCCCCCAACATAGTTCAGTGCTCCTACTGCGCCTCAGTCGTATGGGGAAAATAAAGGGTTAACCATCTGCGCTGCCGTGAAGAATCCAAGAGACTTATAAAGTTGAACAGTGATTTATTCTACACGTTTCGGAGAGCGTAGTCTCCTTCCTCAGGATATCTGGCAGCATCCATTTTTCACTGATGGATAGAAAAAGTGGAAAAACTTTCTTTTGTTTTCTCATCAATGAAATAAAACTAATGAAACACTGAGGAAACTGATGAAAATCGCTGATGAAACTCAGGCCAGTTTTGTTCGTGCATCAAAAAAAAAAATGACGTCTGAATGAGCCATACTAGCGGCGGCCGGTCTCCTAAGCAAGATATTTGCTACTTGTGTTTGCTGTCAATGAATAAGAAATCTCTTGTTTGCATTCAGAGGTAGAAATCAGTTGTATGCCAGGTTGCATCCAGTGTAGACAATGGTCTGTAGACTTTTTGTAGGACTATGGGGTGCATTATAATATATGGAGAAACATGGATGTGCATTATACTATATGAAGGACTATGGGGGTGCATTATACTATTTGGAGGACTATGGGGCTGCATTATAATATATGAAGGACTATGGGGGTGCAATATAATATATGGAGGACTATGGGAGATGCATTATAATATATGAAGGACTATGGGGGTGCAATATAATATATGGAGGACTATGGGAGATGCATTATAATATATGGAGAAACAGTGGTGCATTATACTATATAGAGGACTATGGGGTGCATTATACTATTTGGAGGACTATGGGGCTGCATTATAATATATGAAGGACTATGGGGGTGCAATATAATATATGGAGGACTATGGGAGATGCATTATAATATATGGAGAAACAGTGGTGCATTATACTATATAGAGGACTATGGGGTGCATTATACTATTTGGAGGACTATGCGGCTGCATTATAATATATGAAGAACTATGGGGGTGCAATATAATCTATGGGGTGCATTATACTATATTGAGAAACATGGAGATGCATTTTACTATATGGAGGACTATGGTGTGCATTATACTATTTGGAGTACTATGGGGGTACATTATAATATATGGAAAAAATGGAGGTGCATTATACTATATGAAGGACTATGGGGGTGTCTTATACTATTTGGAGGACTATGAGGGTGCATTATACTACTTTGAGGACTATGGGGGGGAAATATAATATATGGAGAAACATGGGGGTGCATTATACTATTTGGAGGACTTTTGGGGGTACATTATAATATATGAAAGACTACGGGGGTGCAATATAATACATGGAGGACTATGGGGGACACATTATACTAGATAGAGGACTATAGGCTGAATTATAATGGGGTGCCTTATTAGAGAAGGCAATGTGGGGCCCATTATACCACATGGAGGACTGTGGATGGTGCATAATACTACATGGAGGACTATGGGGGACGCATTATACTAGATAGAGGACTATAGGCTGAATTATAATGGGGTGCCTTATTAGAGAAGGTAATGTAGAACTCATTATACTACATGGAGGACTGTGGAGGGTGCATAATACTATATGGAGGACTATGTGGGGCCCAATATATTATATAGAGGACTATGGGGGGTGCATAATACTATATGGAGTACTATATGGGGCCAATTATACTATATAGAAGGCTATATGGGGACTTGATAATATTTGAAGAGCTAGTGGCGGCCTTATACTATTTGTAGGGCTATGTTCGGGCCATTATAATATTTGGAGGGCTATTAGACACCCTTTGTACTTTATAGTGGGCTATTTGAAGGCTGTGTTGGTGGCCATTATACAGTGGGAAGAGGTGTGGGGGCCATTATACTGTATGGAGGCTCATACTGCATAAAGGGCTCTGTGGGTCACAGTTGGGGATTATACTATTGGGGAAGTTGAAGGGGGGTACAGTAGGGTCATCATACTGTGTGTGTAGAGGGTACTGTAGAGGAATTCATAATACGAACATTCACAACAGCAATACAAATCTCCCCAGTGGTTGTAATGGTCATAAGTCCAGGTAACTTAGCATAAAGAATTGCCTAGACTAAATACAAATGTATCTGGTTCTCAAATGAGAAGACTAGATATGCATTAAGTGTTTTCATTCACTGACAGCAAACACAAATCAAGCAAATTGTGAATAATTGAAAGCATTTTTGGAAGTTGTAGACTTTTTCATTTAATAAAGCTTTATTTACTTACTGAAGAGTGGAAAACTCCTTTAAAGGGGACCTGTCACTTACCATAAACTTTTTTTATATATTACCTGGTTTAAAAGCCGCTGTTCTCCTGAATCCGGTGATGTTTTTCTTTTATTCCTGCGCCTCTCCTGTCCTGAGATATAACCCCTTCTTCCCTATATATTAATCAAGTCTTGTTAGAAAAGTGGGTGTGGCCATCAGCTGCTCTCTCTGTGGGCGTATACTTGAGGACCACGCCCACTTCCCTAAAAAGCTAGATTTATATGCAAGGAAGAAGCGGCCATATCTCAGGAACGGAGAGGCGCAGGAACAAAAGAAAACCAACGCCGGATTCAGAAGAACAGCGGCATTTACACCAGGGACACAAACATTACATATTTCTTGGAAGAGACAGATCCTTTAACATAGTAAGAGGATAATTCTCCAGAGCTCATTATCTCTACTAATTATTATATTTAATACAACCTACCACAAGATGTCTTGGGAACATATTTAGAAACTAAATGAAACCCCTTTAAGTATTATCTACAAGAATACCGCCACCTATGGAGAAAAATACAGGCGGCATATCCTGCAGAGTGGTAGATTCCAACCCATGACTCTCCCACTGTCGAGAAGCTACAAGTCCCAGCATAATGGGACTAATAAATAATCAGGTTGGAGATGACTTGTACGGTGCTCCAGAAGTTCCTGATCCATAGTGATGTGCCGGATTAGCCTTCAGCTGACCTGAGATCACTGTTTGGGATCCTCGCGTGGGATTCTCAATTTCCGCCCTGTACTCCTTATAATAATAATACAATAAATATCTCATTTTTTTATATATCTCATGTATATAAGACGACGTGTGCCCTTACAAGGTAGCAGGAGGCTCACGGCCCAGACGAGTTTATGTACAGCTTGTCAGCTTCTTGTTATCAATGCTGTCTGTCCTTGGACAGCCTAGACAGAAATATGTAATATAGCACCATCCACTTTGTGTCTCTCCCCCTCTACCCTTGGTATTAACTCTGCTACCCCCTTTAATGTCTTGCCAGCCTCAGACAACACATAATTATGACTAATATAGCAAGAAATACCCCCTTAAAGCACAACTTGTACCAGAGATGTAGCAGATTGTTTTACAACACTTATTTTTGTACTATAACTTTACTATAATTTTTCTCTTTTTTTTAAGATTTTTAATTAAATCAGTTTCTTACAGTAAATAAATATATATACTGCATATATATATATATATATATATATATATTATATATATACACACACACACACACACATATATATATATATATTTGCAAATTTTTGCAACATGTGAAGTTAAAAAATATATTTTCCTATTTTTTTAACCATTTTTAATTAATTCAGTTGTATTACAATTGAAATAATAAAAATATATATAAGTTTATATATATATATATATATATATATATGGTATATATAATTTTTATAATATATATATATATACATACAGTATGTATATAAAAAAATTATGTATACAGTATATATATATATATATATATATATAGCATAATATAATTGTATATACATATATATATATATATATATAAAAAGCAGATTTATATATAATATGTAATATAATATATATAATATGTAATAAAATAATATATTATATAATATAATATATAACTATTTAATTATATTATATATTATAATATTGATATTACATATGTATATATATATATATATAAACTGTAAATATAATTTTTATTTATATTTATATAATTATTTATATATAATATAAAAATATTATATATATATAAATAATATTTTATATATATATATATATATATATATATATAAATATATAATCAGATTATTATATTATTATATTATATTTCTATATAATATGCTAACATTAATATTACATATTATAATTGTATAATGTCTACATTATTATTAATATACTAGAAGGTGGCCCGATTCTACGCATCGGGTATTCTAGAATTTACGTATTGTGTAGTTCATGTATGATTTTTGTTATATATATATATATATGTTGTTGTGTGTAGTTACCAAGTGTTTGTGTAGGGCGCTGTACATGTTCTGAGTGTCGCGGGGGGTGAGAGCGGTGTTGTATGTGTGTTGCGTGTGTTGCGTTGTTTGTGGAGCGCTGTGTGTCTGTAGCGTTGTGTGTGTGTGTGTTGCGCGGTTTGTGTGTGTGTGGTGTGTTTTGGGGGGAGGTATGTTTTGAGCAATGTGTGTGTTGTGCAGTATGTGCGTATATTTGTGTGTGCAGCGTTGTCTGTGTGTGTGGGTGTCTGTGTAGGGCGTTGTTTGTGATTCCTAGTGTGTGTGTGTTGTGCAGTGCGCGTGTGTGTGTTGGGGGAGGTGTGCACCTCCCATCGTGCTCCATCCCCCATGCTGCGCACCCCCCATCGTGCTGCATCCCCCATGCTGCGCACTCCCAAACGTGCTCCATCCGCCATGCTGCGCACTCCCAAACGTGGTCCATCCGCCATGCTGCGCACTGCCAAACGTGCTCCATCTGGCATGCTGCGCACTCCCAAACGTGCTCCATCCGCCATGCTGCGCACTCCCAAACGTGCTCCATCCGCCATGCTGCGCACTCCCAAACGTGCTCCATCCGCCATGCTGCGCACTCCCAAACGTGCTCCATCCGCCATGCTGCGCACTCCCAAACGTGATCCATCCGCCATGGTGCGCACTCCCAAACGTGCTCCATCCACCATGCTGCGCACTCCCAAACGTGCTCCATCCGCCATACTGCGCACTCCCCATCGTGCACCATCCGGCATGCTGCGCACTCCCAAACGTGCTCCATCCGTCATGCTGCGCACTCCCAAACGTGCTCCATCCGTCATGCTGCGCACTCCCAAACGTGCTCCATCCGTCATGCTGCGCACTCCCAAACGTGCTCCATCCGCCATGCTGCGCACTCCCAAACGTGCTCCATCCGCCATGCTGCGCACCCCCCATCATGCTCCATCCGCTTGGGAGTGCGCAGCATGCCGGATGGTGCACGATGGGGAGTGCGCAGTATGGCGGATGGAGCACGTTTGGGAGTGCGCAGTATGGCGGATGGAGCACGTTTGGGAGTGCGCAGCATGGCGGATGGACCACGTTTGGGAGTGCGCAGCATGGCGGATGGACCACGTTTGGGAGTGCGCAGCATGGCGGATGGACCACGTTTGGGAGTGTGCAGCATGGCGGATGGAGCACGTTTGGGAGTGCGCAGCATGGCGGATGGAGCACGTTTGGGAGTGCGCAGCATGGCGGATGGAGCATGATGGGGGGTGCGCAGCATGGCGGATGGAGCACGTTTGGGAGTGCGCAGCATGGCGGATGGAGCACTTTTGGGAGTGTGCAGCATGGCGGATAGAGCACGATGGGGAGTGCGCAGCATGGCGGATGGAGCACGTTTGGGAGTGCGCAGCATGGGGGATGGAGCACGTTTGGGAGTGTGCAGCATGGCGGATAGAGCACGATGGGGAGTGCGCAGTATGGCGGATGGAGCACGTTTGGGAGTGCGCAGCATGGCGGATGGAGCACGTTTGGGAGTGTGCAGCATGGCGGATAGAGCACGATGGGGAGTGCGCAGCATGGCGGATGGAGCACGTTTGGGAGTGCGCAGCATGGGGGATGCAGCACGATGGGGAGTGCGCAGTATGGCGGATGGAGCACGTTTGCTCAGCCTCTCTCCTTCCAGCCTCCCTCAGCATCAGCCTCCCCCTCCCAGCCTTCCCCAAGATCAGCCTCTCTGCTCCCAGCCTCCTCCAGCACGCCGTGCTCCTCTGCCGACACTCACCCACACAACCGATCGCATCCACTCACCCACACAACCGATCGCATCCACTCACCCACACAACCGATCGCATCCACTCACCCACACAACCGATCGCATCCACTCACACACACAACCGATCGCATCCACTCACCCACACAACCGATCGCATCCACTCACACACACAACCGATCGCATCCACTCACACACACAACCGATCGCATCCACTCACACACACAACCGATCGCATCCACTCACCCACACAACCGATCGCATCCACTCACACACACAACCGATCGCATCCACTCACCCACACAACCGATCGCATCCACTCACACACACAACCGATCGCATCCACTCACCCACACAACCGATCGCATCCACTCACACACACAACCGATCGCATCCACTCACACACACAACCGATCGCATCCACTCACACACACAACCGATCGCATGCACTCACACACACAACCGATCGCATGCACTCACACACACAACCGATCGCATGCACTCACACACACAACCGATCGCATGCACTCACACACACAACCGATCGCATGCACTCACACACACAACCGATCGCATCCACTCACACACACAACCGATCGCATCCACTCACACACACAACCGATCGCATCCACTCACACACACCGGATCGCATACACTCACACACACAGACACTGACGATATTGCACATACGCGCTGATACTCACAACATCCGGGGATATCACATGCTTCTGGCCATGTGATCCTCCGTCAGGTCCTGGAAGCTCACAGCACAATATCGCCGCCGAGAAGCAAGCGATATCCCAGGATGTTGTGAGTATTTGGATGCGATGTGATGTGTGAGGTATGTGTGAGTGTGATCTGATTTGTGTGTGTGTGTGTGTGTGTGTGTGCTGTTATGTGTGTGCTGTTATGTTATGTATGTTCCGCAGCTGCAGGACCTTGATGTGTGGATGCGATGTGATGTGTGTGTGAGAGTGAGTGTGAGCCGGTGTACACTGGTAACTATGATACACATCGGGTAACTAAGGGACCTTAGTTACCCGATGTGTATAATGGTTACCAGCTTTCACGGCCTCCGTTAAGATCCCAGCATCGCAAGGTTATGTCTGGCGCTGCCGGGATCCTGACGGAGCCGGTGTAGAAGCAAGCGATATCCCAGCATGTTGTGATGTGTGGATGTGATGTGTGGATGTGATGTGTGAGGTGAGTGTGAGAGTGAGTGTGATCTGATGCGTGTGTGTACTCACCTGGGAATCGGAGCCCCGTGTCAGTTAGGCCAGAGCGAGCGTGCATTGCGTGAGGGGGCGGGGCCTGCAGAGAGCCGGGGCGAGAGGCCAATCCGTGGGGGGGGGCGGGGCCATGGCGAGCCCAGCGGCCAATCAGCTTTGTGTCACCGTAAGGACACAATTTCGGAGCATGACAGACAGATAGACAGACAGATAGACAGACAGATAGACAGACAGACAGACAGACAGACAGAATAAGGCAATTATATATATAGATAATGTATAAATTACTAAAAATATAACATTATATATAACATCATAATTAATAATATTATAATATAATATATATTTATATACATTTACATTATATTTATATACTATATATATATACACACAGTACAGACCAAAAGTTTGGACACACCTTCTCATCTCTAGAACAACTGTCTAGAGGAGACTTTGTGCAGCAGGCCTTCATGGTAAAATAGCTGCTAGGAAACCGCTGCTAAGGACAGGCAACAAGCAGAAGAGACTTGTTTGGGCTAAAGAACACAAGGAATGGACATTAGACCAGTGGAAATCTGTGCTTTGGTCTGATGAGTCCAAATTTGAGATCTTTGAATCCAATGGTGTGGGGGTGGTTTGCTGGTGACACTGTTGGGGATTTATTCAAAATTGCAGGCATACTGAACCAGCATGGCTACCACAGCATTTTGCAGCAGCGTGCTATTCCATCCGGTTTGCGTTTAGTTGGACCATCATTTATTTTTCAACAGGACAATGACCCCAAACACACCTCCAGGCTGTGTAAGGGCTATTTGACTAAGAAGGAGAGTGATGGGCTGCTACGCCAGATGACCTGGCCTCCACAGTCACCAGACCTGAACCCAATCGAGATGGTTTGGGGTGAGCTGGACCGCAGAGTGAAGGCAAAAGGGCCAACAAGTGCTAAGCATCTCTGGGAACTCCTTCAAGACTGTTGAAAAAACATTTCCGGTGACTACCTCTTGAAGCTCATCAAGAGAATGCCAAGAGTGTGAAAAGCAGTAATCAAAGCAAAAAGTGGCTACTTTGAAGAACCTAGAATATAAGACATATTTTCAGTTTCACACTTTTTTAAGTATTTCATTCCACATGTTTTCACTCATAGTTTTGGTGTCTTCAATGTGAATCTACAATATTTAGAGTCATGAAAATAAAGAAAACTCTTTGAAGGAAAAGGTGACTATATATATATATATATATATATATATATACATACATATATATATATTTCTATGTTAATAATTATAATATATATATTTATATATATATATATATATATTATAAATAATATAATATATAATAAAATATATATATATATATTTTATTATATATTATTTTATTTATAATATATATATATATATAGAAATTATTATGATTAACATAGAAATATGTATATATATATATGTATAATATATATATATATATATATATATGTATACAGTACAGACCAAAAGTTTGGACATATATATATAGAGAGAGAGAGACAGACAGATTATTATATTATTATATTATATTTCTATATATTTCTATATATGTTAAAATTAATATTACATATTATAATTGTATAATGTATATATTATTATTATATAATGTATAAATTATAAATTACTAAAAATCTAATATTATATATAATATTATAATTAATAATATAAAATATTAAAATATATTTATATACATTGACATTATATTTATATACTATATATATATTTACATTATATTTTTTTTATATATATATATATATATATATATATATTTATATGCCGATTATTGTAAAAACTGTAAAATAAATGAATAAATGTAAAAATGTAAACAATAATTTATGGGGTTTGGAAAACCATAAAAATAAACCATAAACGTTCCAGTGAAAACGGAATACTAACAACAGACTAATATTTGCAGAATTGATAATATATAGATTATATTTTTTTATATATATATATATATATATGTATATATATTTATATATATATATATTCTCCCCAAAATAATAGCTGGAAAAAAAGATCTCATACAGCAACATTAATCAGAAAATGTAATGGTTTAAGCTTTGAGATGCTGCAACCCTGGGAATGAAAAAAAAAAAACCAAACAATTACTATATCCTTAGAAAGTTGTTTGTTTTAGGAAACCCATTTTAGGCCTTGTTCATAAGCAGTGAGGGTTTTTTCTGCAGCTAAAACCTGCTCTCTTGACAGTAAAGACGCTGTTATTTTTCTGCTGCTTTTTTTTAGTGTTTTTTTCCAGGGTTTTTTGGGTGCAAATTACTTTTGTGATTTGTCTCGGTGTATGCTAAGTAAAGTTAGTTTTACTTACCAAAAACACTTCAAAAACACCACATAAATGCATCAAACACACGTAGTTGCGTTTTTTTCACTTTCTCGTTGCTTTCTATAGGTAAAAAACACTGAAAGAATTGACACGCTGCAAATTTAAAAAAAAATGCAGCATTCTCAAATACAGTCAGAAAAGAACAAGTGTGTGCATGAGATGTCTGAAATCTGACAGCTGTGCTGCTGCAGTAAAAAGCAGCTTTTAATTTGCATAATTTGCATTAGAAAAAAGCAGCAAAAAAATTCTGTAAAAACGCTGCATGTGAACACCGCTTTTGGTGCTCAGTTAGCAATCCTCACCTCTTGGGAAGAATAAAGAGCAGGTAGAGAGAGCAGCTTTCCCTCTCTCCTCCCTCTTTCTCCTTTATCTCTCTTCTCTCTCTGCACTCTCTCTCCTCTCTCTTCTCTTTTTCTCCTCTCCCTCTCCTCTTACTTTCTCCCCCTCTCCTTCTCTCTCACTTCTCTCTACTTTGTCTGCCTCCTCCCTCTCCTCTCTCTCTTTTTCTCTCTCCTTCTCCTCCCTCCCCTCTCTATTTCTCTCTTCCTTTTTCTCCCCTTTCTTCCCTTCTCCTCTCTCCTTTGTCTCCTATCTCTCTCCTCTATTTCTTTCTCTCCTTCTCTTTCTCTCCTCTGTCTCTCCCATCTCAGTCCTCCGTCTCCTATCTCTTTCCTTCTCCTCCCACTTTTTTTTCTCCTCTTTTTCTCTCATCTCTCTCTCTCTTTCTCTACCTCACATCTGTCTCTGTCTCTTTCTCTCCTTTCTCCTCTTCTCCTCTCTCTCCTGATCCTCACCCTTCCCTCTCCTTTCTCTTTCCTTCTTCTCTCTCCTTTCTTTCTCCCCTTTCTCTCCTTCTCCTTACTGTCCTCTCCCTCTTTCCTCTCTTTACCATATCTCTCTATCACTCTTTCTCTCTCCTCTGTCTGTCTCTTCTCTCCTCTGTCTCTCCTCTCTCTCCTCTGTCTTTTTCCTTTCTCTCCTTCTCCTCTCTCTCCCCTATCTTTCCCTTTCTCTCCTCCCTCTCCTTTCTCTCCCCTCCTCTCTCGTATATTTCTTTCTCTCCTCCCTCATCTCTCTCTTCTCCTCTTTCTCTCCTCCTTTCTCTCCTAACCCTCTTTCCTCTCCTTTCCCATATCTCTCTCACTTACTTTTTCTCTCTCCTGTCTTTCCCTTGTCTCTTCTGTCTCTCCTTCTCTCTCTCCTCTCTTTCCTCTTTCTCTCCTTCTCCTCTCTCTCTCTCCACTATATTTCCTTTTCTCTCTTCTCCCTCTCTCTCCTCTCTCATATATTTTCTTTCTCTCATCCCTCATCTCCTCTCTTTCCCCTCTGTCTCTCCCTCTCCTCTCCCCTTTCTTTTTCCTTCTCCCCTCTGTCCTCTCTTTCTCTCCTTCTCTTTCCCCTCTGGTTCTCCCTCTCCTCTCTCCTATCTTTCTCTCCTTTTCTTCCCCCTCTGTCTCTCCCTCTCCTCTCTCCTCTCTTTCTCTCCTTTTCTTTCCCCTCTGTCTCTCCCTCTCCTCTCTCCTCTCTTTCTCTCCTTTTCTTTCCCCTCTGTCTCTCCCTCTCCTCTCTTTCTCTCCTTCACTTTCCCCTCTGTCTCTCCCTCTCCTCTCTTTCTCTCCTTCTCTTTCCCCTCTGGTTTTCCCTCTCCTCTCTTTCTCTCCTTTTCTTCCCCCTCTGTCTCTCCCTCTCCTCTCTCCTCTCTTTCTCTCCTTTTCTTTCCCCTCTGTCTCTCCCTCTCCTCTCTTTCTCTCCTTTTCTTTCCCCTCTGGTTCCCCCTCTCTTCTCCCCTCTCTTTCTCTCCTTCTCTTTCCCCTCTGTCTCTTACTCTCTTCTTTCCTCTCTCCCCTCTCTCCTCTCTCCCTCTCATATCCTTTCCCATGTTACACACAACTACTAATGTAATGAGAAAATTTGCCTAATTTCAAATTCATCAATTTATTTGAATTTGACCCAAAATTTCAATTTACATTGAATTTACTCATTGTGAGTAAAATGTGCCTTATCATTCTCTATGGTCTGCTGACCCCAGGACACAATGACCGTAGAAGCTTGGTCCTCCGCTGGCCCCTTCGGCTCCGGTCTCTTCTGGGATTCATGGCAGTTGACGCACTTTTCCAACGCACGTTTCTGCACTTCATGACATCAGGACTTGTGTTCCTCGAAGTGATGACTACACCTTGGGTGACACACATCATGGCGTCGTGATGCCACATCGTGCTTCATATGAGGCCGCAGGAACTGTATCTGCAGAAGGAAAGAAGATGCGGACGGGGACGTTGACTGCCATAAAGACCAAAAGGGAACAGAGCTGGGAGGATACAGTGGAGGACTCGGCAAGGAGCTGCAGCGGAAGGAACAGTTGAGCGGCGAGGTAAGTATAATGTTTCGCACCTACTTTTCCCTGCCGTCTACAATCCAGTAAAATTTAGCTGTATTTGGAATTGCCCCAAAAAAATAAATCAGATACCGGCTTGTGCAAAATTTTGCTGGAAATTTTGCCAAAATTTTATCTGACTTATTCGCTCAACTCTACACATAATCCTTCAGTGACTTTGCACAGTGTAATACTTACCTTCACCTGTTGTGGCGCTAGTGGTAAATTGAACACTCACTGGCAGGCTTCTGCAGGGGATCGCTGGCGACTTTGGGATCCCCTTATTGTCAGAGGACTCTTTTAACAATTAGGATTTGTCCAAAACGATTACTAAGGATGAGAATGTTCTGCGCTTGTGGCTACTAATGCTCTCGTATATGATTTGTGTCCGGCTGTAAGTAGGCGAGAGGTTAACTTTAAATACATATAAAGTGGTGATTATAAGATGTTTATAGGGGGTTGTGTAAATTTTACTCCCCCTCCCCCGCTCGCGCTCATCATATAAACCAGACAGTGGTCGTAGCCATCCTTCATCCGCCTCTCCCTCCCCGTAATACCGCTACATTTTCTAGTGAAAACTTTAAACACAGAATACACAGAGCAGGTATGTTATGACAGTTGCTAAAATGAAGACTTCTGCAAATCCTTGCGCTTGGTCGACTAAGAATATAAATAATGCCGCTGTTAAGAAGGCTTCTCCGAATAAAATGAGTGGTGAAACAATCTCTAAGTATCGGGGGAACGTCACATGTTTATTTTGCATGGTGATGTAGCAACAATACAAATGTATCGGGATTGAAACTTGAGTCGGATTTTGCGTGCTCCTGTTCCCTTTAATAGCATCTGAACCGCAGTACCCAAGAATGGCCAGTATGCAGTGTGTGGCGCTGTAGTGGTCTACTGTGTATATCGGGAGAGGGTTTCGGGTGTTGGACCCAATCAATCAGATATTGATGACTTATCCTGTAATTACCGCATATCGATCCCAGACAATTAGATAGTAGTAATTGTCATGCCCGGGTAACCAGTCGAGGAGGAAGTGGTCCGCAATACCCGAAGGAGCGGCTACAGAAACCTTAGACTTCACCACAACCAATGCTTGTAAGTAACTTCCAGGAGGCAGCCGCGAGGGATCCCGATATCATGGCAGCTGGCACCAAAGGATGGACACCAGGAGCTGGAGTAGACAAGGCAGAAGCTGGTGCAGCTGGTGCCGGCTGGTTCTGGAAGCCACTGGAGTACGAAAGGTGCAGACATGGTGGAGGACACAGGATGGTCATGGAGCAGTACAGAGAGTGGTTATAAGTACGGGGACCTGACAACTAGCATGGGCAGACTAGCTACAGAGATAGGTTGAACAGGCACCTCCCAATGGGGGAAGATGCCTTAACACTAGAACTACTGGACTCGTGGCACCTATATAGAAATACATGGTGCAAAGTAGTCAAAATGACTACCTCAGTAGCTCTGGTGTTTAATACATTGTGTATGAAGAGGGGTTGGGAAGCACTTTCGGTTTTAGGTTGCTCTGGCTCTTTAAGAAAAGGTAGAGCAGCGCAGCCGCAGCCTAAGTGCGTTCCTGAGAGCCCTACTGCGGGAGACAAAGAAAGGACCAGGAAGCGTGGAGCATGAGGAACATCAGCGCCACCGACATACAGGGAGCTGGAGTGCCGATGGAAGGACAGGAGGGACCAGGGGACCATGGGACCGGACAGAAGCAGGGGAGGAGGGAAAAGCATCAGTGCTCCTGGGCTATGAGTGCCGACAATGTGACAATAATATATCAGGCTGGTGAATTTGGTGAGGAACATGTCATGTTTTGATTACTTACTTAGACCATAAAAATCTTAATACTTCCTTAGTTTCTTGTTAATATTCCCCCAAAAGAATAATTGACTTTGTAGAAGACCAGAGAGCAGATAAGTGGCAGTTAAAAGAAAGAAAAAAAAAAGTGGGATGGGTTTAAAGAGTTAAATAAAGCAGAAAAAGATGTCTGATCTTCCCAAAAATATTATGTCTCACTTGAAGAGGTGAATTCTCACAGCAGTTGTTATGAAGCACGGACTGATGACGTTGGTGCAGCAGAGAGATCCAAATGGAACAACAGAACGTGTGGTAGCGGTGTAGAGTAGCGCGGAGTACTCGTTGAGGGTGAGGGAATGATTCCGGATGCTCCGGCATGCTACAGAAAACACATGGCCCTGGCTGAGTGGGTGGACTTGTGTCGTGTGGGCGGTACGCCCATGAAAGCCAAGCCACAGATTACAGCTGCAAGTTGCTTGGGGTATGTCTCTATCAGTTGTGCACATCGAGAGACTGAAATTCTCGCCCATTCTTCCTTTGTAAACAGCTGGAGCTGAGTGAGGTTGGATGGAGAGCGTTTGTGAACAGCAGATTTCAGCTCTTTCCACAGATTCTCGGTTGGATTCAGGTCTGGACTGTGACTTGGCCATTCTAACACCTGGATACGTTTTTTTGTGAACCATTCCATTGTAGATTTTGCTTTATGTTTGGGATCATTATCTTGTTGGAAAACAAATCTCCGTCCCAGTCTCAGGTCTTTTGCAAACTCCAACAGGTTTTCTTCAACAATGGTCCTGTATTTGGCTCCATCCATCTTCCCATCAATTTTAACCATCTTCCCTGTCCCTGCTGAAGAAAAGCAGGCCCAAACCATGATACTGCCACCACCATGTTTGACAGTGGGGATGGTGTCTTCAGGGTGATGAGCTGTGTTGCTTTTACGCCAAACATATCGTTTGGTATTGTGCCCAAAAAGTTTGATTTTTGGTTTCATCTGAGCAGAGCACCTTCTTCCACATGTTTGGTGTCTTCCAGGTGGCTTGTGGCAAAGTTTAAACAACACTTTTTTTGGATATTTTTGAGAAATGGCTTTCTTCTTGCCACTCTTCCATAAAGGCCAGATTTGTGCAGTGTATGACTGATTGTTGTCCTATGGACAGACTCTCCCACCGCAGCTGTAGATCTCTGCAGCTCATCCAGAGGGATCATGGGCCTCTTGGCTGCATCTCTGATCATTCTTTTCCTTGTTTGAGATGAATGTTTGGATGGGCGGCCGGGTCTTGGTAGATTTGCAGTGGTATGCTACTCCTTCCATTTCAATATGATCGCTTGCACAGTGCTTCTTGGGATGTTTAAAGTTGTGGAAATCTTTTTCTAACCAAATCTGGCTTTAAACTTCTCCACAACAGTATCACGGACCTGCCTGTTGTGTTCCTTGGTCTTCATGATACTCTCTGTGCTTTAAACAGAACCCTGAGACTATCACAGAGCAGGGGCATTTATACGGAGACTTGATTACACACAGGTGGATTATATTTATCATCATAAGTCATTTAGGAAAACATTGGATCATTCAGAGATCCTCAATGAACTTCTGGAGTGAGTTTGCTGCACTGAAAGTAAAGGGGATGAATAATATTGCACGCCCTAATTTTCAGTTTATTACAAAAATTTAAAATAAGCAATAAATTTCATTCAACTTCACAATTGTGTCCCACTTGTTGTTGAATCTTCACCAGAACATTAACATTTTTATCTTTATGTTTGAAGCCTGAAATGTGGGAAAAGGTTGAAAAATTTAAGGGGGCCGAATATATATATATATATATAGATAGATAGATAGATAGATAGATAGATAGAGATATATAGATATATATATATATATATATATATATATATATATATATATATATATATATATATATATATATATATATATATTATATAAAGCTGAATGTGTGTGTGTGTGTGTGTGGGGTGTGTGTCCGGGATTGGCATCTGCACCGTCGCAGCTACAGCCACAAAATTTTGCACACTCACACGTCTTGACCCCGAGACCGTCATAGGCTAAGTTGTGAGGCGAAATTTTAACCCTGCGCGTTCCAATTTATCAATCAATTTTGCCCCTATCTACATGATGGGGAAAAAGTGATACGAAAAGTGTATCGGGACCGTCGCATTTACAATCACGACATTTTTCACAGACACCTCATGTGACCAAGGGAACGTCGTAGACTATGTTTTGACAGGAAAATTTAACCCTGCGCTTTACAGTTACTCTCCAAAAAACATGACTCCATTAAAGTAAATGGAGTCTGGAACTACAGGTTATTAGTAGGAGCTGTGAGTTGTTGCTATAGGAACAAAAGACGTTCATAGTATAAGAAGCTTATATGTGAGGGAATTAGATGTTGGTGGGTGGGGAGATGGGGTGAAAGAGACAGACGGGGGAAAGAGACAGACGGGGGGAAGAGACAGACGGGGGGAAGAGACAGACGGGGGGAAGAGACAGACGGGGGAGAAGAGACAGACGGGGGGAAGAGACAGACGGGGGGGAAGAGACAGACGGTGGGAAAGAGACAGACGGGGGGAAAGAGACAGACAGACATGCAGACAGAAACAGGCAGACAGGGAAGGAGGATACAGCCAGAGAGACAGATAAAGATAGATGGGGAAAGACACAGACCTTGATAGAGACAGACGGGGAAAGAGACAGAGAATTAGAGACAGACAGGGAAAGACACAGACAAAGAGACGGGGAAACAGACGGGGAAAGAGACAGACCTAGGAAGAGAGATGGGGAAAGAAACAGAGAGATAGAGAAAGACTGAAAAAGGGACAGACAGAGACAGGCAGACAAGGAAAGAGACAGACGAGGAAAGAGACAGACGAGGAAAGAGACAGACGAGGAAAGAGATAGATGAGGAAAAAGAGACAGACGAGGAAACAGACAGACAAGGGAACAGACAGACGAGGAAAGAGACAGATGAGGAAAGAGACAGACGAGGAAAAAGAGACAGACGAGGAAACAGACAGACAAGGAAACAGACAAACGAGGAAAGAGACAGACGAGGAAAGAGACAGACGAGGAAAAAGAGACAGACGAGGAAACAGACAGACAAGGAAACTGACAAACGAGGAAAGAGACAGACGAGGAAAGAGACAGACGGAGCACATTACTTGGCCAATTTAGTTAAATCTGTGTGGAATATATGTGGTATTGCAATATATGTTGTGAAATGCTGTATTAGCTTAGTTTTTGCCTTTTAATAATTACATTTCTATCTATTTGTTTTGTGTGCAGAATAAATTTTTGTTACTACATTCTATTTTGTTAACAACAGTTAGTAACCCGGGCGAAGCCGGGTAGTACAGCTAGTATATATATATATATATATATAAGGAATACACCCCAGCTTGCTTCTGAGAATACATCTCTGACTTGATACACATCTCCCTTCCTGGACTCTCAAGGTTATGTTCTTACTATCTATGTATATACAGTGTATACAGTATGTATATATATATATATATATATATATTTTTTATATGTATATATATATATATATATATATATATATCATAACAATACACCTCAACTATGAGTATGGAGATCCATGCCCTTTTGTTGCTGGACAGGACCAAATAAGCAAACAATGCATGTCAGACTTCATCTGTATTTCTTGTATTTGTTCTGTGTTCTCACCAAAAGAAGAAATAAAATAAAAGAAATGATGAAAAGCTTTTAAAGATTTCAACCTTCAAATCATAAATGTCTCAGACTCATTAATTTAGCTGATTTACATGAAAGAGTGAGGAAAAACATCAAAGGCTGCAGGAATATAAGCGCTCCTGTTGTAATTTCAGCGTGGCACAAACAATGTGATTTCTTCTGCGGGACCCTCTTGGCCGGGCCTGGCACCACTTGTGGTCGCACGGTGAGCACCGTATTAGATATTACTTACTATATAGAGCGAGAACTGCTGAGTAAGATTCACCAAATTTCACAGACGCCTCAAATGTAAGAGTAAATGACAGCGTGTGTAGAAAAGAAAGGGATTATCTGATATTAGAAGCTATCATTATGGGGAGGTTGTAGGTTTGGCTCCGCATGAAGCGTTTGTTCTAATGACGTCTAATAACCGACAATCGAAGAACGGAATGACCACTAATCCCATAATACTGGACAGTGCACCGGGCAGCCCCATTATCAGAGACATTGGGGGCTGCAGAGGAGGGAACCCCACAGAGGAACCCCACAGAGTACTCATTTATAGCACGCCCGACTAAAGAGTCTCTAGTAGGTTAATCTTTAAGGGCAACGTCTCATCAGGAAGACAATATTTCATTTAAATCAAGTCTATATATTAAGTGTGTGTGTGTGTGTGTATATATATATATATATACACACACACACATATATATATGTAATATATATATATATATATTTATATATATATATATATATATTACAGTACAGGCCAAAAGTTTGGACACACCTTCTCATTCAAAGAGTTTTCTTTATTTTCATGACTCTGAAAATTGTAGATTCACATTGAAGGCATCAACATTATGAATTAACACATGAGGAATGAAATACTTAACAAAAAAGTGTGAAACAACTGACAATATGTCTTATATTCTAGGTTCTTCAAAGTAACCACCTTTTGCTTTGATTACTGCTTTGCACACTCTTGGCATTCTCTTGATGAGCTTCAAGAGGTAGTCACCGGAAATGGTTTTCCAACAGTCTTGAAGGGGTTCCCAGAGATGCTTAGCACTTGTTGGCCCTTTTGCCTTCACTCTGCGGTCCAGCTCACCCCCAAACCATCTCGATTGGGTTCAGGTCTGGTGACTGTGGAGGCCAGGTCATCTGGCGTAGCACCCCATCACTCTCCTTCTTAGTCACATAGCCCTTACACAGCCTGGAGGTGTGTTTGGGGTCATTGTCCTGTTGAAAAATAAATGATGGTCCAAGTAAATGCAAATCGGATGTAATAGCATGCCGCTGCAAGATGCTGTGGTAGCCATGCTGGTTTAGTATGCCTTGAATTTTGAATAAATCCCCAACAGTGTCACCAGCAAAGCACCCCCACACCATCACACCTCCTCCTCCATGCTTCACGGTGGGAACCAGCCATGTAGAGTCCATCCGTTCACCTTTTCTACCAAGACATGGTGGTTGGATCCAAAGATCTCAAATTTGGACTCATCAGACCAAAGCACAGATTTCCACTGGTCCAATGTCCATTCCTTGTGTTCTTTAGCCCAAACAAGTCTCTTCTGCTTGTTGCCTGTCCTTAGCAGTGGTTTCCTAGCAGCTATTTTACCATGAAGGCCTGCTGCACAAAGTCTCCTCTTAAAGGGAACCTGTCATCAGAAATTTAGCTTGAAACCTAAAAGTTTCCCCCTCTGCAGCTCCTGGGCTGCATTCTAGCAGGTTCCTGTACTTTTTGTGGCCCCTTTTAAACCAAATTAAATACTTTATAAACTTGTACCTTTTGCTATGTAAATTTTGTAAATCGTCCATGGGGGCAGGCTCTCTGCTGACCGTTGCTGTTCCTCCAGCACATTGACGCCGTCCCCCCACGCTCCATTTCATCCATCAGGACACCGCCCACTGCGCCCGAGGTGCCGCCCACGCCAGGATCCCTGGTGACGTGTGTCACAAGCACGAGATTATGGGCGGCGCTGTGATTGCATCGCAAGTGCCCGCCCATAATCTCGTGGACGCGCTTTCCCCCACTGCCTCCAGCGTTCTGCGCAAGCGCTCGCCGGCCAAATGACCCGACATCACCTCCTTCCCATACCCTGCAGCAGGGCAAGATGGGAAAGAGGTGACGTCGGGTCATCTGGCCAGCAAGCGCTTGCGCAGAACACTGGAGGAAGAGGGGAAAGTGCGGTCACGAGGTTATGGGCGGCACTTGCTGATGACACTCACAGCGCCGCCCATAACCTCGTGCCTGCGCAAAACGTCACCAGCGGTCACACGTGCACGCAGTGCACAGTCCCGCTACAGTCGCACAGCGCATGCGCGGGACCACAGGCGCCCAGGGGCGGCGTCCTGAGATATGAAATTCAGCGCTGGGGGGCGGCATGAATCTGCTGGAGGAACAGCAACGGTCACCAGAGAGTCCGCCCCCATGGACGATTTACAAAATTTACATAGCAAAAGGTACAAGTTTATAAAGTATTTAATTTGGTTTAAAAGGGGCCACAAAAAGTACAGGAACCTGCTAAAATGCAGCCCAGGAGCTGCAGAGGGGGAAACGTTTAGGTTTAAAGCTACATTTCTGATGACAGGTTCCCTTTAACAGTTGTTCTAGAGATGAGAAGGTGTGTCCAAACCTTTGGTCTGTACTGTATATATATACAGTCATATGAAAAAGTTTGGGCACCCCTATTAATGTTAACCTTTTTTCTTTACAACAATTTGGGTTTTTGCAGCAGCTATTTCAGTTTCATATATCTAAGAACTGATGGACTGAGTAATATTTCTGGATTGAAATGAGGTTTATTGTACTAACAAAAAATGTGCAATCTGCATTTAAACTAAATTTGACAGGTGCATAAGTATGTGCACCCTTATCAATTTCTTGTTTTGAACACGCCTAACTACTTTTTACTGACTTACTAAAGCACTAAATTGTTTTGTAACCTCATTGAGCTTTGAGCTTCATAGGCAGGTGTATCCAATCATGAGAAAAGGTATTTAAGGTGGCCACTTGCAAGTTGTTCTCCTATTTGAATCTCCTATGAAGAGTGGCATCATGGGCTCCTCAAAACAACTCTCAAATGATCTGAAAACAAAGATTATTCAACATAGTTGTTCAGGATAAAGATACAAAAAGTTGTCTCAGAGATTTAACCTGTCAGTTTCCACTGTAGGAATATAGTAAGGAAATGGAAGAACACAGGTACAGTTCTTGTTAAGCCCAGAAGTGGCAGGCCAAGAAAAATATCAAAGGCAGAGAAGAAGAATGGTGAGAACAGTCAAGGACAATCCACAGACCACCTCCAAAGACCTGCAGCATCATCTTGCTGCAGATGGTGTCAATGTGCATCGGTCAACAATACAGTGCACGTTGCACAAGGAGAAGCTGTATGGGAGAGTGATGTGAAAGAAGCCGTTTCTGCAAGCACGCCACAAACAGAGTCGCCTGAGGTATGCAAAAACACATTTGGACAAGCCAGTTACATTTTGGAAGAAGGTCCTGTGGACTGATGAAACAAAGATTGAGTTGTTTGGTCATACAAAAAGGCGTTATGCATGGAGGTAAAAAAACACGGCATTCCAAGAAAAGCACTTGCTACCCACAGTAAAATTTGGTGCAGGTTCCATCATGCTTTGGGGCTGTGTGGCCAATGCTGGCACCGGGAATCTTGTTGAAGTTGAGGGTCGCATGGATTCAACTCAGTATCAGCAGATTCTTGACAATAATGTGCAAGATTCAGTGACGAAGTTGAAGTTACGCAGGGGATGGATATTTCAGCAAGACAATGATCCAAAACACCGCTCCAAATCTACTCAGGCATTCATGCAGAGGAACAATTACAATGTTCTGGAATGGCCATCCCAGTCCCCAGACCTGAATATCAATGAAAATCTGTGGGATGATTTGAAGCGGCTGTCCATGCTCGGCGACCATCAAACTTAACTGAACTGGAATTGTTTTGTAAACAGGAATGGTCAAATCTACCTTCATCCAGGATCCAGGAACTCATTAAAAGCTACAGGAAGCGACTAGAGGCTGTGATTTTTGCAAAAGGAGGATCTACAAAATATTAATGTCACTTTTATGTTGAGGTGCCCATACTTATGCACCTGTCAAATTTAGTCTAAATGCGGATTGCACATTTTCTGTTAGTACAATAAACCTCATTTCAATCCAGAAATATTACTCAGTCCATCAGTTATTAGAAATATGAAACTGAAATAGCAAAAACCCAAATTGTTATAAAGAAAAAAGGTTAACATTAATAGGGGTGCACAAACTTTTTCATATATATATATATATATATATATAGTATTTTTTCAATTTTGCGTATCACTTATTTTTTTATTTTTTTACATCACTACTATGATAATCTGGGAATTTGGAGCTTGCACCCCTAATATTACTGTTAATGCCCAACTTATTATCTAAAATAATAATAAAAAATAATGATAAAATAAATAATATAAAAAAAAAAATAAAGTAATAATAAAAAAATGAAACAGCAATGCAATTTTTACACTGGCCACTAAGCCTAATACTCGGCTCATTACTTTCTGTTCTGTTCAGCAGTCACATACATAGCAATAGACTGGAATTGAGTCACTGACCTCTACAGGAGAGCTTTATAAGCTTGCTTTGATCTGTGCAAAGGTCAGGAAGGAAGAGGGGGTGACCATCCCCTATTGTGAATGGTGGATCCTGTGTTATCTACTGTATATAGCGGTTATCAGTCATTATACAGAAGGAGGAGGAGGTGAGCTGTGACATCACATATTGTAAATGGTGGATCCTGTGTTATCTGCTGTATATAGCGGTTATCAGTCATTATACAGAAGGAGGAGGAGGTGAGCTGTGACATCACATATTGTAAATGGTGGATCCTGTGTTATCTGCTGTATATAGCGGTTATCAGTCATTATACAGAAGGAGGAGGAGGTGAGCTGTGACATCACATATTGTAAATGGTGGATCCTGTGTTATCTGCTGTATATAGCGGTTATCAGTCATTATACAGAAGGAGGAGGAGGTGAGCTGTGACATCACATATTGTAAATGGTGGATCCTGTGTTATCTGCTGTATAAGAAGTTGCTATCAGTCATTGTACAGGAGGAGTAGGAGGTGAGCTGTGATACCTACTGTGAATGGTGGATCCTGTGTTATCTATTGTATATAGAGGTGATATCAGTCAATGCACAGGCAGAGGTGAGCTGTGGCATCACCTTTTGTGAATAGTGGATCTTTATAGGCATGCTTTGATCTGTGCAAAGGTCAGGAAGGAAGAGGGGGTGGCCATCACCTGTTGTTAATGGTGGATCCTGTGTTATCTACGGTATATAGCGGTTATCAGTTATTCTACAGGAGAAGGAGAAGGTGAACTGTGACATCACCTAATGTGAATGGTGGATTCTGTGTTATCTACTGTCTATTTAATTGTTATCAGTAATTGTATAAAGGAAGGAGGACGTGATCTGTGACATCACCTATTGTGACTAGTGGATCCTGTGTTATCAACTGTATATAGAAGTGTTATCAGTCAGTCATTGTACAGGAGGAGGAGGTGAGCTGTGACATCCCCTATTGTGAATGGTGGATTATGTGTTATCTACTATATAAAAGGGCGTTATTAGTCATTGTACAGGAGGAGGAGGTGAGCTGTGACATCCCCTATTGTGAATGGTGGATCCTGTGTTATCTACTGTATATAGCGGTTATCAGTCATTGAACAGGAGGTGGAGGTGAGCTGTGATATCATCTATTATAAATGGCGGTTCTTGTCTTATCTGTCATTATAACGCTGTGTGTAATAATACCTGGTATAAGTGACCTGTAAAGAACAAGATATATGAGTCCAGTATTTTGCGTCTGAATTTTTTAATAATATAGATAATGTTAATACATTACATGGGCAGTCTATAGGATTCAGTGGAAGCTGTGTAATACCATTCACTGTGTAAGACGCTGAGTAACAAAACTAAACAGCATCAAAAACCGCAGCAAATACTGATTGTGTGAACTTACCCTTATGTAGAGTGCCGCGGTATATCCCAGCACCACGACCCCAGCTCAGTTAGGTATAGTGAGGTGCTACCAACTGGCACAAAACTCCAATAGCAGGAAATCATCGGCCATTGTGCCCCAAAACCCATCCGGTCTTACAAGAAGGTGCGAATTATAAGAGCATCCACCAATCTGATGTAATGCGGACGATGACACCTGCGCTCATTATTTGTGGGATTCAGTCACTTCTTACATGTTTTACATTCCCTAATCTTTCATGATGAGCAGACCCCGCACTACTATTAATGCCTGAGGTTTATAGTCGGCCGTCTGGAAGATGTCACTACAAGACTAGACATCATGGTGACAAAGTCATTGCTGTGGAGGAACCGTCCCTGGTGTTTGTACGGAACGGTGATGTCACCATTAATATATCAATAGTCATGTTTTATGTTATGGTTTATACAGAGGAACAGTAGGAATAGTGACAGCCACGACCCTGATCCTTCGTCATTCTCCTTCCCCCATTTATGGGAGTCAAGAACAGTATGCCCCCTGTCCTTTAGCTGTAATATAACATACTGGCTCCAAATTAGGGATTTTTATACCCAAGTTTGGATTATAAAAAATTGCACTCCTTCCCTAAAACAGGTCCTTAACCCTCCAAACCTGAATCCTTTCTCTAAACCAGCTAAAGGTCCTGAACCTTCCAATCCTGAGTCCTTTCTCCAAAACACCTAAAGGTCCTAAAGGTCCTTAACCCTCCAAACCTGAGTCCTTTCTCCAAAACACCTAAAGGTCCTTAACCCTCAAAACCTGAGTCCTTTCTCCAAAACACCTAAAGGTCCTTAACCCTCAAAACCTGAGTCCTTTCTCCAAAACACCTAATGGTCCTTAACCCTCCAAACCCGAATCCTTCCTCCAAAACACCTAAAGGTCCTTAACACTCCAAATCTGAGTCCTTTCTCTAAAACACCTAACGGCCATTAACCCTCCAAACCTGAGTCCTTTCTCCAAAACACCTAAAGGTCCTTAACCTGCCAAACCTGAATCCTTCAATCCAGGTTTGCTGCATGTTGCTGTGCCGCCCCCACGCCTGTAGCAGCTGGGCTGCTTGGGTCCGGACCCGCTGTGTGGCTCGAGGGATCCTCTGGACCCGGGGGGGTCACGCGGACACGCCAAATGAACGGGGGACGTAGTTGTACGGGCTTGGCTCTACTCGGTTCGTGACGCCACCCACGGTGTGTGGTGAAGTGTGACACCACCGCTGCCGTTGCGGGATACCCGGGGGAGATGTGATTTCAGCTGGATATTAACCCCTCCGTGGGTAGGGATGGTTGCCCCAGGACCTGGTGGTTTGGTGCAAGGGATGGCGGTGGCAGGGGCCCCCCGCACTCAGACGTACCAGGGAATGTTTGGTTACTCATAATAAATCACACGAGTCTTTTGGTAAACCAAAGGTGCTGGTGGCCGGCCGCCATGGCCGGTTGTACTCGGGTCCCCCACTCGGGCTGGTGGTCGCCGTCTCTTTCCACTGCTTTTGTGTTTGTGTAGACTTCTCGGTTTGAAACGCAAGAGTCCGCTCCCAGTGTTTTGTGTACCTGAGGAGCCATGCCCATTGACGCTGACCCGTGGGATCTACCGGGCCATGGCGGATGCCCTATCCCTCTCTGTGGGTGGTTGTCTGCTTTCGGGACTTTGGTTGGGACAGGACCTAAAATCCTGCGCTCAATTGGTTAATTAACTAGCCGTTGGTTCCGGTCCTGGCTTCAGGGTCCAAGTACCCCCTCTGTGCACGGTTTCCGGTTCAGTTCTCCAGTGTCGGTACCGGCGGGCTCCAACCCTGTCCCGGTCCACCTCGGATCTCCGGCTGCCGTCTTCCCGTCGCCTGCTGACGGAGACCACCGTCTGCCACCTAGCCAAGGCACCAGGGCTCCAACCCTGGCGCCTGTCAACTTGAGCTTCTCCTCCTGCTGGAGCTACACCTACACTCCTCTCAACTTGAACTCCATACTTAATCTGTCAGAACTGAACTGAACTCTTTTCCCGCCTCGGGCTGTCTAGATCCCTAGGTGGGCGTTTCTCATCCGCCTGGTCCGGCCCACTGGTGTGCCTGTCTTGCCCTGAGGGGGGGTGGCTAGGGTTTCAGGTCGGCTGTGTGTAACCCTGTGAGGGAAGGTGTTGTGCAGGGACCTACTGTGTGACCACCTGGCTCTGCCAGGGCATCACATTGCCCAAGTATCCCCCAGGTCTCTACCACTGGTTGTTACAATACTGAGCAAACAAGTGCCATATAATTTGGTAGGATTTCCTCACCTATGACATTGTGCTCTTTGTTCAGTCACCACACTAGGGTGCACATCAGGTTTTTAATCTACTTGATCCATGATCAAGTGGTAGAATGACACCGACAGACTGCAGCTTTAAGACCTGGCATTCAACAGATTGTTGTGGAACATTGTTACCCATGTTCTGCCAGTCCACCCCCAGCCCCAGGTCCTGTGGAGAGGAAAGAAAGTGGAGTCGTGTCCCAGAACTGATGTCCCGGGTAGATTGACTAGTGATTGTGTGTGTGATGCTCCTCTTTTACCCCAAGCAGAACCCTCCACCCAGGTGGTTGTCCTAGTGACCGGGACAGTCCCAAGTATTGTGTTGGCCACCCCCCTGCCTACCCTAGCACAGCTCCCCAGAAAGAAGGCTCCTAAGCTATATGTAAAGTGTGAATGTGGAAAACCGGCGATTAACCCTCTCCTTACCTGAGGTGAATAATACACCTAAAATAAGGTGCAATAATCTGTGATGACTGAAGCCTTAGGGGCGCTGTGTGCTCTGTACTCATAACTAGTGATGAGCAGGCACTACCATGCTCGGGTGCTCTGTACTCATAACTAGTGATGAGCGGGCACTACCATGCTTACGTGCTCGGTACTAGTAACTAGTGATGAGCGGGCACTACCATGCTCAGGTACTCAGTACTAGTAACTAGTGATGAGCGGGCACTACCATGCTTACGTGCTCGGTACTCGTAACTAGTGATGAGCAGGCACTACCATGCTCGGGTGCACTGTACTCATAACTAGTGATGAGCGGGCACTACCATGCTTACGTGCTCGGTACTAGTAACTAGTGATGAGCGGGCACTACCATGCTCAGGTACTCAGTACTAGTAACTAGTGATGAGCGGGCACTACCATGCTTACGTGCTCGGTACTCGTAACTAGTGATGAGCGGGCACTACCATGCTCAGGTACTCAGTACTAGTAACTAGTGATGAGCGGGCACTACCATGCTCAGGTGCTCAGTACTAGTAACTAGTGATGAGCGGGCACTACCATGCTCAGGTACTCAGTACTAGTAACTAGTGATGAGCGGGCACTACCATGCTGGGGTGCTCAGTACTCGTAACTAGTGATGAGCGAGCTCTACCATGCTCGGGTGCTCAGTACTCGTAACTAGTGATAAGCAGGCACTACCATGCTCGGGTGCTCAGTACTCGTAACTAGTGATGAGTGGGCACTACCATGCTTGGGTGCTCAGTACTCGTAACTAGTGATGAGCGGGCACTACCATGCTCGGGTGCTCTGTACTCGTAACTAGTGATGAGCGGGCACTACCATGCTCGGGTGCTCAGGACTCGTAACTAGTGATGAGCGAGCACTACCATGCTCGGGTGCTCTGTACTCGTAACTAGTGATGAGCGGACACTACCATGCTCAGGTGCTCAGTACTCGTAACTAGTGATGAGCGGGCACTACCATGCTCGGGTGCTCAGGACTCGTAACTAGTGATGAGCGAGCACTACCATGCTCAGGTGCTCTGTACTCGTAACTAGTGATGAGCGGACACTACCATGCTCGGGTGCTCAGGACTCGTAACTAGTGATGAGTGGGCACTACTATGCTCAGGTGCTCAGTACTTGTAACTAGTGATAAGCGGGCACTACCATGCTCGGGTGCTCAGTACTTGTAACTAGTGATGAGCGGGCACTACCATGCTCGGGTGCTCGGTACTTATAACTAGTGATAAGCGGGCACTACCATGCTCGGGTGCTCGGTACTTATAACTAGTGATAAGCGGGCACTACCATGCTGAGTGCTCGGTACTCGTAACTAGCGATAAGCGGGCACTACCATGCTCGGGTGCTCGGTACTTATAACTAGTGATAAGCGGGCACTACCATGCTCGGGTGCTCGGTACTTATAACTAGTGATAAGCGGGCACTACCATGCTCAGGTACTCAGTACTAGTAACTAGTGATGAGCGGGCACTACCATGCTCAGGTGCTCAGTACTAGTAACTAGTGATGAGCGGGCACTACCATGCTCGGGTGCTCGGTACTCGTAACTAGCGATAAGCGGGCACTACCATGCTCGGGTGCTCGGTACTTGTAACTAGCGATAAGCGGGCACTACCATGCTCGGGTGCTCGGTACTTATAACTAGTGATAAGCGGGCACTACCATGCTCGGGTGCTCGGTACTCATAACTAGTGATAAGCGGGCACTACCATGCTCGGGTGCTCGGTACTCATAACTAGTGATGAGCGGGCACTACCATGCTCGGGTGCTCGGTACTCATAACTAGTGATAAGCGGGCACTACCATGCTCAGGTGCTCAGTACTTGAAAACTAGTGATGAGCGGGCACTACCATGCTCGGGTGCTCGGTACTCGTAACAAGTGATAAGCGGGCACTACGATGCTCGGGTGCTCAGTACTTGTAACTAGTGATGAGCGGGCACTACGATGCTCGAGTGCTCAGTACTCGTAACTAGTGATGAGCGGGCACTACCATGCTCAGGTGCTCTGTACTCGTAACTAGTGATGAGCGGGCACTACCATGCTCAGGTGCTCTGTACTCGTAACTAGTGATGAGCGAGTACTACCATACTCAGGTGCTCAGTACTCGTAACTAGTGATGAGCGGGCACTACCATGCTCAGGTGCTCTGTACTCGTAACTAGTGATGAGCGGGCACTACCATGCTCGGGTGCTCTGTACTCATAACTAGTGATGAGCGAGCACTACCATACTCAGGTGCTCTGTACTCGTAACTAGTGATGAGCAGGCACTACCATGCTCGGGTGTTCTGTACTCGTAACTAGTGATGAGCGGGCACTACCATGCTCAGGTGCTTGGTACTCTTAACGACCAGTTGGAAGCTTGGCGCGACTCAAGTATCTGAGTATAATGGGGGGCAATTGGGAGCTTAAGCATTTTTCCCGCCCATCCGAGCGTTCATTACTGCACTCATTCTACCCTCTTAGCATGTTAGTACACCCACAGGGACGTGCTAACATGCCATTCAATGCCCATCGCCAAGCGTCTTCAGCGTTGACGTGCGTACCTTTGTCCATCACACTGCGTCAGAACGCCAGGCATAGGGTCAGTGCACATTATCAACATGCCCCACACTTCCAGTCATGCGCAGTATGAAGCCTGGTGTACGTGTCCCAGCTTCAGAGAGATCTAGTGCGCATAACCGGAAGTGCGGTGACTTATGATCCATGCACAGTGACCCTAAGCCTGGTGTCTGAGGCGGTACAATGGCCACAGGTATGCACGTCACCACTGATGACTCTGGGCAATGGGCATTCATTAGCAAGTTAGTACACCCCTGTGGGCGTACTGACATGCTAAGAGGGCGGAATGAGTGCAGGAACTAACACCCTTGCGACTAGTCCCTGGCCTCATTAGCATATCATAAAGGATCTTTAGAAATACTTTTTCTATAGATCTCTTTATCTATGCTAGTGTATAAGACGCGTCCACTGGGTCTGGGGCTGCCTGTTACCGTGCCGCGGTTCAGCTTCCGGGATGCCGCGGTGGCCAGGCCCGGTTCCGTGACCCCGGCGGTGTCAATAACAACGGGAATGGGGATGATGGGAGTATTTATTCGTGACGCCACCTGTGGTATGCGGCTAATATATGTCACGCTCCCCGGGTCCTCGGCTCCCCTTCCCGGGTCCTCTGTTCCGCTCCCCGGGTCCTCAGCCCCGCTCCCCGGCTCACCTGCCACGCTCCCCGCTCTCCAGCCTCCGGTGCCCATCCTTCCCAGGTCCCCTGGTCTCCGATCCCGGCGCCCGACGGCTTCCCAGGCCCTGGCCGGCTCCCCTGCGTCCTCCTCTCAGCTTCCTTCCCTGGCTTCTGGCACCCGGGCCGCGCGCATGCGCATTAGGGCGCGCGCGCGGTCACTGACCCTTTCTTAAAGGGCCAGCGTCCATTAACAGGAAATGAGGCTAAACAGGTACAGGGTATAAAGGGGTTTATTGTCCAAGGGGGCGGGGCCTGATCTTCGTGTTTCCTAAGCTAGGAGTCAGGTCTCCTGGTGTCTCTGTGCATATACTCACCTATCTCTCTTGTAGAGCCGTGCCTGCCTCGCCATCCAGTCCTGCCGTATCCTGAACCCCGAACGCTGTCCATCTGCCATCCTGACAGTCCGCACCATCTCGGATCCCTGCGGTGACCCGTCATCTCGCTCCAAAGGTTCCGGACCCCGCCTGACATCATCTCGGCTTCCGAACCTGAGCTGCGTCACCCGGACTACCACCCTTGACTCCGTGGTCCCAGGGACTTCTCCGCTATACTCGTGTGTACGGACTGTTCTGCTGTTTATAGTGTTCCAGCTACCGGACTCTTTACTACCATCTAGGAGTTCGGCCCAGTGGATCCACCTCCTGGGTCTGCCCGTCCACCTGGCCGTGACAGTAAGATCAGGCCATGGATCCCGCTGCAGCACTAGCAGCCGTACAGGAGGAACTCCAACGCCAGCGTGAGACTCAGACCCGCATGCTGCAATTCATGTCTTCTGTGGACGCCCGCCTGAACACGCTACAAGCGGCAGTCACGTCTTCAGCATCTCGGGCTTCCACTAGTCAATCCACGGATCCAGCTCCTGTGGCGACTTCTTCAGATACCACCAGACTTCGGTTGGCTTCACCACCCCGGTACGCCGGAGACCCCAAGACCTGCAGGGGATTCTTAAACCAATGCTCCCTCCATTTCACGCAGCTGCCGCATTTGTTTGCCTCCGACCAAGCCAAGGTTGCCTTCATCATGTCCCATCTAGAGGGTGAGGCACTGGCGTGGATGAACCCCTTGTGGGAGAAGGGGGATCCTGTGACCACGAACATCCAGGACTTCCTGCAGGCATTCCGTGGTACCTTTGATGAGCCCGGACGCGCCTCCGCGTCTGCTTCGTCTCTTCTCCGGTTACGTCAGGGGACTCTGACGGTGGGTCAATACGCGATCCGGTTTCGCACCCTGGCCTCAGAACTCGGGTGGAACAACGAGGCCCTAACCGCCGCCTTCTGGGAAGGACTCTCAGGGCGAATTAAAGACGAGCTGGCGGGTCGTGACATACCGACCACCCTGGATGCCCTGATTGCCCTAGCGACTCGAGTGGACATTCGCTTTCAGGAGCGATCCAAGGAAGTGTCCCGTGAGAGACGTCCGGTACGGCATTCCTCTCCTCCGCAGAAACCCTCCGTACTTCAGTCATTGACAGCTGGGGCTCCCGTCCACGAGCCCATGCAGATCGACCGAGTGCGTCAGTCTGAACAACGTCGAGCAGAGCGGCTCGCCAAGGGTCTCTGCTTTTACTGCGGTGAGGGCACACACCTGCTACGCTCCTGTCCAGAGAGGCCGGGAAACTCCAAAGCCTAGGGTTGGTAGGAGAGGCCACCCTAGGTGCTGGGACTCTCTCTGACCCGGTTACATGGACAGTGCAAGTGACAACGGGAGAGACGCGGTTCACGGCTGATGCCTACCTCGATTCCGGGGCAGCAGGCAATTTCATCCAGCAGGCCACGGTGGACAAGTACCGGGTGCCTGTTATTCCACTCGACAAGCCCCTAGTGATTGCCTCGGTGGATGGGAGACCCCTCTCTGACACCATCTCCTGGATCACCAGGCCGGTCGAACTGCGTATCGGTGCCCTTCACACCGAGAACATCGCTTTCTACGTCCTCCCACACATGTCCCACCAGATCCTGCTGGGACTTCCATGGATGCGGACACACGAACCATCAGTTAGCTGGGGCACTGGCGAAATCACCCGATGGGGCTCTTCGTGTCATGAGAGGTGCCTAAAGTCCATACAACCCATCCGACGACCTCCGGTTCCAGAGAACCTACCGGGGCTGCCCTCGGCCTATTGGTCCTTTGCAGATGTCTTTGATAAAAAGGAATCCGAGGTACTGCCGCCACATCGTCCATACGATTGTGCCATCGATCTGCTCCCAGGAACAACACCACCACGAGGACGGATATATCCTTTATCTCCAGCCGAAACAAGGGCCATGTCTGCTTACATCTCAGAGAGCCTGGCAAGGGGGTTCATTCGGAGATCCTCCTCTCCTGCTGGAGCAGGTTTCTTCTTTGTCAAGAAGAAAGAGGGCGACTTACGCCCATGCATAGACTACCGGGGTTTGAATCAAATCACCGTAAAAAACAAGTACCCTCTGCCGCTCATTCCCGAATTGTTTGACCGGCTTAGAGGAGCTCGTGTGTTCACCAAGCTGGATCTTCAGGGTGCTTACAATCTGGTACGCATCCGCTCTGGTGACGAATGGAAAACCGCGTTCAATACGCGCGATGGACATTATGAATACTGCGTGATGCCCTTCGGCCTGTGTAACGCTCCTGCCGTCTTTCAAGAACTGGTGAACGACGTGTTCCGGGACCTTCTCTACATCTGTGTGGTAGTGTATCTAGATGACATCCTTGTCTTCTCTCCGGACCTCCAAACCCACAGAGAAAACGTACAGCTGGTTCTACAAAGACTGAGAGAGAATCGTCTGTACGCAAAGCATGAGAAGTGTGTCTTTGAGCAGTCTTCTCTCCCCTTTCTGGGGTACATCATCTCTGATACTGGACTGCAGATGGATCCCAAGAAGGTCTCCGCCATTCTCAACTGGCCTCCTCCTTCTGGACTGAAGGCAATCCAACGCTTCCTGGGATTCGCCAACTACTACCGCCAGTTTATCCCTCACTTCTCTGCCTTGACTGCTCCTCTCTCCGCTTTGACTAAGAAGGAGGCTAATCCAAAGGACTGGTCACCTGCGGCTGACGCCGCGTTTGGCTCTCTGAAGCGGGCTTTTGCTTCCTCTCCTGTACTTCACCGTCCGGAGTTAAACCGCCAGTTCACCTTGGAGGTGGATGCCTCCTCCTCAGGAGCCGGAGCAGTGCTCATGCAAAAGTCCTCCTCCGGGAAGATGGTGACTTGCGGATTCTTCTCCAAGGGCTTCTCAGCGCCTGAACGCAACTACACCATCGGTGACCGAGAGCTCTTGGCAGTCAAACTGGCTTTGGAGGAATGGCGCTACCTCCTGGAAGGTGCAGTGTACCCCGTGATTATTTACACGGACCACAAGAACTTGGAATACCTACGGTCCGCTCAGCGTCTGAACCCACGGCAAGCCAGGTGGTCCCTATTCTTTGCCAGGTTTGATTTCCAGCTTCACTTCCGACCCTCGGACAAGAATGTACGCGCTGATGCCTTGTCCAGGTCTTTCATGCCCATGGAGCAGGAGGAAGAGACTACCCAACCCATCATTTGTCCTAGTAAAATCATTCCGGTGGCCCCTGTCACCCTGGCCCAGATACCGCCCGGGAAGACCTATGTCTCCGAGGTAGACAGGAAAAAAGTGTTACACTGGGGTCATGCCTCGAAAACAGCCGGTCATGCTGGTCAGAAAAAGACATGGGGTGCGATTGTACGTCATTATTGGTGGCCATCCCTTCACACGGACGTCGCTGCTTTTGTATCCGCCTGTTCCTCTTGTGCCAGGAACAAGACGCCCAAACACCTCCCATATGGCCGTCTTCTGCCTCTGCCGATACCCTCAGTTCCGTGGCAACACATAGCAATGGACTTTATTACGGACTTGCCATTGTCCTCCGGACACACAGTCATATGGGTCGTGGTGGACCGGTTCTCTAAAATGGCCCATTTCGTCCCTATGGCTGGACTGCCCTCTGCTCAGGAACTCGCGGACGCCTATATACAACACATCTTCCGCTTGCATGGCTTTCCATTACACATCGTATCCGACAGAGGAACTCAGTTCACCTCCCGCTTCTGGAGGGCTCTCTGTAAACATCTGGGAGTGACTCTGGACTTTTCATCTGCATACCATCCTCAGTCTAATGGCCAGGTAGAGAGGGTCAATCAAATCTTGACCTCTTTCTTACGTCACTATGTTAACGCCCATCACGACGACTGGTCCGCTCTTCTTCCTTGGGCTGAATTCTCCCACAACCTCATTCCACGTCTCCCTGCTCAAGCCGGTTGTCCTTGGTCCCTTCTCCGCTGCTGCCAGTCCGGCTCCTCCACCTATTGCCGATGACGACATCTATGCGGTAAGGGATATCGTGGCCATGAAGACCGTACGAGGTCGACAGTTCTTCCTGGTGGACTGGGAAGGGTATGGTCCTGAGGATAGGTCCTGGGAGCCCAGGGAGAACGTAGGCACTCCTCTGATCCGTGCCTTCATGTCCCGGTTGCGGGGAGGGGGGCGTGGGGGGGGGGTACTGTCACGCTCCCCGGGTCCTCGGCTCCCCTTCCCGGGTCCTCTGTTCCGCTCCCCGGGTCCTCAGCCCCGCTCCCCGGCTCACCTGCCACGCTCCCCGCTCTCCAGCCTCCGGTGCCCGTCCTTCCCAGGTCCCCTGGTCTCCGATCCCGGCGCCCGACGGCTTCCCAGGCCCTGGCCGGCTCCCCTGCGTCCTCCTCTCAGCTTCCTTCCCTGGCTTCTGGCACCCGGGCCGCGCGCATGCGCATTAGGGCGCGCGCGCGGTCACTGACCCTTTCTTAAAGGGCCAGCGTCCATTAACAGGAAATGAGGCTAAACAGGTACAGGGTATAAAGGGGTTTATTGTCCAAGGGGGCGGGGCCTGATCTTCGTGTTTCCTAAGCTAGGAGTCAGGTCTCCTGGTGTCTCTGTGCATATACTCACCTATCTCTCTTGTAGAGCCGTGCCTGCCTCGCCATCCAGTCCTGCCGTATCCTGAACCCCGAACGCTGTCCATCTGCCATCCTGACAGTCCGCACCATCTCGGATCCCTGCGGTGACCCGTCATCTCGCTCCAAAGGTTCCGGACCCCGCCTGACATCATCTCGGCTTCCGAACCTGAGCTGCGTCACCCGGACTACCACCCTTGACTCCGTGGTCCCAGGAACTTCTCCGCTATACTCGTGTGTACGGACTGTTCTGCTGTTTATAGTGTTCCAGCTACCGGACTCTTTACTACCATCTAGGAGTTCGGCCCAGTGGATCCACCTCCTGGGTCTGCCCGTCCACCTGGCCGTGACAATATAGGAGCCGACGCTGCCGGATGTCTTCTCTCTGGGACGGATGATAATGCAGCTCGGATGGAACAGCTCTCCACAGGCAAAGCTCAGGTCCCAGGAAGGATGTTCGGCGTAGTAGTCGTCTATGGGGCAGGGGCGCGATATTGAGGGCCGACACGTAGGGCGTAGATCAAGTTCTTTTTACTCACTGAAGTCACTCTGCCCTTAGAGTGACGTGTCCCGCTGTGATGGGCCTCATCCGATCCCCGATACTTCGGAGGTCAAGGTCGGCGTTTCCCTCTGTACGTTTCTTTTCAATGGTCTTCCCCAACCCAACTCCTGGGCCGTGGAATGGGTCATGGGTGCCTACTGCACTCCCCGCAAACCCTAGGATCCTCTTTCTTCTTATGAACCCAGGTCGAGCCTCCAGCTCCGCTTGCTATTCTTGTCTTTGCTTGTTTAATCCAACCTGGCGTGGGCGCTGCCTGTTGCTAACTGCCCATTGTGTGAGAGATCGCTTCTAACTTCCCCTTGTTGGTTCCCCGCCTACCGGATTGCTGAACTAGTGGGCAAGAGGTCCCATACTAGTGTGGCGCCCTGGACTAGCCAGGTAGCCACAGACAAAACACACACACACCCCCACCCCCGGACAGTTACATTAGTCAGACACAAAACCCTTGTTGCCTCCCTCCAGGGTCTGATGTCCACATCAGGTGGGGCGGAGGCAGGTGGTTGGCCCCACCCACGGAGGAGTTCACAGGCCTGGAGGCGGGAAAAGCAGTCAGTTGAGTCCAGGAGGTGAAAGTGAGAGGTCACGTACTGCAAGTGTCTGGGTTGGAGCCCAGGCACTGAGAGCAAGGTTGGCAGACGGTGGTGGTCATCTGCAGGAGTTGGTGGAACTCCGCAGAGCCGTAAGGACCGGTGCTGGGCGGTGGCCCACCAGTACCGGACCGGGGAACGGAGTGAAGGTAAGCACACCCAGGCAGGGCCATCGGACCCCGACCAGGCTTGGAGCCGCCGTCAATAGTCAAATCCGAATGTGACAGGAACCCCCAAGGTTCCCTAACAACCAAGTCCCGATTGAAGGCAACCGCTCACACCGTGAGGACATACAGCCACCGCCACCGGCTAGAAGTCCAAGGGCCAGTGCCTGCAGGCAAAAACGGGCTCCTCCGGTATCTATACACCGGGGAGCGGACTACCGTTGGGAAGCCATTGCAGTCAACACAGTACACAAAGGTGCAGGGAGAGACAGCCACCATCACCTGTCCGGGGAGAGACACTGCAGCCAGCTGCGTGACCCATCCATCCAGCCGTTTGGTTTACCGGAGACTTTGTGCATCTTTTGTTAAGTGAGTGCACCCGTGCCATCCGGCACCGCGCCTCGCTGTCCCTGCAACCCTGCACCTCACCGACCCTGCCTCCCCGTCACACCACCGGGCCCCGGGACCACCAACCCCTACCCACGGAGGGGGAAAATAACATCCCAGCTGCTCCCTACCATCGCTCCCGGGATCCCCGTCACCAGCTGCGGTGGTGCCCATCTTCACCACAACCCGTGGGTGGCGTCACGGACTAAATCCCCAAACAAACTATCCCCTTTTCACTCACGGGCGAGGAGCGCCGCTCGAGTCCCCGGATCCGGCCCACCGCTCGAGCCACCGAGCAGCAGCAGCGCCGGACCCGAGTGTTAGCGAGCGCAGCGCCCCGCCGCCCGCGACAATTTGGCGTCACGAACAGGATCGAGCCGATCTACTTACCAGTAGAAGTGCACCTTGTGGTCTCCACCGGCGGCGTCCGGCCGAAAAATTTGAAACGCCGCCATCTTTGGCGCGAAGATTTCCCGCTCGAGCGTCTTCCCCGAGCAGGGAAGACGCGAAAAGCGAAGCCCCGCCCCCAAAGCGGAAGTGCTAAAGAGAACCAAGGGGGGGCGGGTGAAAACCTGCCTAATGTAACCGAGGCCATAAAAGCAGGGACGCCAGGACTCTGCAAGCCATTTGGTTCCTGGAACACTGCTGCGCAAGATGTCCCATCCGTCCGGCACCGTTGAAACCCCAGAGCCCACGCCAGGAACAGCGGCGTGGGTGGAGGTCCGGACCACACAAATGTGCAGCCGCCTGCAGGCCCAAGTACAGTCCCTCTTGGAAGGATGGATGGCCGACATGGCGATAGTGGCGGCAGCCGTGCGGAGACGCGAAGTGGAGACAGAGTTGGAGGAGCGGGTAAGCAACCCATGCCCCTGTGTCCCCGAGGGACCGGTCGCTGCGGCTGAGGGGCCCGGTCTGCGCCCGCTCACCCTGCTGCCTCCCCCGCTATCCATCTCGGCTGCTGCTGCTCCGCCACTAGGCCCGCTACCCCCACCACCGGTAGCGGAGCTCGTCCAGTCCGCCCTGGACGACCAGCCTGCTAACGATGTCCGCAGACGACCCGCACCGCTGCCATGGAAGATCCAGCGGGAGGTGCCTGTCCGCGAAGAGGAGCCGTCTGCACCGGAAGTGGCCGCACCTAAGCCTGTCCCGGCTCCGGTAGTCCGTCCAGTCCAGAAGGAGGCGGAGGTCCAGCCGGTGAGGGCCCCTGTTCCCAAACCTCGGCTGAGGCTGCGCCGGGTCGCCACTGTGAGGCAGCACCCCAGGCCACGTCACCGCGGGACCTTCCAAAAAGGGCGCCAGTTGTGGGCAGCGTGAAGGAAGTCCCGCGGGGCCCGACCCGCGCGCGGGGGCATGCAGACGTCCCGTACTGAGACAGGGAACCGAACCCGCTGGGCCGAAGGGAGCAACAAAGAGCCGAAGTGGTGGCCCGCACCATCCGCGAAAAGGACAACCTCCGCCATGCTATATCCCGGGTACGGTGCCCGGTGTATGAAGGTCAGGTCCGGAGATTTGATCCCCATCGGGGGTACGGCTTTATTTACGAGCCAGGCCAGGAGGCCGAGGTGTTCGTGGCTCGCCGAGACGTGCATGCCCATCTGCCGACGGGCCACCCAGGCCGAGACCTGCTGCCAGGTGACCTTGTGTCCTACACTCGACACTGCGGGCAGAGGGGTTGGTTTACCCTCGACGTGAAGGTGAGGGAAGGCCGTAGTTTCCAGGCGGAGTCCCAGTCCCCTCCTCCACCTTGCCGTCAGGATGTCGAGGTAAAACAGGTCTACAAGGAAGTCGACCTAAAGTGAAGGCAGCGGTCCACCGTTGCACCCTGTTGTCCCCCGTTGGGACCCTCAGCACAGTTAATCAATCCAAAACATCACCTGATTACCGTCCGAGAAGAGAACCGTCCCCGTTGGGACTGGAGTTGTCCTGTTGTTAAGTTCATTCCCATACCCACATGAGAAACTCCTCATGGACATGGCCGAGAACTAGCAGGCCACCCACAAACTTGTGAGCCTGTAAATAATGTTGTGGGATGGATACCGTTGCCGCCTCCGGAGAGGCAGATTGGAGGAAGGGCCCGCAGCAGAACAGGCTGGGGCCCGGCTACCACCTGGACCGGAGGCCATCCTCCGGGGGTCAGGGGTCCCCCTTGGACGTGGGGTCCCCTGAAGTGACAGTCAGGTGCGAGTTACCGTACCCGTTCCCGCTCGGGCAGCCTGAACCTGGACTGGGGTCAAGGGGTGCTGCCCACTTCTTAGGGGCAGCATCAGGGCTAGGTTGCTTGGGTGGGAGAGCGGAAGACGTCCGTCCGTCCGTCCGTCAGTATTAAAAATGTTTATATGTGTAACGTTTAAAGAGACCTGAAAAAAAAAATGCTTATGTTTTAAATGTTTACCATTTTACCTGTTATTTATATTTTTACAGTTTTGAAAAATAAAACCGGTGATGGACAGGCAGCCCGCCGACGGTCTGCATTTTACCAAGGGGGAATGTGGCGCCCTGGACTAGCCAGGTAGCCACAGACAAAACACACACACCCCCGGACAGTTACATTAGTCAGGCACAAAACCCTTGTTGCCTCCCTCCAGGGTCTGATGTCCACACCAGGTGGGGTGGAGCCAGGCGGTTGGCCCCACCCACGGAGGAGTTCACAGGCCTGGAGGCGGGAAAAGCAGTCAGTTGAGTCCAGGAGGTGAAAGTGAGAGGTCACGTACTGCAAGTGTCTGGGTTGGAGCCCAGGCACTGAGAGCAAGGTTGGCAGACGGTGGTGGCCGTCTGCAGGAGTTGGTGGAACTCCGCAGAGCCGTAAGGACCGGGGCTGGGCGGTGGCCCACCGGTACCGGACCGGGGAACGGAGTGAAGGTAAGCACACCCAGGCAGGGCCATCGGACCCCGGCCAGGCTTGGAGCCGCCGTCAATAGTCAAATCCGAATGTGACAGGAACCCCCGAGGTTCCCTAACAACCAAGTCCCGATTGAAGACAACCGCTCACACCGTGAGGACATACAGCCACCGCCACCGGCTAGAAGTCCAAGGGCCAGCGCCTGTGGGCAAAAATGGGGTCCTCCGGTATCTATATACCGGGGAGCGGACTACCATTGGGAAGCCATTGGAGTCAACACAGTACACAAAGGTGCAGGGAGAGACAGCCACCACCACCTGTCCGGGGAGAGACACTGCAGCCAGCTGCGGGACCCGTCATCCAGCCGTTTGGTTTACCGGAGACTTTGTGCATCTTTTGCTGAGTGAGTACACCCGTGCCATCCGGCACCGCGCCGCGCTGTCCCTGCAACCGTGCACCTCACCGACCCTGCCTCCCCGTCACACCACCGGGCCCCGGGACCACCAACCCCTACCCACGGAGGGGGAAAACAACATCCCAGCTACCCCCTACCATCGCTCCCGGTATCCCCGTCACCAGCAGCGGTGGTGCCCATCTTCACCACAACCCTGGGTGGCGTAACGGACTAAATCCCCAAACAAACCACCCCCTTTTCACTCACGGGCGAGGAGCGCCGCTCGAGTCCCCGGATCCGGCCCACCGCTCGAGCCACTGAGCAGCAGCAGCCGCAGCAGCGCCGGACCCGAGCGTTAGCGAGCGCAGCGCCCCGCCGCCCGCGACACTAGCACCTACCCTAGCTCAGTCCCAGTGAAAGAGCTCCCGTGTTGTGTTGGATGAGTATGTTAGTGGTGGTTTACCGGTGATGACCTCCTCCTTATCCAAGATGAATACTGCAACCCGGTTGAGGTGCAGTACCCTGTGGCGCCTGAAGCCGCAGGGGTGCCACATATACAGGGACAGTTAGGCAGGAATTAGCAATATGCACCCAGAACTGCTCATGGTTCTGGGTGGATATTGCACCTGACAGGTTCTTTTTAATAAGGGCATACAGGTTACAGAATGCTGACAATAGTCTTACCTTTATGTTGATATCAAACGCCTTGTTGTTGAAATATCAACTTTTATCACTTTATGTAATGAGTTCTTCCAGGCTATGGGGAGAATGTTGCCTGGAAGATAACTCCGCCCCCAGTACTTATTTTAATTAGCAGGGGCGTTACCAGGCTGCTCTCTGCTCTCACTGTAGAGCTGTGTGACTATAAGGGTATGGTTCCACTTGCGCGTAGCTTTCATTGCGAGAGCATTGGAAGCGATATGCTATTGACCAGGGCCGGCTCCAGGTTTTTGTGCGCCCTGGGCGCAAGAGTCTCAGTGGGCCCCATCCACACATAGACATACACAGATACATACACATACAGGCATATGTACACATACTTATTTAAAGAGAAATTCACAAAAACACATAAATAGACATAAATCTATACACAGTCATATACACTGACATACATAGATATACACATCATACATACACACACACACACACACACACACACATTATTTTTATATATTTATCCTGTATATATATTTCTAATATTGGGAAGCCGGCACATAGAGCACACTAACACTACTGTATATACATCACAAGAGAGGCTGGGGACAAACATATTACTGAGGAAAGGGGTATACAGCAATGGGGGGCATACAGCTCTAGAGGAGGGCAGTGACTCTGAAGTGGGGGGACAAACAGCTGTGAGGTGGGGGGTGACATGCAGCTCTGGGGGTATACAGCTCTGGGGTGGTGGGGGACATACAGCTCTGGGTGTTATACAGCACTGGGGTGGGGTGACATACAGCTCTGAGGGGGTATACAGCACCTGGGTGGAGGGGACATACAACTCTGGGGGTATAGTAGTATGCAGCTCCCATATTGTGTTATGAAGCCCCCATTGTCCTCCATATAGTATTATGTAGCCCCTATATGCACTATGCAGCCCCCATATAACATTAAGCAGCCCCCATATAGCACAATGCAGACCCATATAGCATTAGGCACCTTCATGTAGTATACAGCCCGCATATAGCACAATGCAGATCCAGATAGCATTAGGCATCCTCATGTAGTATACAGCCCACATGTAGCACAATGCAGACCCAGATAGCAATAGGCACCCTCATGTAGTATACAGCCCACATATAGCACAATACAGACCCAGATAGCATTAGGCACCCTCATGTAGTATGCAGCCCCTATATACCACAGTGCAGAGCCAGATAGCATTAGGCACCCTCATGTAGTATATAGCCCCTATATACCACAGTGCAGAGCCAGATAGCATTAAGCACCCTCATGTAGTATATAGCCCCTATATACCACAGTGCAGAGTCAGATAGCATTAGGCACCCTCATGTACTATACAGCCTCTATATACCACAGTGCAGAGCTAGATAGCATTAGGCACCCTCATGTAGTACACAGCACCTATATAGCACAGTGCAGAGCCAGATAGCATTAGGTATCCTCATGTAGTACACAGCCCTATATAGTACAGTGCAGACCCAGACAGTACAGTGCAGAGCCAGATAGCATTAGGCACCCTCATGTAGTATACATCTTGTATATAGCACAGCCTCTATATAGCAATAGGCATCCTCATGTAGCATACAGCTTGTATATAGCACAGCCTGTATATAGCACAGTGCAGAGCCAGATAGCAATAGGCACCCTCATGTAGCATACAGCTTGTATATAGCACAGCCTGAATATAGCACAGTGCAGAGCCAGATAGCAATAGGCACCCTCATGTAGCATACATCTTGTATATAGCACAGTGTATATAGCACACTGCAGAGCCAGATAGCAATAGGCACCCTCATGTAGTATACAGCTTGTATATATCACAGCCTGTATATAGCACAGTGCAGAGCCAGATAGCAATAGGCACCGTCATGTAGTATACAGCTTGTATATATCACAGCCTGTATATAGCACAGTGCAGAGCCAGATAGCAATAGGCACCCTCATGTAGTATACAGCTTGTATATATCACAGCCTGTATATAGCACAGTGCAGAGCCAGATAGCAGTAGGCACCCTCATGTAGCATACAGCTTGTATATAGCACAGCCTGTATATAGCACAGTGCAGAGCCAGATAGCAATAGGCACCCTCATGTAGCATACAGCTTGTATATAGCACAGTGTATATAGCACACTGCAGAGCCAGATAGCAATAGGCACCCTCATGTAGCATACAGCTTGTATATAGCACAGCCTGTATATAGCACAGTGCAGAGCCAGATAGCAATAGGCACTGTCATGTAGTATAGAGCTTGTATATAGCACAGCCTGTATATAGCAATAGGCATCCTCATGTAGCATACAGCTTGTATATAGCACAGCCTGTATATAGCACAGTGCAGAGCAAGATAGCAGTAGGCACCCTCATGTAGTATACATCCTGTATATAACACAGCCTGTATATAGCACAGTGCAGAGCCAGAGAGCAGTAGGCACTCTCATGTAGCATACAGCTTGTATATATCACAGCCTGGATATAGCACACTGCAGAGCCAGATAGCAATAGGCACCCTCATGTAGCATACAGCTTGTATATATCACAGCCTGTATATAGCACAGTGCAGAGCCAGATAGCAGTAGGCACCCTCATGTAGCATACAGCTTGTATATAGCACAGCCTGTATATAGCACAGTGCAGAGCCAGAGAGCAGTAGGCACCCTCATGTAGTATACAGCTTGTATATAGCACAGCCGGTATACAGCACAGTGCAGAGCCAGATAGCAGTAGGCACCCTCATGTAGCATACAGCTTGTATATAGCACAGCCTGTATATAGCACAGTGCAGAGCCAGATAGCAATAGGCACCCTCATGTAGCATACAGCTTGTATATATAACAGCCTGTATATAGCACAGTGCAGAGCCAGATAGCAATAGGCACCCTCATGTAGCATACAGCTTGTATATATCACAGCCTGTATATAGCATAGTGCAGAGCCAGATAGCAGTAGGCACCCTCATGTAGCATACAGCTTGTATATATCACAGCCTGTATATAGCATAGTGCAGAGCCAGATTGCAGTAGGCACCCTCATGTAGCATACAGCTTGTATATAGCACAGCCTGTATATAGCACAGTGCAGAGCAAGATAGCAGTAGGCACCCTCATGTAGTATACATCCTGTATATAACACAGCCTGTATATAGCACAGTGCAGAGCCAGAGAGCAGTAGGCACCCTCATTTAGCATACAGCTTGTATATATCACAGCCTGGATATAGCACACTGCAGAGCCAGATAGCAATAGGCACCCTCATGTAGCATACAGCTTGTATATATCACAGCCTGTATATAGCACAGTGCAGAGCCAGAGAGCAGTAGGCACCCTCATGTAGTATACAGCTTGTATACAGCACAGCCGGTATATAGCACAGTGCAGAGCCAGATAGCAGTAGGCACCCTCATGTAGCATACAGCTTGTATATAGCACAGCCTGTATATAGCACACTGCAGAGCCAGATAGCAATAGGCACCCTCATGTAGCATACAGCTTGTATATAGCACAGCCTGTATATAGCACAGTGCAGAGCCAGATAGCAATAGGCACTGTCATGTAGTATAGAGCTTGTATATAGCACAGCCTGTATATAGCAATAGGCATCCTCATGTAGCATACAGCTTGTATATAGCACAGCCTGTATATAGCACAGTGCAGAGCAAGATAGCAGTAGGCACCCTCATGTAGTATACATCCTGTATATAACACAGCCTGTATATAGCACAGTGCAGAGCCAGAGAGCAGTAGGCACTCTCATGTAGCATACAGCTTGTATATATCACAGCCTGGATATAGCACACTGCAGAGCCAGATAGCAATAGGCACCCTCATGTAGCATACAGCTTGTATATATCACAGCCTGTATATAGCACAGTGCAGAGCCAGATAGCAGTAGGCACCCTCATGTAGCATACAGCTTGTATATAGCACAGCCTGTATATAGCACAGTGCAGAGCCAGAGAGCAGTAGGCACCCTCATGTAGTATACAGCTTGTATATAGCACAGCCGGTATACAGCACAGTGCAGAGCCAGATAGCAGTAGGCACCCTCATGTAGCATACAGCTTGTATATAGCACAGCCTGTATATAGCACAGTGCAGAGCCAGATAGCAATAGGCACCCTCATGTAGCATACAGCTTGTATATATAACAGCCTGTATATAGCACAGTGCAGAGCCAGATAGCAATAGGCACCCTCATGTAGCATACAGCTTGTATATATCACAGCCTGTATATAGCACAGTGCAGAGCCAGATAGCAGTAGGCACCCTCATGTAGCATACAGCTTGTATATATCACAGCCTGTATATAGCATAGTGCAGAGCCAGATTGCAGTAGGCACCCTCATGTAGCATACAGCTTGTATATAGCACAGCCTGTATATAGCACAGTGCAGAGCAAGATAGCAGTAGGCACCCTCATGTAGTATACATCCTGTATATAACACAGCCTGTATATAGCACAGTGCAGAGCCAGAGAGCAGTAGGCACCCTCATTTAGCATACAGCTTGTATATATCACAGCCTGGATATAGCACACTGCAGAGCCAGATAGCAATAGGCACCCTCATGTAGCATACAGCTTGTATATATCACAGCCTGTATATAGCACAGTGCAGAGCCAGAGAGCAGTAGGCACCCTCATGTAGTATACAGCTTGTATATAGCACAGCCGGTATACAGCACAGTGCAGAGCCAGATAGCAGTAGGCACCCTCATGTAGCATACAGCTTGTATATAGCACAGCCTGTATATAGCACAGTGCAGAGCCAGATAGCAATAGGCACCCTCATGTAGCATACAGCTTGTATATATAACAGCCTGTATATAGCACAGTGCAGAGCCAGATAGCAATAGGCACCCTCATGTAGCATACAGCTTGTATATATCACAGCCTGTATATAGCACAGTGCAGAGCCAGATAGCAGTAGGCACCCTCATGTAGCATACAGCTTGTATATATCACAGCCTGTATATAGCATAGTGCAGAGCCAGATTGCAGTAGGCACCCTCATGTAGCATACAGCTTGTATATAGCACAGCCTGTATATAGCACAGTGCAGAGCAAGATAGCAGTAGGCACCCTCATGTAGTATACATCCTGTATATAACACAGCCTGTATATAGCACAGTGCAGAGCCAGAGAGCAGTAGGCACCCTCATTTAGCATACAGCTTGTATATATCACAGCCTGGATATAGCACACTGCAGAGCCAGATAGCAATAGGCACCCTCATGTAGCATACAGCTTGTATATATCACAGCCTGTATATAGCACAGTGCAGAGCCAGAGAGCAGTAGGCACCCTCATGTAGTATACAGCTTGTATACAGCACAGCCGGTATATAGCACAGTGCAGAGCCAGATAGCAGTAGGCACCCTCATGTAGCATACAGCTTGTATATAGCACAGCCTGTATATAGCACACTGCAGAGCCAGATAGCAATAGGCACCCTCATGTAGCATACAGCTTGTATATATCACAGCCTGTATATAGCACAGTGCAGAGCCAGATTGCAGTAGGCACCCTCATGTAGCATACAGCTTGTATATATCACAGCCTGTATATAGCATAGTGCAGAGCCAGATTGCAGTAGGCACCCTCATGTAGCATACAGCTTGTATATAGCACAGCCTGTATATAGCACAGTGCAGAGCCAGATAACAGTAGGCACCCTCATGTAGTATACAACTTGTATATAGCACAGCTGTATACAGCACAGTGCAGAGCCAAAGGGCAGTAGGCACCTTCATGTAGTATACAGTGATAAATACTCACTTCTCCTCGTTCCCCCGCTGATCCGGTCTCCTCGGCGCGTCCATTGCTGTCGCTCGCTCTGACCTCTCAGCAGGCGTGCAGTGATGACATCACCGCGCTCTGCTGCAGAGCTGTCAGAACACCGACAGTTACAGCGGGGAGAATAATGAGAGAGGGAGCGCGCCGCTCACTCTCTCATCATTGCTCTCAATGCTGCGATGCTGATACAATTGAAAGCGCGATCCTCAGTGGGGGGAGGGGGGCGGTGACAGCGCGGCCACCAGCCCCTCTGAGTAGTGGTGCGCCACTCCTGCTACCGCGAGTGGGCATCCCCGGCAGCTCAGGACCCTGGCATTTGACCGGGTTTGCCAGGTGCTGGTGCCGGCCCTGCTAATGACCCTCTGCTGCGTGCGTCAGCCGAGGGTCATGCGACTGTGGTGTGATCTTGTGATCGGATCACAGCTGCGGAGAAGAGGGAGGGAGCACTTTCTCCCATCTCCTCCGTTGCCTGTCTCTGCGTACATCGCACTGCAGTCGGATGACATGTGAGTGCAGTGCAATTTTCACACGCTCCCATAGAGTCGTATGGAAGTGTGTGACGCTCCCATAGAGTCGTATGGAAGTGTGTGAGCCGAGACTCGCTGCCAAACGCAGCATGCTGCGATTCATTCCACATGCCGATATGGCATGAGAATTAAATCACAGATGGACACTGCCTTATAGTTTTGCACTAGAGTGAGAGCAATCCAATGTTTTATCGGATTGCACTCGTCCTTGCAAAATGCAAGTGGAACCGTACCCTAACTGACACGTCTACAGGTGCCTCTCCGCTTCAGCCTCCAGTTTGCAGGCAGTGTTGCAATGAAGCAGAGCTCAGGAAGCTGCAAAAAATGTGTTTGTTAGGCTGCGTGCCCAGGATCAGGGTTCACAGCGTTTTGTATGTACCGTGTTTTCACTGCGTCCAAAACGCTGCATTGTACAGCAGAAGTACAGTGGACGGATTTATAGAAATCCATGAAAATCGGAGCGCACTCCGTCATAGAATGAAATTGGTCCGATTTTTTGACGGAGCGAGAATCTGTTCCTTTGGGCTCTAGTCACACATCCGCTGAGGTTTCCAGAGCCGTGACGCCTGCCCCCTGCAGAAGGGACAGCGGATGCCCCCCTCCATCCCATGCACCCTCAATGCATGCTGGGATATTTATTCTACCCAGACCATTGATCTGGATCAACAATCATCCTATTCTCTAGCATTGGTCTGTTTTGTACACAGATTAAAAAAAAGAACGCACCCAAATAGGTATTTTTTTTTCTCCATTCATAGTTTCTGGGGTTTTTTTTTTATGGATTCATCTTTTTTTGCTGCTGTTAATTTTTTTTTTCTAAAAACACTAATACATTCCACTGTGAATTAAGAAAAAAGTCATATGCAAAAAAAATGTGTAGAAAAAATGTGCAAAAAAAAGAAAATGTGCAAAAAACAGTGCAAAAAAAAGAAAATGGGCAAAAAAATGCAAAAAAAAGTGCAAAAAAATAAAACAAAAAAACCCAGAAAATGTACAAAACAAGAAAATGTGCAAAAAAAGTGCAAAGAAATGTGCAAAAAAAGTGCAAAAAAGAAAAACAAAAAAAACCAGAAAATGTACATAACAAGAAAATGTGCAAAAAAGTGCAAAGAAAGGTGCAAAAAAATAAAAAGTGCAAAAAAGAAAATGCAAAAGAAAATGTATAAAAAAGAAACTGTGCAAAAAAAGCGTAAAAAATGTCCAATAAAAAGAAAATGTGGAAAAAAATGGGCAAAATAAAAGAAAATGTGCAAAAAAGAAAATGTGTAAAAAAAGTTCAAAAAAAGGAAAAAACAAGAAAATGTGCAAAAAAAGTGCAAAAAAAGAAAATGTACAAAACAAGAAAATGTGCAAAAAAAGTGCAAAGAACGGTGCAAAAAATAAATAGTGCAAAAAAAGAAAACGTGCAAAAGAAAATGTATAAAAAAGAAAATGTGCAAAAAAAAAAGTGAAAAAAATGTCCAAAAAAAGAAAATGTGCAAAAAAATAGGCAAAATAAAAGAAAATGTGCAAAAAAATAAATTGTGCAAAAAAGAAAATGTGCAAAAAAAGTTCAAAAAAAGAAAATGTACAAAACAAGAAAATGTGCAAAAAAAGTGCAAATAAAGGTGCAAAATAAAAAGTGCAAAAAAGAAAATGTGCAAAAGAAAATGTATAAAAAAGAAAATGTGCAAAAAAAAGCGAAGAAAATGTGCAAAAAAGAAAATGTGCAAAAAAAGTTCAAAAAGAAAGGAAAAAACAAGAAAATGTGCAAAAAAGTGCAAAGATATGTGCAAAAAAAGTGCAAAAAAGAAAATGTGCATAAAAAAGTTCAAAAAAAAAGAAAATGTGCATAAAAAAGTTCAAAAAAAGAAAATGTACAAAACAAGAAAATGTGCAAAAAAAAGTGCAAAGAAAGGTGTAAAAAAATAAAAAGTGCAAAAAAAGAAAATGTGCAAAAGAAAATGTATAAAAAAGAAAATGTGCAAAAAAAAGCGAAAAAAATGTCCAAAAAAAAAGAAAATGTGCAAAAAAAGTGCAAAAAAGAAAATGTGCAAAAAAAGTTAAAAAAAAAATGTACAAAAGAAGAAAATGTGCAAAAAAAGTGCAAAGGTGCAAAAAAAATAAAAAGTGCAAAAAAGAAAATGTGCAAAAGAAAATGAGTAAAAAAGAAAATGTGCAAAAAAAAGCGAAAAAAATGTCCAAAAAAAAGAAAATGTGCACAAAAATGGGCAAAATAAAAGAAAATGTGCACAAAACAGAAAATGCAAAAAAATGAAAATGTGCAAAAAAATGTGCAAAAAAAAATGTAAATGTAACCGTATTAAATGCATAAAAAATATAACAGAGACATGAGTTGATGTCGGAAATGGAGAATACACGTGCATCGTGATATGCACTACAGCTCCCAGCATGCTCTTTAGCTCTTTAGCACTTTATAACTACAGAACATTCTCTATTTTGCAGATAAACATTTTTTCATGCTTTTTTTGCACAACCGGGTTCAATAAATCAGGCTTGGAAGGGGTTAACTCCCCCTCTCTGGAGCAGACACACTTTTTGCAGTGACGTCACCCTCGGAGGGGGCGTGTCTGGTAGCAGGTCTGGGGCGTGTTCTGTGGCTGATGGAGGCGTGGCTGTGTGGTGTAGCCACGCCCCGCACATTGGAGCTCGCTGTCAGGGGGAGGTAGCGGAGTGGCCGGCACTTTGCTGGTGGCAGCGGGAGGACAGGAGCTGGCACCCGGAGCGGAGCTCCCCGGGCTCTGGAGCTGAGCAGGTAAGGGGCTGGATACGGTGCATGCAGCCCGACCCCGCTGCACTGTCCCCCGAGACCCCCGCACGGCATGCCCGCCCGCCCGCAAATGTTGGAAATTTTGGGGGGTTGTGATGAAGTTTTGGATTTGCAGAAAAAAAGATAAAGGGGGCAATGAAGTGTAGAAGGGTCTGCAGAGGCTATACTGAGAGGTGCGTGTGTCCCTGGCTCCTGTGCAGAGAGGTTTAGTAGCCCCGGGACTATCACAGGGGGCAGCGGCCACATGTCAGCAGCGCATACACTGCAGGGACCTGATGTCTGGGGGGTCTCCTGTGTGAGGAGGACCCCACTGATGAGAGAGTGTGAGCGAAATGCAGAATTACCTGCAGGGAAAACCGTGCCAGTGTGAACTGTGAGCAATCACTGAGGACTGTGCCTGATCTATGGGGGATCAGTGAGGACTGTGTCACATCTATAGGGTCAGTGAGGACTGTGCCTGATCTATGGGGGGTCAGTGAGGACTGTGCCTGATCTATGGGGGATCAGTGAGGACTGTGCCTGATCTATGGGGGATCAGTGAGGACTGTGCCTGATCTATGGGGGATCAGTGAGGACTGTGCCTGATCTATGGGGGGTCAGTGAGGACTGTGCCTGATCTATGGGGGGTCAGTGAGGACTGTGCCTGATCTATGGGGGGTCAGTGAGGACTGTGCCTGATCTATGGGGGGTCAGTGAGGACTGTGCCTGATCTATGGGGGGTCAGTGAGGACTGTGCCTGATCTATGGGGGGTCAGTGAGGACTGTGCCTGATCTATGGGGGGTCAGTGAGGACTGTGCCTGATCTATGGGGGGTCAGTGAGGACTGTGCCTGATCTATGGGGGGTCAGTGAGGACTGTGCCTGATCTATGGGGGATCAGCGAGGACTGTGCCTGATCTATGGGGGATCAGCGAGGACTGTGCCTGATCTATGGGGGATCAGCGAGGACTGTGCCTGATCTATGGGGGATCAGCGAGGACTGTGCCTGATCTATGGGGGATCAGCGAGGACTGTGCCTGATCTATGGGGGATCAGCGAGGACTGTGCCTGATCTATGGGGGGTCAGCGAGGACTGTGCCTGATCTATGGGGGGTCAGCGAGGACTGTGCCTGATCTATGGGGGGTCAGCGAGGACTGTGCCTGATCTATGGGGGGTCAGCGAGGACTGTGCCTGATCTATGGGGGGTCAGCGAGGACTGTGCCTGATCTATGGGGGGTCAGCGAGGACTGTGCCTGATCTATGGGGGGTCAGCGAGGACTGTGCCTGATCTATGGGGGGTCAGCGAGGACTGTGCCTGATCTATGGGGGGTCAGCGAGGACTGTGCCTGATCTATGGGGGGTCAGCGAGGACTGTGCCTGATCTATGGGGGGTCAGCGAGGACTGTGCCTGATCTATGGGGGGTCAGCGAGGACTGTGCCTGATCTATGGGGGGTCAGCGAGGACTGTGCCTGATCTATGGGGGGTCAGCGAGGACTGTGCCTGATCTATGGGGGGTCAGCGAGGACTGTGCCTGATCTATGGGGGGTCAGCGAGGACTGTGCCTGATCTATGGGGGGTCAGCGAGGACTGTGCCTGATCTATGGGGGGTCAGCGAGGACTGTGCCTGATCTATGGGGGGTCAGCGAGGACTGTGCCTGATCTATGGGGGGTCAGCGAGGACTGTGCCTGATCTATGGGGGGTCAGCGAGGACTGTGCCTGATCTATGGGGGGTCAGCGAGGACTGTGCCTGATCTATGGGGGGTCAGCGAGGACTGTGCCTGATCTATGGGGGGTCAGCGAGGACTGTGCCTGATCTATGGGGGGTCAGCGAGGACTGTGCCTGATCTATGGGGGGTCAGCGAGGACTGTGCCTGATCTATGGGGGGTCAGCGAGGACTGTGCCTGATCTATGGGGGGTCAGCGAGGACTGTGCCTGATCTATGGGGGGTCAGCGAGGACTGTGCCTGATCTATGGGGGGTCAGCGAGGACTGTGCCTGATCTATGGGGGGTCAGCGAGGACTGTGCCTGATCTATGGGGGGTCAGCGAGGACTGTGCCTGATCTATGGGGGGTCAGCGAGGACTGTGCCTGATCTATGGGGGGTCAGCGAGGACTGTGCCTGATCTATGGGGGGTCAGCGAGGACTGTGCCTGATCTATGGGGGGTCAGCGAGGACTGTGCCTGATCTATGGGGGGTCAGCGAGGACTGTGCCTGATCTATGGGGGGTCAGCGAGGACTGTGCCTGATCTATGGGGGGTCAGCGAGGACTGTGCCTGATCTATGGGGGGTCAGCGAGGACTGTGCCTGATCTATGGGGGGTCAGCGAGGACTGTGCCTGATCTATGGGGGGTCAGCGAGGACTGTGCCTGATCTATGGGGGGTCAGCGAGGACTGTGCCTGATCTATGGGGGGTCAGCGAGGACTGTGCCTGATCTATGGGGGGTCAGCGAGGACTGTGCCTGATCTATGGGGGGTCAGCGAGGACTGTGCCTGATCTATGGGGGGTCAGCGAGGACTGTGCCTGATCTATGGGGGGTCAGCGAGGACTGTGCCTGATCTATGGGGGGTCAGCGAGGACTGTGCCTGATCTATGGGGGGTCAGCGAGGACTGTGCCTGATCTATGGGGGGTCAGCGAGGACTGTGCCTGATCTATGGGGGGTCAGCGAGGACTGTGCCTGATCTATGGGGGGTCAGCGAGGACTGTGCCTGATCTATGGGGGGTCAGCGAGGACTGTGCCTGATCTATGGGGGGTCAGCGAGGACTGTGCCTGATCTATGGGGGGTCAGCGAGGACTGTGCCTGATCTATGGGGGGTCAGCGAGGACTGTGCCTGATCTATGGGGGGTCAGCGAGGACTGTGCCTGATCTATGGGGGGTCAGCGAGGACTGTGCCTGATCTATGGGGGGTCAGCGAGGACTGTGCCTGATCTATGGGGGGTCAGCGAGGACTGTGCCTGATCTATGGGGGGTCAGCGAGGACTGTGCCTGATCTATGGGGGGTCAGCGAGGACTGTGCCTGATCTATGGGGGGTCAGCGAGGACTGTGCCTGATCTATGGGGGGTCAGCGAGGACTGTGCCTGATCTATGGGGGGTCAGCGAGGACTGTGCCTGATCTATGGGGGGTCAGCGAGGACTGTGCCTGATCTATGGGGGGTCAGCGAGGACTGTGCCTGATCTATGGGGGGTCAGCGAGGACTGTGCCTGATCTATGGGGGGTCAGCGAGGACTGTGCCTGATCTATGGGGGGTCAGCGAGGACTGTGCCTGATCTATGGGGGGTCAGCGAGGACTGTGCCTGATCTATGGGGGGTCAGCGAGGACTGTGCCTGATCTATGGGGGGTCAGCGAGGACTGTGCCTGATCTATGGGGGGTCAGCGAGGACTGTGCCTGATCTATGGGGGGTCAGCGAGGACTGTGCCTGATCTATGGGGGGTCAGCGAGGACTGTGCCTGATCTATGGGGGGTCAGCGAGGACTGTGCCTGATCTATGGGGGGTCAGCGAGGACTGTGCCTGATCTATGGGGGGTCAGCGAGGACTGTGCCTGATCTATGGGGGGTCAGCGAGGACTGTGCCTGATCTATGGGGGGTCAGCGAGGACTGTGCCTGATCTATGGGGGGTCAGCGAGGACTGTGCCTGATCTATGGGGGGTCAGCGAGGACTGTGCCTGATCTATGGGGGGTCAGCGAGGACTGTGCCTGATCTATGGGGGGTCAGCGAGGACTGTGCCTGATCTATGGGGGGTCAGCGAGGACTGTGCCTGATCTATGGGGGGTCAGCGAGGACTGTGCCTGATCTATGGGGGGTCAGCGAGGACTGTGCCTGATCTATGGGGGGTCAGCGAGGACTGTGCCTGATCTATGGGGGGTCAGCGAGGACTGTGCCTGATCTATGGGGGGTCAGCGAGGACTGTGCCTGATCTATGGGGGGTCAGCGAGGACTGTGCCTGATCTATGGGGGGTCAGCGAGGACTGTGCCTGATCTATGGGGGGTCAGCGAGGACTGTGCCTGATCTATGGGGGGTCAGCGAGGACTGTGCCTGATCTATGGGGGGTCAGCGAGGACTGTGCCTGATCTATGGGGGGTCAGCGAGGACTGTGCCTGATCTATGGGGGGTCAGCGAGGACTGTGCCTGATCTATGGGGGGTCAGCGAGGACTGTGCCTGATCTATGGGGGGTCAGCGAGGACTGTGCCTGATCTATGGGGGGTCAGCGAGGACTGTGCCTGATCTATGGGGGGTCAGCGAGGACTGTGCCTGATCTATGGGGGGTCAGCGAGGACTGTGCCTGATCTATGGGGGGTCAGCGAGGACTGTGCCTGATCTATGGGGGGTCAGCGAGGACTGTGCCTGATCTATGGGGGGTCAGCGAGGACTGTGCCTGATCTATGGGGGGTCAGCGAGGACTGTGCCTGATCTATGGGGGGTCAGCGAGGACTGTGCCTGATCTATGGGGGGTCAGCGAGGACTGTGCCTGATCTATGGGGGGTCAGCGAGGACTGTGCCTGATCTATGGGGGGTCAGCGAGGACTGTGCCTGATCTATGGGGGGTCAGCGAGGACTGTGCCTGATCTATGGGGGGTCAGCGAGGACTGTGCCTGATCTATGGGGGGTCAGCGAGGACTGTGCCTGATCTATGGGGGGTCAGCGAGGACTGTGCCTGATCTATGGGGGGTCAGCGAGGACTGTGCCTGATCTATGGGGGGTCAGCGAGGACTGTGCCTGATCTATGGGGGGTCAGCGAGGACTGTGCCTGATCTATGGGGGGTCAGCGAGGACTGTGCCTGATCTATGGGGGGTCAGCGAGGACTGTGCCTGATCTATGGGGGGTCAGCGAGGACTGTGCCTGATCTATGGGGGGTCAGCGAGGACTGTGCCTGATCTATGGGGGGTCAGCGAGGACTGTGCCTGATCTATGGGGGGTCAGCGAGGACTGTGCCTGATCTATGGGGGGTCAGCGAGGACTGTGCCTGATCTATGGGGGGTCAGCGAGGACTGTGCCTGATCTATGGGGGGTCAGCGAGGACTGTGCCTGATCTATGGGGGGTCAGCGAGGACTGTGCCTGATCTATGGGGGGTCAGCGAGGACTGTGCCTGATCTATGGGGGGTCAGCGAGGACTGTGCCTGATCTATGGGGGGTCAGCGAGGACTGTGCCTGATCTATGGGGGGTCAGCGAGGACTGTGCCTGATCTATGGGGGGTCAGCGAGGACTGTGCCTGATCTATGGGGGGTCAGCGAGGACTGTGCCTGATCTATGGGGGGTCAGCGAGGACTGTGCCTGATCTATGGGGGGTCAGCGAGGACTGTGCCTGATCTATGGGGGGTCAGCGAGGACTGTGCCTGATCTATGGGGGGTCAGCGAGGACTGTGCCTGATCTATGGGGGGTCAGCGAGGACTGTGCCTGATCTATGGGGGGTCAGCGAGGACTGTGCCTGATCTATGGGGGGTCAGCGAGGACTGTGCCTGATCTATGGGGGGTCAGCGAGGACTGTGCCTGATCTATGGGGGGTCAGCGAGGACTGTGCCTGATCTATGGGGGGTCAGCGAGGACTGTGCCTGATCTATGGGGGGTCAGCGAGGACTGTGCCTGATCTATGGGGGGTCAGCGAGGACTGTGCCTGATCTATGGGGGGTCAGCGAGGACTGTGCCTGATCTATGGGGGGTCAGCGAGGACTGTGCCTGATCTATGGGGGGTCAGCGAGGACTGTGCCTGATCTATGGGGGGTCAGCGAGGACTGTGCCTGATCTATGGGGGGTCAGCGAGGACTGTGCCTGATCTATGGGGGGTCAGCGAGGACTGTGCCTGATCTATGGGGGGTCAGCGAGGACTGTGCCTGATCTATGGGGGGTCAGCGAGGACTGTGCCTGATCTATGGGGGGTCAGCGAGGACTGTGCCTGATCTATGGGGGGTCAGCGAGGACTGTGCCTGATCTATGGGGGGTCAGCGAGGACTGTGCCTGATCTATGGGGGGTCAGCGAGGACTGTGCCTGATCTATGGGGGGTCAGCGAGGACTGTGCCTGATCTATGGGGGGTCAGCGAGGACTGTGCCTGATCTATGGGGGGTCAGCGAGGACTGTGCCTGATCTATGGGGGGGTCAGCGAGGACTGTGCCTGATCTATGGGGGGGTCAGCGAGGACTGTGCCTGATCTATGGGGGGGTCAGCGAGGACTGTGCCTGATCTATGGGGGGGTCAGCGAGGACTGTGCCTGATCTATGGGGGGGTCAGCGAGGACTGTGCCTGATCTATGGGGGGTCAGCGAGGACTGTGCCTGATCTATGGGGGGTCAGCGAGGACTGTGCCTGATCTATGGGGGGTCAGCGAGGACTGTGCCTGATCTATGGGGGGTCAGCGAGGACTGTGCCTGATCTATGGGGGGTCAGCGAGGACTGTGCCTGATCTATGGGGGGTCAGCGAGGACTGTGCCTGATCTATGGGGGGTCAGCGAGGACTGTGCCTGATCTATGGGGGGTCAGCGAGGACTGTGCCTGATCTATGGGGGGTCAGCGAGGACTGTGCCTGATCTATGGGGGGTCAGCGAGGACTGTGCCTGATCTATGGGGGGTCAGCGAGGACTGTGCCTGATCTATGGGGGGTCAGCGAGGACTGTGCCTGATCTATGGGGGGTCAGCGAGGACTGTGCCTGATCTATGGGGGGTCAGCGAGGACTGTGCCTGATCTATGGGGGGTCAGCGAGGACTGTGCCTGATCTATGGGGGGTCAGCGAGGACTGTGCCTGATCTATGGGGGGTCAGCGAGGACTGTGCCTGATCTATGGGGGGTCAGCGAGGACTGTGCCTGATCTATGGGGGGTCAGCGAGGACTGTGCCTGATCTATGGGGGGTCAGCGAGGACTGTGCCTGATCTATGGGGGGTCAGCGAGGACTGTGCCTGATCTATGGGGGGTCAGCGAGGACTGTGCCTGATCTATGGGGGGTCAGCGAGGACTGTGCCTGATCTATGGGGGGTCAGCGAGGACTGTGCCTGATCTATGGGGGGTCAGCGAGGACTGTGCCTGATCTATGGGGGAACAGCGAGGACTGTGCCTGATCTATGGGGGGTCAGCGAGGACTGTGCCTGATCTATGGGGGAACAGCGAGGACTGTGCCTGATCTATGGGGGAACAGCGAGGACTGTGCCTGATCTATGGGGGAACAGCGAGGACTGTGCCTGATCTATAGGGTCAGTGAGGACTGTGCCACATCTATAGGATCAGTGTGGACTGTGCCACATCTATAGGATCAGTGTGGACTGTGCCACTGATGTCATAATCCTCATTCATGTAGTCTCATCTCTTTTAGTGCATCATGGAATGATCTGGATCGATCTGACCTATTCTAAGCCCCCCATCATCTGTGGGCACAGACCCTTTGGGTTTGGGCTATCCGCTCACCCCTCCATTATTGTATAGATATGTTACTTATTGTTTCTTTTCCTGTGCTTATCAATGTGCAAAATATAGACACAAATCACTGGGAAATGAGGCGTTCCAGAAATGTGCCGCTCCGCCGGTCCTCTGCCTGCCTGCTGAGGTTCATTAATGGCAAACTCTGTGGTTTAAAGGATAACCAGTCCAACTATTGACCTCTCCAAGGTTATAGATTAGGGCCATGGGGCACATGGTTCTATTTGGGTTTGGAGTTTTCTTTTATCAATATAACATTTCCTTATTCCCGACTAACTTTTTTTTTTCCTTCTGCATTCTCTAGGTTGGTGCTACCTTGCTCGAGGAGACCAGTGCGGTGCTACCTTGCTCGAGGAGACCAGTGCGGTGCTACCTTGCTCGAGGAGACCAGTGCGGTGCTACCTTGCTCGAGGAGACCAGTGCGGTGCTACCTTGGTCGAGGAGACAAGAGCCAAGGATTACAGTGCTGAGCCCTAGGGAGCAAAGTATGCAACCGGAGGATGCCTGAGGCTGGAGGGGGCTGCAGGATATCCCCGTGCCAAGGGATCCTAGTGGGAATGATCACCGTGTGGTGCACACTCTGCTTTTTCCTGGTGACAGTGAGTGGAGTGCCAGCTGCCAGGCTTCCAGTTACGCCGCCAGAAGAGGACAAACCAGAGAGAAAACCAGCAGGTAAGGATACGGATCCACCCTTGGTTTCGCAAACATGAACATGTTTGCTCGCCCAGGACGGCGCTTTTTTAGCTTTTGAATGGGGAGGGAAGAGAGGGGCGCTCCTCCATCTACGCTGCCTATAGATTCTCATGAGAAATGCAGAATTTGCACGTTGTCCCTGACTTGCACTATAGGAGGTTGGCAGGGGGGACATTGTTTGGGGAGGCTAATTAATCACTGGGCAAGTTGACTTGCAGATTAACTCTTTTGGTGCTGCAGGGCTATCTTGCCTCCCATGCTGGGTTGTTTGTGTATTGAGAGGACCTGATGTGTGTACAGTGCTGCAGGGGACCATGGCACTTCACAGGGGCAATGATGGCAGGTCCTTAGTGTATTATGACAGCAATCAGAGCGCTATTGTACAAGTGGCTATAAATATGGCTATGTGGACACTGTGCATCATAGGCCAGACCAGCATTGATTGCATAGGGAGATATATTGGGCAGACCAGCATTGATTGCATAGGGAGATATATTGGGCAGACCAGCATTGATTGCATAGGGAGATATATTGGGCAGACCAGCATTGATTGCATAGGGAGATATATTGGACAGACCAGCATTGATTGCATAGGCAGATATATTGGGCAGACCAGCATTGATTGCATAGGGAGATATATTGGGCAGACCAGCATTGATTGCATAGGGAGATATATTGGACAGACCAGCAGTGATTGCATAGGGAGATATATTGGGCAGACCAGCATTGATTGCATAGGGAGATATGTTGGGCAGACCAACATTGATTGCATAGGGAGATATATTGGGCAGACCAGCATTGATTGCATAGGGAGATATATTGGGCAGACCAGCATTGATTGCATAGGGAGATATATTGGGCAGACCAGCATTGATTGCATAGGGAGATATATTGGACAGACCAGCAGTGATTGCATAGGGAGATATATTGGGCAGACCAGCATTGATTGCATAGGGAGATATGTTGGGCAGACCAACATTGATTGCATAGGGAGATATATTGGGCAGACCAGCATTGATTGCATAGGGAGATATATTGGGCAGACCAGCATTGATTGCATAGGGAGATATATTGGGCAGACCAGCATTGATTGCATAGGGAGATATATTGGGCAGACAGCATTGATTGCATAGGGAGATATATTGGGCAGACCAGCATTGATTGCATAGGGAGATATATTGGGCAGACCAGCATTGATTGCATAGGGAGATATGTTGGGCAGACCAACATTGATTGCATAGGGAGATATATTGGGCAGACCAGCATTGATTGCATAGGGAGATATATTGGGCAGACCAGCATTGATTGCATAGGGAGATATATTGGGCAGACCAGCATTGATTGCATAGGGAGATATATTGGGCAGACCAGCATTGATTGCATAGGGAGATATATTGGGCAGACCAGCATTGATTGCATAGGGAGATATATTGGGCAGACCAGCATTGATTGCATAGGGAGATATATTGGGCAGACCAGCATTGATTGCATAGGGAGATATATTGGGCAGACCAGCATTGATTGCATAGGGAGATATATTGGGCAGACCAGCATTGATTGCATAGGGAGATATATTGGGCAGACCAGCATTGATTGCATAGGGAGATATATTGGGCAGACCAGCATTGATTGCATAGGGAGATATATTGGGCAGACCAGCATTGATTGCATAGGGAGATATATTGAGACCAGCATTGATTGCATAGGCAGATATATTGGACAGACCAGCATTGATTGCATAGGGAGATATGTTGGGCAGACCAGCATTGATTGCATAGGGAGATATATTGGGCAGACCAGCATTGATTGCATAGGGAGATATATTGGGCAGACCAGCATTGATTGCATAGGGAGATATATTGGGCAGACAGCATTGATTGCATAGGGAGATATATTGGGCAGACAGCATTGATTGCATAGGGAGATATATTGGGCAGACCAGCATTGATTGCATAGGGAGATATATTGGGCAGACCAGCATTGATTGCATAGGGAGATATATTGGGCAGACCAGCATTGATTGCATAGGGAGATATATTGGGCAGACCAGCATTGATTGCATAGGGAGATATATTGGGCAGACCAGCATTGATTGCATAGGGAGATATATTGGGCAGACCAGCATTGATTGCATAGGGAGATATATTGGGCAGACCAGCATTGATTGCATAGGGAGATATATTGAGACCAGCATTGATTGCATAGGGAGATATATTGGGCAGACCAGCATTGATTGCATAGGGAGATATATTGGACAGACCAGCATTGATTGCATAGGGAGATATATTGGACAGACCAGCATTGATTGCATAGGGAGATATATTGGACAGACCAGCATTGATTGCATAGGGAGATATGTTGGACAGACCAGCATTGATTGCATAGGGAGATATATTGGATGTAGCAGAGCTGACTGTGTTCTTATTGCATAGACGTGGCATAGCTACCTGTAGCAGAGCTTGGTTTGTCATTGCTGCTTGTAGGATAAACCGGGTACCCATATATAGTTAGATCTGTGTAGATGTAGCAGAGCTGAGTTTGTCTCCTAGCGTTTTACAGCACAATTGCTTGTGCATCTTGATAACGATAAAGTAGGAAAGTTTTAGGTTAGCCGGCTAAACAACAAATGAAATGTGATTGTACAATTCCAAATATTCCGAATGTTGTAGGTTCACCTGCAGGCCTATGTAAAACTTTGACTATGAGTATTTAGAATAATGCAGTCCTGTGTAAAACCACAAAAGTCATCACTCATTTGTGGATATTTAGAATAATGCAGTCCTGTATAAAGCCACAAATATCTTCATTCATTAGTGAGTATTTAGGATAATGTAGTTTCACCTGCAGTCCTATGTAAAACCACAAATTTGTGACTAATTAGAAAAATGCCATTTCACCTGCAGTCCTTTGTAAAACCACGAATATGATCATTCATTTGTATTTAGAATAATGTAGTTTCACCTGCAGTCCTGTGTAAACCCAAAAATACGATCATATAATTGTATCTAGAATGACGTTTCACGTGCAGTCCTATGTAAAACCACAAATGTGATCATTCATTTGTATTTAGAATAATGCAGTGTCACCTGCAGTCCTGTGTAAAACCACAAATATAATTCATTTGTGACTTATTAAAATAAGGCACTTTCACCTGCAGTCCTGTGTAAAATCACGAATAAAACCGAATCATAACTTTGAGCAAGCACAAGTTAGCATGCTTACATGAAGTCCCATGTAAAACCATAAATAAAGACAAATGTGTTGATGTAGTGGGGAAGAATTTGTTTATTTCACTCCTGAGTCTGCATTTTCTTAATGAAGAAGGCAGAATTTCTAAATATTCAGAATGTAGATTACATACAGTCCCATGTAAATCCATAATTAAGATGTCATCATAGATTTACAAGCAGTCAAAATGTTGTAGTTTAACATGCAGTCCTATGCAAATCACAAGTAATGTATGATCATACATTTGTAAATATTCCGTGTTGTATTCACATGTAAACCGTTGATATCCTCATGCATTTGAGCATTCAGAATGTTGTAGGTTTACCTGCAGTCCTATGCAAAAGAACAGATAAGAGACCAACATGAATTTTGTAGGTTTACCTGCAGTCCTATTCAAAAGCACTAATAAGAGACAGTTATGAATGTTGTAGGTTTACCTGCAGTCCTATGCAAAAGTACAACTAAGACAATTCTGAATGTTGTAGGTTTACCTGCAGTCCTATGCAAAAGATCAAATAGCAGACAATTATGTATTTGATCATTCAGAATGTTGTGGGTTTACCTGCAGTCCTATGCAAAAGAACAGATAAGAGACAATTATGAATGTTGTAGGTTTACCTGCAGTCCTATGCAAAAGATCAAATAGCAGACCATTATGTATTTGATCATTCAGAATGTTGTAGGCTTACCTGCAGTCCTATGCGAAAGATCAAATAAAAGACAATCATGCTTTGAGTGTTCAGAATGTTGTAGTGTTACCTGCAGTTCCATGTAAAACTGTAAATGAGACAAGTTGCCGACTTTTATTAAACAAACCGTAGCATTCTTATATGAAGTCCTATGTAAAGGTATCAATAATGGCAAATAAGTAGATGTAGTAGAGAAGAATTTGTCTCGTCTCACTTTGTTGTGGATTTGCTTGTACATTTTGATAACGAAGTAAAAAAGGTTACATGCAGTCCTATGTAAAAACACAATAAAATGTGATTATTCATTTCTCAGTAGTCAGAATGTTGTAGGGTCCACACGCAGCCCTATGTAAAACTACTGATCAGACTGGTTTATAACACAGGATAGTGTCTTTTATAGGCAGTCCTATGCAAGACATGCTAAGAGACCAAATGATTTACCTGCAGTCCTATGTAACACCACCTGGTCATTATCTCTTTTGTAAATAATACAGTAGATAGATGTAATATAGATAAGTTCTGGGTTAAAGCACAGATAACACTTGTGCGCACAACAATCTCAGCTCTGCTCCATCTGTGTAATATATGTATAGATTGTATTGTCAGTTCCTGAGTGTCATTGGTGGCAGCGTGATACTGCTGAAGGCTCATGTGTGGTCTTTGCTGTATGTAATACGTGGTTTACATGTGATCTCATGGACGGGATCTACTTGTTGCCAGATGCAGATCAGGTGTTGAATGCTTTGCGATGGACGTCTGTGCTCATAAATCCCAGAAAAAAAGACATAACACAAGGCTACACGGCGACATTGGCCACGACACCTGTCACGTGGCCAACGTTCGTGCTGTGTCGCTGCTAAATTGCAGCACAATACAAGCGAATGGGGGTCAAATTGACAAGCAAGTCACAAAAAATCCAAAAGATCCTTCGAATTGCAATGGATCCCATTTACTTGTATTATGCTACATATGTAGCGGCAACAGTTGGCATGAGACCGGTAGTTGTTGCTGCCAAAGTCGCCATGTTGCCCTAGTCTTAGTTACAAACTCGCTGTCACACCATCCTAGTGAGCTCACTGATGGATTCTCAGTTACCTCATTCTTCTGCTGCCAATAAAGAGGATATAGAAGACAAAGGGTGCACAAATCTTAATGCAGCTCAAATTGAATTTTATTAGGAAACATATATTGTCCGCAAAGATGGATTATCATAGGTCATCATGGTCTGATTGGTCATTATTGGGGGCCTGATGTATGTCTTAAACCATTGATATGGAGTAACTATGCAAAATATATTTATATATATAATATTATATTAATATTAGTGAAGTGTAAGGCCATGTTCATACAGGGCGTTTTTGCTGTCGTCTTTAGTATGGGTTTTTTTTTTTTTTTTTTGCCACCGGTTGTGTTTTTTCCCCGCATAGACTTGCATTAGCGCCGTATTGTGCCTTGCTTTGTGTCCGGTTTTTGCTGGATGCAGCATATTTAGCCCATGCGGCTGCTGGATGAAACATTGCCTGGCACGTTTTTTTGTGCGGCGAAAAAAACACATTGCGCCGGATCCGTCGCGATGCGGTGCAATTCACAATGCAAGCCTATGGACGCCGGCGTCCTGCGGCAAAAACCGCAATCGGATGTGTTTTTTGGTACTGCGCATGCTCAGTATCAAGCCGCATCCATCAAAAACCGGACGGTCAGCATGGAAAAACGTATGCAATGGATCCGTTTTTTTCCCCCCGCATCCGTTGCATAGGTTTTCTGAGCCAGATTGTGCCTCTCAGCACAAACCGGATGTGTGAAAGCAGCCTAAGTCGGTTCTTTTCACCATTTTTACCATGGTCTTTCATCTATTCAAATCCATGAGGTTATTTCCTGGCAAAACATGAGGTTTTGCTGCAAAATAAAAAAAAAAAAACCTGAGCAAAAACGTTAGGCGATGTTCACACTGGCCATTTTTGCTCAGGTTTTTTTCTGCAGCAAAACTGTAGCAAAACCTGTGGGTTTTTCTGGCGGTTTTACAGCGTTTTTGCAATTCCTCATTGCTTTTGTATGGGGTAAAAATTGCAGGAAAACTGCAGCAAAGCCGCTGAAAGAATTGACATGCTGCTTCATTCAAAAAGGCACCAAAAACAAAGGTGGTTGATGGGTCAGTCTTGGAAAAAACGCAAGTGTTTGTGTTATTGTGTGTGTGTGTTGTGTGTGTGTGTGTGTGTGTGTGTGTGTATGAGATTTCCGGAATCTCATAGGCTTTGCTGGGACTGTAAAAGCAGCGTTTTATTAGGCCGCCTTCACACTGCGTTCTTCTCGCTTAGTGGTCCCTTCAGGGCTTCCGTCCGAACCCCCCGAAAAACGGGTTTCGGACGCATGTGCCGACGGGGCCATTAACTATAATGGTGCAGAAAGTCATCATGTGATCTGTCGCGCACCATTTTCGGAGGTATACGCTTGCTGGAGGCAGACACCCAAACGTGGGTTTTGGACGCATGCGCCAACGGGGCCATTATAATGGTGCAGAAGGAGTCACTGTGTGATCTGTCGGGCACCATTTTGAGAGGTATACGCTTACTGGAGATGGACACCCAAACGTGTGGGTTTCAGATGCATGCGCCGACTGGGCCATTGAGTATAATGGTGCAGATGGAGTCACCGTGTGCTCTGCCGTGGACCATTTTCGGGATATACGCTTTCTGGAGGCAGAATCCCAGACATAGTAGACTATGTTTGGGTGTCCGCCTCCAATAGGCGTATAGTCCCGGGAATGGTGCACGATAGTGTCGCGGGCGGAGGAGGGACGCTGCGCTCTTCCACTGCTCGGGTCCGGCTGCCGCTGCTGCTGCGGCCTCTGCTGCTCGGTGGCTCGAGCGATGGGCCGGATCCCGGGGACTCGAGCGGCGCTCCTCGCCCGTAAGTGAAAAGGGGGATTGGTTTTGGGGATTTATTGTCCGTGACGCCACCCACGGTTGTGGTGATTGTGTGGACACCACCGCTGCTCTATATGGGGATCCCGGGAGCGGTGACAGGGAGCAGCTTCGTTGTTATTTCTCCCCTCCGTGGGTAGGGGGTTGGTTGTCCCGGGGCCTGGTGATGGGGTAGGGGTGGATGGCAGGCCGGGTGCGGGACCTGGTGAGGTGCAGGGTCGCGGGGGAAGCGCTGTGCCGTATGGCACGGTGGTACTCACTCAGCCTGAGACGTTGACACAGTTCTCGGTAAAACACACGGCTGGAAAGACGGTTCCCACGGACGGCTGCTGTTGCTTTTCCCCGGTAGTTAACGGTGACTGTCTCTTTCCCTGCACCTTGTGTAATGTTGGTAGCGATGGGTTCCCACCGGTAACCCGCTCCCCGACTTGGATATGGGCCGGAGGAGCCCCTCTTTGCCCGCAGGCGCTGGCCCTGAGAAAGTGGTGCCTTGGCGGTGGCGGTGTCTCTCTCATACGGTTGGACTGTTGCCTTCAATCAGGACTTAGCTGTTTGGAGACCCAGGAGGTCCCCTTCACTGACGGATTTGGCAAATTCACGGCGACTCCTAGCCTTGCCGGGATCCGAAAGGCCCCTGCCAATGGTGCTGGCTTCTCCTTGTGTACCGGTCCGGTACCGCCGGGCCACCACCCGTCCATGGTCCTTACGGCAACTCCGATCAGCCTCCACTGCAGACGGTCACCGCCGTCTGCTAACCTTGCTGTCTCTGTCCGGGGCACACACCCGGACTAACTTCAGGCTCTCAAACTGTCACTTTTTCTCCTTCCACTTGCTCCTCTACCACTCAACTCCTCTCACTTCCTCCTCCAACACTAATCTGCCAGTTTTCCCTCCTCCAGGACTGTGAACTCCTTGGTGGGTGGAGACCAACCGCCTGGCTCCACCCCCTGGTGTGGACATCAGCCCCTGGAGGAAGGCAACAAGGATTTCTGGTCTAGCTTAGGTGTACCTAACCGGGGTGTAGGGTATGGTGATGTCATTACCTGTGACCCCTGGCTTGTCCAGGGCGTCACAATAGCATATGGTGACTCCATCTGCACCATTATAGTCAATGGTCCTGTCGGTGCATGCGTCCGGGCTTCTTGGACAGAAGCCCCGATGGGACCAGTGAACGGAGGTCAAAACGTAGAGAGTGTGAAGGGGGAGTGTGAATTTACATAAAGCCAATTAAAAAACCATGCAAAAACACCCTGTGTGAACAGCGCCTTAAACACAATGTGTAAAAAGCAGTTCAGTTTTATGGGATTTTTGGTGCCGCAGCATCACAGGGTATGGTGTTGTTTCTCTAGTTTTTCTTTTCATAAGCTTTTTTTTTTTTTTAGAACTTGAAAAACACACAAAATTACATTAAAAAATGGCGTTATAAATAACAATGTTTAATCGTGGTAGGTAAAAAAAGGCCTTTTGCTCCTTTGAGTCTGACAAAAATTATCCTACACACTTGGCAGATTTCTCAAAACTATTTTAAAGAAAAACAAAATTTAAAAAAAATCTGTTGCCCATAACAACCAAACAAAATAGCTTATATTTTACCATAACTCTCATTTGCACCTGGCAACCAATCAGAGCTTGGCTTTCATTTCAAAATCAGGACTGGTAAAATGAAAGCTGTTCTGTGATTGGATGCTATGGGCAGTGGGCCAGATTGGTTACTATGGACAATTCATACTTGTTTTGATCAACCTGACCCACCACTTATAGCAACCAATCACAGAGAAGCTTTCATTTTCCCAGAGCTGTTTAGGAAATGAAAGCTGAGCTCTGATTGGTTGCTATGGGAAACAGACAGGTTTTTTGATAAATGAGGCCTAATGTCTGTAATGATGGAAATGATGACAGTCAGCGCCATCATGTAATAACCTCGCTCCATTGTCTGCGAGGGAAAGTAATCCTGCCAAAATCAACGTGATAGAGTAATTACTGTCTAGTGATATGAACACTTAATGTGGCATATTCCCTCCCCCCGCCATATCCACCATTTTTAATATTCTTCATTTTTCTTCAGTATGAGCCCTGAGATCCCTCCTTCGGCTTCATTGTGTTCTTGCGCCTCCTTTATAGTTCAAAAACCCCACAGAAATTGTTACTCATCGAGATCAATTAGAGTAAAAAAAAAAAAATACCTCACTGTGCACACATTAAGGCCCTGTGCCCACGCTGCAGATTTGCCGCGGATTTACCAATAATCTGCAATACAGTGACTTTCCAGCCATTTCTATGGCATTTTGGAGGTCCTGTACCAACGCTGCGTTTTTTTTCCGCAGCGGAAATAGTGCGGATTTCCCTGCGGAAAAATCGGCAGCATGTCAATTATTCCTGCGGATTTACCTGCGGATTTTGCCCTTGCAAGTGAATGTAAGGTCAAAAATCCGCAGGTCTGTTCCCACAGGGTATTTTTCCTGCGGTTTTGGATGTATGTAGGATCATTGCTGCTTTTATTCTGACGGTTATCATCTTCTCTTGTCTTTCATCCCGTGTGTATACATTCTGATTTTAGGGATATATGATCAGAATTTCAGAATTACAAATTGCTAATAGGCATAAAATTTAGAAGTAATTTGTGACCAGTGATGAGCGGGCACTACCATGCTCGGGTGCTCTATATTCGTAACTAGTGATGAGCGGGCACTACCATGCTCGGGTGCTCTGTACTCGTAACTAGTGATGAGCGGGCAATACCATGCTTGGGTGCTCTATATTCGTAACTAGTGATGAGTGGGCACTACCATGCTTGGGTGCTCTATATTCGTAACTAGGGATGAGCGGGCACTACCATGCTCAGGTACTCGACACTTGAAACTAGTGATGAGCGGGCACTACAATGCTCGGGTGCTCAATACCCGTAACTAGTGATGAGCGGGCACTACCATGCTTGGGTGCTCGGTACTTGTAACTAGTGATGAGCAGGCACTACAATGCTCGGGTGCTCAATACTCGTAACTAGTGATGAGCGAGCACTACCGTGCTCGGTACTTGTAACTAGTGATGAGCAAGCACTACCAGCGATGTCTGAAGTTGTGTTCCCAGGTCCCACATGACATTGATATGACATGCGAGCCTCACAACCAATCAGCGCCCGGCATCTGTCTCCCCGTCTTCGGACATTTGAGCAGGATGTGAGCGCAGCGCTGACTTCCTGCTCAAACGTCCAAAGGCGGGGAGAAGGAAGCCAGCGCTGATTGATCCCGGGGCTTGCCTGTCATAACCAGGAATGTGACGTCAGACATTGCTGGAATCGCAGCCGCACCGGAAGTGAATATGGGCTTACTTATTTTTACAGGGGCAAACAAGGGGAATGAGTAGTACTACTTGGACAACACCTTGAAAGTTCTCCATAGAACTTCATGAGCACCAACTGTCATCTCCTATCTCAGTAATGAGAAAATCTTTATTCACTGAAGACTCTGAATTTTGCCGCACAAATGTGAGTCGCGCTTTGTTCCGGCCTTGATTTTTTTCATTGTGATTTTCACACCTTCCTATGTAGCGGAGTGAAATTTGTGTGTGGATCTAGCTGGGACACATGTACATTTTACAATCGATCAGGTGCCAAGTTTGACAAGACTGAAATTTCCAGAATGCTCCGATTCACTGACAGCAAGCAGAGATCTAAACAGTGACGAGGAATAGGAACCCTATGTGAATTCTGCCGTCGTTTTTCCACTTTTATATTAATTGCTTGTTCCCTCTCTGCCTCACACCCGGAACATTCTATAGACATTAGAGCGCCCATTGATCCGGGGAGACGTGACATCCTTGTATACATGTCACCACGTGGCAATTCCGCTAGGCCTCGCTTATTTTTCCAAGTCTCTCTGCGTGACTCCGAGCAGCGGGTAATGAGGGGTTAACATAAGCTCTACTGTAAAAATACTGATTTAAGTGCTGCGAGATGATGGATTTAGGTTTTTTTTTTTTTTCTTCGCTTGTAAGAAATTGGTGTTGCTACGTGATGTACCAAAGCTGCGAGCTGCACAGATTGTTTATATCTGTCCCATCGCAGGTGCTGGAGCGTGCACAGTGTTTTTATAGATTAGATGGTGAAAGTTTTCATGATCTAGATGAGCTCTCGCTGTGAAATTTAAAGCCACAGTCTAGTAGGAATTCCCCCCCCCCCCTTAAAGGGAACCCGTCACCACTTTTTCGGCCTATAAGCTGCTTCCACCACCACCGGGCTCTTATATATAGCATTCTAACACGCTGTATATAAGGGCCCAGGCCGGGGTATAACATAAAAACACTTTATAATACTTGCCTAACGGTCGCGCTGTGGGCCTAATGGGCGTCTCCGGTGCCGGCGCCACCTCTTTTGGCCATCTTTGTTCTTCTTCTGTAGCCGCGGTGCATGACGGGTCCGATGTCATCCACACTCGCCGGCATTCAGGTCCTGAGCAGGACAGATCAAAGTATTGTAGTGCGCCTGCGCAGGACCGGCGAGTGTATGACGCAGCCGTGTCATGCACCCAGGCTTCAGAAAGAGGATGAAGATGGCCGAAAGAGGCGGCGCCGGCACCAGACAACAGAGACACCCATTAGGCCAACAGTGCGACCGTTAGGTAAGTATTATAAAGTGTTTTTTATGTTATACCCCCGGCCCTGGGCTCTTATATATAGCATGTTAGAATGCTGTATATAAGAGCCCGGTGGTGGCCGCAGCTTATAGGCCAAAAAAGTGGTGACAGATTCCCTTTAAATACTTAATTTGCGTGGGTTTATAACACATTGTGGAGCCGCCCTTTCGCCATGTGTGTAACATTAGCATACTGGGCAAATCTGATCCGTAAAATGTTATATTTTTAACTCGTTCTTTTGCACAGTTCCTGAATTCTGCACCAGGTTATAGGGCTGCGTCTTTTATTACCACCGGTTAATTTCTCGTTGACCTAGTCTGACATCGGTTTGTAGTTTTTATCAAAGGGAAGGGATCCTCTCTCTCTCTATGGCTCCCTAAGAAAAATAAAACAAAAATATTGGCACAGACCTTTTTGAGGCTAGATGTGCCGGACAGTCCCACAAAAGGTTGTGACTATTGCCCACTATGTTATCATATGTGATTTTTATATACATTTGTAGTCAGTAGGTCAGAGACCTCATTTATCCCCATGATCCAGCACTAACACTTCACATTTGGTGGCCACTCCTCTTCCCCTTTGGATAGCTAGTGATCCAACTGAGTGTTAGAGGTTCCAAATAGTTGGACCAGTTCATATATTGTGGTTAAAGCAACAGCCTTGGCAAAACTGAAACTCTGTTGCTCCTAGAATGTTGGCTATGGCATTCATGCTCCACCCCTGAGGATCTGCACAAGACATAACAGTGTACCAGTTTTTCCATGGGGCTATAGCATTATGGGGGTTCAAAATAAACTCATGCTCCACCCCTGAGGATCTGCACAAGACATAACAGTGTACCAGTTTTTCCATGGGGTTATAGCATTATGGGGGTTCAAAATAAACTCATGCTCCACCCCTGAGGATCTGCACAAGACATAACACAGTGTTATCATGTTTTCCATGGGGGCTATGGCATTCCAGGGGTTCAAAATCAACTTGCGCTTCACCCCAAGAATCTTCACAAGGCGTAACTCGGAGTATCATTTTTTTTCTATGACTGCTCTCGCAGTTCGGGGGTTCAAAATAAATTCATCCACCACCCCTGAGGATCTGCACAAGACATAACACGGTGTATCAGCTTTTCCATGAGGGCTATGGCATTATGGGGGTTGAAAATAAACTCAAGCTTCCCCCCCCCCATCCTCCTGAGAATCTGCACAAGGCATAACTCAGTGTATCAGCTTTTCTATGATGGCTCTTGCATTATGGGGGTTCAAAATAAATTCATGCTCCATCCCTGAGGATCTACACAAAGCATAACACAGTGTATCCGTTTTTTTCATAAAGGATCTGGCATTACAGGGTTTATTTTTATTTATTTATTTTACTCTATTTATATAATGCTATTTGCTTCACAGCGCTTTACAAACTTGATCATTACTGTCCCCATTGGGGCTCACAATTTAAATCATCTATCAGTATGTCTTTGGAGTGTCAGAGATAATCCACGCAAACACAGTGAGAACATACAAACTCCTTACAGATGTTGTCCTTGGTAGGATTTGAACCCAGGACCCCAGCCGCAGTGCTAACCACTGAGCCACCGTGCTGTCCGATCAAAATAAACTCGTACTCAACCCCGGGGATTTGCACAAGGCATAACACAGTGTATCAGTTTTTACATGTGGGCTTTGCATTACAGGGGTTCAAAGAAGAAAAAAAAAAACACACCTGTGGAGTGAAAAATAAACTCTTGCTCCACCCCTGAGGGGTTCAAAATAAACTTATGCTCCACCCCTGAGGATCTGCAGAAGGCATTACACAGTGTATCCTTGTTTTTTTCCAGGACTATTTTAAGCAATTGCCCCTTGTTCCCTACCAATAAGAATGTCAACAATATAGACTATAGACCTTTTTATTAACTCCCTCTGATGAGGTTTTTCTAGTGAGTGGCAGCTGCTGCTTTCTAGATATTTTGCTCCACTAATCTCAGCACTAATCTCAGAAGGCCTAATAGTAGCCCACAGGTGAAAATCTAACCTTTGATGTGGAAATATAAGTATTTTCATGCGATCCTCCCACTGTCCATTATTTGCAGGGCATCAGGCTATGAAAATTATATTCGTATAACACATGCCCCTCTGTAGACCACACAAGTAGTTGGACGTCTGCAGGAACTTGGTCTTTCCCTGTTCGGCCAGTGCAGTGTTCGGCCGGCGCAGTGTTTGGTCAGTAGAATGTTCGGCCGGTGCAGTGTTCAGTCAGTAGAATGTTCGGCCAGCGCAGTGTTCAGTCAGTAGAATGTTCGGCCGGCGCAGTGTTCGGTCAGTAGAATGTTCGGCCGGCGCAGTGTTCGGTCAGTAGAATGTTCGGCCGGCGCAGTGTTCGGTCAGTAGAATGTTTGTCCGGCGGCGTGTTCGGCCGGCGCAGTGTTCGGTCAGTAGAATGTTCGGCCGGCGCAGTGTTCAGTCAGTAGAATGTTTGTCCGGCGGCGTGTTCGTCCGGCGGCGTGTTCGGCCGGCGGAATACGCGGGCAGTAAACCTATGGAGTACAGTAAGGAGACTTCGGTCTCGTAGGTACAGAGAACATCTTTGCTACATAACACAAAGACGCCTTCTCCCCCCCACACTCCATGTAAGTTGTACCCTATGAAAGGAAAGCTCTCTTAGTGAAATGGTCCATGTGTTATTAGCTCATTAGTGGCGCTTGTTGTTCTGTAGGTTTTACGTTAACAGCCTAAGTCCTTATTTTTCCATAAAAGCGGCTTGGAAGGATTTTTTTTTCTTTTTCCCCCAGTGAGCTAATTCTCCACACAGGGCGGCGGGCGAGGTAACAGCTACTGCTTTGTGCTCAGCATCGGGCTACATAAAACACTCATTGAAGGGCCGGCATTCTGGAGGTATGTGCATGTTTGCTAATATGAATGATGCCCATTAGGCTATATAGAGGCGGTGTACACTTTCACATCCCCGCAGGGAAGTGTTCTCCTAGCGAAAGGAAGGCAGATGGTGGGGTTATTATTGAATACAATCCAAGCCCAAAACACTGGGGGCCTCATCGTCACTTTTTTTTTTTTTTTGTATTATTCCTCTTTTACCTCAGAACAATGTTATATATATTTTTTTTATGAATGAATCGAAGTTGCGGGAGGGAATGTGAATGTGTAATCCGTTCATTGGCTATGATAGAGATGATTAGCGGGGTCAGAGGACACCTTCTACTGCCTAGAGATGGCGGTCACTCTATTCAGAAAGGAATAAATGCGGAGGGGGCGAGGAATCGTGGACCCATGTGCCAATTTGCATTGGTATTCACATAACTGGACGGGAATGATAGTGAAAAAGCGGGGACTTGTATATGAGAACCAGTGTGGAGTTGTTGCCTATTCTGCATTTGGGATCTATATTTTTTTTTCTGGGAAGGGGTTAATAAATACTCTAATTAAAGGAAGATGTCCTAATAATAATCTATAATATTTATTCATTTACATAGCGCTATCCATTCCAAAGCGCTTCACATACATTGGCAACACTGTCCCCATTGGGCTCATAATCTAGAGTCCCTATCAGTATATCTTTGGAATGTGGAGTAGAGCTGAGCGCATTGCCAATAATCCGGGTCCGGCGGATCATTGCCGGGTTGACAAAGTCCGAGATCCGATCCGGAATCCGGCCAATATATGTGTGTGAGGAGAGTGTGAGGAGAGTGTGAGGAGAGTGTGAGGAGAGTGTGAGGAGAGTGTGAGGAGAGTGTGAGGAGAGTGTGAGGAGAGTGTGAGGAGAGTGTGAGGAGAGTGTGAGGAGAGTGTGAGGAGAGTGTGAGGAGAGTGTGAGGAGAGTGTGAGGAGAGTGTGAGGAGAGTGTGAGGAGAGTGTGAGGAGAGTGTGAGGAGAGTGTGAGGAGAGTGTGAGGAGAGTGTGACTGACTGACTGACTGACTGACTGACTGACTGACTGACTGACTGACTGACTGACTGACTGACTGACTGACTGACTGACTGACTCCGGCTGGGGGGCGTGTCAGCCTGCAAGGACGGACGCTGGGCGGAGAAAACAAGGAAAGAAGTGTGAAGACCCGGAAGAAGTATGCCGCCATGACACAGAGTTTCTTCATGTTTTTTATGACCTACCGAATCCGGATCGTGCATCCGGAATCCCGCGACCGGGTCGTCCCCGGAGATAGCACTGAAACCGCGCGGATCCGGACGTTTACAGTCCGGGTCCGCGCAACACTAGTGTGGAGGAAAGCGGAGAATCTGGAGGAAAACCACGCAAACACGTATCAGCTCAATATTGGCTAGACTTAAAATCTTGAAGTCTAAACAGGCTACTGATCACCCGATGAAAGAGCAAAACTCTTGTTCGTCAGGTGAAATGATCTTTTGTGCTGCACGAAAAATAAAATAATAATTCTCGGCAGCGCATTTTCCTATGTAAACGGGACTCTTACTGCCGAAAAAGTGGTGACTTGTACAGTATATGACTGTGGAGTTGTTGCCTGTGTGGGTCAATTCTGCATTTGGTACCTCCTCTTGTATATATTTTTCTGGCTAGGGGTTAATAAATACGCTAATTAAAGGACGATGCCCTAAAAATAAGCTCAATATTGGCTAGACTTAGAATCTTGCAGTCTAAACGGGCTACTGATCACCCAATGAAAGAACAAAACTCTTGTTCGTCAGGTGAAATGATCTTTTGTGCTCCACAAAAAAATAAATCCTAATTCTCGGCAGCACATTCGTTTATGTAAACAGGGCTTTTGCTGCCAAGAAAAAGCGGTGACTTGTAAATGAGTGTGGAATTGTTGGTGTGGAGTTGTTGCCTATGTGGGTCAATTCTGCAATTGGTATCTCCTCTTATATATTTTTTCTGGGTAAGGGTTAATAATTATTCTTATTAAAGGAGGAGTCCCTAAAAATCCGTTCAATTGTGGCTAGACTTAGAATCTTGCAGTCTAAACAGACTACTGATCATCCAATGAAAGAGCAAAACTTTTGTTCGTCAGGTGAAATTTATCTTTTGTCACAAAAAAAAGAAAACCTAGTACTCGGCAGCACATTCTCCTATGTAAACAGGACTCATGCTGCTGCGAACAATGGCAACCTATACTCCCTTTATGATCTATTACAGATCGTTAAATGCGGTTTTCCTGCGTATACAGGCTATTAAACGAGTTGCTGATCTGCGGTCGTTTCATCAGGTGAAATAATCATGTAAAAAAAAATCATAATTCTCGGCAGCACATTCTTCTTTGTAAACAGGACTCGTGCTGCTGCGAACAATGGCAGCCTATGTGTACTTTGATATATTACAGATCATTAAATGCTGTCTTCCAAGGTATACAGGCTATTAAACAAGTTGCTGACATGCGGTTGTGTCGTCAGGTGAAATAATCTCTTGTGCTGCACAAAAACAAATCATAATTCTCGGCAGCGCATTCTCTTATGTAAACAGGACTCGTGCTACTGAGAACAATGGCAGCTGATCCACACTTTATGATGTATTACAGGCTATGTATACAGGCTATTAAACAAGTTGCTGATCAGCGGTTGTTTCGTCAGGTGAAATAATCATATATATATATAAAAAAAAAATCATAATTCTCGGCAGCACATTCTCCTATGTAAACAGGACTCATGCTGCTGAGAACAATGGCAGCCTATGCGCACTTTATGATCATTATGATTATTAAACGCACTTCCAGTCATGCGCACTAGACCTCTCTAAAGCTGGAACGCGTACACCCGGCATCATAGTCCACATGACCGGAAGTGCCCGGACTTCTGACCACGCACACAGGTACATGTGTCACCGCTGATGACGCTGGGCAGAGGGCATAGAGTAGCATGGTAGCACGCCCCTGTGGGTATGATAACATGCTAAGAGGGCGGACTAGTCTGGGGAGAAGTAGCGCCCTTGTGACTAATCCCTGCACTCATTAGGATATCGTAGAGTATTTTAAGTATTTCTCTTTATCCATGCTAGTGTATGCAGGGACAGTTGGGCAGGGATTAACAATATGTACCCAGAACTGCTCGTGGTTCTGGGTGCATATTGGACCTGAAAGGTTCCCTTTAAGGAAAAGGCCTAAAATATAGGAATTAGTAAAGCAATACTCATCTCACTGATTCCCACTGATTGCGTTTGATGCTTCCTGCTCCTCCTCCATGCTCTACCTCTAATCATGTCTAAAACGCATAGATGTGTGGTGTGACCGCTGCAGCCAATCTAACACTGTGTCCATTAAGCACAGAGGCCGGCCATTGATTGCAGTAGTCACATGTCCTCATCATTGTCGCGAGAAGCAGAGATCGGTGAGGTATTGCTTCTCTGAGCCAAAAATATAACATAAAAACGCCATATTTATCTCACCGATCCATCGCCACGTCCGTTCTCTCATCGATCTCTACTTCTGGCTACAGTGATGTCAATGTCACATGGACATGTGACTGCTGCCGTAAACAGCGGTAACCTAATAGAGCCACTGATTAGCTGCAGCGGTTACACATCGCCATTTTGGGACATCATCGGAAGATAGACGGTGGGTGGCCGAGCAAAATCAGTGAGGTATTATCTTTTATGGTGTGGTCAGGGGTCTCCTTATTAAGGGACTGTCCCTTGTCCTGGAGGGCTTAGCTTTGGGCAATGATAAAACCAACAAGTACTTTGTACTGCTCCTTCGCTGGTTTGATTTTTTTTTTTTTGGGTTTCTTTCCATTGTTTTATGATCTTTATTGTATCCCATAATCTTGTGTTATTGGAAAGTAGATACCTAGAGAACATTTAGTTCAGGCTGCTTCAGACGGAGTACCGGAGCCCGGCCCCTGTGGAGACGTGTGACCGTTTCTTGTGTTATTGGAAAATCCACATATATTAAAACTACTATAAAATATGCTTCTTCGCCATGGAAGTCGTCACCTTTACCCAGGACGTTTTAAGTGGTTCTGGAATGTTTGGGCCTATATGATGCCCCATGTTTAGAATCGCTTTAATCAAACATTTGTAGTACTGGGATAATTAAAAGACTTTCCGGTTGTTAGAAGTTTGAATTAGTGATGAGCGGGCACTGCCATGCTCGGGTGCTCAGTACTCGTAACTAGTGATGAGTGGGCACTACCATGCTCGTGTGCTCTGTACTCGTAACTAGTGATGAGCGGGCACTACCATGCTCGGGTGCTCAGTACTCGTAACTAGTGATGAGTGGGCACTACCATGCTCGGGTGCTCTGTACTCGTAACTAGTGATGAGCGGGCACTACCATGCTCGGGTGCTCAGTACTCGTAACTAGTGATGAGCGGGCACTATCATGCTCGGGTGCTCAGTACTCGTAACTAGTGATGAGCGGGCACTATCATGCTCGGGTGCTCAGTACTCGTAACTAGTGATGAGCGGGCACTACCATGCTCAGGTGTTCAGTACTCGTAACTAGTGATGAGCAGGCACTACCATGCTCGGGTGTTCAGTACTCGTAACTAGTGATGAGCGGGCACTACCATGCTCGGGTGCTCTGTACTGGTAACTAGTGATGAGCGGGCACTACCATGCTCGGGTGCTCTGTACTGGTAACTAGTGATGAGCGGGCACTACCATGCTCAGGTGCTCAGTACTAGTAACTAGTGATGAGCGGGCACTACCATGCTCGGGTGCTCAGTACTCGTAACTAATGATGAGCGGGCACTACCATCCTCGGGTGCTCTGTACTCGTAACTAGTGATGAGCGGGCACTACCATGCTCGGGTGCTCAGTACTCGTAACTAATGATGAGCGGGCACTACCATCCTCGGGTGCTCTGTACTAGTAACTAGTGATGAGCGAGCACTACCATGCTTTGGTGCTCGGTACTTGTAACTAGTGATGAGTGGGCACTACCATGCTCGGGTGCTCTGTACTTGTAACTAGTGATGAGCGGGCACTACCATGCTCGAGTTCTCAGTACTTGTAACTAGTGGTAGTGCCCGCTCATCACTAGTTACGAGTACAGAGCACCTGAGCATGGTAGTGCCCGCTCATCACTAGTTACGAGACCCGAGCATGGTAGTGCCCGCTCATCACTAGTTACGAGACCCGAGCATGGTAGTGCCCGCTCATCACTAGTTTTAATCTATTGACAAGAGATTGAGTCCTAGATTAGTGGGGGTCCTACAGCTGGGACTACAAACGGCACTTTTATCCGATGTAAAATGGAGCGGTGGTGTCCATGCTCTACCACCATGTGCCCATGTGTTCCTTTTTCTTTGGGGCTCCCGGAGCTCTAGATTTGCCTTTTTTTTGGCAGTTCCAGAGGAGGAACAGGACTAAAAGTGCACTGTCCTGTCGATGGTGTGGATACCACCGATCTAACAGTTGTCCCCTGTCCTGTGGATAGTTTACATTTTTATTTTTTTTTTTATTTTTAAGAAATCGCCTTTAAGTATAGGTGAAGGGGAGATCTTTGATAAAGCAAAGCCTGTTAGGCTAGATGGGGACCAAAGATGGGTGCTGGAATGTGGACCCCACTAACTTGATTTGCAGTGGACCACTTTGGACAATCACTTTTCGGGGGGAGATTCACCTCATAATAAATCAGGAACAGCAAGTGTTCATATATCCTGCAGCGCCATCACAGGTGAAATGATGCATTACAATGTTCACATTGAAACCAATGGGCTGAGTAGGAGACCATAGTTCCAGCTTTTTACATCTGGATGATAGATGGGGGTCCTGATCTTGATGTTCCTGAGAATTCCCCAATTTCTAAACCAAAGCTTTGCCTTTCTTATTTAGCAATTTGTATACCGTGATCCCAGGGAGGACTCTACACCGGTTATATCTCCGCAAGGAAAGCCAGTAACATCCAAGACCGAAGTTGTGCAAATGAGGTCCCGGCCCGGCATGTCCACGCCTTGTTTCTCTCGGCACCTGTCTAGTGCTCCCACCACAGCTTAATTACTTCCCGAAAGCAAAAAAAAAAGGATTACATGATGGATGATGGATGCAGCGTGTTCCACGACATCGTAAATCACCAGGGCGTAATATGCAGGTAGCGCTCAGTGGACTTCAGTGTGCCGGAGAGTTTCTCCCGGGCATATGATGAGCGCCCCCCGCTGTCCAGCCTCCTCCGGAGGGGTACCCGGCCCTAAGTACTATGTCGGTGGCCCTCTGTTGATGCCACATTGCCCTGTAAGGCTATGTGCGCACTTACCGGATTTTGCCGCGGATTTGCTGCATGTTTCGCTGCAGAAAATGTTCATAACATCTCTGCAGTGAATCACCAGCAAATCCTATGGAGAAAAAAAAATCCTGTGCGCACTGGGCGGAATTTGACAGCTGCATGTTTTGCTGCGGGAATCCCGCAGCAAAAACAAGTGCATGTCACTTCTTTTCCGCACAGCGCTGCGGGATTTCACTCCATTGACTCAATGTTAATCATGAAATCCCGCAGGGAATAACGCAGGCAGCAAATTCTGTGCGGTTCACTGCGTTTTCCTGCGTTATTCCCTGCGGTATTTCGCGGTTTACCTCCGGTAATGTACATCGCTTGTCTGCGGTTTTGCAGGGAAGTGATGTCATTACAGGAAGAGGAAGCGGAGCAGAGAGTAAACACACACAGATCACACACACACAGACACACACAGACACAGACACAGAACACATAGACACAGACACATAGAACACACATAGAAAGAAAACGGAAATATAGAAAACAAAGAACGTGGGCTCCGCTGCATATTCACCTTCCAGCCGAGGTAAGCACACAGCGGCGGCCCGGTATTCTCAGGCTGGGGAGGGAGAGGGGCAGGGTTAATGTCCCCCGCCTCACTCCCCCTCCGGCAGCCGAGAATATCAGCCGCAGCTGCCCCGGCACTGTCGCATGCATTATGCGGCAATACCGGCGTGTCCTCGGCTCTTCTTGCCACCGTGTAGCAGTGGTGGCAAGGTAATACAAGGGGTTAATGATGGTGGGGGACCACCGCCATTAACCCCAGGCTTGATCATGGCAGCGTCTATGTGACAGCTGACATGATCAACCCATAAGTAAAGTGAAAAAACACAGACACCGAAAAATCCTTTATTTTAAATAAAACCAACAAGCCTCGTTCACCATTTTATTAACCCCCCCAAACAAAGCTCCGGCGTAATCCACCGCTCCGGCGTCCTGCACTGCTGACATCCAGCCGCGATGTGTCACAGACACAGGCTGAATGCAGCAGACGGCAGAGGTAATTACCGGTCATTTCCCACGGTCGGTAATGTGAACTCACTGCCGACCGTGGGAAATGCAGCGATCTGTCCTCTATCTATCTATCCCTCTATCTGTCTATCTATCTATCCCTCTATCTATCCCTCTATCTATTCTTCTCTCTATCTACTATCAGAATTAAATGTATTTTTTTTTTTTTATTTTTTTTTTCTTCAATGTGCTTTATTGCATTGAATGCAATAAAGCACATCCCAACCCGCACGCGGCAAAACCGCGGCAATACCGCGAACAATACCGCGGTAAAACCGCAGCAAACCGCATGCGGTTTTCGGATGCGGTTTCCCGTGGTTTTTTCCCGCGGGTGCGGTAATCTTTGAGGGCATGTGGAATTTTCTCAAGAAAATTCCACTTCCCAGTGCGCACAGAGCCTAAAGCCCGATTAATGCCAGCAATCACTGACTCCAGGGTAAGAAGGGCTCCTCTGTGCAGTTCTCCAGGCTATGACTAATTTTTATGGGAAGCAACAACACTTTATTGGAAAAGTGTCTTGGTTTCATGGGCAACTTCTCTTAAAAAGAACAAATTGCTGTGACAACAAGAATATGAGCGGAATAAATATAAATGTCATAAATGCATATCAGAGCAATTTTGCCATTTACTTCTCATTAAAGTTTTCAGCCGTTCTCGAGATATTAACACTTTTTCCTTTCCTTTTACAATTTGTTGCCTTGGAAATCGACCACCTCTGCTAGACAGAGCAAGCGTAGAGCTTACAAGCTCTTTTCTAATGAGCTTACAAGCTCTTTTCTAATGAGCTTACAAGCTCTTTTCTAATGAGCTTACAAGCTCTTTTCTAATGAGCTTACAAGCTCTTTTCTAATGAGCTTGTAAGCTCTGTGCCAGGATCACTGGAGCACCGTTTACCTCCTAATTCCAGCCAGCTTCAGCGATGCTTACATGCTAGCCAGCAGCGGTGGTCGGTCTCTTGGGCAACGAAGGGAAAATAAATATGTTTAATACCCCAAGAACAGTTGAAAATACTAATAAGCAGTAAATTTGAGTGCTCATTTTACAAGCGCTATCCGACAATATCCATCTATGAAGATGGGAATAACCCTTTAATAGGCTAAATTGTGGCTTCCACATGTGGTCATAAAATGGCATTCAGGGGCTGGAATGGCAGTGATTATTAACTTTGTAAGGGGGGTTCCGAGTTCTTTAAAAATACCATAGAGAGGTTTTTTAGAGAGGATAGCCATTCCTCATTGAACTTCTTCGCTTTGTTTTTAGGCCTATGGAGGACTTTTCTCGATTTGCCATATGCACCATCTGTATGAACCAAGCAGCCATTTTTTTTTTAATTTATTTATGGCCATGCCCATTGTACCAGCGTCATTCCATGCACATTTCCCATCATGTGGATTATAGAAATTCTCCTTTTTGGGTGTTTTGTTTTTTTTTTTTTTTTAAATGTCTTCTAGAAGATTTCCCAACTCTTTTGGGGAGTCTTCCTTTTCTCTAGGAGAAAGTTGTCTCGAATTGGCCCAATATTCATAAAGTGGTAAAGGAGGAAGCAAGAACATCATTCCATTTTGCCCAGCGCTGTATTGTTGTTCTCCATTTAAATTTTTGCCATGGGGCCCTTTCTTTTATACCTATTTTTTTTTTTTTCTTCCCTGAAGACATTCTGCACCAATATGTGTGATGGTTACTTATTTCCTTCCCTATTCAAATAACATTAATCTTATTTATTTCAGATTATTATTAATAATAATATTTGCAGATTTAATATTAATTATTAGATTTATTTCAGATGTTTTATTTATTATTAATAACAGTAATAATAATAATAATTTCAGCTATATATATATTTTAGTATTATTATTATTTATTTGTTTCAGATTTATTATTAAATTAGATTTATTTCAGATTTATTATTGTTAATAATAATTTCAGATTTA